>NW_027507748.1:478610338-479215338 GCF_037356315.1 Lithobates pipiens
TACTTCCTTGGACACTTTGCAATGAGAAAGCTGGAACACGATGTCAGTCAGCGCAGTCCTTTTCTTGAGGTGTCATTGGCAACAACACAGTAGATAAACAAGATAGCTTCAGCTAAACTGCAGGGCAGGCTCTTCGGTGTTTGGCATTCAAGAGGTGTTAGTGCAGCCCTTACTGGCAAAAGTGACTTTGGAGAAAGGCACTTACCAAAAAAGCAGCAAACCTAAAAGACAAACAGTGCAATGGTGAGAATAATACAGATGAAGCAGGTTGAAAGACTGAGATGAAAAGAGTGGCCCCACCCATCCTATGAGGAAGTGTCATATAAACAAGCAGCATAATGCTGCTCTCTGTTCTGTGATTATATAAAAAAAAGAAAAAAAAATTCTTTCCAAGAGAAGATCTGCATATGAGCAGAATAACCAATTGGGGAACATATTGCTGTAATATTCTAGGCATTCATCCAGGACATGGGAGTGACTCAGAAATGGATGAATGTTGCAGACACAATAATTAGACAAGCCATTTCGAAAACAATTCAGCCTAATGTGCTTTGCCTCCTAACCAATTTATTAAGATTCTCGGTTCCAATTATTTGTAGAGTTTAGCTCTACAGATTTTTTTTTCTGAATATAAAAATATCACACCATGCTCACAAACATTATACTAAGCTGACAACAACCAAGCAAACACTTTAGTGTAAGAAGAAAATAGCACATGTATACATTTTACAACATGCAGCAAATTAATTTGTTTGACATTTTATTATTTCCTTTGTTGTAGGGCCGAAACAACTAATTGATTAATCGCCAACTAATTTATTATGAAAATAGTTGTCAACCATTTTCATAATCGATTAATCGGCCAGAATGCATTATTTGTTTACATATCAGGAAATACAGTGCAGCACACATACAGCTCAGTACACCATCTATACATGTCAGTAAGTGCCTGAGAACACGTGAATGTGTGAGGAGCAATGCCCCATGGGACACGTAGTCCTGGGCAGGAGGAAGTGAGTGGTTCTAAAGTCAGAAGTTTTTTTTATCTTGCTATAGGGGCGCTCTGTATTATACTATGGCAGCTCGCTATTGGGACACTCTGAAAGCAGGAGGAGCCAGAAGAGTTGGTGGGAGACCCCAGAAAAAAGAATCAGGGATGCTCTGTGCAAAACCAATACACGGAGCAGGTAAGTAAGTTTGTTGTTTACAAAAAGATTACTGTGTGCAGGGAAGATCGGAATCTGAACCCAGAGAAGGTGGTGACACACGAACTAATATAAGGCATTACAATTACATTTAAAGTAAAAGTTTACCAGTATTGTGCCTTATATTTGAAACGAACATATCCATAAAAAAAAAAAAAAAGTCTCAGCTTTTAGTACTACTTTAATATAACAGGCTTATATCTCCCTTCCACCCTTCATATAGCTTCATGTCTGACTCCTAGTTAAAATGCCCATATATCCTAATTCTGGGTGTATTTATATAATGAATATTACATCAAGAGCGCACATGCAAAAAGCACTGTAGAAACGGATCAAACGCAAACTAAATAGGTGTGTACCGAGCATTATGCTAGCCACACTGATCAATTTTTGGACGAGAATATTCATGCAAAAAATCTTTGTACATTCGATGAATGAAAGAATGTCATTTGAAAATTTCACTTGCTTTTAACATTCAGTTTTAAAATTAATGTAACTTCTGTACGAAAACCACATACACCGTCCAAAAATTCCTTTGACCAAGACGTTTCCTATTCTACTTCTTGTAATTTTCTCATCACTGTGGTCAAAATGAATGTCGATTTGACCCCACTAACAAATAAAAAATAAAACAAACGTTCTTAAAATTACATTTTTTATTTTAAAGGAAGACTTTTTTTGTATCCCCAGTATATATAATATATTGCAGTTCTGTCTGAAAATCGTCAAAACAGTCTCATTTTTTTTCTTTAAATAAAATATTTGATGATATTTACCAGATTCAACCACTAATAGTATATTTAGTATATCTCTTTCTGTTTTTCTCAGTGTGGATTTTCCCCCCCTAACCATATAGTTGGTTATTTATGTTTACCACTGCATAGAGATATTTAAGAATAAATTGCCTTTTTTTAATACTTTACATATTAACTAAATTATACACCACCTTTTTTATGGTTATTATCCAATTAATCGAAACAATAATCGGCCAACTAATCGATTATGAAAATAATCGTTAGTTACTGCCCCAGTCTGTTCAAACACATGGAACTTTGGTAATGCCTAGTTTCTGCAAATGTTTATTCTGACCTTATTTTAGGCAATTTAAAGTAACCCTACCATGAGGAAAATATAAATGTGGCAGCATCAGCCCTCTTCTGAAAACTCACTATTACATTTTCTGCAGATTTTTGTCTTCAGATTTACCAAAACCATATAATATGAGGTCAAACCTTAAGAGTTTCAATTTGTATGCATTAAGCAGGCCCTTGCACTACATGGTTTTGGTAAATCTGAAGACAAAAAGCTGCAGAAAATCTAATAGTGTGTATGGGGTCTAAGCCCATGTTCACACTGAGCTGCATTCAGCTGAACTCGCACGATTTCACTCCTGCATGTCAGTCCCCATTTCAGAGACATCTGTGCAAGTTTCTGCACAGATGTCAATGTAAATCACAGCCCGAAATCACAAGAAGTAGTACAGAAACTTCTTTTTGAAATTGGTGTGCCGCCGCAATTAGGACAGTGACATTGCTGCCGATTTGACATGCTATTTTGACATGTCAAATCGTACCAATGTGAACCAGGTACGCAGGTAATGCAGGTAGATTAAGGCTTACCTCTACACGGTTTAGGAGATATTTGCAAAAGCCAGGCACCGATGTCTACGGCGCTCGTGCCGTTAGCAGGGGCTACTGCGCATGCGCGGGAGTGACTTCATCGTGGCTCCGGCCAGTCAGTGCTGGAACTGCGATACCCGGAAGTCACTCCGGGAGATATGACGGCGACGGAGGAGGGGAATGAGGACTGCTGCGGGGGTTTTCGATCTCAGGTAAGTAATTTATAATGAGCTAGTATGCTATGCCTTTGTCTTGCATGGTGTTTATTTTTAATTTTTTTTCCCAGAGAGTTTACTTCCTCTTTAAGACTAGTTTTGAACTTTATGCTAGTGTGAGGTCATGTCCCCTTATTTTTGATCTTACTTTACTAGCATTATATTAAAAATACTGCCCCCTATTGAACCTGCTCTCCTGATATTTTATCTCTCACACTTTTAACCATTTTTCTTGTCCATTTCTGGACTTATTCTCTATAAATATTTTTTTGAAGTGAGGTCTCCAGAAGTGGATGCAATGGGGTTGATTTACTAAAACTGGAGCCCTCAGAATCTGATGCAGCTGTGAACAATAGCCAATTGGCTTCTGCTTCAACTTGTTAAATTAAGCTGTGGCAAGATAAACTGGAAGCGGATTGGTTTCTATGCACAGTTGCACCAGATTTTGCACTCTCCAGTTTTACTAAATAACCCCCAATATATTATATTCTAGATGACGTCTAACTAAAGATCTATACAGGGGAATCCGTACCTCATCCATAACAATGCCAAATCATAATCAAGATTACAGAGACCTCCAGGGAGATCAACTCTATTGCACGTATGTGTCTCGTCAAGACATAACTTACACAACAAATCTTTAGCTACAGCACTAAACAGATTAACCACTTGTCGACTTCAAGTGGTTGTACTGGGATGATGTACCGGTTGGCTGTCTTGTAAAAGCAATCCAAGCGGCTAACTAGCCACTGGACTGCTTTTACAAGCAGCAGCAGGGGGTGCCCTTCCCCCCTGCAATTTTCTGTGACCTTCTCAGGCTCTCCTGTCCCATCAGGAGACTCGAGCAACTAGCTGCCGCATCTGTGCAGCTCTCCCATTGGCCTGCAAAGCTCAAATTGGCTTTAATCGCCTGTCTGTTAAGGCAACCTGCAAGCGATTACCTGGCATCATATCTGATTTACCTGGTTGTCAACAGTGGCGTTTTTTAAAAATCAAAAGCATTAAGAAAAAAAGAATTCTGGTGTTTTGAATGCTTTTAAAGAGCAGAAGCGGTATTAGTTATCTCTCCATAAAGAGTACCTGTACCATACCTATTGCTGTAACATTCCTCAATAAGAGTGATAAAAATTAAAGCAACACTGTAAAAAAAATTAAAAAATTAAAGTGCCCCTATGCGTCCATGCTCGCACACAAAGGCGAACATACGAATCGGTCCTGCATGCATGTAGACAGCGATTGTCACACACCATGAATGTCAGATCATGGGCAGTAATTCTAGCACTAGACCTCTTCTGTAAATCTAAAGTGGTAACCTGTAAAGGCTTTTAAAATGTGGCCTATGGATCGTAACATTTAAGTTGCACGGGAGTCTGCAGTTTTAAAGTGGGACATGTTTGGCATCCATTTACTTGGCGCAACATCATCTTTTACCAAAAAAGTTGGTTCTGCACTGTTTTTTTTGCATTAAAATGAAAAAATAAAGTATTAAAAAAATAAAAACAGTAAATTTGCGTTGGAAAAAAACACTCTGCAAATATGGTGTATTCTCTAGGGCATCTGCTTTAAAAAAAAAAAAAAAGTGTATAATTGTGTGTTCCGAGTAATTTTATAGTAAAAAATACTGATCTATAGGTAAATAAAAAGTGGCAGAAAAGGCTTGGAGCTGAAGTGGTTAAAAAAAGCAAGATCTAGTACACAACCTTTTGATACACCACCAGTGAATTTACAGCCACACTCTGATATCTATCATTTAGCCAATGTCATCGCAACAAAAACACCCAAGGGTTACATCCTAGCTTGTATAACTTCTTTAGGAGTTTATTATGCGGAAATATGTATAAATACTTTGCTGAAATCAAGCTAGTTTATGTCCACAGCACCAACCGGATACAAAATATTAGTGATCTATTCAAAAATTCTGTTAGATTCGTCTGACATGATCTGCCCTCAGGAAAGTTATGCTACTTTGGATCCACCAAATTGTATGTTTTTAAGTGACCAATAATCCTTTTTTTTTTTTTTTTTTTTTTTTTAAGAGATTCCATTTACTACCAGCAGGATACCAGTTCTAAGGCGTTTTCTGGAAACTTTTATTAAAATATAAAACTTTTCTCATCTTTCTTGCTACAGTATTTCTTATACATATTACTGTATATAGCAAACTTTTAAATTACCTTTCAGTCTGGGCAAAAGAAGAAAACACATAAAAAAAATACCACATGCAGTACATCTCTGCAGTGCATGCACGCTTCCCTGCGTTTTATCATTTTAAAGAATACATAAGTACAGAAAAATACCAGTTGATATGCCAAGATGCACTGAGCTCCTAAGCCCTGTTAAGGGCTGACAACGTATTGTATTTTTTATCAGGCATGCCCTTTTTAGTTTACTGCCACTTAAACCTGTCATCTAAGCTATTCTGCCCAACATAGGGGGAGATTTACAAAAACTGGAGCATGAAAAATCTGGTGCAGCTCTGCATAAAAACTAATCAGCTGGTTTTATTGTCAAAGCTCAACGGAACAAGCTGAAGTTAGAAGCTGACTTACTATGGTTACTATTCACAGCTTCACCAGATTCTGAGTGATCCAGCTTTAGGCCTGGTTCACACCTAAGTAAATCTTCCACAGAGAGACTAATCATTCAGTAGTTTTCATATAAGAACTAGGTGGTTTACGACTTCAATAACACAGAAAATGTGCACAAGTATAGCTCTGAATTTCTAGCATAAACAGGTTGTTTTGGAACTTATTAAGCATATAAATATACTACTGAAAGTGTTTTGTTATAACAGACCAAAGGAGGGCAAATAATACACTTTAAAGGGAACTTACACCACTTTTAAATAAAATTTCCCACTATAAAAATTCCTTTCATATAGGAACTTGACTGGATTCCTCCAAATTCAGTTTCTGTGGAAGTCATGAGTCTAGGGTCTACAAGTAGAACATCATTAAAGGGGTTGTAATGGTTCGTGTTTTTTCACCATAATGCATCATCATTGCCAGATGTGAAAACACCTGGCAATGACGGTCCCCATCCCGTTTATTTACCTGAGCCCGTTCACCTGCTGTGCGCATCCCCTGGCATCCTCTTCTCCACAGCCATTGGCTCGCGCTGCTGTCAATCACATCCAATAACTCGGTCTATGGACGCAGCGTGTATGACAAGCAGCGTGCCTGCAAGATAACCCCCTCGGGATAGAGCTTCCCAGAGGGGGGTTAGCTATTGTGGGGAGGAGCCGAGACAGCCGCCGAGGGACCCCAGAACAGGAGGATCAGGTTCACTCTGTGCAAAACTAACTGCACCATGGAGGTAAGTAAGTTTGTTATTTTAAAAAAAAGATAAAGAACCCATACAATCCCTTTAACTACCCATAGCAACCGTATATCTCCCTCTAATTCTCTTATACTTAAAAAAGTAGTATGACCAAAGCATTTTTGCCCATACTTCTCCTCAGGGTTACAGGAGTGCGCTTATTTCTGTGCTCCTATGACCCAGATATAGCCAACAGCAGGCAAAAGCCCATTGTCAGCTATCACAGAAGCAATCTTGGCTCTGCTTGGATCCTGACAATGTCAGGATCCACCCAGATGCCTGACCAGCAGCTGGCTCAGTCTCTCAGTGTGCAGCTGAGAGACTAAGCTAGATGCTCCTGCCCCCATTACAGCCTGGCAGTCCAGTGAGTGCTGGAGGAGAAGAGCAGGAAGCGGTGACTGACAGTCATCGCTTTCTGCTTAGTAAAGACTGAGCGATCAACGGTCATGTGATCACACAGTTTTCAGTCTTAAGAACCGGCAGAGGACAGCTGCATCACGCCGATGCTAAAGCCACATAGGCAGGTATTTTTTTTACATCCTTCCCTTCTTTAACTTTTTCACGCCGGCCGTACGCATATATTTGGCCTCTTGGCGTGTAGTCCTTACAGCCCAGAGGCTGCATATGTGCATACCAATGCTTTGCCGCTCCCAGCACAATTACTGACAAGTAACAGAAAGTTCATCACATGCCTGACGAAGGGGTCCTGCATGGGTCCAAAACTTTGCACATGCTTGTGATATGATCTTTCTGCAATAAAAACCTTTGGACAATATTTAAAGAGGAAGTAAACCCTGATGGGTTTACTTCCTCTTTTTTTCCCTGCAAAGGTAAAGCATAATGGACTACTATGCATCGCATAGTAGCTCATTATGTGTCACTTACCTGACACAGGAGCCAGCGAAGTCGCCGCTGTCCCCTGTAGTCCGCCGCATCCATGTTGCTGGTGGCGTCTCGCAGCTCCGACGAATCACAGCGGCGCAGCCGCGATGACGTCACTCCCGCGCATGCGCACGGGAGTCGCGTCTCGCAGCTCCGCCGCTGCCATACGGCGAAGCCGCGATGACGTCACTCCCGCGCATGCGCACGGGAGTCGACAAATTAGGCAAATCCATTCTTGGATTTGCCGCATTTAGTGCGCCTGCGCGCCGCTGTCTACGGCGCATGCGCCGTAGACAGCGGTGCCCATTTTCGGGCAAATATCTCCTAAACCATATAGGTTTAGGAGATATTGCTTGGACCTAAAGGTAAGCCTTAATCTAGGCTTACCTATAGGTCCAAGTTGTTTGGAAGGGTTTACTTCCTCTTTAAGGATCCTTGGTGTGCTAGCGAATATGTGCATTTAACGGAAAGCTCCCAATCGCTACTTCCCAATGACGGCAGTCACATGACAGAAATGCCCACCTCCGCGTGTCTGAAACCTCTTAAAAGGGCCAGGAGGCGCCGGTGCTAAGGGGTTAACAAGACACACAAAAAGTAATAGGATTGGATGCTATAGACATCAAAACACGTATTCCTTGAAACATATTTAAAAAAATAAAAATAAATCCATGCAAAATGTGTAACAATACATCGGGTGTGAAAGAGACCTTATGATGGTCATATACACAGCTCTTTTCTATCACATCCAACAACGTTTAACCACCTTTTGACTATATTTAGGGCACTTTCACATGGAGACAGCGTGAAGTCCTTTCACGTTGTATTGTGACATTCTGTACTGCAAAATTTCGTTCTTTTCTCTCAGTTGTATTTTTTTTCGTCTCTCTTTTTGACTCATGTTCTGTTTCGCCACATAGGCGCGGTTTGTTCCCATCAGCAAAACTACCTAATAAAAATTTGATTAATAAAAAAAGTACATAAAGCAGAGTTCCATTCATTTTTCTGTTTATTAAAAGTCAGCAGGTATAAAAAGTGTAGACTTTTAATAAACACACAGTCACCTGTCTCACGGTTCAGTTATGCGGTTTACCGAAGCATCGCTTCTCTCCCCCCCCGCCAGCATCACTAGCTTTGGCACCTGGTTGCGACAGCTTGTGGCTTCACAGCCAGGTGCGCGCTGCACATCCGGAATGGCCAAGCAATCTTCTGGGATCTGTGACATGTCCCAGAAGATTGCAGGGAGGGGGGAAGGAGGAGTCATCTAGGCGGTGCGAGTGGAAGTAGCTGGGTACCTGTCAAAACTAGGTACCCCCCTAAAAAAATGACATGCCAAATATGGCATGTAAGGGGGTTAGGAGTCCTTAAATTGGAAGTTCCACTTTAGGGTGGAACTCCACTTTAAACAAAAAAACAAAACAAAGAATCAAGAGCACTAAACACCATTTGTTGATGTATTTATATAGCAAGGACACTGGTAGATTGCCTTGATCAGTGCTAGTGTAACCAAGAAATGGTTGAAACTGCTAGAGTATGGACAATATTGGATAAAGGTCTTGCTGCCTAGGTTCACACTGCACCGCATTCCTCTGCACATGGGGATCTGTGTGGTGCTATTTGAGCCAGTTCATTTTTAATGGCTCAAATAGCACTGCAACCACATGGAAAATGTGCAGGGAGCTTTTTCTTGTTCACATGGACAATTACACCCATGCGATCTGGTTCAGGAAAATGCACCACATTTTGTGACCTGCTTTTGGAGGGGTCGTTAACTTTTAACCGACACCTGAAGCAGATTCTGTGAACACAGTGCGATTGCAATGTGAGGCGTGAAACGTATAATAATCACTGCGTTTTCTGCATCACATCAGTCTGAGTCAGGGCTTACACTGGAAGTAAAATGAGATGCTTTGCAGGCAGTTTGAAAACAATGGGGCAGATGTAACATACTGAACCAATAAAAACTGAAAAAGCTTTTTAACAAAAGAAAGCGAACCTAGTCACTGCAAAAAGATGAAAAATAAAAATAAAAACAAAACACCACAAGGCTTTAATATCACTTTAAGGGCTATAACTTTGTTAAATTTACACATTTTATCTTGGACATGAAAAAAAATAAAAAAATAAAAAAAAAAGAAGAAGAAGAAGAAGAAGAGGAAGCAAATATTAGTTTTGTTTTGCATTTATGAAGTGTGACAATGGTTTATGCCAACTTACTATGACTACGATGAGATATTGCCTTCCTCCAGCCCAGGCAACTAGCCATACATGGAGAGCTATTTAGCAGTGCGCAAACAATCAAGTGAAAGCCAAGAGCAGGCTTCTGCTTACCAGCCACATCAAATAAATTAATTATCACAAGTAAAATTACTCCATAGTACTTCCAAACTAAAGTGCCAGGATTACTTGCATATATGTACCCAGTTGTGTTTAACCACATTAAGACCGGGCCTATTTTTCAGATTTGTTGTTTACAAGTTAAAATCAGGTTTTATCTAACACTCTAGAGAATAAAATGGCGATCGTTGCAATACTTTGTCACACCGTATTTGCACAGCGGTTTTACAAGCACACTATTTTTGTAAAAAATACACTTTTTTAAGTTACAAAATAAGACAACAGTAAAGTTAGCCTGATTTTTTTTTAATATATTGTGAAAGATGTTACGCCGAGTAAATTGATACCCAACATGTCACATTTCATAAATTGCGCCTGCTCGTGTAATGGCGACAAACATTTATCCTTATAAATCTCCACATGCAACAGTTCATTTTTAGACTGTTCTTTAAAAAAAAAAAAAAAAAAAATGTGTCACTTTTATTTCTATGTCAAGGAATGGAAACATCCCTTGTAATAGAAAAAAAGCATGACAGGACCCCTTTAATGTGAGATCTGGGGTCAAAAAGACCTGATCCCATATTTACACTAAAATGCAAAAAAAAAAAAAAATGAAAAAAATAAATGTGCCTTTAAAGAGGAAGTAAACTCTCCCACTCTGATGCTTCTTTTCATTTAGTCCATTATAATAAGTCATTATCAGCCTATAGCCACTGTAATCCAGCCCAAATTGCATATTACTTACTGTTTAAAGAAACTTAAAAAAACTTGTTTACAGGAGTTAGGCAGCGCCATCTTAAGTATTGTTTTCGGAGTCCACAGTGGAGTGCATTTCCGCCCTTACATTGAGCACTTCCTGTACTGTTAACCAAGCCTCCTTCTCAATCCAATGTTTCTATGACAACCCAGCTTCCCTGTTCATAGATTACTTGTTTATTTCATAGTATTTACTTGTGCCAATGTTTAATGTTTCCCTTTGTCAGACTTATCAGCTTCAGCTGATTAGCCAGTATTGGCTAAGTTTAGACTGTATGTCATGTCACATGGTCACATGGTGTGTAGGAGGAAGCTCTGAGTGATTAGCAGAGTTCAGTGTTGTGCCGCAGGAAGTCCTGATAACAGATAGATAAGACAGAGAGTGTGCCTTAAATCAGGGGAGATCTGGGCATGCTCAGTGACTTCATTCTACAGAACAGCAAGGATTACAACAATACTAAGCAATTAAGGAGATATCTACAAGCAGTGTTCATTAGGGTTTTTTATGCTGATTTACATGGGACGAAGTTGTGGGGGAGGGTTTACAACCACTTTAAGAGCGATGGCTCCATCCCTAACACGGAACAGGATGCGATCGCCTCCACCGGCAGCTCCGGTAAGTGGCAGAGGGCACCCCTCTCCCGCCACCGATAAGTGATCTCGCGGCGAAGCCGCCACAGAGATCACTTTTATTAGAATCGGACCGACCGCTGAAGAAGTGGAAACCGGGGTTATGGCAGCTAGCTGCTGCCATAAAAACGATATTCCACTTCAAAGTACCGCCGTATGATGGCGGGCAGTCCGGAAGTGGTTAAAACATAAAAAATAAATTAAAAAAAGCTACAGATACATGAAATAAAAGGTTTTCCACACACAGGATCATAATTAAGTTGAAGAGAACCAAAAAAAAAAAAAAAGATTGAAAAGATTTCACAGTTTAGACAATTTACATCCTCATATTTGAACAGGGCAATAGCTTGTTAACCTAGAGCAGTGTTTCTCAATTCCAGTCCTCATGGCCCACTAACAGGTCATGTTTTCAGACTTTATTCCATTATTTTGCACAAGTGATTTGATCAGTTTCACTGCCTTAGTACCCCAGCTGTTTCATCTGAGGGAAATCCTGAAAACATGACCTGTTACTGGGCCATGAGGACTGGAATTGAGAAACACTGACCTAGAGTTACACTTTAACTACCAAGACAATGGATGTTCTATGACTCTAGACACTAAATAGCCCAACCATTAATACATTAAAGAGCATTTGGACATTCAGCAATTCTTTAATTAGATAAAATAACATGTTTATCCCTTAGGCTTTTAATGTCTTGATTATTGCTACAATATGAGGGGGGGGGGGGGGGGGGGGGGAAACAGCCCTGAAGCAGCCAAGCTAAAAAAAATATTTTTAATATCCAGGTACAGAGTAATATTATAAACTTTCAAAGGTTTGCAATTCTCTGTTAGAGAGGCTGTTATAGATCTTGGCCTGCTCAAAGTGGAGAGTGGTGACTGATTCTCCAGCGCTCACTGGAGCACTGGGTAGGGGAGGGGACTGGCACAGCTGGTCTCGGCTCTCAGAGAGCCAAAGCCAGCTGTCAGTCAGCAGCTGGGTGGATCCTGACAATATGGCCAGGCTCCTCCCAGAGCCTGAACAACAACAAGGGTCAACAGACCAAACTTCAGAGTGTCACTGCAAAAACCTTGCATCCGAAAGTTGCATCTGCAAAAGACTGGACACCCACCTAGCAGAACTTAGAAGAATGGACGGAGGACCAGGTGGAAGCATTACACAGCTGGGCTAAACCATGAGAATGTAAGCTCTAACAATCAGGTATCAGGTATCTTATCCCTTTAGTGATGGTGGACTTGGAACCAGGGTGTCCCTTGTGAAGTCATGAAGACAGGACAAATAGGAAATCTGTCTGATCCAAGCTGGCACTTTGAGATAGACCCTGATGGTTCTGACTACGTCCAGACAATGAAGATTTCCTTTGGATGTTTTGGAGCAGAACATAAGGATGGTAGTCCTATGTAACAGTTGAAGTGGAAGACTGATGCCACCTTAGAAAGAAAGGATAGTCTTGGGTGTAAGCCCTGGTTCACATTGGTACAATTTTACATGCCCGTTAAATGCTGGTCAGCTGCATTTTTGAGTGTTTATCTGCGTTTTTAGGTGGTTTTGCAGCTGAAAAACTGCTCTCGGGGGGGGGGAATGCCCCAGCCATGAACAGTTAACAGCCTGCGTGTGAATGTACACATAGGATAACACGCGGGACAGTTTATCGACTGTAGAAAAATGTCCAAAAACCTCCAGTGTGCATGAGGCCTTACTATTGCAATAAAAATTACTGCACTATGGCTTTTTATTTTACGTTTTATTCATGATGGCCAAAATGCATTTGGGGAACTAAAGGGTGCAAAGATCAGAAGCTGGAAGGGCAGCTTTAATACAGACATTTTTCTCCAGGGCTAACATCATGCCCCTACAACTACTCCTGTTTCTCCTCTTGAGTCCGATCCTAATATGCCTGCTCTAGACTAGGCAGACACAGAAAGGAATGGAGAGGGCACTGAAGTATTGTAAGCGGCAGAAGATTTTTCATCTGCATCTTGCCACTATATTTGAGAGCTTCAGGCAACATGCTTGCTAAAGTGAGTGACAAAGCTCATTACTGCCATCTGCAAAGCATTTTTTGATCCCATTGAGGAAAAAAGAAACGCTTAAAAACGCTAACAAAAGCTGAAAAACTCTAAAAACGTTATGGCAGAAATGTTGAAAAATTCACTGCAAAGCTACTGCTGGTTTTATAACGTTATTTTAATCTCCAGTGTGGACGAGGCCTAAAAATAAAAACACTTCTATGTACACCCTCACATTAATAATACAAATGCCAGCATTCAATATGGTTACTATACCACAGGGATCTAAGATGGCCACCGCTGATACAACTTTCTGTTTACTGTAAATAAAACTGAGCCACTCTTAAAGTTGAATAATGCCCTTGCTATATGCGCAGGCCATTTATGTACCTCCCAAAGCCTGACTGGAATACTCCCAGAATGTTGCTAAGTGAGGCCTAGTCATTGCTGCTCCTCTCCATCACAGCAGTGAGCTCTCAAACACTGAGCTCCGAGTTACTGCTTCAAAGGAGAGAAAGAGCATATGATGGGGGAGAATCTGGAGAAACAGCTCACCCCTGTGACGGTGAAGGTGGGCAGCAACTACTAGGACTCACTTAGCAATGTCCCGGTCTGGCTTTGGGAGGTATGTAAATGGTTCACACCTATAACAAGGCCATTATTCAACTTCAGTCAGCTGCACAGTTTTGATCTACAATCAACCCTTACCTACATAGGAATTTCTTTTGTGAGGGCGAACTAACCCTTTAAATCACACTGGTGCAAATAACTGATGTTCCGTTTTATGTACAGTTCTGTTCAGCAGGTATTTCCTTCATGGCACATCAGGCTATTGCTCTCCTATAAGCAAGGCTTCTGTAGAAACTTGGGAATGACCAAATCAACTTTAACCACTTCAATACCGAGCACTTCCTTCCTGCCCAGAACAAATTTCAACTTTCATCACTGTCACAATTTGAATGACAATTGTGCGGTCATGCAACACTGTACTCAAACTAAATTTTTATAATTTTCTTCCTACAAAATTAGCTATATTTGGTGGTACTTGATCACCACTGGGGTTTTTATTTTTTGCTAAACAAACAAAAAAAAGACCGAAATTGTTAAAAAAAAAAAGTTTTTCTTTGTTTTCATTATAAAATTTAGTTTTTTCCTACACTGATGGGCACTGATAAGGTGGCACTGATGAGGCACCAATAGCTGGCACTGATATGCAGCACTAATGGGCACTGACAGGCAGAGCTGACGAGGTACCTTTACTGAAGGACACTGCTTGGCATCTGATGTGCAGTGATTGGCAGACGTGATAAGCACCACTGATGGGGGAAGAAAGCCATTTACCAGCACTTCCTGGTTATACGCTGTGATTGGTCACAGCTGATCACGTGGTAAAGAGCCTCTGTCAGAGGCTCTTTACCTAGATCAGCGTTGCGGTGTGTCGCAATCGTGGCTTATCCTGCTGGATATCATATGACGTCCAGTCAGTGGCGGCTGATGCTCAATTTTTTTTTGGGGGGGCGGGCGCAAACAAACAAAAAAACCCCCATCAAGTGCAGCCACTGTGCCCATCAAACACAGCCACTGTATCCATAAATTGCCGCCACTGTGCCATTAAACACAACTACTGTACCCATCAATTGCTACCAGTGTGCCCATCAATTGCCACCACTATGCCCAATCAATTGCAGTTTGCCCCATCAATTGCCACCAGTGTGCCCCGTCAATTGCCACTACTGTTCCCTATAAAATGCTGCCAGTGTGTCCCCCACCCCCCGCCGCACACCACTTACCTGTCTCGGCACTGTACTCCACGCCTTCTCCCGTCCTCTTTCTGTCATCTCTGCTATGATTGGAAGCCTGATAGGCATCCAATCACAGCGCCTGTCACTTCAGCCAATCAGATGACAGGGTAACCAGACCCGAGCACCTGATTGGGTGAGAGGTGGGTCAGTGTTAGGGAAGAAATGTATTCACTACTCTAATGCCCCGTACACACGTTCCGATTATCGTAAGACCGATCGTTCACATTTTGTTGTATACAACTAAGATTGAATACAACAGTGCAAAATGTGTGTAAGACTTTTGTCGTACGATTCTGGAAAAATCTTCCGTCATGCGTAGCTACGTATTTTAAATGATGTCAAAAACGTGTGACCTGTGTGTCCTTCTGGTTTATTTTCATGTTTCCGATCATGCGCAGTGTTTGTCTAAATGACTTTTATCGGACGCATACTGTACTGACTACACGACTGTCGTACGATGGGCTGTCATCCGACCAAAGTTTTCCGGTTTGTTCCTTCGGATTTAGTTGGACGGACTGTCGTGATCGGCTGTCGAAAGCTGCGTACTAACGATCAGATTATCGAATGATCTGTCCGAAAGCGACTTTTGTGGTCCGATAATCGGAACGTGTGTACGGGGCATAACACAACACTGTGTAAACAGCGAACGCACAGCATTGCACCCACTGTTAAAGAGGAAGTAAATCCTGATGAGTTTACTCCCTCTCTTTCATTCCCTGCAAAGGTAAAGCATAATGGACTACTATGCATCGCATAGTAGTCCATTATGTATCACTTACCTGACACAGGAGCCAGTGATGTCCCCGCTGTCCCCTGTAGTCCAGAACCTCCATCTTCTTGGTGGGTCTCACTGCTCCACCGCTGTCATTCGGCGAAGCCGCGATGACGTCACTCCCGCGCATGCGTACAGGAGCTGCCACATGCGGCATCTTCGTCGTTGACGGTGCGCGCTCAGTTCGCCTGCGCGTCACTGTCTACGGCACATGCACCATAGACAGCAGTGCCTGTCTTTCGGCAAATATATCCTAAACCGTGTAGGTTTAGGAGATATTTCTTGGACCTACAGGTAAGCCTTAATCTAGGATTACCTGTAGGTCAAAGTGTGGTGTAAGGGTTTACAACCACTTTAACCAATTTCAAAGCCTATTAGAGCCCACGGCTCTAATCAGGACCCCTATTAGAGCCGACAGCTCTAATCAAGTGCTTTCAAAAACACCCCTGCTGCTGTAATTCAGATGTCCGGCACCCGACAAGGGGCCGGACACCTGAATAGGGGGCAGCAGCGGCGACAATACATAGATTCAGGCAATGCATGAATCCATTGGTGATAGAGCGGTGCAGGAGAGAGGGAGCGGTGCTCCTGCGCCCTCTATGGACGCACTGCCACTGGTCAGAATAATGCAACCACCCTGCCATCATTCTGCTATAGGCCGGAGGGGAAGTGGTTAAACATCTATAAATCAACAGTTTTGCCATGTGTGAAGGTGAGTGTAATTAACTTACTTCAATTAAATATTTTTGTGACAAGTTACAATTTAGACCACAAGCCCCTAAATATATTATGCCTGCAGTTTGTAGATCACTTTTCTCAGGCTTTGATTGAACTCAATGTACAGCACTAACTAAACAATTTAAATGCAGCAGAAACACCATCTGTAAACATTCAGCAGATAACTTACTATCAGTATGAGTAGGAAAGGGATACTAGGTCAAGCACTTTGCCTATCAAATGACTTCTTCCACTATGCTGTTGGTAGCCAATTTTAATAAACTAGGATTCTAATGTATACAACTACAACGACAGTATCCTCACTGACTGGATAATCTTAAAGCAGTAATTAAATGAACCCTCACAAACTAAATTGCACCGCACAAGGGAATAGAATATATAATACAGGATTTAAAATGCTAAATTGAAAAGCTCAAAGTATCTTTATAACAAATTTAGACAGTATAACCATGGAGGTTATGGTGAGAATGGACTAGCGCAATCAAAAAGCCTTCCAAATGAATCAGCATGTAGCACTGTAAAGCCTTGAAACAAAAAGGTATTCACATGTCACATTCCATCACATATCCCCCCAAAAAAAAATGTATTCCTCATTTCAGGATGGTGGGCATATTATTTCTTTATTATTATTATTATTTCTTTACACCACATTGGCAAGATGCAAATCCTGAACTATTGGTATACAATGCAAATGTATACTAACAAACATTATTAAGGCATTTATTCCAAACTGCATACAGGGGTTTCAGGCTTTTTGGCAATTATCAGCACAGTATATGGAACCCATGGCTTCCATGGAGTAAGGCCCCTTTCACGCGAGTTGTCCATGTACGGACTCTGCTTTGCTCAGCAGGGATCACTGCTGAGCAGGTGGATGACAGGTCCGTCTCTGCTCACTGTGTGGAGATGGACCTGTCAAAACCCTGCTGTCCTCTATGGAGGAGATCAGATGAAAACGGACCGCCTGTCCGTTTTCTACAGACCCGATTCTCTAGATGGATGGAAAATAGGATTTAACGGCCACGATCGGATAGCAGCAGATGTCAGTGGATATGTCATAGCGGACATCTGCCACTCCATAGAGGTGCATGGAGTGTCTGATCACGTCCGCCTGAAAAACTGACAGGCGGACCTGATCGGAATGCCCGTGTGAAAGGGGCCTAAGGCTTGGGACCCAACAAGACAACATAACCATAGAGGATATGGTGATAACCAAAGCAATCAAAAAGCCCTCCAACTGAACCAGTGCACCTCAAAGTCTTCTTAAATTAGAAGGTATTCACAGGTCTTGTATGGCTCTGTCCAGTGTACTGAAATTACAAATAATCTACTTATATTTGTGACACTTTACTCCAAGTTGTAAAAATATTAGATTATTAATTAAAGTTGACCTATTACATAAATCCATAAGTCTAATGAATTCAATAGGGAGCATGTCATTACCAAATAACACAGTTTGGCTATAAACTACTTCTTCCTTGCTATAGCTAAAGAATGCAGAAGACTAGGCAAAGATCACATGGTCTCTGGCTGTAATGATAGTTGCAGATGGTCCAGGACTCCACAGGCTGAGGATTGTCTACTGTGTTAAATTAGGTAGAGATCCTGTATGACATTATAATCAGAAGTATACACATGGTGCAGAACAACCATGCAGCATATTTTTGAGCTAGTCTCAAATCCTGTCATATCCATCCAATGTAGTCATACAACTGCTGAATGTTTGTTTGTATGATTTGTATGATTTTTAGTAATTATTCTCAATTGTCATTAATTGCATGCCAACATAAGCCTTTATGGGGCCAATTCACTAAAGAATTCTGCATGTGATATGAAGGTCACCACTAATTTTTCGGAAATATTGGAGAAGATAATAAAACAGTCAATTGTTCAAAGTAAAATATCAAAATGTGTGTAAAAATGTGAGGTATAGAACACAAAACAAAACATTAGATAAATTCAAGTCAAATCACAAAAAAAAAAAAACACGCGTATTCTTTATTAATCACCTAGTGCAGGCAGCAGATATATTAGTAATGCACAAAAATAACGATGAGGGGAACCCTGCACTGGCAAGTAAGTTAAAAAGTATACAATGTATCGAAAATGTCCAACCCGGAGCTCAGGAATTAAAATAAATGGCAAGGGGAGAGGAAGATCGTTCTGTGAATGAAAGCACACTAGAATGTTTTCACAATATTTCTGTGTGCCTTCTTTTCTAGAACTTTCTTACTTTGGTGCAGTTCCCATGTAAAAAAAAAAAATTGTGAAAAAAACAAAAACGTAAATATCGCAAAATTTAACATATTTGTTAAATAACACGTTTTGTAGTGATATAAACACTACTTTTGAGATAAAAACTGCATGGGATATATATATATATATATATATATATATATATATATATATATATATATATATATATTATATAAATATTGTATTTAATATATTTTTTTGTGTATTAGGAGATGGATAGAGATCAGATAGATCTTTACTTCCATTACAAATATTTCTTCTCCGTCTACACCAGCAGACATGTAGTGATTCTGGTCATGCTCTATAAGCAAAAAACATTAGAAAGGAGAGCATCCCTCAAACTCCACTGAAAATCAGCCTCAAGGTAGCCATACACAAAAGGATTTGTGATCAATTTAGGTAACAAGTGTTCTCCATTGATTAAAATAACAGACACTGCAACACACACACTGTAATGCTCAGCACTTTAAGATCGACTGGAAAAAAAAACTTTTGGAAATTAATTGATCTGTTCTTCTGACACAGATATTTCAAAATTAAATGCCAGCAACAGCATGCTCACCATTTCATATATGGTGTTGTATCCAAAGTGCAGGCTTTGCTACCAACTAGCTTTCAGATACTTGTTCCATTGATTGGAAGCACTCAACAAATTTTTGTCACAACAAATCAACATGGAAAATTCTAAATCATTTGATGGTTCACTAAATTCATTGAATGGAAAATCTTTGGTTTATAAATGTAATTCAGTTTCGATTATTTTAGTTGCAGTGGAGTAATTAATTTCATGATCATTTCCGTAATTGTGTGGCCACCATAAACGCTGATAACACAGGGAGATTGTGCTGCTAGCAACAAATTGTCAGTGTCAGTATCAGTAAAAAGGCAGCCTGTGTGTCCCTATGGAATCACTCCCTCTGTAGTCACATAGATGTCTCTATGTTGCTGCTGAATCTTGATCACTAGCATTGGGAGTGACATCTTCAAGAGAGTGATTCCATGGGGACAAAAACAGGCAGCCTCTTAGTGATCCTTCTGCTGTCAATTCTTAACATATGGCAAATATAGTTTATGATATATATTGCAAATGACAGGGATTTTACCATTCATACTCTTGTAGGATAAGGTTTGTGGGGAACAGATATATATAAGTTTTAACATTGTTATTGAATATACCTGGAATACAGGCAATGTTTATACCTGCCATGAATTCCAAATGAGATTAAGAGCCCTGTCTCGTTAACCAGTTATAGGCTGTGCCACACAAAAACCCTGAGTGGGAGAAACCATCACTTGTATGGCAGCAATTATTTTCTCCTCTTTAAGCTTGACAGAATACGTAAAGCAACTAAACACTATGGGGTTTATTTAGTAAAGGCAAATCCACTTTGCACTACTACAAGTGCACTTGGAAGTGCAGTCACTGTAGATCCGAGGGGAAGATCTGAAATGAGGGGAGGCTCTGCTGATTTTATCATCCAATCATGTACATCAAAAATGCAGTTTTTTTATTTTCCTCGCATGTCCCCCTCAGATCTACAGCCACTGCACTTCCAAGTGCACTTGTAGCACAAAGTAGATTTGCCTTTAGTAAATAAACCCCTAAGTCACCAGTGGACTTGAAGCCATGTCAAGATGTCCTCATTGGAGGAAAGCAAAAAATGCCAAAGCTGCAGACACAAAATTGGGGTGCCAGACTTGAGCATCAGACAGTTCAGGAATATCACTACAATATACAGTGGGTATAGAAAAGAATCACCCACCTTTTAAATAATCACACTTTGTGGCTTTGAAATAAAGACAAACGGTTTTCGCTTTATCCAGCTGTATTTACTCCTAAAAAAAAATTCAACAGAATCAGCTGATGAGCGGACAGCCAGTACAGTGCAGGGGGAGGGGTTTGAGGAGACCCGACATCAGGAAAGGCTTCACTGGAGGCACCGGAAGGGGGAAAACACACTGAGCATCATGGAGGAGGGGGAATCGATTGACACGGAGAGCAGGTAAATGCCGGTGTCACTGATCCCATCCATTTGTCTGCCCGATCCCTCTGATCCCATCCATCTGTCTGCCCGATCCCTCTGATCCCATCCATCTGTCTGCCCGATCCCTCTGCTTCTGATCCCATCCATCCGTCTGCCCGATCCCTCTGCTTCTGATCCCATCCATCCGTCTGCCCGATCCCTCTGCTTCTGATCCCATCCATCCGTCTGCCCGAACCCTCTGCTTCTGGTCCCATTCATCCGTCTGCCCAATCCTTCTGCTTCTGATCCCATCCATCCGTCTGCCCAATCACTCTGCCTCTGTTCCTATCCATCCATCTACCTGATCACTTTGCCTCTGATCCCATTCATCCGTCTGCCCGATTCCTCCGCCTCTGATCCCATTCCATCCGTCTGCCCGATCCCTCTGCCTCTGATCCCATTCCATCCGTCTGCCCGCTCCCTCTGATCCCATCCACCCGTCTGCCGATCCCTCTGCCTCTGATCCCATCCATCCACCCGATCCCTCTGATCCCATCTATCCCCCTGCCCCTGATCCGTCTGCCCGATCACTCTGCCTCTGATCCCATCAATCTCTCTGCCCGATCCCTCTTGCCTCTGATCCCAGCCAACCCTCTTGCCTCTGATCCCAGCCACCCCTCTTGCCTCTGATCCCAGCCACCCCTCTTGCCTCTGATCCCAGCCACCCCTCTTGCCTCTGATCCCAGCCACCCCTCTTGCCTCTGATCCCAGCCACCCCTCTTGCCTCTGATCCCAGCCACCCCTCTTGCCTCTGATCCCTCTTGCCTGATCCCAGCCATCCCTCTGCCCGATCCCTCTTGCTTCTGATCCCTGCCATCCCTCTTGCCTCTGATCCCTGCCATCCCTCTTGCCTCTGATCCCTGCCATCCCTCTTGCCTCTGATCCCTGCCATCCCTCTGCCAGATCCCTCTTGCCTCTGATCCCAGGCATCCCTCTGCCCGATCCCTCTTGCCTCTGATCCCAGCCATCCCTCTGCCCAATCCCTCTTGCCTCTGATCCCAGCCATCCCTCTGTTCAATCCCTCTTGCCTCTGATCCCAGCCATCCCTCTGCCCAATCCCTCTTGCCTCTGATCCCTGCCATCCCTCTGCCGGGTCCCTCTTGCCTCTGATCCTAGCCATCCCTCTGCCCGATCTCTCTTGCCTCTGATCCTAGCCATCCCCCTGCCCGATCCCTCTTGCCTCTGATCCCTGCCATCCCTCTGCCCGATCCCTCTTGCCTTATACCAACCATCCCTCTGCTCGATCCCTCTTGCCTCTGATCCCAGCCATCCCTCTGCCCGATCCCTCCTGCCTCTGATCCCAGCCATCCCTCTGTTCAATCCCTCTTGCCTCTGATTCCAGCCATCCCTCTGCCCAATCCCTCTTGCCTCTGATCCCTGCCATCCCTCTGCCCGATCCCTCCTGCCTCTGATCCCAGCCATCCCTCTGCCCGATCCCTCCTGCCTCTGATCCCAGACATCCCTCTGCCCGATCCCTCTTACCTTTGATCCCAGCCATCCCTCTGCCTCTGATCCCAGACATCCCTCTGCTACTGGCAAAAAAGTGAGTATTTTTGACTGCTTGAATTTTTGGCTAAAAAGTTTTTACCCATGCTCACTTGCGCAGTAATTGTGCTGCATCATCTAAACAAATCTAGGACAGGATAATCGTAATTGAATCGTGAGTCCAGTTAAGATGTGCACTCCTAATTCCCATTGTACTGAAATATTCTATAGCATGTCACAAAAAATATTAAAGCATAACTAATTTTTTGTTGAAAAAAAACAAAAAACAAAAAAAACACATTGTTCCTCTCTGGGTGATCAAGGTACATTGCAAGGGTTTAGCAAACTTTGTTGCAAGTTCCTGCTTGTGCACTTGCAGTGTTAAAATGAGGAAAGTTGCAGTCTTAATCCCTTTAAAATTAATTTGTGGGGAATATCTCACAAAAACATGACATTTTTGTTGCGAAGGATGCCTAAAATCTGATGTCTATCTTAGTGAAGACTAATGGGAAAACATCTGGGCAAATCACACAAGCAGGAAATTACATTTCTGGGCAAGTTCTGTACACCAACTGTGTACAGTAAGCCTCCAGGTTGCCATTTAGCACAGAATTTTGTCGAAAAATATAGAGTGCAGATTGAAAAGAAAAGGTAATTTTTAATAACATTCAATTACTATAAGGCTTGTGTAGCAATTACATACGTTATACAATTTGTTTGCCTTTTTTCCCCATGAAAGTGAAGTTACCGTTTAGGCTGGGTTCACACTGAAGCGATGCGGGAACGCCGCAAATCCGCGGCGGGTTCCCGCATCGCATGCCTCCCGCCGGCAGTTCACACTGCCCTATGCGGACTGCTGGGAGTGTCAGTGAAACCTTAATGACACCCCCAGATCAGTTCGCATATCGCAGTGCGATCTGCAAACTCCGACAGGAATCGGATCGCATGGTGTGAACACCCATTTTTAGTTATCACATAACTGTGATGGGGGGTCAAAATCCATTGAATGGGTAGACTACAGCAAAAAAAAGTATTCTAAAATGAAAACAGAAATGTGCAAAGAAGAAATTTAATACCCCATCCCCACCTTCCAATACGTCCACCCTACAGAATCTTCTTAGACACTTCCAAAACTGATGGGTTTTGACCTTTCACTTTTCAACCCCCCCCCCCCCAAAAAGGGGGAAAGTTTTGCCTATACATACACCTTAAGACAAGATTAAGGAAAATTTACAATTACTGTGAAATAATAAACTTTGTCTAGTTATACTTTTTTTGTAAAATTTCTTTATCACACCCACAAGTTACCCAGATCCCTGGCTCAGGGTTGCACTTCCTGGCTTCCTATACATTACTATAACTGTGATGGGGGGTCAAAATCCATTGAATGGGTAGACTACAGCAAAAAAAAAAAAATCACACAAGCTGGTTTCCATAATAAAGCACCCCAGTTTTCCAAGCTTTGGGGGACACTATCAACAAAATCAGAACATTTATCTTCTTTTCTTCTACACTACGATACATGCTACATTTGTACTAATGTAGACTGCTACCTGTTGATTTCTAATTGGTTTCTATGGTTACTGCTCTACCATATTTTTTTTAAGAAAAAGAAATACAAAAAGACCTTGAGATTGGCCATTTTGCAAAGTTAATAAATGGAAAAATATTTTATGTTTTTGGAAAGATTTTTGAAAAGCATCGAACATCTTAAGTTTTCTTAAGACAGCATGAACTGAAACCTTCCCATATATTAAGGAGTTGTTCTAAAAAAAAAAACAGGCATTCGTACAGAAAATTTTCATGTACGAGACTTCCTCTATTTAACCCTTTCATGCCTAAGCCTATGTTGCCACGTTAAAAGCCATATTTGTTAGGAAATTACTTAGAACCCCAATATATACACTATACACAATATATACACGGCGGGCGCACCCACAAAGCAGCGCCTTAAAGGGGAAGTACTTCTACGGCCATTTGCGCAGCCGTGCCATTGTGCCAACGTATATCGTTGTGCACTGGTCGGCAAGTGGTTAAACTCGGATTTTGACTTGCATTTATTTCTATAGATCACTAAAATTAGGTTTATTGTATATAGATTATGATTTGAATGCATTATTTTTGAGATATATAAAATATATATTTATATTATGTAATACAGGAACATTACATCAAAAAGAGTAAGTAGGGTGAGTGGACTACAATACCCACATGCTATACATGTTACATTTGTTCTGTCATCATATATACAGGCAAACAGTCTAACATGAAACCGAGGAGCTGAAAAACACCTACTGTATCCTGTTCAGAAAGTCTTGCAGTACAGTTATGAGTTCTGTCCTACTGAAGCACCATTGCATAATGTAAGCACTGTCTCCAGAGAAATCCAGTTCCTTGTCTGCTCCTGGGCCAGAATGATATTAAGTTTTTTTCCAACCAATAAATACTAAACTACCACAGATTCTAAACCAGCCATTGATGGTACAGCAGGGAGAGATTCCCATATCAATACTGACTGTGTTGGTGAAGAGATTGAGTGTTTTTTTTTTTTTTTTGTTCCTGCAACCTCGGGAAAATTACACCATCTGTGCCTGTCTTTAGGATCACCATACACATTACAATTTAACCAATCAGCTTTAGATTTAGCAACACCATGTACATTGAATCCAGAAAGTATGCACAGCGCTTCACTTTTTTCACATTTTGTTATGTTACAGCCTAAGTGCTCATGCACACGGACGTTTTAAAAAACTGGCTGCAAAGCTAGCTCCGATGCCTGGAAAAATCGTTGTTAAAAACGTGATTTTTACCACGTTTTGCATTGGCGTTTGTGCGCGTTTTTTAGCGTTAGCGTTAAGTAGCGTTTTTTAAGAAACACATCTCTTGGCTATAGCACTCACAAAACAAAGAAAATATGTTGCGCGTTTATGCGCGTTTTTGCGCGTTTTCCCGCGATTCGCGTTTTTACAGCTCTAGCTCCACGCCACCGAACGCACTGGTCCTGGGTTTTTTTTACAGCTTAAAAACGCCTATGCCATTTGCAGCTCAAAAACGCCTAGGTGGGCATGAAGCCATAGACTAACATGGACAGCCGTTTTTAAGCTGCAAAAAAAGCTCAAAAAAGTGGCTGTAAAAACGTCCGTGTGCATGAGGCCTTATTCCAAAATGGATTAAATAAATTTTTACTCAGAATTCCACAAACACAATACAAAATACACCATAATGAAAACGTGAAAGAAGTTTGTTTGAAATCTTTGCAAAATGTGTTAAAAAAAACAAAACAAAAAACACACACACACACACACACACACACACACACGTATTCACAGCCTTTGCCCTGAAACTCAAAATTGAGCTCAGGTGCATCCTGTTTCCACTAATCATCCTTGAGATGTTTCTACAACTTGATTGGAGTCCACCTGTGGTAAATTCAGTTGACTTGACATAATTTGGAAAGGCCCACACCTGTCTATAAAAGGTCCCACAGTTAGCAGTGCATGTCAGAGTAAAAACCAAGCCATGAAGTCCAAGAAATTGTCTGTAGACCCCGAGGCAGGAGTGCATCGAGGCACAGATTTGGGGAAGGGTACAGAAAAATTTCTGCAGCATTGAAGGTCCAAATGAGCACAGTGGCCTCCATCATCCGTAAATGTAAGAATTTTGGAACCACCAGGACGATTGGGGGAGAAGGGCTCTAGTCAGGGAGGTGGCCAAGAACCCGATGGTCACTCCGACAGAGCTCCAGCATTTCTCTGTGGAGTGAGGAGAACCTTCCAAAAGAACCACCATCTCTGTAGCACTCCACCATGTAGAGTTGCCAGACAGAAGCCACTCCTCAGTAATACGCACATGACAGCCCACCTGGAGTTTTCCAAAAGGCACCTGAAGCACGTGAAAACAACATTCTCTGGTCTGATAAATCAAAAATAGAAATCTTGGGCCTGAATGGCAGCGTCACGTCTGGAGCAAACCAGACACCGCTCATTCACCTGGCCAATACCCTCCCTACAGTTACGCTTGGTAGTGGCAGGCAGTATCATGCTGTGGGGAACTAGGAGACTAGTCAGGATCAAGGAAAAGATCAATGCAGCAATGTACAGAGACATCCTTGATTAATGAAAACCCGCTCCAGAGCGCTCTGGACCTCAGACTGGGGGGAAGGTTCATCTTCCAACAGGACAACGGCCCTAAACACACAGCCAAGATAACAAAGGAGTGGCTATGGGACAGCTCTGTGAATGTCCTGGAGTGGCCCAGACTTGAACCCAATTGAACATCTCTGGAGAGATGTGAAAATGGCTGGGCACCGACACTCCCCATGCAACCTGATGGAGCTTGAGAGGTCCTGCAAAGAAGAATAGTAGAAACGACACAAAAATAAGTGTGCCAAGCTTGTAGCATTGTACTTAAAAAGGCTGTAATTGGTGCCAAAGGTGCTTTAAAGTATTGAGCAAAGGCTGTGAATACTTGCGTACATGATTTTATTTGTTTTTTATTTTTAATAAATTTGCAAAGATTTCAAACAAACTTCTTTCATGTTGTCATTATGGGGTATATTGTTTGGAGAATTTAGGAGGAAAATAATGAATTTAATGTATTTTTGAATAAGGCTGTAACATAACAAAATGTGGAAATAGTGAAGCACTGTGAATACAAGCGGGGCCTTGCGCTACACAGTTGTTGGTAAATCCAAAAGAGTGTACAACCAGATTGTGACGTGTGTGGTGAGCTTTACTGTTATCTTGCACCTTTTTAGAAACATTCTAACTTTTAATACATAATTAAAAAATGCAATCAGTGATATCTCTTGGAATCTTAAATGCTGGAAGAGCATGCAAAGTACTAAATTAGCTGACGAAGGATGCATGTCTTAGCTTCCAAAACGCATTCTGATTGGCCAAACACAGCTGTAGGCGGCTCCCCCCATGTGACAGCTCCAGATTACTTCCACGCCGAGTTACCCAGTCGGAATCCTCCCGAGGCTTCAGCTTCCTGCTGACACAAGGTGCTCGTGGCTTCAACATACCAGGGACTCGGCGGCAGTTCAATTCCCAGGCTGGACAGGTTTAGCCTCTACCTACCAAGCACTATGTGAGTGCATATTGCATTGTAACCATTTTACTTTTTAATAAAACCTTATAATGCTGCACTAGGATTTCCCCGGCGCTTCTTTCTCTTTCTCCTGCTTCCTATCCCTCTAAGTACTATATGGATATGTCACTTCCAGTTACACGGTTTGATTTTGACCAACCTAGACTTCCAAAACTGTCAGTGAACTGGCCCTGAAAAAAATACACATAAATTAACGCAATATTGCAAGGATACAAAAAAAAACATTTAAAACTTTTAAATAACCAATTCTGGCCACATTTAAGATGGACTTTGCACTTCAATAACTGACTGTACAGCACACGAAAGTCTGAATCCTATATCTATGAATTTTCTCCCATTAATACACTGTAAACAGGCTCCCAATTCAGATGAATAAAGCACTTCATGACATTTACTGAATTTAATAGATGGCCTATACTGGAATCCTTTTATGACATTGCATACTTTTTTTCTAAAATGTTGGCACAGCAATTAAGACAAACATACTGCAGTCATTCTGCAGTTACACTTGAAGATTTTTCAAGACTGCAGAAAATTTTATTAATTGGCACTGTTGCCCATATAAAAAAGGTTCTGAAATAGATATAATAAAGCAATATCCAGATCTCACTATAGGGATGCTACACAACATACCATCCTGGTAAGCACAGAGGTATGAATGTTATTAATTGCCCATGTAAAAACACACACACACACATTACTATAAACTATTCTACCAAGTCAGGCAATGGCTACCCTTTGACCTTTCCTCTGTCTAAATATAAGATTTCTACCTTGCACAGCACTTACTGTATCAGGGCTTTACAAGTAAACCATCAGAAGAAGGCTGTGTACTTGTGTAGAATGAGGCCTAAAGTGTCTCGCAAGTCTACAGGAAGGGCAGTTCTTGCCTTCTACTGTAAATACGCCCTTAGCTACGCCAAAATCAAACAGACCTTTCTTATCTTAGTGTGACTAAAGTAAAAAAGTTGATAAAACCCCCGAAAGCACAAGCAGAGATATCATGGAAAATCTGGTCTCCTAATTTATTCTTCTGGCTGTGTGTTCTCATTAATATTGCATGAATATGGAATAATTGCAGTAGGCGTTATTACCACAGCTAATCCAATATACTCCTAAAAACACAAGCTTAAAATGTGTATATGTATGCTCAACCTGTAGTTCATTAGACTTTACATTATAGATGCAAAGATGTCAGTGGATGCACTGCATATGGGACTTCTAACACGTAACATAATGCTAACAATTTTTTTTTTTAGGTCTCTAAAGATTATAATTAAATCGTCCTCTATGATTATACAAATAAAATGATTTCAGAATGATCGGATCTCCGCATGTCAGCTCAGAAATGTAAACACTTGGCACAAGGTGTTTTTTTTTTTTGTGTTACTAAAGCACACGGAACAGCTTAAATTGAAGGCAGAATAAGCAGAAGAGAAGCCATCTGTTATTCATAGTTCATGTTATGCTCTGGCCATTTGCCCTCCTCTCTGTACTCCGACTGATTCTGACTTGTGCAAGCAACACACTGTATGCAGCAGACTGCAGCAAACTCTTCTTACATTCAGGGACACTAAAAAAATCCTCTTACCTGCTACAGCACTGGTTATTCCTCTGCACTGTCTATCCACACCTCCTTCACACGAAGCAGCATCTTTATGGCTACACTACGAAATGATCTGCAGCATATACTGTCCTGTCCCCTTCTCTTTTGGCACGCACAGATGCTTTGCCCTTCCAGGGGATTTTCCCATCAGATGATGAAGCAGAGAGCAAGAGAGAGATGGCTTGCACAGTGTCGCTGAAAGACTGCAGCCCTTCCTTCCTATCCCTCCCAGTCTACAGCATCCAATCACATTCAAGTTCCTTATTCTTGGCTGCACTGCACTGGCTGGCAGGCTGTGATTGACACTGCAATACAGCAGAAATAGTGTGCAAAAACAACAGTGCATCCATACTGATGAAAATGGAATTTCCGTTAGACTCTCAGCGTCACCTACATCAGAATCAGATGATAGCATCTGCATCACTACTGCAGGGGTAGGCAACCTTCAGCATTCCAGCTGCTGCTGGTGCTGCTGAAATACAACTTGCAGAATCCTCAGCGATTGCTTGAAGGTGATGGGGACTGTAACTCAGCAACAGCTGCAGTAAAACGGTTGCTTGTCTCTGTCCTGCTGAGTAAACACACAGGGCTTTCTGCACCACATCTGAAATTGCTGATTACCATTAACAGCAATTTTACCATCGATGCTGCAGAGACTGCCAATATCCTTCATTTAAGTTTTTTTTTTTTTTAAATCTCTCCCAATAACCTGCAGATATCCTAGAGACAGCTCTGTCTAATGCTGAAGTTATATGTTGTCCTCCCATTTTTTTCTGGCTAATCATTCACATTGTTTTTTTTTTATTGTTAAAGATTGTCTGATGCACATGTGGGAAAATCATCTTAGTTAAGATTGCTATAAAAGTGAAGGAAAAGATAAGCATATAAGCAATCAGAGTCCAGTTGATTTGCTGCATGCAAATCTAAAACCTCAAGCACTGTTTTTATGTATGTAAGAAAAAGAAAATCGTTTTTTAAGTGGTTGTAAAGGCTGAAGGTTTTTTACCTTCATGCATTCTTTGCATGAAGTTAAATAACCTTTGGTGTGCTTCTCCCCCACACCCTCCCCTAATACACACCTGAGCACCCTCTCAATCCAGTGATGTGCATGGGAGCCACAGCAGTCCTGGATCTTTTTCCTCATTGGCTGATATAGCAGCAGGAGTCATTTTCTCCCAATTACAGCAAGTGGGCCAATGAGGAGTGGGCAGGGCTGAGCTACAGCTGTGTGTCTTATGGACGCATACAGTGGGGTTCGAGAGCAAGAATGCACCAGTGCCCTCATAGCAAGTGGCTTGCTATTGGGGGGGAATTGGATAAGGAGGGGGAGCCAGGAAGGCCGGCGGGGGACCCGAGAAGATGGGGATCCAGGCTGCTCTGTACAAAACCATTGAACAGAGCAAGCAGGTATGACATTTTTTAAACTCGAACCTTAAATATCACTTTAATATCATGTTCTCTAAAGCTGGCCATACATGTAACGATCTCTCTCTATATAGAGTCCCCATCTGCACTAAACAGCGTGGATGGATGAATCTCCTGCTGCGGACGGTGTTCTGACAGCTGGGACCCTCAGCTACTGAAATACCTCAACAGTACCTCCAGTTAACTGGAAGCAGCCACTGTTTGGGCAACTTTTATTTGCCTGGCTACTTTAATTTCTAATTCGAAGTTTGGCAAGCCAGCTGTAGGTACATCCCCTACATTAACTGACCTCCACTTTACTCATCATCAATTTATTCACACAAAATCTAGCTTGTGCTAAAAAATATATGGCACCTATAGATATAAACAAGACAATGCAAATCTTTTTTCCTCTATCTTAATTTTAATGCAGAGCCATATTCAAATAGTAACCCTTGTGTTGACTGATAAGTAGTAATGCAAGGTATGAGATAATTACCTTTCATAAAGAATGTTTGCCACCAGGCTCCCTACTACACTGCTCTTGTGAACACAAATATAGGCGTTTGGTTACATGGTTTCTGTTTAAAGTAAGGGTCTGAATTCAGATTGGCTGATCTTTTCCTTCAGCAGAGATCATATTGCTTTTGGTCACATGACTGTCACTCAAGGGATACCAGGGCAGCACCCCCCCTCCCCCAAGATAGATTAGTATTTTAACCCTTCTGTTACTCTGCATCTATCCACCCATCTCAGCAAGAGTCTAAGTTCCCTTTAAGATGTAAGCCTTCCTGCCTGGGTTTAAAATACAAAAATTACTAGTGTCAAATATTTGCACTGGTATGAAAAATAAATTGCACATATTTACATTGGAAAAAAATCTATGTTTCTACACAGCCCCCTTTTTATATAATTACCCAAAAACCTACAAAAAAAAAAACTACATAAGCGCTGAGCATTTCTACTAGACCAGCTATATTTTAAAATATATATATATAGGCAACGACAACCATCAAGCAACAATTAACTGACAAGTCATTGTGATACCTGTAGTTCAACAGCAGGAAAAGCAATAGTTGCCCCTATACACATAATAGGTAGTCCTATCAGTAGATGGAGTTTGTTCCTCAAGTATGACGTAGGGTGGCTACTACAGTTGCACAGATGCCAATATTGGTATTGGTGCCGATTTTAAACATTTGTACTCATGCAAATGCTCAGATACTAAAACCGATACCTTCAAGTCTGCAGACCAGTGCAATTTGATAGTTCAAAATCATATGACAAGTCGAACCCCATTGCTGGCACTGGAACAGTTCAAATGGTTGTGACTCAAGTCACAGCGACGGTAAAAAAATTCCGGGACTACTTTCTGCAAATTCATTGTGACTTGCATTGAAATTGGAGGTCCAAATTGCACTGATCTGCGGTTTTGAAATCGCACTGAAGTAGCACGATTTCAAAACCACACTGGGGTGAACCGGGGCTTACAATTCTTCATAATTACAAAGAAATGGACTGAATGAGAAACTGTCACCTGGCAATGGGTATCGGTAATGGGCGAGTACTTGAGAAAAAGCATCAGTACTCGGTCTTAAAAAAAACTGGTATTGGTGCATCCGTAGCTACAAATGAATATGAATCAGTATTCATTGCTATGGTACTTTATTCAGCCCCAAAACACTGGACATACAGATTGCATGTACTGTATGTGGCCGAGATACTGTATGTTGCAGCCTCAGCAAATGTGGCTGTTTTATCTGTATTTCTTCCTAGGACAGTGTTCATATAAAAGATTAGTTTGTTTTCTTGGTACATTCACAACAGGCACATTTCAAAACCCAGAAGCAATACGTGCCACATCCACAACAGTTTTTTTTTTTTTTTTTTAAGAGCTGTGTGTACAGTACACATAAATAAAAAGCTGCTGAAAGTCTGTATTTCAGCACTTCTGAACAGTTTTCTTTGTTTGATTTTGCTAGACCACCAAATGCAGCATCCTGTGATGGCTTTAGTAATAAATGCTACTGGTTGTCAATCTCTTGTAGGCTGTGCCTGCTTGCACTACACTGGAATTATGAAAGTTGCAGGGGGCATGGCTGTCAGCATTGTCATTACCAATTCATAAGCCTGTAATTTCCAAACAGTACCTTGCCATACCCAGTCCTGCTCACTACGTTCTGGATTGATAGCGCTGCTTTCGTTGCTGAAAACCTCCCACTGTGAGCTGCAGTGTCTGGAAGGGGGAGCATGTGAGTAACTAATTGCAAATGAGCGCTAATTTTCACTAACATTTTATAGATTTGTTACATTTTATCTCTAATTAAAAAGATGTATGCAGCTCCATCTAAGGTTACACTTTATTGCTTCACAATTGCAACATTAAAAAAAGGTTCCCTACTTTTCATTTGACTCACAGAGTATGGGAAGCAGTACGAAATATTACTCAACATAAGGGATATTATGGCCATATGGGATAATTACTGCCTCTATGAATTCAATATAATGGAATATATATATATATATATATATATATATATATATATATATATATATATATAATGGAATATTATATGGAAAAAGGCAGGCATCATATTCCTGTATCAGTTATATGAAGGGGACGTTTTACTTCCTTTTATTATACTGAAAGATTGGCATCAGCTAACAACTTTTATCAATACCTCCAAATACGTCACACATTACAAATCCAAAGCTCAAAAAGTCAAGTATGAACATTCTAAAATATTAACAAAGACAACCTCGGCTGCCTGTACATAAAAAGGATTAATATGAGATCGTTATGCTAATTTACAAATAATGGAGAATACTGAAAAACACAACAATAGTTTTGGCAAGAAAAAGAGAAATACAGAATAATGTGAATGATTATACAAAATTCAATACTGCTGCAGTTCTAATATATACCAAAAGATTATATACGTGTAGATATAAGAAGAGAGAAGAAGAACCGCACAATCCCTAAAAATTAATATAGGTATACGCCCCCCGTATAGGAGACTATATATACACAAAACAAAGAGTACAGTGCAATATCACCTATTACATACGTTAAAGTCAAAATACACCTCCTGTGTGTGAGACTATATATGGGAAAACAACAATAAATGTAGTATAGTGTCACATATTACATGTGTTATGAATCACAAAAATTGCAAAAATAACACCAATGCCTACAGATTATACTGAAAAAAGTGCAAAATATATTGTGCCTACACTTCAAAGAAATTATAATATCATAAGCAAACCAACTGAAAATCTGAATGTGTCCTTTTTTTTGATAGTCCTTAAACTAAATCCAGAAAAACAGTAAGTTGTAAAAAACACCACGTGTCACATCTAGTAGCGTTGACTTTCTGGTTCATATTCCAAGCCACGAGGCATACTATAGTGCACCACCACCAAAAATTGAGATTGGCTCCTTACCGGACGTCCTCAAATAATGCGCTCTAAGGGATCAAGCCAGACCGTACGTATTCCTCAATCCTCCAACAAGACTCCACCCTCATCCAAGACCACAACTCAAAGGGGCTCTTTCAAATCTGGACTGAAGTAGTTACCTAAGAATCCTTCCAGGGTGTACTAAGAACAGGCAAAGCACATCAGACTCTTTGCAAAGACCATTTCCAAACCATGGCCAGGACCCAGCACATGCAACAGAGCAAGCGTGTGTGATTGTTCCCCTTTTCACAAATATGCGTCTTCCTCTTTTCAATGGCTGTAATAGAGATCTGTCTGAGAACACAGGTGGGTGGGGGCCAAGTGTGAAACTTGGCCCCCACCCACCTGTGTTCTCAGACAGATCTCTATTACAGCCATTGAAAAGAGGAAGACGCATATTTGTGAAAAGGGGAACAATCACACACGCTGAGCTCAGAGCTACAGCATCAGGGGAGAGAAAGAGCTCGTGAGGGGGTTTGAATCAGAGAAAGGAGCTCGCTCCTGTGATGGTGGAAGTGAGCAGTGATGACTAGGCCTTGCGTGGCAATGTCCTGAGAGTATTCCAGTCAGGCTTCAGTATGAAAATGGCTAATGCCGCGTACACACGACAGGACTTAAGTCTGGCAGACTTTCGACGGAGTTCTGACAGAGTTCTGACGGACTTTCCGAATGAACGGACTTGGCCACACACAATCACACCAAAGTCCGACGGATTCGAACGTGATGACGTATGACTGGACTAGAATAAGGAAGTTCATAGCCAGTAGCCAATAGCTGCCCTAGCGTCGGTTTTAGTCCGTCAGACTAGCATACACACAAGCGGATTTCTCAGTAGGAACTGGGTCCGGCAGAGTTCTGTCGGAAAAATTTGAAACATGTTCCATTTCTAAAGTCTGTCAGACTTTTGCAAATCAAAAGTCCGCTGCAGCCCACACACGTTCGAATAGTCTGCCGGAATCATTCCGTCAGACTTTTGATGTTGAAAAGTCTGGTCGTGTGTACGGGGCATTACACCTATAGCAAGGGTAACATTCATCTTTATTCATAGCTGCTTTTTATTTGTTTTTATCTATAGACATCCATTATCTGCATAGGCAGTTTTGTGGTAAAGATTAACATCTGCTAAAATAAAATCTTTAGTACGCATGAAACATGAAGGATCAACTGCCTTCAACCAGTCTTTAGAGTGTTTAGAGTGGAACTTCACCATAAACTGGAAGTTCCACTTTAAATAATCCTGCCTCCCCTATTTGCATTTTTTTTTGGGGGGCGGGGGCAGGTACTTCCACCGTAACGTCTAACCCCACCTACTGGGACACGTTACAGGGTCCAAGAGTCAGCAGGACCATTCACAAAGCATAGAGACTCTCGCACACGCAGTGTGGAGCCAGTTGTGAAGCCACAAGAAGTCACAGCAAGTTTCCCACAGTAACCATGCTAGTTCCGGGAAGACTGGAAAATAATGGGCCCGAGTGAGGGCGGCACTCTATCCCTGGACAGGTAAGTGTCCTTTTTATTAAAAGTCAGCAAGGACAGTATTTGTAGATGCTGACCTTTTTTTTCAGTGACTGAAGATCCACTTTAACCACTTCCAGCCCGGCCTAAAGCAGAATGACGGCCGGACGGTGGTTTTGTTATCTTGACTGGGCGTCATATGACGTCCAGCAGGATAACATGCTGGCGCGCTCCTGCATCTCTGATCGTGGTATGGAGCCTCCTTACCACATGATCAGCTGTGACCAATCACAGCTGATCATCGCTTGAACCAGGTAGTGCCAGTAAACGGTATTCCCTGGTTCGTGCTGAGAAGCAGAGGCGATCAATGGCACTCCCTGTTAGATGGGGGGGGGGGGTCTGAGATGATAATCAGCACATTGATTATCAGCACAGCCCCATCAGATGTGCCACCACAGCTGCCAATAAGTGCCCATCATCTGCCAGTCAGTGTCCCATCAGAAACGGATGTCAGTGCCCACCACAGTGCCAATCAGTGCCCAGCAGTAACACCTGTCAGTACCTCATCAGTGCTGCCCATCAATGCCACCTGTCAGTGCCCATCACAGCAGCTTGTCAGTGCACATCAATTCTACATATCAGTGCCACCTCATTAGTGCCCATTAGTGAAGGAGAAAACTAAATTTTTATAACCGAAAAAAAATATATATACACAATATAAATATTTAGCAAAAAATAAAAATCCTAGTGGTGATCAAATACCACCAAAAGAAAGCTTTGTGAGAAGAAAATTATAAAAATTTAGTTTGGGTTCAGTGTTGCATGACCGCGCAATTGTCATTCAAAGTGCGACAAAACTAAAAGCTGAAAATTGTCCCGGTCAGGAAGAGGCAAAAGTGTATTGAAGTGGTTAAAGAGGAAGTAAACTTCCCTGGATTGTTTGTACCTATAGGTAAGCCTTATTATAGGCTTACCTATAGGTACTGTAAATCTCTCCTACACGTGAACAATTTACTGTATGACCCACCAATGACGCCATCAGCACATGTGCTCTGAAGGAAGGGCCACCCATGCCGTTTCCTCAGAGCCCTGTGCCGTGATCGGCGGCTCTCGCATACATGCACGGGAGTGACGTCTCGCGGCTCCAACCAGTCACACAGCCGGAGTCCACAGACCCTGAAGGAAGAAGGGCGAAGATGGATGTGACCTCCACCGTTGAAGAGGACTTCGTTTGAAGGCAAGTTTCATATAATGTGCTAGTATGCCTTACGTTGCAGGTCAGCAAAAAAAAAAAAAAGTAGAGAGGCAGAGTTTACGTCCTCTAAGTTACATAGCAAAAGAGAGGAAGTGAAACACAACCTATTTATGTAAATTCACTAAAGCTGAACTTAAAGTGTCACAAAATCCAAATTATAAAAATCTATTAATAAATGCTGTATTTATTACATGCTGGTCATATTCACTCAGTCACTACGGGTTTATTTACTAAAGAGTGCAAAATCAGGCTCACTTCTGCATAGAAACCAATCAGCTTTCAGGTTTTATTGCCAAAGCTTAATTGAACAAGCTGAGGTTAGAAGCAGACTGGCTACCAAGCACAGCTGCCCAGATTCTGAGTGCATTAATCTTCGTAAATCTACTCCTATGAGACTTGTTTTCTGTATTCTGCAAAAAACCTGGTTGATTCTGCTGCTCTCTATCGCCACCTTCTGTCCGTGTCCCTAATCCAACTAGGACTTTTGCAGCCATGGTGGCAACTCTGCACATGCTCAGTTTTGAGTGAGTTCATATGCTGAGCATTTCCTCCCCATTACCTCTGAGCAGCCCAAGTGACTAGAGAGTCACACATGTGGGCATATACTGTACACAGTGGTAAATGAATACCCACCCCTCCCCCCTCATCCATGCCTACTAAAAAACACAAGGAGGATGGGATATTACATGTAGAATAATGGTGGCTTCACCTCCCTCTTATTCTAAGATGCAGGCTGGAGAGGCGTGAAACAGCCTGTGACTGGCTGAAATCCATGTTATTTCCACAAAATAATAAAAAATACATTAAAAAAAATTATATATACACACACACATATATATGTGTGTGTGTGTGTGTGTGTGTGTGTGTGTGTGTGTGTGTGTGTGTGTGTGTGTGTGTGTATATATATATATATATATATATATATATATATATATATATATATATATATATATACACACACACACACACACACATATACATACACACACACACACACACACACACACATACACCAATTTGAAATAGTTTATTGATATTTATTTTTACCCTGTATTCCAAAGGCAGGGTTTTTATTTTTTTGAAAATGTGACCAGCAGCAGAGGGCTAGAAGCTCCTTCTATTTATTTTTCCCTGCAGACAGATTGGGAAAGAGCTGTGGCAGCTGGTGCTGTATATGATTACCCTCAATCCGTCTCGCACCTAACCCCCCCCCCTCCCCCGGTCCGTTGCACACTTACCCCATGTAGATTGCGGGTTGGCTCCTTCCTGCTTCTCCTCCTCTGCGTCTCAGGCTTCACGGCTGCTCCCCTCCTCGTTCTCTCGGCGTGGCAGCCAATAAGATCGATCCCCTCCTCTTGGCCAATCAGGTCTCATACTCATCCTGATTGGCCGGTAGGAGAATAAGGAAGACAATATCGTATATTAATTCGCTATTATCACACAACTGCGTAGGCTCGGGGCGCGCACCGTTTTTTTAAGCCAATTAGAACCCCATTGGAATCCATGCATCTAGCACCCTGCCTGTAGATTAGGGGCCAGGGCACATGTATTGGGGGGGGGGGGCGGTACCACTAATGGACGGACTGCCACTGGTCACGTGGCAGCTGTAGATCAAGTAGGTAATCGGTGCTTACTTTTTTTTATTAAAACAATTACAGTGCCATCATCCATATACAGAAACTGAAGGGACAATACAAATTAAACAGTGTGTTTAGTATCACTTTTAAGTCTGAAAAAAGTGCTAGGAGGTTTTGTATGTGCGCGCGCGTGCATGTGTACATTGCCTGAACAGTATAGTATACACTCTCGATCTAGTCCCAGGATCTGTAAGATCTTGAGAAGGGAACCGATACCGAGATAATGTAACTCCAGTGTGCACGTGCAAGAGCTACATCAACGAATGACCAAATGCTAATGAAAAGGAGACTATGAATGCGGAGAAGATAAAAAACAGGGGATTGTAGACCTGTAAATAGAGGGAATGAAGCTATAATTACTATAATTTAGCAAAAGTTATAAAAAAAGAAATGTTGGATGCACTTTAGCACATAGCCTTAAAGGCCAATTCCACCTTTTGCAAAAAATAAAAAAATAAATGCAACCATAAAAAAAAGTGTATGTATTATTTATTTGCATTGGAGCTTGCAAAGCATTGCAATCATGATCAGTGAATCTTGGATGTAGTGCTCAGGCTCCAGCAGAATATTCCTCCAGTTGCAGGTACCCTGGTACGAACCTTCAGTTACTGGGCTGGAGGAAGTATGAACAGACTACAAGTGTGATGACATCACCGCACTTGTGCTCTATTGAGAACTATGAGTCCCTATGCCATGGTGGAAGACGAAACTTGTAGTTTTTCATGAACAGATTCCATCAAATAAGTGACACAGCTATGCAGATGGAGCCATGCACAGCTGAAATAAAAAAAAAAGAGGAACAGGAGCAGGTGGGGAGAAGAAACCCTGGATTCTCTAAGGGTAAGGGGGTGCTGGGCTGCAGACTGTGACCATGTTTCAGTTTACACATGTGCATAGACCCAAATATCTGTGCAGAGGGTCATGATTATGTGCCCCTGGAAATGACAGCTGTTCCAGGCAGCTGCCTGTAGCCAGCCTGACAAAAAATGTATCTGTGTTTAGAAGTGCAACTCAACATGCATACAGTGTACCTTAAAGTGATACTGAAGTCTCTTTTTTTTTTTTTTCTAACAAAATAAATGTTATACTTACCTGTTCTGTGTATTGGTTTTGCATAGAGCAGCTTGGATCCTCCTCTTCTCGGGTCCCCGGCTGGAGGTCCTAGCCCCTCCCTCCTGTCAAGTGCCCCCACAGCAAGCCGATTGCTATTCGGGTACACAAGCCGAGCCACAGCTTTGTATGTCCGCTCAGACACGGAGCTGCGGTTTGGCCCCATCCCATCTCTTTCCTCATTGGCTAACTGACTTTGATTGACAGCTTGGGAGTCAATGGCGCCGATGCTGTGTCTCAGCTAATCAGGAGGGAGAGTTCCAGACAGCCGAGGCACTCATGGATATCGATGGATCGAAATAGGCTCAGATAAGTATTAGGAGGGATGCTGCGGATGGGTTTTTATCTTAAGGCACAGAATGCATTAAGGTAAAAAACCTTCTGCCTTTACAATCACTTTAAATCAAATATTAAAAATATCTCAAAAAACATTATACACATAGTAGTAATATACTATCAATATCCATATACAATTATTTTCATATGTGAAAAAACAAAACAAACAAGGTGCTTGTGAGGAGGTCCCACCACCCTTTTAATGATGCAATATGTATCACTTAATCTCAAAACTCAAAATTTATATTTTAACCACTTGCTGACCAGCCGCCGCAGTTTTACTGTGGCAGAATGGCATGGCTGGGTGAAACTACATTATGTTACGTTTCTTCACTCTGTGGCCACTAGGGGTGTGCCCACTGCTGCTCCCCGGAGCCGGTGCGGGTGTCTGGCGGGCTCCTGCGATTGCTCGTGACACAGTGAGAACCGGGATAAACACACAGATCCTGGCTTCTGAGGGGAGAAGAGATTGATCGTGTGTTCATACAAAGTATGAACAGGGATCTGTCATCTCACCTAGACAGTCCCAATCCCCCTTCAGTTAGAACACAGAGAGTGAACACAGTTAACCCCTTGATCACCCCTAGTGTTAACCCCTTCCCTGCCAGTGACATTTTTACAGTAATCAGTGCATTTTTATGGCACTAATCGATGTATTAATGTCAATGGTCCCAAAAATGTGTCAAAAGTGTCCGATGTGTCCGCCATAATGTTGCAGTCCCAATAAAAATCACAGATCTCCACCATTACTAGTTAAAAAAAAGTAATAGTAATAAAAATGCTATAAATATATCCACTATTTTGTAGACGCTATAACTTTTGCACAAACCAATCAATATACGCTTATTGCAATTTTTTTTTACCAAAAATATGTAGAATACATATTGGCCTAAACTGAGAAAACAAATGGGGATATTTATTATAGCAAAAAGTACAAAATATTGTGTTTTTTTTCAAAAAAAAAACGCTCTTTTTTTCTTTATAGTGCAAAAAATAAAAAATAAAAAACGCAGAGATGATAAAATACCACCAAAAAAATCTCTATTTGTGGGGAAAAAAAAGAGAGTAACTGCAGAGAATAACTGGTGGTGGTATTCACTGAAGAGTGGTCACATTAGTGGGTGTAGAGGCCCCAAGAATATACATGCAATAATTGTATTGGCACCCAAAAAAACTGTTTTGTATTTATGTGTATCATATATAGGTTATTACAGTGGCAGTAGAACTTTCCTGCTTGCACATTGAGTATAAACAACCTTTTTTTTTTTTCACGTATGGAAATAAGTGTATATGCATATTGATAGTATATTATTACTATACGTATAATGTTTTTTGGGATATTTATTCATTGTTTACTTTTTAGGTTCACTGTTTGCATGTTGTGCAGCACGTTCTTCTAAATATCCATTTACAACTTATGTGGGACCACAGTATAGTGTTTGCAACAATATTTTGGTTCAATTTTAAGTCACTGGCACTATTGAAGGTTACTCAGAGTTCTTTATTTCATCTATATTATCTGCGTTCAGAGATGTGCATTCATCCCCATATCTATATGAACACTGGGTAGTGTACAGCCGCTCCATCTCTCTGGCTGTCATTGATTTTGACAGGCGGCTGCACGGAACACCTGTCCCTTTTGTTGATGCATTAATGCTATCCTCTGAAAAGACGTATGGTCTATGTGCCAATGTAAATGTACCCTAAACGTGGGTATAACACGGCCACAGAAATAGATTTAACTTTTATTATATCAGCTAGCATGCTTTGAATATCCCCAGATCATCACTACAATAGTTACTCTAATGCCGCGTACACACGACAGGACTTAAGTCCGGCAGACTTTCGACGGAGTTCTGACGGAGTTCTGACAGAGTTCTGATGGACGTTCCGAATGAACAGACTTGGCCACACACAATCACACCAAAGTCAGACGGATTCGAACGTGATGACGTACGACTGGACTAGAATAAGGAAGTTCATAGCCAGTAGCCAATAGCTGCCCTAGCGTCTGTTTTAGTCCGTCGGACTAGCACACACACGAGCGGATTTCTCAGTAGGAACTGGGTCCGGCAGAGTTCTGTCGGAAAAATTTGAAACATGTTCCATTTCTAAAGTCTGTCAGACTTTTGCGAATCAAATGTCCACTGCAGCCCACACACGTTCGAATGGTCTGCCAGAATCATTCTGTCAGACTTTTGATGTTGAAAAGTCTGGTCGTGTGTACGGGGCATTAGACACTTTGCTACACTTTTGGTTATCTAATAAGTTAAGGCAAATGGCAAAAAAAGTACACTTACACACACGGTAGGCAATCCAAGTAGTCAGAGGAACAAAAGGTGATTTTTGACAGCTTGAATTGATGATTTTCCCTGAGGGAATAAAAGAAAACATAATTAAAAGTGAACTCCATGCAAATGCATTAGTCTCTCTCTAAATTATTTTTAGATATAGATACAAGTGCAAAATGCATTAGCATAATGCAAATAATTTTTCCAATGATCAGGTTTTCAAAATCGTTAATAACTAAATGTATAGATTGTAATTATACTGTATATAGTATTTTATGATTAAATTCTGTGCAAAGGAAATAAAAGAAACAGCATTTTTTCAGGTTAAATGAAAAAAAAAAAAAAAAACACAGATCCCGACAGTCGCACAAGTGAACCAGTTGAATTTCCATACATTATACTGAGCTTAAAGAGGAGCTCCAATCCCCCCCCCCCAAACATGTAAAGTCAGCAGCTACAAATACTGTAGCTGCTGACTTTTAATATAAGGACACTTCCAGGGATCCAGCAATATCGGCACCCGAGCCAATTCTTCAGTCAGCTTTAGGTGCAGGCGGCAGCATCTTTACTAAAGGAAACTGGCAGTGAAGCAGTTACCTACTGTGCATGTACGAGGCACGCAGCACTTTCTGAGTGGTCCTGCTGTCTTCTGGGACCACTCGGGGGGAGGAGGGGCCATACATACTTGTCGATTGCTGCAGTGATATTACTCAGAAGTGGATACGGGTACCTGTCAAAACCAGGTACCCACTACCTCTCAAAAAGTGCCAACAGTGGCAGTGGAGGGAGGGTATGAAAAGCTGAGCTTCCCCTTTTGGGTAGAGCTCTGCTTAAAGAGAAGGGACCAAGTAATTATTTAGTAAACAAACCCCTATAAGTCAATCTACTCACTGAAAACAATGTACTCCCTATGTAGCTGAGATCTTATCTCAACAGTTCTTAAAGCCCAACTCTAGGCAAAGAAAAAAAGTTTTCCCACGGCGTGGGGCTATGGCCGCACTGCATGGGTCAACTGCTCTTTTTCTCCAGGGGAAATAAAAAAGCTGTATAACTCACCCAATCCTCCATGAGAAAACGGTGATCTCCCACAATCCAGCGGTGGACTGTTCCTGAGGTCCTCTTCTCCAGAGCAGGTGTATGGGCATAATGGTGTCAGGAACAGTCCACCGCGCTAGACTGCCAGACCCAGGGGGTGCAGAAGCCGCAGGGACCAGTCTAATTCGGGGAGGATTGGAGGATTAGGCAAGTATATCTCCGTTTTCCAATCGCTTACACAAAAAATGAGAGTTAATCTGTGCAGTTGGGCTATAAGTAGTTAGACAAAGTAAAAGCTAGTACAAATTATTAGAAAACAGGATAAACAATCGTTCAGTTTTTCCTGAATTCGTAATGTTGAAAACGAGAATGCCATAAAAATGGTCGTACTTTATTTCAGATCATGCGCAGTCTTCCTCGTTTGATTTTTTTTTTTGTAAGGACGAATACTGTACTAATTCGATTAAAATCGTTTTGGTGACTATTACAAAAAAATTTCCAATATGCCCCTCAGGAATTTTCATTTGAACAGTCAACATTGGCTCTCAAAAGCAGTGTACTAACAAATAAAAAAATTAAATGATCAATCCACATACAGATATTTGCATCTGAATTGCTAGTACCAAATCTAACACTTACATTATTAATGTTACAAAAACAATAGCAATCTTGCAAAAATGTGAAAAAATGCTATACTCTGCAACTACATAAAATACATACTCTATTGACTCATACTATACTTTCTCTTCAAAGTGATACCATCCTACTTTTGCCATGTCATATTGGGCAGACAGGGTTTGTACTTGCTGGAGTTTTGTGGGAAAAGGTCACACCATGAATGGCTAGCAGTAATTTTACACATTCAAATGTCATGTGTTCATTTCCAGGTCAGCATCTTACTTTAGGAGGTAAATTAGAGATTCTCTAGAGAAAAAAAAAATGAAAGGCTAAGAAAAATGGGTTTCTTACTTTGGGGTAAAGTAGCCATGCTCTATGATGGAAATGGACACGAAAGGACCACAACTGGTACTTAAAACTGAACTGAAATGAGGGCCAGTTCACACCAGATGCAGTTCCGTGCGCTTTTCTCTGCACAAAATACATGAACAGTGTTTTCCATGTAATCTGATGGCTCTAGTTCACACCATGCAGTCAGTTTCCGGTCAGGTTCTGCACTGAAAACGGACCCAAAACTGACTGCATGGTGTGAACTAGAGCCATTGGAATACATGGAAAACACTGTGCATGTATTTTGTGCAGAAAAAAGCGCACGGAACTGCATCGGGTGTGAACTGGAACTGAAACTAAAAGTTCTCCCTTGCAGTGGGATTGCTCTGACTGCAATGATTAACTGCTTATGTCTAGGAGTACTGGGTAATTACCTGATCCACTAATACCATGGGCTCCTCCACTCTGCTAGACTAGTCCCTGCACCCTCTCTTCTCCCCTGTTCTCCAGAGGTCTAATGTCATCCAATGGCATCAAATCCGATGCAGGGCCCACAGCTCTGCATTAGATGTGAGTATGCGGAGCAACAGTATACTGCCAAAGTGTAGGGGAGCACCATATGGCTGCCAACCCTTACTGGGGGGGAGGGGGGTGCAGACCCTCCGCAAGGAAGGACTATTAGGGCTAAGTTCACACAAAAACAAAGGTGTAATGCTACATTTTTCATCAAACGCTAGGTTGTCAAGAGATTATTGGAAGTGTATTTACCCATTTATATAAATCATGGCATACAATAAATGCCTGGGATATCAGAGACATCTGGAAATGTACTCAATATATTTATGCACAACCACTTTCCAAAAACGTCACAATGCCTACAGACAAACTCATGTTAGGTCCAATTGGCTTAAAGCCAACTAAGCAACCAGTATATTTTAAAGGCTGTTGGACAAAGCTGGAACAAATGAAGGAAACCCATCCAAACGTGGGGTGAAAAACAAAAAGTAGGCAGCATTGTGGAAATTAAATCCACAGGAGCACGAGCCTTTCTTAACCTTTTTAACACAGAGGAACCTTTGACATAAATTTCTAGGCTCTGGGAAGACCTACCAATAATTACAATATCTACAACTCATGATACATTAGTGTGATGGTTAGTGCAGACATGCTGCATTTTATTGTAGCACACTGCCATGAATAAAAAAAATAAAAAAAAGGGATGGTGTGGTGTGCTGAATCGTGCATCACACTGCACCCTATCCAGCCAGGAACGCAGAGCAGCCAGGTCATTGAATCGCTACGGCTGCTCTGCGATTGATTTAGCATTGTTAATGTGTGAATTTGCCTGAAACGTTATGTTACAGAAAGCGGTCAGAGATTGTACACACACCACAGGTTTAACCACTTGACCACTGGGCACTTAAACCCCCTTCCTAACCAGACCAATTTTAAGCTTTCAGTGCTCTTACACTTTGAATGACAATTACTCAGTCATACAACACTGTACCCAAATTAAATGTTTGTCCTTTTTTTCACATCAATAGAGCTTTCTTTTATTTTTTTGCGCTATCAAAAAAGACTGAAAATTCAGTAAAAAAAAAAATATATATATATATATATCTTTGTTTCTTTTAAAATTTATTGGCGAGTATTGGCAGATTATTGCAGAGTAGCAGAGTATTGAAGTGTTGCAGAGTATTGAAGTGTTGCAGAGTATTGAAGTGTTGCAGAGTATTGCACAGTGTTGCAGAGTATTGCACAGTGTTGCAGAGTATGGGCAGTGTTGCAGAGTATGGGCAGTGTTGCAGAGTATGGGCAGTGTTGCAGAGTATTGCGCAGTGTTGCAGAGTATGGGCAGTGTTGCAGAGTATGGGCAGTGTTGCAGAGTATGGGCAGTGTTGCAGAGTATGGGCAGTGTTGCAGAGTATTGCGCAGTGTTGCAGAGTATTGCGCAGTGTTGCAGAGTATTGCGCAGTGTTGCAGAGTATGGGCAGTGTTGCAGAGTATGGGCAGTGTTGCAGAGTATTGCGCAGTGTTGCAGAGTATGGGCAGTGTTGCAGAGTATGGGCAGTGTTGCAGAGTATGGGCAGTGTTGCAGAGTATTGCACAGTGTTGCAGAGTATGGGCAGTGTTGCAGAGTATGGGCAGTGTTGCAGAGTATGGGCAGATTATTGCAGAGTAGCAGAGTATTGCACAGTGTTGCAGAGAATTGCACATTGTTGCAGAGTATTGCACATTGTTGCAGAGTATGGGCAGAGTACTGCAGATTATTGTCACTGAGCAGCGCTGTGGGCACTACACATCCAGCCCACAGCGCTGCTGCAATCTCTCCCCCTCTCCCCTCTCACTGTACCAATTGGTACAGAGAGGGGAGGGAGGAACCAGCGTCATGATGTAACGCAGGTTTGTTTACAAGTGATCGCTCCATCATTTGAAGGAGCGATCACGTGGTAAACAGCCGCTATCAGCGGCTCTTTACCGTGATGCGCCGGGTCTGGTCACAGATGTTTCTGGGTGCACGCCCCAGGGGGGGCGCGGGAGCAAGATTCTGGGAGGACGTCCATGGACACTCCCAGAATAAGCCGACCGCGCTGTAGCCATCTTTCGGCTATTGCCCGGTCGGCATGTGGTTAAAGAACACGGGCATGTTACAAGAGATGGTCAGAGGCTGCAAACATGATGTAGGAGTTGTTGGAGACTGGGGACATGCTTCTGGAAACAGTCAGACCGGGGTCATATAAAATGAGACTGCAAAAGATCACTGCTATTACAGGCCCTTTACAAATCAATGCTTCCATAAAATGACTTTGTCCCATATTTCTTTCATCATGATAAATTATCATCATCGGCTGCATGTTGAGTAAATATCTCCTGAAAGGTACAAGTTTAGGAGATATTCACTGTACGGTAAGGTACTGTAAGGTAAGCCTTATTATAGGCTTAATTGTAGGTACAAGTTCAAAAGTGGAGTTTAATTCCACTTTAACTAATAGAACCCAGTCTAATGAAGATTTCCTTCATTGGCCTGAGTAAAAACCTAGGTTCTAAATACTACTGCCTACAAGGTTCCATGGGCCATACAATAAGTGTTAAAAGGGCACAAGTTTGGCCTAGACACAGAGCTGCCCCAAATTGAGCATCATTACATATAACTACTTACCAATCCTTTAAACACATTTTTATGGCAGTTAGCCCCCTGCATTATATTCCAATAAAGGTGAGGTTTTCAAAGCCAAAAACGCAAAAACATTGTAATGGATATTCTTTGGTTCCCAATCCTGATTCCATGTAATTTTACTATCAATTCATTGTACTGATAACGAGCTAAGACATATATGTGCCAATAATGATTTCTATGTCTTCTCATATAGCTGAATTGCTCAGGATGTTTCCTTAAGGACAGTTTGTCAGTTTAATAAAAGAAAAAGTATCTTTTAGCAATTGTTGTCTATTGTTGTACTAGGCCTCATGTACACTGCTGCTGGTAAACGGACGTTTAGGATCAGTTGGGCATTTTTTTCAACTGCTCCTGAACTCTCCTCTATGTTATCTTATCAGTACATGCATGTTCACAGGGTCATTTATAGTAATTTCTAGGTAGTTGAGTTTAGAGGCGGCTAAACGCGGTAACTCGCGTTTAGCCGCATTTCATTTACAGTAAGACACTCATGCGTGCGCTGTGTCCTCAATTGCGTGCGTGGTGTCCTCAATTGCAGGACACTGCGCGCGCGTCTTCCTGTTCTTCATAAAAACACAAACTATAAGCATAACAGACAGCCTCCTTTTTCTACGATCGGATTGTCGCGCTGTATGTCTAGGATCACGGTTATCACCTGCAGTGACACTTAATGTAAGGTCAGTTCAGCTTTTGACTATAACTCTTCAGCGAAAAAGATTCTATATAATATTGATACTTTCTGTCATTGTATGCACAGAGTATGTCCCATTGTGTATGGGCTTAGTTAATGCTACATAGTATCATACTTAAAGCGGTTGTATAGTAATTTTTGGGACTTTTACCTACAGGAAAGCCTATAATAAGGCTTACCTGTAGGTAAAAAAAAATATCTCCTAAACCTATACGGTTTAGGAGATATTCCCCTCGCAATGCGCCGCTGACTTCAGCGGCGCATGCGCACAGGGGATTCTCGGCTGAAAGCCCGGGAGACGCCGGACCGTGCCAGGAAGAAATCTCCTGCGCGCATGCGCTATGAGTGGCCAGAGCGGCGATACCCGGAAGAAACGCAGAGGGAACATGTCAGCTCCCTCGGCGTGGATCGGGCCACATGTTGGAGCCTCGTTCTAAGGTATTTCATAATGAGCTAGTATGCGATACTAGCTCATTATGCCTTTTCCTTTGCAGGTGAGCAAAAAAAAACAAAAACACATCAACGGGTATACAACCGATTTAAGCTGTCTGTGTATTACATTCTAATTCTAGGTTTCATTTTTTGCCCCGTTCAGTACTAACACAAATCTATGCATATGGGAACGATTCATTTCTTTCCTTGCCCTCTTTTCACTGATATGTATCAATGATTAACCCTTTTATGTATATATTACAATTCTGGTTGCTATGATAACATATGCCCACCAATGATCTATATATTGGGGACTTCATAATAAGCATACGTTAATATTGATAGTATTAATATTGGTAGCAACAATGTTTGTTGTAGGGCTTGTACTTTTTTTTTTTTTCTTCGTTGCAGAATTTCTGATATCAAGAGTTTTTGTTATGCCTCACTACTGCTACTCTCTACATCTATAGTTGTAAACTATCATTTTTACATCCAACCACGTAGCATTGCAGTTACTTTAGCTCTACAGTTTTTTCCTATACTCTTCACGGCATCGGATATGAATATATGGCCGCACTGCTGTGTTAGTCAGCATTCCTCCTGGAGGTGTATGCAATACTGACCAATCGAATCGGTATGTGTTTTTATAATCATGACCTCAACTATGCTCCTCTTGTATGCCCTCATTCATGATGAGATTGACTTTTTGTTGCATTGTATGTTCTTGTTCTATTTGTTTTTGTTATTATTGTTGTTTTTTACTTTTAGAATGTGCTTTGGTAGTATCTTCTGGCTCTGAATGCCCCTGATGAAAGGACTACATAAGTCTCCTGAAACGCGTCGGGTTGAATGTCTACAATTTTCATGCACTAATGATTCATGATTGCAATTTATTGTTTTCACTAATCATGTTGGTGATGTTTGCACCTTATTTTTATATTTTTCATAATAAAAAACTATTTGTAGAATTTTTGATTTATGTTTCTCTCCCCTGTTGCCTAAAAAGTCCCTTTTACTTTCCTTTGGGGGTACTTGTCTCCTTATATCTAATCAGTAATGCCAGTCAGTGCCATCAGCGTCACTCAGTGCCACTCATCAGTGCCACCAATGCTAGTAAAACATTTTTTTTTTTAAAGTAATAAAAATGCCATAAATACCCTATTTTGTAGACGCTATAACTTTTGCGCAAACCAATCAATCGCTTATTGCGATTTTTATTACCAACAATATGTAGAAAAATACATATCGGCCTAAATTGAGAAAAAAAAAATTGTTTTAAAAAAAATTGGGGATATTATAGCAAAAAGTACAAAATAGTGTTTTTTTTTCACAACTGTCCCTCTTTTTTTGTTTATAGCGCAAAAAAGAAAAACCACAGAGATGATAAATGTGGGTTACTATCTGTCACGTTAAATCATTCAGGAGAGAGTGTAAAAATGTCCTGTGTACATGAAGCCTAACAATACATGTGCCTTCTGATTAATTGTTAGAACCCATTAACAATGTCAGGCTCATTGTTTACACAGTACATAGTGCTACAGCTATTATGTACAAAGTGTAGTGACCCATAGCAACTAGATTCCAACATTTTTCTTAATTGAATACAGAAAGCTGAATGCTGATTGCTGTAAACACTGTACATAGTCAGTGCACTTTGAAATACCTTATTAATCCAGTATTGTGTCTTTCATTTGCATAGTAATCTACTGAGATTGAAAAAGCAGAATGATCTCCAAGAGAAGGCTTATCTGGCTTATTTTTCAGCATCTTACTATCAGTTACATAAGCAAAAATTGTAAATTTAAAGACTGCCAACCCACGCTCCACATTACATTACATCGATCGCACTTTTTACAGTAATCCAGTTTTTTTTTCATAAACAATTGGACCCACCTCAAACTGAGAACAAAATATACAGAGTAAATGTTCTCATGTGCTGTTTACTACATTCCGCTTTAGAGGGGTCATTCATTTCAATAAAAGCACACCTGCTGAACATCTATTAAATATACAACTGGTCAGCAGAGATCGATAGAGTGCATGACGTTACTGTAAAATGTAATTTTAGTTGCACAAGTTAAGTCTATACTCTCTGGCTCTGAGCTGCTAGTGACACTTTGTTAAGTGCTAATGTCTGCCATTTAAAAAGCTTGGATTGCCTGTTGGAGTGAAGTGTCCCATCTGGAAAGTATCTTACAAGGGAGATGGTTGTCATCTAAAAGCACTGTAGAACAGTCGATTATATCAAGTAAATAAACCATATACCTGTCCCCTTTTAAGGTGTTCTGTTGCCATTTATTTTACATTAGTCCAAGGCTTCTGACGGTAGAGACAATGCCAAGAGTTCCCCAGTGGCTCTGAATAACCCTGAGGAATGATGCAATCCTTAATGTACAAGGAGCACTAATGAACAATAATACACATCAAGTCTACACAAAGGGGAATGTGATGCCTAAACACAGTGTTATTGTTTACGTAGGACATGTTTGGTCTTATACTGTTATTACTGTAACAATGAAGAAAGTAGTCCAAGCTGTAGCAGTTTTTTTCTGTGTGAGTTTGGTTTAATTCACACAAACCCCTATATGACAGATAACCACGGATGATCATGATGCAACGTTTGGTATCAGTATTACACTAAACATTTTCAGTGAATAATACAAAAATGATGCAATCAAATTGGCTGTTAAAGTATCCATTCTTTTAGCTAGATAGACAGATGCAAATAGAGCAAGTGGAACATAAACAGAAACAGAAGGCGTGTAGACCTAGCGCATTATACTCAATAAGCCGGTATTTATTAGATACAATGGTAAGTATTATACTCACAAACAGATTTGGTAAAAGCATATCAGATAAGTTCTTCCACATCGGTCCATTAAAAAAAAAAAAAAAAAAAAAAAAAAACTGTCCACATGACATGGGACTGCCTCAGTGGAGACGTGAACTGGCTAACGTGTTTTGAGAAATTCCTCTTCCCGAGTTCATGGAGCCAGCTCCAGGAGTGTGCCCTCCCTGTCTCATGGGCATGGACTGACCCCTAACACATGGGTGTGGACTGACCCCCGTCTGACCCAATGCACTAAATCCATGGTGTCACAATCAAAAATCAAAAGCTGTACATCGCTATATGATCAAATCCACAATATTAGCCATGTTGACTCAAATGATATGTACATCCAGCGCTCAAATACTTTAAGTGAAAAGTACATAAATCATAGAACGTAAAATATTTGACACAAAAGAGCTTTGGTAAAAATGCTAACTGATGCTTATTTAAATCCATATGTGGAACCTCAATGGGTAAAATGATTATAAATATACAAATAAATAAAATCGATAAAATATGTAACACATAAAAGAAAGAAAATTGAACCTAATGAAGGTGAATTGAAAAAACTATAATAAAAAGGATGAAAAACTCAAATAGAGAATACGATGAAATATATTAAGCAGATTGGAGAGTAAGAGGGATCCTAACACAGATCTCCTGTTGTATACTGTCAGGACATGTAACCCAGATTGTGATAGTTGTTAGTGTCGGTATCTCACGTGCTTATCCAAATGGATGGATGGATAGATAAAGGATTACAGGGATGCACTCCACCAGTGTGGTAATATCCTCATTGATGACAGCCTGTATTCAGATGATCCCCACATCTCCCCATGATTCAAATATGTGGTCTAATATTAGTGCATTATCCAATTTTTGGTGTCAAAGTAGAGAGCGTATGGTCATGTAGAGGCACATTACACAGCGTAGGAGAAGAATCTGTGTGGCAAATGGAGCAAGTACCTATGCATATGTAACCTAAACAAGCGACTGTAAGGGCCCATTTAAACCAGCCCGGTCTGCTGTGGTGGGCCAGCAAGCATTGTGTCGCACAAAAACATTAATTTGTATGAGCTTTTCAATGTACTACATTGGAATGGAAATCAAGCATGTAGCATTACTGGCAGCGCAGCACACTGCAAAGCAGGTGCACTGGGAATGTGCATTGTGGTGTCATTCAAAATAAACTGCATTGCAGTATTCCAACAAGGGTAATGCACACTACTGCAGTTCAATGGTGTGAATGGGCTCTAAATATCCTAGGCTGCCATATACTTTTCTCCCTCTTGTTAGGCTAATATAGGATGGCAAACTGTCCTGGTGACAACATGTGACCAGAAAAAGAAAAAAGTTGAAATCTCCCAGAGGCACGCAAGAACCAATTAAAATACTATTTGTTTAATAAAGTGCAGAAGAATCTCTGTGTCCCTGTTGCAGGGCATCTTCAAGTAAGCTGAAGTGTGTGTAAAAGCAAGGTTATGAATGTTTTGGATAGACTAAGGAAGGGTTAAAACCTCTGCAAGTTTAAAAGAGAAGTATGAGCATGCAAAATAAGAAAACATTTATATACACACCTAAGTGGACTGATTCTGCATCTGTTCCCCTGTCAGTTCTATGACTGAGAACCAGGCAATCATATGATCACTGGGGTCTTCACGAGCACAGAGTGCTGACTGTCAGTCCCGGGATCTATGCTCTACCACTCCAGCACTCACTGGAGTGCCGGGCTGTGGAGGAGCGGAGACAGCTGGCTCAGGCTCTTGACGACGTGCTAAGAGGCTGAGTCAGCTGCTTGTAAGGCATCTGGGTGGATCCTGACATTAAAGTCTGGATCCCCCCAGACTCTGGACTGGCTCAGTGACATCAGCCAACAGTGGGATTTAGCCCTCCTTCACTTTTGCTATCTGTGTCTTGCTGGGGAGATTTTGCTTCACTTCCTGTCCCAGAGATGCAACATGAAGTGAAGGAGATGTCTAAATTGGGGATAAATCCACTTACAGTTGTCACCTTTGAAAGATTTCTCCTCCTCATGTTTTTGTGACAACACTGACATTTTGGATTACCCACCACTTTCTTTCCTGGTACCGGACAGTGGTTCATACATATCCTACCTACTCCCCTACCTACAAAAACACTTTTGGCAATAAGCATTAACATTCAGATGACCACATTGTGAAGGTAGACCTCTGACAAAAAGAAAAAAAATGTATAAAAAAGGTTTTTACCCTTCCCAACTCAATCGAAAAATTAACAAAAAAAAAAAAAGTTTTAGCTAGAATTACACTTTAATATAACATTTTGGTCAGCATGGTGTTCAAAAGGTATATCTGTTGCAGATTTGCTTCAAATAAATATGTCCCATTTGTATATGATTATTATTATACAGGATTCATATAGTGTCAACAGTTTGCGCAGCACTTTACAATGTAGGGAGACATTACATCAACCGTACAAGTCAAAACAAGAGGGCTAGAGAAGCCCTGCTCTTGTGAGTTTACAATCTAAGAGGGATGGGCCGGTGAAAAAAAGTTAAGGACTGTTATGGATGAACTGATGAGGGGAGTAGAAGATTCAGTTGTTAGCTGGAGGCAGGATAGGCCACCCCGAAGAGATGAGTTTTCAGGGATTGCCTAAAAATAGACAGAGTAGGAAAGCTGGACAGATTTGGGTAGTGAGTTCCAGAGGATAGGAGAGGTTCTGGAGAAGTCTTGGAGATGAGCATGGGAGGAGGAGACAAGGGAGCTAGAGAGTAGTAGGTCTTGGGAAGAGCGGAGAGGACGGTTAGGGTAATATTTGGAGAGAAGATTGGTGATGTAGCTCGGGGCAGAATTGTGAATGGCTTTGTATGTTATTTTTAGCATTTTCAATTTTATTCGTTGGCCAATGGAAAGCCAGTGAAGGGATTGGGAGAGAGGAATGGCGGACACTTTACTGTTGGTAAGGTGGATGAGTCTGGCAGCGGCATTCATGATAGACTGAAGAGGGGATAGCTTGCGGAGAGGTAGGCCAATGAGGAGGGAGTTAGAATAGTCAAGGCGAGAGATAACAAGCAAGTGAATAGTTGCTTAGTGGTCTTGACGGTTAGAAAGGGGCGTATTTTGGAGATGTTTCGGAGGTGAAGTCTGGACGATTTGGACAGTGATTGGATTTGGGGCTGAAAGGACAGGTCAGAGTCTAGGATTATACCTAGTACCTTGGCATGAGGGGAGGGACTGATGGTTGTATTATTGATCTTGATGGAGAATTCAGGGGGAGGGCCCCGGGCTGGAGGAAAATTTATGAGCTCAGTTTTAGAAATATTGAGTTTGAAGAAGTGGAGTGGCATCCATGTTGATATGTCAGTTAGTAATGCGAAAGGAGATAGAAGGAGTGAGGTGAGGAGTAGAGAGGTAGATTTGTGGGTCATCGGTATAGAGGTAGTACTGGATGCCATGGAAGCTTATCAACAGAACAAGGGAGGAGGTGTAAATGGTGAAGAGAAGGGGTTCGAGGACAGAGCCTGGAGGTACCCCTACATAAAGAGGAGAAGAGGAAACGAGTTTTAGGTCCCACTGAAGGAGCGCTGTTATGAGTAGGAGGAGAGCAAGGAGAGAGCAGAGTCTTGAAGGCCAAGAGAGTGGAGTTTTTTTGAGGAGGAGAGGATGGTCAACAGTATTAAAAGGCTGCAGAGAGGTTAAGTAATATGAGTATGGAGTAGTGGCCATTGGTTTTAGCAGTTAGTAGGTCATTAGCGAGTTTCAATAGGGCAGTTTCAGTGGAGTGTAGCAAGTGGAAGCCAGACTGTAAATGGTCAAGAGGTTGAGGTAGGAGCTAAGACGGTTGTAGAATAAGCGTTCTAAAAGTTTTGACGCAAACGGGAGTAAGGAGATTGGTCTTAAGTTGTTCAGGCTGGTGGGATCCAGTGAGGAGATCCAGTGAGGATATCCAGTGAGGATATCCAGTGAGGATATCCAGTGAGGATATGGGGGAGAGCAGGACATGTTTTAGAGGAGAGGGGAAGGTGCCAGTAGAGAGTGAGAGAGCATAAGAAATACGATGATACAGGAGAAACATGTATACTAACAAAGTATTTATTTGGAATATTTTACTGTAGCCCGAAGCTTTGAATGTTATTCAAACATTTATAATGTGATTGCTATAACAGCATTTGGGATTGCTGGCCAAGCATTCTGGCCCACAGACGACAATAAAAATCTTCTGAACCATTTTTGGGCATGTCTGACAATCCAGCTATAAGATGGCTTGTGTTCACTCCTGTGTGAGCTAATCTGGAAAACTTGTTTGCTTTTTGATTGATTTATGTGTGACTAGCTTTATGAACTAAAATAAAACGTTGGCCTAGACTGTCATTATACAAGACAACAAGCCAATTCACTGTGAAGGATTTGCTAAATAAATATACCTGTAATATTATTTCCACCATAAAGATGGTAAAAAATAAAATATAGTGGCCATTCAGCTGATAAAATAGGACTAAAACAGTTATGTGTTGCCTTTGAGAGTACTATACATCTATATCAGTTCCTCTAATAAGCACCTGTCTCTGATGGCTGCAGTATCAACCCTAGGATTTTTAAAGTTAAAGCGATATTAAACTGTGACAGGTTAAAAACAAAAAACAAAAAAAAAAAGCATGCACAAGGGGAGAATTAGGTTACGGCACAAAGCCTTGCAGGTCCAGGAAGGTATGTCAGACCTTCAAAGCACATGCATAGGTGACGTAACTGGCTGCATACAGGGTGAATATCTCCTAAATGGTGCACCTTTAAAGGGGTTGTAAAGGTTGTTTTTTTATTTTCTAAATAGGTTCCTTTAAGCTAGTGCATTGTTGGTTCACTTACCTTTTCCTTCTATTTCCCTTCTAAATGTTTTTTTTCTTTGTTTTCTTTGTCTGAATTTCTCACTTCCTGTTCCTCCTCAGTAAGCTGTTCAGTAAGCTGTTCTGGCTGACTAAACACCGCTCGGATGATGGTGTGAAGTTTACTGAGAAGAAACAGGAAGTGAGAAATTCAGACAAAGAAAAAAAACATTTAGAAGGGAAATTGAAGGAAAAGGTAAGTGAACCAACAATTCACTAGCTTAAAGGAACCTATTTAGAAAATAAAAAACAAAGCTTTACAACCCCTTTAAGAGATATTCATTTTACCTACAGGTTAGCCTTATCCTTTTTCAATTATTTACATATTCAATGCCATACCCCATGATTTGGTGACCATGCCCACAATGAATACCCCCAGTTAATAAGTGTTGACCTAGGAATTTTTTTTTAGGTTTTTTTTTTATCTTCATGCATAGAATGCATGAAGATAAAAAAAACTTCTGCCTTTAAGACCATTTACAACCATTTTGGCTCCTTTAAAACCATTTACAAGAAATAATGATTAAACAAAGGACAAACAGGTTTATTCAATGAGGCAGTGCAAACAAAAAAGAAAGTGCAATATGTGGCAACCAATTACATTAAATACAATAAAAATAGATTAGGATGAATGCTTAATATTTTTTTATGTTGTGTTGCAACATTTACTATATTTACAAAAACCTATACGGAAAGTTACCAATGGAAGTTTTATAATTATCCGCTACATATAGCATATTTTACGCTTTGTATATGGTGTTCTGATATCAAGGGAAAGACCACATCACCAAATATACCATTGTAGTTTGTGAAAGATCGAATGTCCTTTAAAAAAAATTTTTTTCATAAACACTTAAGACCCCTTTCACGCAGCTCGTTTCAGCAGCTCTTTACCGCTGCTTAAAGCGTCGCTTTTTGGCCACTAGCAGAGCACTAGTGGCCAAAAGAAGGAGTTAACCCCCGCTAGTGGCCAAAAGAAGGGGTTAAAAGTGCCCATGTTGCGGCACTTTCAAAAGCGTTTTTCAGGCCCTTTGGAAGTGCTGACCATTCATTTCAATGGGCAGGGAGTTTTGTAAGCACTGTATACAGCGCTCCCAAACCACCCCAAAGATGCTGCTTGCAGGACTTTTCCTGATGTCCTGCAAGTGCACCGCCCCAGTGTTTTCAGGCTTTTTACATGAGCCATTTCTAGCACTAAAACAGCTGAAAACCGCCTTAGTGTGAAAGGGGTCTAAATGTGAGCAAGACAAATATGTGATGTGTAGCATAGATGTGGCTACAGTATGACCCCTTTCACACTTTACAGGAGCTATATCGCTAAAAATAGTGCCTGTATAGCGCCTCTCCTGTCATACCAATGTGAAAGCCTGAGGGCTTTCACACTGGAGCGGTGCGCTGGCTGGAAAAAAAAAGTCCTGCAAGCAGCATCTTTGAGGCGCTCTAGGAGCAGTGTATACATAGCACCCAAAGCGCCCCTGCCCACTGAAATCAATAGCGGCGCTTTGCTGACGCTTTTAACCCTTTTTCAGCTACTAGCAGAGGTTAAAAGCTCCCGCTAGCGACCAAAAAGCCGCTAAAATTATGGTAAAGCGTTGCTAAAGATATTACGCTTTACCGCCGACGCCCCCGGGGCTTATAAACAGATGCTGTTCTTTTTATAGGCTGTAGGTGCAGAAATGTTGGTAAATTGTACATGAATCAATGGCATCGTAATCAATACCTTCCTACTGACACAGTTATCTTTAAAACTCTGTGTTCAACTGATATGTTTTATGCTTTACAACCTTTCTGAGCCATTAAAGTAGGTCTAATAGCATGGACACATCTAAATACAACTCTGAATGGAATAAGCTGATAACCACAGCAAATGGAAGCCCACTCTGTGTTGCTTGTTGAAAATGACAGACCCACTAAGCTGGTGAAATTGATTGTGTGAGGCACTAACATTTCTAAAATGTGCTTGATCAAGACAGCTTACTGATGCCTGTTCACACTTGACTTGCACAACAAAGGCCATGTCTTGATAGAGACAAGAAATAATGATTGGCAAGTTGGCCTACTTTCAAGCTAGACAGCTGGATGAAACGGGACCCTGAGCAAAAAAAAAAAAAAAAAGTAAATTTGCATCTATTACTTTATTTTGTGAACAATGAATATAAAATATTTGTGGTGTTGATTAGGCATTATAATTGAATGCATTTCTGTATGAATTTTTTCTTATGCAACATATTAAAAAGGATCATAAAAAAAAAGTATATCATATTCATACACATACTGAAGTTATTGCTTATAAATACATACAGAAAATGTTACTGTGCCAAAACTATTTATTTTTAAAAACAAATATTTACTGGGAAGCTGATAAAAAAAAGGACCTTAGCAAAGGTTACTTGTCAGATTGCACATGTCGGATAGACATTTTCATAGGAGTTGCATACAGAAGATAAGAAAATATGTTAAAGTATCTAGCAACCACACATAATGTGCAACCACAAAACCACTATGAAATCATAGTAGCAACATGGGTTAAAAGGAACCTGTCAGGACAGAAATATTGGAGCTGTGATTGCTAAATTACATATAAAAACAGAGCTACACTGCATTTGAGCACCACAAACCAAAAACACCATTTGATTAATTTTTAATATTCAAAAGCAAACCCACACATCCATCCATGTCTCCATGATTTTGCTGAGAAATTAATTAAAAAAAAAAACATCCCCCAGCATTTCTGGCTGTGGCAATCTTGAGCAAGGGCAGATGATTCATGTAGCATTTACTTCCTGGAATCCATCTGCCTTTAGCTCAGGAAGGTAGGAGGGTGTTTGGCTAAAAAAAACTCCTCTCCGCCTGAAGACTCAAACACAAGTAAATGGAATATACTTTCCTATATTCTAATGCTAGCAGCATGAGGGTTAAAAATAGTCAATGTTGATTGACAGAGTGAAGTTCCCCTATAGGTTACTAACCTGGAACTAGCATGTGCATATCAGATATCAGGACATCCGACATGTACATTCCTGTTTTGAGTTCGTGATTAAATGCAGTCAACTTGGCTTGTCTTAAACTGGAAAAGATAATAGTGTTAAAGTACAAGCACCTTGTTGGTCATTTAATGAATCGCAATATCCCCAAACATCCTCGGTCCTGACTTACCCTAGATCTTGCCCAAGCCGAGAATAAGCTCTGCCCCTCCTTACTTCAAATTTCTACCCACTTTTATATTTTTGGTTTCCATGAGATTTTTTTGTCAACAAAACAGGTTATGAGACCATACATATGAGAACATTCACATAAGTCACCAAGGTGTACGGTGAAGTAGGTAGGCATGCAAAAAAGGATAACAGAGTATAGTAAATTCCACCATTTTTCATTTGACTGTCAAACAGCAAACCTCAATGGGCACTGAAGACTCTTGTATTGGAAAAGGTAAATTGAAGAACGTGGGGCTTAGCAATATGTGGAGGGGGCCTTAACATAAAGCTAAGCAGAAATCCAGGAAACACATTTAGCTTGTGCTTAGAACACAAAAGGCTCTGTGAGGACTGATTTAAAGGCTACAGAGAGTACTTGCAGATACCACAAAGTATGTGCACTACAGCTGTTTCTACCTTATTAAAGTTTAGGTCACATAAGACTCAGCTAAAGTAGTGACGGAAGACTAAGATGATATCTACAGAGAAATGGCAGCTTACTTATCTGACTGGTTCCTTTAACCACTTGCTTACAACAACCACCATTTTATTCTCTAGGGTCTCTACTAATATATATATATATATATATATATATATATATATATATATATATATATATATAAAAAAATCATATATATATATATATATATATAATCAATGACCAGCACTGCCAAAGTGCTTTGGACACTTTTTCAGCCGCTAGTGGGGATTAGAAGCACCCCGCTAGCGGACAAAAAGGGCCGCCAAAACAATGGTAAAGCGCTCCTAAAACTAAGGCCACAGTGTGAAGGTGGCCTTAGTGCTTGTATGTAATTCAATCCGATCCCTCCTCTTCCTCCACAGAATGACACTGCTTGTCTCTAGTGTGCACTTTCTGCCAGGCACAAGCTATGTGAAGCAGACCTCATTAGGATTTATCTCCTTATGAACAGCGTGGTCAGACAGCAGTGGGTGGAGGGGGTAACATTGTCAATCATGCTAGTTCAGCACCCACAGCATGAATCAGAATAGCTATGTGCATGTCTCCTGTGGGATTCAACTAGGAGTTTTAAAATGCGGCGATACTTCTTCATTTAGGTCCTTGAGCCCTCGAACACTTCTGATATAGATCAGCTAAGAAGTAAAGACAAACACCAACATGCCGTGGAATGTGTTAAATGCAGAATATTCTTTTTCTACCATAGTTCTACAAGAGAGTGAAAATAGGAGTCATCTCCCAACTGACTGGTAATAATATTGATTTTCTTTTGCTGAGTGGCTTGTTTTAAAAACATTTTTTTTAAAAAACATTTTTTTTTATGCCAACATTGTTGCTTCAAGCAGAACTACAGGTAAAAATGATCGCCTACCTCCCCCAACTACGTCAGCCATGTTCTTGTGAGCTCTGTAGTTCCTCTGCAATAACCTGCTGAACTTTCCAAATTTTTTTTAGTGCCTGCCGATTTCTTGTTTGCAAGACCGCTAGCTGCTATCCCTCCAGTAACCTCAGCTGTGCTGCCCACAGAGGTGGTGTCCTCCTCCTCCTCCTCCTTGCCAGCATTGAACCCCCCACCCAGTCTGGTCTCTTAAATGGTAAGAAAATGTCACAAATGTAATAGCTGTTTAGTGTTTTGTGGGAGGGTGTACTAATGGGGGATTTTTTGAAAATCCCAGAGTTCTGCTTTAAGGCTTGATGTACACGGGGTGGGGACACGGAATGTTTTAAAACCGTAAACGATTTAGCTTGACAGATAGTAACCGTTAAAAAATATATTTTTTTCCAAATAGTAAAAAATGAAAAACATCTGTAAACAAAACGCGAGTTGCCGCATTTACAAGCTGTTACAGGCATTTGGTGTTTCAAATGCCATCTGTCCTGAACACAATTGCTTTCCAAAATATGTTTCTAAACTAAACTGCCTAGAAACATCCGTTTACCAGCAGTAGTGCACATGAAGCCTTAAAGAAACCATCACCAAAAAAGATATTTATCACTTTGGTACAGTATCACAAATAATTACAAAGTTGTTGTGGAATCACTGGTCTTCTAGCTGAAATGTAAAAATAAAAAATTCTGGTCCATAAAAGACATATAGATGCAAGAGCTGAAGTGGTTAAAGAAAAACCATTGGATCCCTATTTCTGTAACAAGAGAGCAGAAAGGCTGTTACGTTTGTTGCAAATACTAATTATTTCCTAAAGACAGTTTCTGACAACATAAATGAGATGAATATCACAAGGTTGCACTTTTCCTGCAGATGAATGTTATAGGCTCAAAAAGGTGCCATGTTTGATTATTGTTATTGTTAAGAGGCTTATGATACTGCTGTGGAAATGAGCATAAAAATGAGGGCAGCTAAAAAAGTATATTACAAATTTCTACAGAGAATGCTTGTATAGCATATTGCATCAAGCCTTTTTTTTGCAAAATTACTTGACCGATTAAAAATAAAAAAGGTATAGTAATACCTTACTTTAGCCCATCAAGCCTAATTACCCCAAAAATAAACTGGGACTTGACCATCATGAATGTTGGGCTGTCCCATGCAGTACTAAAGACTGCCACAGGGAATGAAAGAGGAGCCTGGCGTATGTGACGTTGAAGACACTAAGCTCTTGTACACACGGTCAGACATTCCGACAACAAAATCCGTCGGATTTTGTCAAACGGATTTTGTCCGAAACTTGTGTTGCATACACACGGTCGGACAAAGTTGTCAGAAAATCCGATCGTATGTAACATGATGACGTTATTTCATTACGACGTGACTACGTTCAGGCTAGTAGCCAATAGCTTTGGTCTAGGAATTTGATCTGAGCATGCAGGCACTGTCCAATCGTAATTCTCTACACACAATCGGACAAAGTCCGATCGGATCATGTTATCAGAAAGTTTTATAGCCCAGCTCTAAAAAACTTTCGGCCGGATATTCCAACGGAAACAGTCCGATGGAGCCCACACACAGTCGGATTATCCGACAACACGGTCCGATCGGACATTTTCTGTCGGAATGTCTGACCGTGTGTACAAGGGCTAAGAATTAAAGTGGTTTTAAATCCAAAAGTAAGCATTATATTGCAGCTTACCAATTTTTAGATGTGGTGGCCACATTAGTTTTCTCTTAACTGCTTTACTTTTTTTTTCACATGGTGATCCTACCAGTAAGTCTGTTTTTCAACAGAAGAAGCAGCCCTGCAGATGGAGCAGTTGAAGATTGGGACCACTGACAGAGGTGTTTACAATGGTCATCTTTTATTTATGTAAAACCTTTATCATAAAAGGAACAGAATCGTAGCTGTAACTGCTTATAAAGTATTAGCTGGAGTTTGGCGTCAATTTGTTAACCACTTGCCGACCAGCTCCTGTATATATATCTCCTGGGCAAATGCATTTATGTATTGTGGCTCCTTTAAGAGCAATAACAGGTACACGTGCCAGCTGCATGCCGGGGGACCCGATGCGGTTGGCCGCAACTGCGGGCATGAGACACAGAATGAGGATTTGTGTGTGTACTACTTAATAGGAACACCAGTCTGGCTCCTCCTCTAGTCAATCCCATCCCCAAAGTTAGAAACACACCTAGGGAACACATTTAACCCCTTGATCGCCCTGCCAATGACATTCACACACTAATCAGTGCATTTTTACTGTACTGATTGCTCTATAAATGTTAATGGTCCCAAAAGTGTCGTGGTCCCAATAAAAAAAAAAAAAAGTCAAAACCGCTGATCGCTGCCATTACTAGTAAAAAAAAAAAAAAAAAATCCCATAAATCTTTTCCCCATTTTGTAGATGATATAACTTTTGCGCAAACCAATCAATATGCGCTTATTGGGAATTTTTTTTTTTTTTTTTACCAAAGATATGTAGAAGAATACATATTGGCCTAAACTGATGAAGAAGTGGTGAATAAACACCACCAAAAGAAAGCTCTACTTGTGGGGAAAAAAAAAAAGATGTCAATTTTATTTGGGTACAACATCGCGCGACCACGCAATTGTCAGTTAGAGCGATGCAGTGCCATATCGAAAAAAAATGGCCTGGTCAGGAAGAAGGTAAATCATGAATCGGCTGAATTGGTTAATGTATTAAATCTGCTAATACCTCTAACATTGCTCTCCCCCCAGACTGAGAATTTTTGCTTTCTAAAAACGTGTCTCTGTTGCTCCTTTATCCAGAATGTAGGCACTATAACAAAAGGATATGTGATACTAGCCAGACCACCAGGTGAAAACAGAGGAAAAAGCCTAAAAATACTAAATAAATGCAGCCAACACATCTAACGATTGGTGAGCTGAAATACAAAACATTTTTTGTTTTGGGTAAATACCGCTTTAAGGTATAAAGTTTAGGTTGAAAGGCTAAATTCACCTTTACAAAAAAGAATAAATGCCCATCTTTTTGTTCATTTATAATTTTTTTTTAAAATAGGAATTGGAAAGTAATGCACCTGTCATCAGCAGATCGCGGGTGCAATGTCAGGCTTCTGCACCCACTGCCTAACAGCTCTGTAGCCCGTACCACTGTACTGCCTATCATTTACAGAGCCGCAGCCAGTGTGCCCGCAGTTCATTCAAACTACATTCAAAAGTCTGTCTGTCGTGATGGCTGACTGACATTTTGTAGTTTATTAATTCAAAAGAAACTGAATGATTGATGCGGCTGTGTGTCTTGTAAAGCCGGGCTACTTTAGAAAAGCGAGTGTGGGGAGAGGAACTCCAGGCACTGTCACAGGGAGGGGGTGGATCAAGGGGAGAAGGTACAGGAGCTGGAACATGTTACATGTTTCAAAGGGGTACTTATCCTTTAAAAACGTTGGGGGGGGGGGGGTTGGAAAATGACTGCACAGGGAGGGGTGATGGATTTGGGTTAATATCAAGTTGGTCTTTAACCACATGCCGACCAGCCGCCGCAGTTGTACTGCGGGAGAATGGTATGGCTGGGCGAAACTATGTTATGTAACGTTGCTTCAAACTATGGACACTAGGAGGTGCGCACGCTCGTTCCGAGCCGCGATCCCTGCTGAAACACGGAGAACCTGGAACTGTGTGTGTAAACACACAGTTTCAGGTTTTCTGAGGGGAGAAGTGACAGATCGTCTGTTCATACAGAGTATGAACAGTGATCTGTTATCTTCCCTGCAGAGTCCCCATCCCACTTCATTTAGAATACAAACTAGGACACACTTAACCCCTTCACTGACCCCTAGTGTTAACCCCTTCACTGCCAGTGACATTTTTAAAGTAATCAATTTTTAAATCGCACTGATCGCTGTATTAATGCCAATGGTCCCAAAAATGTGTCAAAATTGTCCGACGTGTCTGCCATAATGTCGCAGTCACGATAAAAAGCGCAGCCATAACTATAAAAAATAATAAAAATGCTATAAATCTATCCCCTATTTTTTAGACACTATAACTTTTGCGTAAACCAATCAATATACGCTTATAGCGATTGTTTTTACCAAAATATTTAGAAGAATACATATCGGCCTAAACTGAGGGAAAAAAATCGTTTTTTTATATATATATTTTTGGGGGATATTTATTATAGCAAAAAGATTTTTTCAAAATTGTCGCTCTTTTTTTGTTTATAGTGCAAAAAATAAAAACCTCAGAGGTGATCAAATACCACTAAAAGAAAGCTCTATTTGTGGGGAAAAAAAGGACGTCAACGACCACGCAATTGTCAGTTAAATCGATGCAATGCCAAATCGCAAAAAGTGATCTGGTCAGGAAGGGGGTAGAATCTTCAAGGGCTAAAGTGGTTAAACATTAGCAGAGAAGGTAGGTTATAAAATTCTACTTATAGCAAATTAATAAAAAAACTTTGCATTTCCTTATTATAATCAAATATCTAATAATTCAGATCAAAACCTGGATCCTTGGTTATGGCACCTAAAAATATACTTCTGTGATCAGGGGAAAATCAAGTAAAATCAGTCACAGTCTCAGGTGATGAAACAAAACATATGGTGAGAAATGTATTAGGCGTGGGTACACAATGGTATGACACTTTGGAGCAGACTATGCCCTGTGACTTGAAGTACGACGTGCGTCCGACTTCAGTGAACTGGGATCTGACTTAGATTCCCGACAATACAAGGCACTGTGTCTGGTATGAATCTTTAGGGGGGAACTCCACGCAAAATGTTTAAGGGCCCTCCAAGAGCATACCAGGCCCTTTGGTCTGGTACGGATTTTAAGGGGAACCCCCCACGCGGAACAAAAATGTGTGGGGGTCCCCCAAAATCTATACCAGACCCTTATCCTAGCACACAGCCTGGCAGGTCAGGAAAGGGGTGGGGACGAGCGAGTGGGGGAGGAGTGGGTGCTTTTGGGGTAGGGGGGCCCCCAGATCCTGACCCCAGACCCCATGTGAATAAGTAAGGGTACATTGCCCCTACCCATTCACCTAAGAAAAAAAAAGAAAAAAAGAAAAACACAGTACACAGGTTTGTAAAGTAATTTATTAAGCAGCTCTAGCATCTCTTCCGACTTGTCCCCTCTTCGGCTCTTCTGCCCCTCTCCGGTTCTTCTCCCGGGTCTCCTGTCTTCACGCTCTTTTGCCCGGTCTTCTCCACTATCTTCTCCCGCTGTTTCGTCCGATGTTGACTCAACGATCTCTCCCACTCTAATGCAGGGTGCTCCACTACTTACATTGGCATGGGGCAGGGTCACCGTGTGATGTCATCCGGAGGCCCCGTCCCTTATGACATCACCATCCAGGGCATGATGGGTGGTGCCGGCATAAGTGGTGGCACACCGCGCACCCAACATTAGAGCGGAAGAGAGAGTTGAGTCAACATCGGAAGAAGAACAGAGGGAGAAGGCAGTGGAGATGACCGGGCAAAAGAGCGAGCAAAAAAGTGTGAAGACAGCAGGAGGAGACCCGGCAGAAGACCGCGGACAGAGGGAGAAGAAACGGAGAGAGAGCAGAGAAGACCCGGGAAGGAGATAAGTAGTCAGAAGAGATGCCAGAGCTGCTTAATAAAATGACTTTAAAAACCTGTGTACTGTGTTTTATTTTTGACACTTTTTTTTTTTAGGTGAATGGGTAGGGGTACAATGTATCCCATACTCATTCACATAGGGTGGGGGTCCGAGATCTGACGGCCCCCTTGTCAAATTCCAATAAGCCCCCTGCCCACAGACCCCGATAACCAACGGCCAAGGTTGTTGGGAAGAGGCCCTTATCCTCATCAACATGGGGACAAGGTGCACAGGACCCCCCGCCCCAAAATACCCACCCCATGTTTAAGGCATGTGACCTGGTACGGTCGGGAGGAAGGGTGCTCACTCGTCCCCACCCCTTTCCTGACCTGCAAGACTGTGCTCAGATAAGGGTATGGTATGGATTTTGGAGGAACCCCCCAGGCAAGTTTTTCGGCATGGGGGTTCCCCTTAAAATCCACAACAGACTGAAGGGCCTGGTATGCTTTTGGAGGGAGAACCCATGCCATTTTGTTTTCAAATTTGGCATGGAGTTCCCCTTCAAGATCATCAGAGCACAAGTCGCATGCCAAAGTTGGATCAGTCAACACGGCGATCCGACTTTGATCTTACTTCAGCCCACTGAATATCACTGAAGTCGGATTAAAGTCGGACCAAAGTAGTGCAGGGAGCATTTTCAAAGTCGGACCGACTTGTGTCGGACCAGTTAAGACAGCTCCCATAGGGAGACATTGATTTTCACACGTCATGCCACATGAGCTCCCGATGTCGGAGCGTTTGTTGTACCAGTTTGAACCCAGCCATAACATATGTTACCTACATTGAAAACTGCACGTCAAAATGATCAGTGGGATCAGTAAGGGCTTACAGACCAACAAGACTGTATAACTAGACAGGTTTGGGTGAGGTAAAAGGAAGCAATAGTTCCTATTTATTTAATCACTTTTGTTGATAGAGTATGAATATGGGAAGGCAGGAATGCAAACAATGAATAATTTGCCCTAAACAGTGCTCATGGTCATATAAATCAACTTTGGACAGAAACATGGTTAAACCAGACCTTTCCGCATTTTCCTAAAATTCACATCAGCATGAATCATGGCCTGAAAAAAGGCAGTGTTTATAAAAACATGCATAAACGCAGTTTACTACGGTTACAAGCATTTAGCGTTTGAAATGCCAGTAAACTACAGTCCTGAATGCGATTTTTCTGCCTTCAAAGAAATGCCTAGAACCTCAACTGCCTCTAAACTACTATAAACGACTCAGTGTACATGTACACATAAGATAACATTAAGGAGAGCTAAGGGCCTGCTGAGATAAACACCCACCTGCTCCTAAACTTCAGTTGAACAGCTGTAGTGTACATAAGGCCTAAGGAAAAAAAATATATATACTTTAGGCTCAATTTAAAAAGACAAATTGATTTCCTCAAAGGGAACCTCTAATAAAAAGTTAACCAATAGTGTACACACACCAAAACCTCTGAAACATACATAAAATAAAGATGTTTTAATCATAACTGTTATAATATTTGTTAAGGCAAAATGTTTAGTTCTTGAATAACCTCTAACAGCCGTAAGAAAGATTGCCTTCAGCCATTGTTTGTACAGGTGTACTCGTGCACATGACCTCACCATTCCATTCTTACATGTGCTTAACAATTACTAAAAAGATAAACACGAGGTCAAATATGCACATTTTTGGATAAGCAGCAGGTACTTTTCTAGTGCTACTTCTTGCCAAGCTCAGACTTTTATGTGTACAGATCATTTGCTACATATGTTGTCCCCACCCCCACCATTCAGCTGCTCCAGTGCATCTGACAGGGAAACAAGCATAGTCAGCAATCACTTTCACCATGTCTGTCTGCCCCGGCTGTCAGAGGCCTACATACTTTGCAATGATGAAGAACCTTTCAGCTAAAAAAAAAAAAAAAAAACACATGCTGTAATCACTATTAATGGTATTTGTATTATACTTAAACTTTGTAAATATTTACAAAGCAAAGAACAAGTAGGACAGTTAAGAATTCTATAGGCAAGATCTTTTAATCAACAAATCTCTAGCACCTTGATTGATATTAATGTAAAGCAGGGACAAATATCCTGGCATCAGTACACAGTGAAGATTATGATAACAAAAAATAATAAAGTAATCAGTCGAAAAAGAAGTCAGGCCTTTCATTTGAAGTGTTCCTCCAGCTAAAACTTTATATCTTTTTTGAATAGGAGAAGGGTTGGAAATATTGTTAGGTTTTTTCTTTTTTTTTTCTTTTTTATTGCGGTCTGCAATCCTGTCAACGAGATCTTCCCGCAGTCCTTTGTGACCACAATCACCAAGATCCTTCCAATATAACCATACAGCTAAAAAAAAAAGCTAAAAAGAAAGTGTGGGCTGTAGTTATAATTTAAAGAATATGTTACCCCAAAATTTCATACAGACTGTTGAATCATGAACAATGACCACACCAGCCATGAGCGCACACAGTGTGTATCATTATACATACACACACACATATACAGTATCTCACAATAGTGAGTACACCGCTCACATTTTTGTAAATATTTATTCTATCTTTTCATGTGACAACACTGAAGAAATGACACTTTGCTACAATGTAAAGTAGTGAGTGTACAGCTTGTATAACAGTGTAAAGTTGCTGTCCCCTCAAAATAACTCAACACACAGCCATTAATGTCTAAACCGCTGGCAACAAAAGTGAGTACACCCCTAAGTGAAAATGTCCAAATTGGGCCCAATCAGCCATTTTCCCTCCCCGGTGTCAAGTGACTCGATAGGCCTCATGTACATTGCTGCTGGCAAACGGACATTTAGGGGCAGTTGGGCATTTTTTTTTCAACTGCTCCTGAAACCTCCTCTTATCTTATCAGTACATGTACACAGGGTCGTTTCTAGTAGTTTCTAGGCAGTTTTGTTTAGAGGTTTTTTTTGGAACCCCAAAAAATGCATTCAGAAGCTGTGTTGAGGCATTTCAAACACAGTTTAGTTTACAGGCGTTTTTACATTTTTGGCTATTTTGCACAAAAATTAAAAAAATGTAAAAAACGGCTAAACGTGACTAAATGCGTCTAAACGGCTGGTTTCTAGCTGTCAAGTTAAATCGTTCAGGAGAGGATGAACAATGTCCCATGTACATGAAGCCTTCGCGTTACAAGGTCTCAGGTGTGAATGGGAAGCAGGTGTGTTAAATTTGGTGTTAATCGCTCTCACTCTCTCATACTGGTCACCAGAAGTTCAACATGGCACCCCGTGGCAAAGAACTCTGAGGATCTGAAAAAAACATTTTTTGCTCTACATAAAGATATGTTTAAATCAGTACAGCTGTCGCTCAAAAATACAATACAAATGCACTACAACAAATGACATCACTTTAGAATTTTTATTCTGTCGTACGAGAATTTTTTGTGACTCTAAACTCTTCAGATTCGATCTGAGATTAGTATGCAAAATAAATAAATGAAAAAATGGACGATCATTCGTCCGATAATCTCATCGTGTGTACTGGCATTGGGAGCAAAGCTAAATTTTAGAAGACAAAATCCTAACTAACAAGAATTCAACTACAAGGGAGTCTAATTATTCATTAAAAAGGTGTCCAGCAGACAGTTGATTATAAAAGGGGCATTACTTTACCAGTTCCGGACCAGGGCCCGCAGTTATACTGTGGCAGGTTGGCCCAGCTGAGCGAAGCGTCATAGATGTATGGCCACGACTATCGGATTCACTTCAGAACCGATCAGTCCCCAGGCCCAGGCTAATGATTTCTGTCCTGAATATGGTGATCGGATCTGGCGAATGAAATTCTTCCCCTGCCTGTGTAAGTGTAAACACAGGAAGGAGAAGTGATGTCATCTCCCCTTGTGGAAGTCTTTTTGTTCCAGAGAGAGGAGAGAAGAACGCCTTCACTCCCTGTCACTGTAACCCAGTCCAGTGTTCATTTTATTGATCACTGCACTGGTGTCATTTGTGACAATAATCAGTATTGGGGTACTTCGTGGTAGGCCCAGATAGGTCTAGGGACCCCCATAATAAAGGTTTAACCCCTTGATCACCCCCTCACCAGTGATCACCATATTAGTGTCACGGGGGATGCTGGTTCGCTAATTATTTTATTATAGCATCAGGGCACTCGCTGTATATTGCCTAGATAAAGGTTTAACCCCCTGATCACCCAGCGGGTGATATCAGTTAGCGTCAGTCAGGGTCTGCGTCGCCCCAGGCAACGTCAGATTAGTGCCAGTTGTGTCAACACCCATGCACGCACCATACACCTCCCTTAATAGTATAGTGTCTGAACGGATCCATATCTGATCAGAGGTACACTAGCACCCCCAGTAGTTTAGAGTTCCCAAACGCGCAGTGTTAGCGGGATCATCCCAGATACCTGCTAGCATCTGCGTTTAGCCCCTTCCCCCACCCCACCCAAGTGTAGTACCAATCGATCACTGTCACTTACAAAACACATTACTGCAGTATTCGCAGAGTCAAGCCTGATCCCTGCGAACGCTAACAGTTTTTTTGGTAGTGTTTGAAGCAGTCGCTGACAGTCAGGTGCTCTTTTTTCCTGCGAGTCTCAGTAAATTTAGAGGCCAAAATGACCAATTGAAGGTACACTAGTGAAGAGGCCTACACGTTTCTGAGCCTGACAGATGAGAGTGCAGAGGCAGTCGCCTATCTGTCCGATTCTGGCTCAGAATACGAACCAGAAGACAGCAGTGGTCCCTGCCAAGGTCCCCCCTGCTCACACGCAAAGGCAAACACAAGCATCGGTCTGGTGTCATATGTAAACAGCAATTGCACCATACATGTGAGGTATCACCGTGAAGGTCAAACTGAGGGCAGTAATTTTAGAAGGAGACCTCCTCTGTAAATCTAAAGTGATAACTTGTAAAGAATTTTAAAGCCCTTTTAAAAATGTATGTAGTTTGGCGCCGCTGCACAATTTTAAAGCATGTCATGTTTTGTATCAATGTACTTGGCATAAGATCATCTTTTTTATTTCATCAAACATTTGGGCAATATAGTATTTAGTGCATTAAAATTTAAAAAATGTGTTTTTTTCCAAAAAAATAGCATTTTAAAAAATCGCCGCGCAAATACTGTGTGAAAAAAAATTGCAAGACCCACCATTTAAATCTGTAGGACCTTTGCTTTAAAAAAAAAAATTGATAATGTTTGGGGTTCAAAGTAATTTTCTAAGGGCGCAAAATGGTGATTTCACTTCCTCACTACCTATCACAGTTACAGAGGCCCTGAAATGTCAAGATTGCACAACACCCCCCTCAAATTACCCCATTTTGGAAAGTGGACACCCCAAGGTATTTGCCAAGAGGCATGATGATGAGTATTTTTCAGCTCTCATTTGTTTTTTTAAAAAAGAAAAAAACATTTTTTTCTTTTTTCAATTTTCAAAGCTGACAAAAAAAAAGCAAGATCTGCAAAATACTCAACATGCCTTTCAGCAGATAGCTTGGGGTGTCTACATTCCAAAATGGGGTCATGGGGGGGGGGGGGTGCTATCTTGGCATCTAATGACCTCCGAAACTGTGATAGGCAGTGAGGAGTGAAATCAAAACTTTACGCAATAAGACAGCCTGAAGGAGTTGATTGGTTTTTGGGGTCCTGTATGCAGTTAGACTATTGTTTGAACAATATATCATTTAGTGACAAGAAAACAAAAAAAAATTATTTCCCCAAAACTCGTGGCAAAATATAAAATATTCCATGGACTCAACATGCCTCTCAGCAAGTAACTTGAAGTGTCTTCTTTCCAAAATTGGGTAATTTGGGGGGAGGGGTTGTGCTATTTTGACATTTCATGGCCTACAAAACTGTGAAAGGTAGTGTGAAATCACCATTTTACTCCCTCAGAAAGCCTGAAGGAGGCGATTGGTTTTTGGTGTCCTGTACACGGCTAGGCTCCCAAAAAGCTTCACACATGTGGTATCCCCGTACTCAGAAGCAGTAGAATGTATTTTGGGGTGTAATTTCACATATGCCCATGGCATGTTTGAGCAAAAGATCATTTAGTGTCAACTTTGTGTAATTTTTATTTATTCTTTTGTAATTTTTCAAATATTCAATGGGCTCAACATGCCTCTCAGCAATTTCCTAGGGGTTTATACGTTCCAAAATGTGGTAACTTTGGGGGGGGGGGGGGGTTGTACTGCACTGCCATTTAAGCATCTCAAGAAATGAGAGGCAGTCATAAAACTAAAAGCTGTGTCAATTCCAGAAAATTTATCCTAGTTTGTAGACGCTATAACTTTTGCGCAAACCAATAAATACAGTGCCTTGCAAAAGTATTCGGCCCCCTTGAACTTTTCAACCTTTTGCCACATTTCAGGCTTCAAACATAAAGATATAAATTAATTTTAATTTTTTGTGAAGAATCACCAACAAGTGGGACACAATTGTGAAGTGGAACGAAATCTATTAGATATTTTAAACTTTTTTAGCAAATAAAAAAACTGAAAAGTGGTGCGTGCAAAATTATCCGGCCCCTTTACTTTCAGTGCAGCAAACTCACTCCAGAAGTTCAGCGAGAATCTCTGAATGATCCAGTGTTGTCCTAAATGACTGATGGTGATAAATAGAATCCACCTGTGTGTAATCAAGACTCTGTATAAATGCACCTGCTCTGTGATAGTCTCAGGGTTCTGTTGAAAGCGCAGAGAGCATCATGAAGACCAAGGAACACACCAGGCAGGTCCGTAATACTGTTGTGGAGAAGTTTAAAGCTGGATTTGGATACAAAAAGATTTCCCAAGCTTTAAACATCCCAAGGAGCACTGTGCAAGCGATCATTTTGAAATGGAAGGAGTATCAGACCACTGCAAAGCTACCAAGACCTGGCCGTCCCTCTAAACTTTCAGCTCAGACAAGGAGAAGACTGATCAGAGATGCAGCCAAGAGGCCCATGATCACTCTGGATGAACTGCAGAGAACTACAGCTGAGGTGGGAGAGTCTGTCCATAGGACAACAATCAGTCGTACAATGCACAAATCTGGCCTTTATGGAAGAGTGGCAAGAAGAAAGCCATTTCTCAAAGATATCCATAAAAAGTCTCGTCTAAAGTTTGCCACAAGCCACCTGGGAGACACACCAAACATGTGGAAGAAGGTGCTCTGGTCAGATGAAACCAAAATCGAACTTTTTGCCCACAATGCAAAACGATATGTTTGGCGTAAAAGCAACACAGCTCATCACCCTCAACACACCATCCCCACTGTCAAACATGGTGGTGGCAGCATCATGGTTTGGGCCTGCTTTTCTTCAGCATGGACATGGAAGATGGATAAAATTGAGGGGAAGATGGATGCAGCCAAATACAGGACCATTCTGGATGAAAACCTGTTGGAGTCTGCAAAAGACCTGAAACTGGAACGGAGATTTATCTTCCAACAAGACAATGATCCCAAACATACAGCAAAATCTACAAAGGAATGGTTCACAAATAAAACGTATCTAGGTGTTAGAATGGCCAAGTCAAAGTCCAGACCTAAATCCAAAATCGATAATCTGTGGAAAGAGCTGAAAACTGCTGTTCACAAACGCTCTCCATCCAACCTCACTGAGCTCGAGCTGTTTTGCAAGGAAGAATGGGCAAGAATTTCAGTCTCTCGATGTGCAAAACTGATAGACATACCCCAAGCGACTTGCAGCTGTAATCGCAGCAAAAGATGGCTCTACAAAGTATTAACGCAAGGGGGCCGAATAATTTTGCACGCCCCATTTTTCATTTTTTTTATTAGTTAAAAACGTTTCAAAAATCCAATATATTTCGTTCCACTTCACAATTGTGTCCCACTTGTTGGTGATTCTTCAAAAAAAAAAAAATTTTTTATATCTTTATGTTTGAAGCCTGAAATGTGGCAAAAGGTTGAAAAGTTCAAGGGGGCCGAATACTTTCGCAAGGCACTGTATACTGTTGACATTTTTTTTTTTTTAACAAAGACATGTGGCTGAATACATTTTGGCTTAAATGTATGACTAAAATGGGGTTTATTTGATTTCCTTTAAAACAAAAAGTAGAAAATATATATACATTTTTTTTTTCAAAATTTTTTGTCTTTTTCCGTTTATATCGTAAAATAAAAAATTTAAATAAAAAGAAAATCGCAGAGGCAATCAAATACCATCAAAAGAAAGCTCTATTTGTGTAGAAAAAAGGACACAAATTTTGTTTGGGTACAACATTGCATGACCGCGCAATTATCAGAGGAGACAAAATTGTAAAAAATGCTCTTGTCATTGAGCAGCCAAATCTTCCGGGGGTGAAGTGGTTAAAGACAACCCCTTCCCATTTCTTGCTGTCAGCAATGGCACCACATGGAAGAGAAATGTCACAAGGCTCTGAGAAAATATCTTTACACAATAAAGGTGAAGGCTACAAGATCAGCAAAGCTTTACTTATCAGTCAGAATACCTTAGCAAAAGTTATACAAAAATGTAACTGCAACCATCTCACAGATGTCCAGGCTGTCCATTGAAGTTAAAGGGGTTGTAAAAGCTGAAAGTTTTTATTTATTTTATCTTAACCACTTGCTGACCAGCTCATGCAGATATATTGTGGCAGGTTGGCAGTGCTGCGCGAATCGCAGTACCTGTACGGCGGCTCAGGCGGGCGCACACGGCCGGCTCACTCTCGCTCCACACTGCAGAATCGCGCCTTTGGGTAAGACGGACTCGATGTCCGCCGGCAACCCCCAATCATCTAGTACAAAGGCAGAATGAGGATCTGCCAGTGTAAACAAGCGGGTCCCAGTTTTAACAGGAGACATAACAGATATACTGTTTAACCATTTAAAAAGACTAAATCTTTTCTGGCATGTGTTGCTTACAAGTAAAAATCCAGTATTTTCTGCTGGAAAATCATTTAGAACCCCCAAACATTATATATATATATATATATATATATATACATATACATATACATATATATTTTTTTTTTTAGCAGAAACCATAGTGTGTATTTATTATTATACATATAAGTGCACTGATTGGAGGCTTGTTGTGTTTAATAAATGTTTAATTTAAGAAATTTTCTGTATCACTTCTTAATACTTAACTGTAAGATTTTATGAGCTGAAGGGAAAAAAAATAATAAAAAAAAATGAAAAAAATTGGCCTAACATATTGGTCCAAAAATATCCGCATCATATATCGGCTGATTTCTAAATATCAGTATTAGGGCTGGAGAAAAACCCATATCATTCGACCTCATTCTATGCATTAAGATAAAAAGCCTTGTGTGCACCAGCCTCCCCCTCAGCCCCCCTAATACTTACCCGAGACCCCTCTAGCACCAGTGATGTTGTAGGAATGTCTCGGCCCTCCGGGACTCCACCTGGAATTTGCCAGGGCCCATGCTGAAAAAGAAAACTACTACTGGGACTCTGTACTCTGGAGTGATAAGACTAAGATAAAGGTTTTTGGAACAGATGGCTTCAAAATGGTGAGGAGTGCAAATAAAAATGCACGGTGCCTATAGTGAAACATGGTGGTGATAGTAACTTTCTGTGGAACTGCTCAAGTGCTGCTGATGTTGGGGCGCTGCATTTCATTGATGGTATCATAAATTCACAGATTTACGGCTCTATATTGAAAGAGAAAATGCTACCATCACTTGCTACCGTGCCCTTGGTCGTCGTGTACTTTTCCAACATGATAATGATCCAAAACACACATCTAAGGCCACTGTTGCATTTCTAGAGAACAGGGTGAGTGATTCAGAGGCCAAGTATGTCTCCCGATCTGAACCCAATCGAACACCAATGGGGAATTCTGAAGAGACAAGTTGAGCATCACTCGCCATCCAGCCTCTAAAAAACATTGTACTTAATGTATGGAAAAAGATGTTGCAATATGTCGCCAACTTGTTCATGCCATGCTTAGAAGACTTGGTGCTATCTTTCCAACCATGGAGGTCATACAATATACTAGATGTAGTAGTTTTTGTAGTTGGGTGTATTCATTTTTGCAACAACTAATTTGAGTAAAACTAAAATTTTGTAACCCAAGTTACATTATTAACCTTACTTTCTTGTAATGAGCTAAACAAATGTTCTATAAAACTCAGTTTTGTCAAAATTTTGGAAATTGTTCTTGTGTTCATTGAGATATTGATTAAAATCTTACTTTTCAAAAAGAGGTGTACTAATTTGTGCTAAGCACTGTATACATATCAGGCTGTAAACATTGTGCAGCTTCTACAGGACTCTGATGCGTTTTTGTTTTGTTTTTTTACACTGAAAATGTAGATTTCATAAACAGCAACATAAAATTGCAACTATCATCATTCTTTTCCATGGAGCCTCTGCTTTCAGAAAAAATATATTGTTTAAGTGCATTAAAAAAATGTAGTGGGTGTGTGTAAAATTGTATTATATTATATATATATATATATATATATATATACACACACATACACATACATACACACACACACTATCTTTCACAAAAACGAAGATACAAATTTCATTCCCTTTAGGGCATATTTTGCATGATATTTGCATTTACTCCTAAAAGAGGTAGTGTGCCTAAGGAAATATTTATAATTTTACAGTTTTATGACATTGTTAGCTCTGCCCAGTTACGAAAGATTTGGCATACAGGTTAGTAAATGCCTAAAAAGGGTATGTTATCGCAAAAACTGTGCATTTCTCTTTAACCACTTCAGCCCCGGAAGATTTTTTTCCCCCTTCCTGACCAGAGCACTTTTTACAACTTGACACTGTGTCGCTTTAACCGACAATTGTGCGGTCATGCAATGCTGTACCCAAACTAAATTTGCGTCCTTTTTTCCCACAAATAGAGCTTTCTTTTGGTGGTATTTGATCACCTCTGGGTTGTTTTTTTGCAGTGTAAAAAATTAAATTTTTTACATTTTGCTTTAATAAATATCCCCAAAAACAACATTTCTTCATCAGTTTAGGCTAATATATATTCTTCTACATGTTTTTGGTTAAAAAAATAAATAAAAATAAAATAGCAATAAGTGTATATTGATCGGTTTGCCCAAAAGTTATATCATCTACAAACTATGATAAAGATTTTTTTTACTAGTAATGGCAGTGATCAGCGATTTTTAGCAGAACTGCAACATTGCCGACATTTTGGATACTTGAAACATTTTTGGGGCCATTGACATTTATACAGCGATCGGTGCTATAAAAATGCACCAATTACTGTGTAAATGTCACTGGTAGGGAAGGGGTTACACTAGGGGGCGATCAAGGGGTTAAACGTGTGTTCCCTCAGCATGTTCTCAATGGAGGGGATTGGACTGACTGGGGGAGGAGACATATCGATTGTTCCTACCTAGTAGGAACAGACAAGATGTCTCCTCTCCCCTGACACACACAAATCCCTGTGCTGGCTGTTGTGCACACATCGGGTCCCCCACCGTGCAGCAGGCATGCCTCCAGCGGCAAGCGCCCTTTGGTAGCTTTTAAAGGGGACCCCATACCCATACGAGGTTTTGCGCAGTGGTGCCATTGTGCTGCAGCAAATATGCCAGTCGGGAATCAGTTAAATATTCCAAGATTTTGCAGCTTTAAAAAAAAAAAATCGATATATATTTGTTACGGCAGGAAAAAAAAATCACTAGGCAATCCTGACAATCTCGTTCAACGTTCAATAGGGGTGCAACGGATCAGGACCGATCCGCAATCCGAACAGGTCACCCCGCACGGATCGGCACACGCCGCGATCCATGGAGCGCTCCGCGGTCTCGGCCTTAGGAAAGGCTGCGGCTTCGACCTAGTTCCGAAGCGGCGGCCATCTTGGTACACCCGTCAGCGTTTACAATGTGTTCGCTCTGTCACGGAGCGATCACCTGTAAACAAACCGGCGTCTTGATGATGCCGGTTCCTCTCTGTACTGATCTGTACAGTGGAGGGGACAAATTGGATGGCAGCCAAAGCCATCCGAGCAATACCCTGCCAATAATCTGTAATACTTACCCTGCCAATACATACCCTGACAATACTCTGCAATACTTACCCTGCCAATACTCTGCAATACTTAACCTGCCAATACTCTGCAATACTTAACCTGCCAATACTCTGCAATACTTACCCTGCCAATACTCGCCAATACTTACCCTGCCAATACTTACTCTGCAATACCCTGCCAATACTTACCCTGCCAATACTCTGCAATACCCAGCAATGCCCTAGCAATAATCTGCAATGCCCAGCAATAATCTGCAATACCTAGCAATACCCTGCCAATACTTATCCTGCCAATATTCTGCAATACCCTGCCAATATTGATCCTGCCAATATTCTGCAATACCCTGCCAATACTTACCCTGCCATACCCATCCATGCTCAGCCAATATTACGTTGGGGGAGATGACGTGGATATTACAGTGGGGGAGATGTATATTGCAGTGGGGACTATATGGTGGTGGCATTTTCACAGGTTTTTGCAAATTCAATTATTTTCTGATCCGAAAAATGATCCGATCCGTGACTCTGATCCGAGGAACGATCCGATCCATGAGTTTTTTGATCCGCTGCACCCCTAACGTTCAATGTTGCAATTTATAGCCCTTGGTCTTCACCAATCCCTTTTATTCAGTTATAGTAATAATTGGTCATAACACAGGAGTACCTTACCAAGAATCCAGTCAGAGCAATAAATGTTACAATTTTGGAGTAAAATATAGAACTTCATTATTAAAAAACACACAACCCTTCCAAACACTATTTTCAGGATAGTAAACTAAAGCCATTTAATGTGACCTTGTGGATGTCAAAGAAGCCCTCCTGGAAAAATAACCCTTTCCTGCCACAGAAGTGTCAACATTGCAAAGAGATCTCCACCTATTTTACCTTATGTCAACATTTGGATTAGCCTGTACTTCCTGTTATTTGTCACATATCAAAGAACAGGAAACTCACAACCTTCGCTAGAATATTGGAGGATAGCTAGAAGACAGCATGTTAAGCTGACTAGCGAAATTAATAAATACAATTAGTGAAATTTGCAACAGCTAACACTCTGCAAAGTCCAACACTGTGACCATACCTTTATCTGGAAAAATGTACATGGGAGAGGTATGGATAGGGCCGCTTACACACGCGGGGACTGTTCCCCCAACTTTGTCTGTCAAACAGTTTCGGCAAACAGTCCGCTCAAAATTAGCATGGACGGACATGGCCACACACGACGAACGAACAGTTTGCTGAAACCGTGCGCGATGACGTGAACGGCACGTACGACGGGACGAAAAATACGACGTCCTATACACTGCATTATAACTTTCGGCGTGTAAATCCTTTCTGAGCATGCGCGGAACTTAGTTTGACGAACAAGCCTACACACGAGGGGACTGTTCGCTGAAACAAAGTTTCAGTGGACAGTTTTTCGGAATTTCCGAAAAACCTTGTTCAGCGGACTGTTCGCTGAAACTGTCCGCTGAAAGCCCACACACGAGCGGACTGTTTGCCGAAACACTGTTCAGCGGACAAAGTTGGGCGAACAGTCCCCGCGTGTGTACGCGGCCTAACAGTCACACCTGTTTATAATGTTAAGGGTTCAAGAGCTGAAATAGGGAAGTTAGTCATGAACAAGAAATATTTTGAGGATTAGAGATCATACAGCATTTGGATACTTTTTATTTTTATCCTAAGGCCTCATGTACGCAGGGCGATTTTACAGCTGCCTTTACCAGCCATGTTATTCTATGGCCTTATGCATAGGAGCTGCAAGTGGCATAGGAGTTTTCAAGCTGCAAGAAAAGAAAAAAAAGAAATAGGATTTTTGTACTCACCGTAAAATACTTTTCTCTGAAGTTCATTGACGCACACAGCCTCTTCATCTTGACCTTAGGGTTATATCGCCCCTTTAGGCGAGGACTAGGCAAAACATGTTAAAATCAGCAAAACTGCACAGTACCGCCCAAGGGGGCGGTCCTACTGGCTATATATCCCCTCACACCGCATCCAGCAACTCAGTTCATCAAAAGCAGTACAAACATACATAGGAGGGGTGGGTGCTGTGTCCATCAATGAACTTCAGAGAAAAAAGGATTTTACAGTGAATACAAAAATCCTATTTTCTCTTTTGTTCATTGACGGACACAGCAGCTTCATCTTGACCTTAGGGACGTCCCCAAGCAGTGTAAAAAAAAAAACGAGGGGTGGGAACAGCAAGAATTTAACTCCACCCATAATAACCAGAGCGCCTCAACGGTGGAGTTGCAACCTTAAACAGCCACCTGCAAAACCTTGCGGCCGAAGCAAGCATCCGAAGATGCGCTCAACCTTGTAAAATTTTGTGAAAGTGTGAGCAGACAATCAGGTCGCTCCCCTACACACCTGGGAAACAGACGTTTGAAGTCGGAAAGCCCAAGAGGCACCAATTGCCCTGGTAGAATGTGCCTTGACAGGAAAGGGAGGTACCAGCCCCCTTATGACATAAGCCTGAACCACAACTGGAAACACAATGTCCTCATTTAGATGAAAAGCCGAAACAACCTTTGGAAGAAACTAAGGCTGCGGGCGCAGCACTGCCCTATCCTTGTAGAGGACCAAGTAGAGAGACTTGCGTGACAAGGCCGCCAACTCAGAAACCCTCCTGGCAGATGTAATAGCCACTAGAAAGACTACTTTCTGAGAGAGTGTCAATAAGGAGATCAACCTATTGTTTCCAAACAGTGGTTTCTGAAGCACCAAGAGCACCAGATTCAAATTCCACGGAGGCAGCGGTGGTCGAACCGGAGGGGCCACACGTCGAACCGCCTGAACAAACATACTCACCAATGAATGAGTCGCCAAGGGTCGCTGAAAAAAAAATAAATAAATAAAAAAGACAGCCAAAACTGATATCTGCCCCTTAATGGTGCTTAAAGCAAGTTTCTGATTCACTCCTTTCTGCAAAAAACAGCAGGATCCTGGAAAGTGAATATGTACGTGGATGCCACCCCATCTCCTCACACATGGAGATGTAGGCGTACGATGATAAATCTTCCTAGAAGATAACTTCAGTGTCCTCAGCATTGTGGAGATTACCAAATCCGACAGACCTCTGTCCCTTAGCACCTGGCTTTCAACAGCCATGCCATTAAAGCCAGTGACGGTAAAGCAGGATGAAGTATTGGACTTTGCGACAGAAGGTCCTCTCGCATCGGCAGCCGCCAAGGAACATCCACCCCCATTCATACTATGATGGCGTAGCACGGACGCCGAGGCCAATCAGAATCACCGGAATCCCCTCGGCCTCCACTCTGCAAAGCAGAGGTGGTAGAAGTTTGAGTGGGGGGCATAAATCAGCTGAAAGTGCCCCCATGGAGCCACCAACGCGTCTGCTGTGTTCGCCCAGGGATCTTTTCACCTGGCCACAAACCTCTACCTTCCGATTGAGTCGAGAAGCCAGGAGATCCACATCTGGCATGCCCCACCTTAGGTAAAGGAGCCAAAATACATCCGACCATTCCCCTTGGTCCAACATCTGACAACTTAGGTAGCCTGTTTGCCAGTTTTCTACGCCCGGAATGTAAACCACCGACAGAGCCAGCATGGCGTTGTTCGACTGGATCCTGACCAGATGCCCCTGCAGCCTCTGTGACCATGTGGAGAGGCACCGCCTGATCGGCCAAAGTTTAGGCACATTGATCAGCAGGCGGGATTCTTCCTGCATCCAGTGACCCTGGGCAGACTGTATGCCCCAAACTCCCCCCCAACCGGTCATGCTGGTGTCCGTTGTGATAACCATCCAATGAAGAGGATAAAATAATTTGACAATCCAGGGACAACAGAGATTTGTCCCATTTGGACACGATCTCCTTTTGCAAGACTCTAGTGTGGAATTGAGCTTACGGTACCACCATGAGATCCAGGACTCGCATGAAAAAACGCAGCGATGACCACCTGCGGGACACCAACAACTTCACCACAGCTTGAAGTGTCTGCAGCTTGTCCGAAGGGAGAAAGTCGGCACCAACAGACTTCTGTAGATTCAGTACCCAACCAATCTCCCGAAGAGTTTGCATGGTGATTGCCACATCCTCCCTTAATTCTGAGGCGGAAGCTGCCCTCAGAAGGAAGTCATCCAGGTAACCCACGATTGCGATCCCTCAGGGCCTTAGCAAAGCCAAAATTTGGGCTGGCACCTTGGTGAAGACCCTCGGTGCCAATGCCAGGTCAAAAGGGAGAGCTACAAATTGGTAGTGCTCGTCCCCACTGAAAATAGCAGAAACCTCTGATACTTGATGCATATGGGGGCATGCAAGTCTGCGTCCTTGATGTCCAGGGACGCCAGAAAGTACCCCTGATGGAGTGCAGCGACCACTAAGCGAACTGATTCCATCCTGAACCTTTGTACTTTCACAAAGCTGTTGAGGGCCTTGAGATCCAGGACTGGACGAACTCCTTCTTTCGTTGGGTTTACAAACAGATTAGAGTAGAATCCCTGAAACCGTTTCTGGCATTGGTACAGGCACTATCACCCTGCGCAACAGCAGGTCCTGTACAGCCCCGAACAGGGCTTCCCGACGAGCTAGAAGATGAAGGTTGGGAGGGGAAAAGAAATCTGTTTGGCAGACAAGAAAAACGATCTTGCATCCTGATGAAACCATTTCGTAGAGCCACTAGGGAGGTCCATCGAGTTGCAAACTCCCGAAGGCGACCCCCCCCACCTAAGTCGGGCGGGGGCAAACCTTGATGCGGTAACAGAGTCGCAAGCCGAACAAGCCTGCGAGCAAAACCAGGGATGCTTTTGTCCCTCAGCAGGCACCTTGTCGGACTAGGAACACTTACCTGCTGACCCGCTTCTGAGCGGAAAAGGAGGGCCCCTGCCTATGGCGTGGCTCCTTACCTTTCCTGGTCCGCCAGCTCCACGCAGCCCGGGGGAAGCCTGTTGCTTCTCCAACTCACGGTGCAATAATTTAGCCCATTCAGTAAGCGTCTGTGACACCAGGGCCGTGGCTAACACTGGCCGCAATGCTGACCCCACCACAAGGAACTGCCTCGGCCCTCCTGTTGGCAGGGTCCCTGAACGTCGGAATCGTGGTTACCTTATTTAACCTGGATACTGGGGGGGGGGGGGGGGGGGGGTACAACAATCAGAGATGTCCATTTCTTCTGAAAACTCTCCTCAAAGGGGTAACGAACCACCAAAGTTTTGGGACTGAAAAGGCCCACTGCGGTCTTCCCCACTTCTTGTAAATAAACTTATCAAAATAAGTTGGGTAAGGAAACACCTTAGCCATGCAGGCAGGCTTGTGGGACCCGAAAGGGACCAAAACCTCTGTAGATTAAGGGCAAGCAGTAAAAATGAAAGTGAAACCTAAGCAGCTTATATACCTTGTGATCTCCAAGTGCTTTATTCCTCGCTTGAGGAGCAAAATGACAGCAGGCTGTAAAAGAGACCCAGTTTGGGAATATTTACTAACCCGACAGGTTATTATTCTAAACAGGAAACCTTCATTTTTTTTTCCAAATATTAAAGAGTCTAACTACCAGCAAGAATGAGTCCTTACATTCCCGTTATTTCAGATCCATTATGGCACTGACTGTTAGTGGGTATCCTGCTGTCACCATCTCGCTCAACTTGTGTCACTGCCGTACCACCAGCCATCCCATTAATGTAAATGGGACTGTTGGCGAGTCAACAGCGGGTCAGAGGAGAAGCCCCTGTGGGACAGAGATGAAAGTTGCTCTTTAAAAATTATGATATAAAATCAAGCTTTTTTTCTAGCGATTTAAAACATGATTTAAAGCGGAGGTCCACCCTAAAGTGGACCTTCCGCTCATTGGAATCCTCCCCCCCTCCGGCGCCACAATTGGCACCTTTCAGGGGGGAGGGGGGTGCAGGTACCTGTACAGTACAGGTATCTGCACCCACTTCCGGGATAGCTCTCTGCGGAAAGGGGCGTAGATTACGCCCCTTTCCGAAAGTCCCCCGCTGCCTGCTGGGAAACACACAGATCCCATCCCAGAGGCAGCGGGTCCATCCTTATTGCGCAGCGCGACTCGTGCATGCGCAGTAGGGAACCGGGAAATGAAGCCGAAAGGCTCCACTTCCTGATTCCCATACCCAAGATGGCGGCGGCAGCACCCGAGAGACGATCGAGAGATCGGCTTCGGGTGCCGACATTGTGGGCGCGCTGGACAGGTAAGTGTCCCTATTTTAAAAGTCAGCAGCTGCAGTATTTGTAGCTGCTGGCTTTTAAAAAAAAAAAAAAAACGCGGACTCCCGGTGGACTCCCGCTTTAAATTGACTTGATTTAAATCATAGAGGCAGGGAAACGCTGCTAACAGCTAACAAGGCTAAACGTGCATTAATGCCAATGTAAAAAGCTATTAAAATCCTTATTTTTCAGGATAAAAATTACATTGCATAGATTAAGCCCGACTGACATATAATCATACCATAAGCACAGATGTTTGATTTGATGGCCAGTGGAATATAATGTACAGTTTACATCAATGCTGTTTCCATGGTTAAATTAAGCCGTGCCTCTAAGCTTATCAAGCTTTTTCCAACTAAATCCAAATGACTCCCACTTCTGAATCAGTAAAACCAAATAGAAATGAGCAAGGTAGGCGTTGTTTGCCATGTGGCAGGCACATTTTATCACAGCGTCCATCCAGATAGGTCAATATTTTGGTAATTGTTGAGGTCTGTCCATTATTTTAGTATGTACATGTCTATAATTTGTGCTGATGAGTCTTTGTGCATCCAAATCTGTCAGCCTATCCTTCACAGTGTCCACTAAAAATCTATTAGTATACAAATTAGTCCTAGTGTCATGTAGGGCCCATTTACATCAGGATGATGATAACTGTGCCGATTTGCTGATCCCAACACACTGCACTTTTAAGCATATTTTAGTGTAATATCACACCCTTGCTCTCTGTGTGGAAGCAGTGGTCTCTTTATAAACAGCTGACATGTTGCCTGCTAAGTCAGACCTAGAGCTCTGAATGAGCAATGGGAGTGTCCAACTCCTACAGAGAGACCTTAAATTAGGAGTACTTCTCCAAAACATGGAGGCAGGGTTTAGCTATGACTACTTATTTAAACAAAATTATCTGGATACACACTATACAACTTTTGTGGTTTGATTTCCTTTAGATTTACCAAAACCATGTAGGTGCAAGGGCTACCTGATTGCATACAAATTTAAACTGTTAAGGTTTGACCTCATATTATATGGTTTTGGTAAATCTAATGCCGCGTACACATGATTGGAATTCTCATCGGAAAAAGCTCTGATGGTTTTCTTGACGGAATTCCGACGGAATACGGATCAAGCTGTCTTGCCTACACACGGTCACATCAAATTCCGATCATTTATAACGCAGTGACGTACAACACGTACGACGTGACTAGAAAAAGGAAGTTCAATAGCCAGTAGCCAATAGCTTCTGTCTCGTAGTTGAATCTGAGCATGCATGATTTTTGGCGTGTTGGAATTGCATACACATGATTGGAACTACCGATAGAAAGTTTTTCTGTTGGGAAAATTGAGAACATGCTATAAATTTTTGGATGGCAGAAATTCAGACAGCTAAATTCCGATGGAGCATACACACGGTCACATTTTCCGATGAAAAGCTCTCATCGGTCTTTTTCTGGCCGGAATTCCGATCGTGTGTACGCGGCATAAGGGAAAAAATTCAGCTTGGCAGAACTCTAATAAATAAAAATTGCTATGCCTCTTCTGCTATTAGAGTGGTTTTAAAGACATTTGTCATGTCCCTACAATCCACTCTTATGTAACAATATGTTCCCCACGATATATACTTTATTCAAAAAAGCCAATTTCTACCTTATTTCAGAGCGTCTCTCAATGCTCACGCCCACCTCTTTCTTCTCCCAGTCTGACAGCTACAGCAGGAGGGGCCGGTCACGTGAGCACTGGGAGAAGAGAGGTGGGCGGTCACGTGAGCGCTGGGAGTTGCTCTGAAATGAGGTAGAAATCTGCATGTAAACTGACCATGGTGTCCGGGATCAGCAGCCATGATAAACCATCATCAGTTTACAGGTGGGAGGAGGGCAGAACCAGACATGAGCCAGGTATTTTAGGTGATAGAGCCAAATTACTCAGCACAAGCCCTGTGCTGTATAACATGCTTTAAAAGAACAGGATCATTTTATTTTATTTTTTATTTTTAGGGTTACAAAACACTTTAAGGCACCTTTTACAGGAGCAGACAGATTTGAATCTCCATTGTCCTCTATGGAGTGGCGGGTATAAAACAGACGTGTCAGTTTACACCCGCTGATTTCAAATCCAATCCACTAAAAGCTGACGGACGGGTATCTGTTCCCCAGTCGATTGGATGGCAGTCAAATGTAAACAGATATCTGTTTACATCCAGCCGCCCATAGAGGAAAGTGGGCTGTGTCTTCTGCATAAGCAAAGTGGAGCGGACACAGAACAGCCATCCGCCTGCTCAAAAGGGATCAGCAAACAGATTCCCCTCTGAGCAGGCGGACTCCTACTGGAGTCCACCCTGTGTGGGAGCAGCCTAAAGCTTCTTACTTTCCTGCTGGCAAACAGATTGGCATGTGCGTTTACAATCTCAGCATGTCTTGGTCCTGGGATATATAATCACTTATATGCTTGCTCAGGAGTTATGTCATCTCGGGCTGGCTCATCAAGGTGGCCTAAAATGTCAAACCCAAAAGATGACAGGGCAAATATGTTGCCGCTTGCTTTAAAGTACCACTGAAGGCTCCAGTATGACAATTCAAAAAGTACCAAACCCAGTTACTATGTGATGCACAAACCTCATGCATTTAAATCACTTAAAGCGGTAATCTCAGACATGAAATATGAAGAAAGCATATCCCTCTATAGTGTGTACTTGTCTCAATCCCCAGCACAAAGTGCAAATTTTGTCCGCTGCTTTCTTTTCTGACAAGCTTTCCTGACACCAAAAGAAAAAATTTATGTGTGTGTGTGTGTGTGTGTGTGTGTGTGTGTGTGTGTGTGTGTGTGTTGTAGATAAACAAGTACAATGTCTGTAGGAGGATGCGTTTCACCTCTGGTTATTACCTGAGGCCAGTCACTTCACTGGGTATATGTGAGGGTTTAACCCACTTTAACCGCCAAAATACAGGGCACTTTCACCCCCTTCCTGCCCAGGCCATTTTTCAGCTTTCAGCATCATGCTACACTGTAACCATATGAAATTTTTTCATTTTCTTCATACAAATAGCGCTTTCTTTTGGTGGTAATCACTTCTAGGTTTTTTTTATTTTTTCCTAAAAATAAATTAATTAAATAAAAAAAAGGACCGAAAATTTTGAAGAAAAAAAAAGTTTTAGTTTGTCAGTAAATTTTGTAAATGGGCACTGATGAGGCAGCACTGGTTTGACATTGGTGGGCACAGATAGGTGGCACTGATGTGGCACAGGTGGGCACAGATAGTCAGCACAGATAGGCAGCATGGATAGGTGGCACTGGTGGGTACAGATAGGCGGCATTGATGGGCAGCAGTGATAGCCAGCATCACTAATGGGCACTCATTGCTGGCACTGGTGGGGGCTTTATTGTAATCAGGTCACTGATTATCAGTGAGCATTTGGCCTAGCTGAGCCAAATCCTCCTTCACATGTGTGTCACATGCTTCCCTGCTCAAACACTGGAGGATTACAGCAACAGAGACATTTCCTTTGAGTTCAGAAAATTGTCTCTGGCAGATTTTGGAAGAGGGTATCTCATGCATTCAAAAAGCGATGAAGAATGCACCAAATTCATATACCTGTCTAGAACCTGTACCTGAATTTACAGAATGCAGCAGCTTTACTGAATTCTCCAACTTGTCAATCCAGAGACCCCTGCTACCTCTGTACAACTAATAGCAAAATATGCATTATCCCTTAAAGTGGTTCTAAAGCCTAAACATTTCCTATGGTGGCACACCAAGAAAAGAAAGAGCCAGCAGTGCTGTAAGAGGACAACAGAAAATGAGGATCAGGCTGCTCTTTGCAATCCTACTGCACAGAGCAGGTAAGTATATCATGTTTGTAAAGTCTAAAAATGTGTCTTAAAAATAACAAATCACCTACATTTTTGTCAAATAAGTTCCTCCTCCTACCACTACTGCTATTAGAGAGAAGATAGAGATGTGTATATATATATATATATATATATATATATATATATATATATATATATATATATATATATATATATATATATATATATTATACACACACACACACACACACACCACTGTACATTTGTACCAGGCAAGAAAGAATAAAAAATTGTATGCATGCACCATGCATTTGTGTATGATGCCTCTGTAGTTCTAATTCATTGAACATATAGAGCTATCTTCCTCAGTATATGCTGGCTTTTGTAGTGAATGTATACATTTGTGTGCAATATTATTTATTTTTTAAGCATGGATACATGTCCATGAAAAGGAAATGGAGTTTTATGGTCAACATGACCAGGGCTAAAAATAAGAAAAGTAAACTGACACAAGATCAAAATTGTTGTGCTGACTTAACCATACCACTATTTGAATTATCCAGGACACTATACTTAAGGTTAACTTCTTGGCACTTGGAGTCACTCATAAAACAGATGTGGGTTCAACAATTTGGCAAACTGTATGACTGAGCAGGTCATTACTAAATATTAAAAGGGGGTAAATGCAGCTGTCAAAATTTGATACGGGGATCATCAAAATATGAGTCATTACGTGATATGCATATGATGAACACCAAACTCAGGATGAGGTAGTTAATTATTGCTCAAAGGACATGTGCAGTCTTTTCTTTTACAAGAAGTTAATTCATTTTCAAGGACTACAAAACGTAGAGCAAACAGCACAAATTAACAAAGTGACACATTTAATTTAGATCTACATATGCAAAGTGTCATTAATGCAGCCTGGGGTGCCAGAGCAAAGCTACATTTTATCTACATATATGAATTGGCAGATAACATTTCAAACAAATTCCTTCATTACACTGCTAAAAAACTGTATTATTGTCTAACTGGGCCCTCCGCCTTTTCCTCAATGTATTGTGAAAGCCTCTAGGCAGGACTTACAATCTATTAGGGATAGGTAGAAGTAATGAACACCACCTCATACATGTGCCCAAAGTATAAGGTTCATTTTCTTTTGACCTTACAATGTGCATGCATGGTTTCATGTATTATATATATATTGAGACAGTGCAAGGCCCTACCACTGTGGCAATGTAAGAAAAAAATGACACGGGACCCAGATTAAGGCACATTGCAAGCTTGCAGACCATTGTTCCTGAGCAGAGAAAGCTGGGTTTTTGGTTCTCTAGATCAGGGGTCTCAAACTGGCAGCCCTCCAGCTGTTGCAAAATGACAAGTCCCATGAGGCATTGCAAAGCTGACAGTTACATGCATGACTCCCACAGGCAGAGACATGATGGAACTTGTAGTTTTGCAACAGCTGCAGGGCCGCCAGTTTGAGACCCCTGCTCTAGATTCAGTAAACCTTGAGGGGGCCTAGAGCTGGAAGGTTCCAAAGGTTGGGACAGAACCTTCAATCCTGTGTCTGGATTTTACTGCATGTCTGCAGTCTGTGCGAGTACACATGTGTGCAGGGTCATTATATACACTGAAGCCTGAAAATAGGTCGGAGCTCTCATATTGGAGACAGGTGGGCTCGTCCCAGGTGAGCTCCTATTGTGTCAGGAAAACCCCTATCCAGAGGCTAGGAGTGGGCCATGCAGCAAGGCACTGCCACTCAAGGCTAAGACACAGTGAACCAGGAGAGTTGGGCAACACAGTCAGAGGGACTGGTAAGAGCAGATGTCCCAACAAGAGAGCCAGGTGGCTTGGCATTTTCAAACTGACATGGAAGAACCACTATGTGGGCAGCTGATATTTATGTGAACTTTGTTTTGGTCAATAAAAGTGGGCTGCCATGCTCTAAAATACAGGTTTGCACTGGCACAACTCATTGGGAAAAACAAAACAAAAAACCCACCTATCACACGAGTACAATCACCACAATATATATGTATATAGAGTAAGGGCCGGTTCACACTGCGGGCGATGCGAGGCGACACGACTTGCCTCGCCGCAATCTGACAAGTCGCCCCCGTTCTGTACAATGGAACCGTTCTGAGAGGAGCGACTCGAGTCGCTCCGACTCAGAAAAAAGGTTCCTGTACTACTTCTGGGCGACCTCGGGGCGACTTGCATTGACTTCTATACAGAAGTAATTTGCAAATCGCCACTGAGGACGCGGCAGGTCGCGGCGAGGCAAGTCGGTGTCGCCTCGCATCGCCCGCAGTGTGAACCGGCCCTAAGATAATTACATTTTAAGTTTCACTTGAGCAGAGACTAGAGCGCTTGGTTGAGAGTACAGTCATTTGTAAATAAAACAGTTTTTGTTAGTTCTATGTACACAAGAGGAATAAAAAATAAAATAAAATTCCCTTTTCCACACAATTTGCTTTAGTGCTAGCAAGTTCTTCCACGTTTGTAAAGATATACAAAGTAACTTGTTATTTCAGGTAAAGCTTCACTTAGTCCTAGTTTGTATAACTATGAAAAATGTATTTTGATAGATAACCATTTCATTAGACCAATTTCAAACTGGGGATGCCCACGTGTTAGCGCTAAAGCACCACCCGTTTTAGCGGAGCTTTTTGCCCACTAGCATGGAGCTTTTAATCCCCGCTAGCGGCCGAAAGGGTTAAACCCCATGTTGTGGTGCTTCTGAAGTGCTTTTCAGGCACTTTGGAAGTGCTGCCCATTCATTTCAATTAACAGGGGTGTTTTGGGAGCTCTACATACAGTGATGCTGTTAGCAGAACTTTTTCTAGCACCCCCCAGTGTGAAAGCACATGGGCGGCAGTTCACAGGCGCTATTTCCAGCACTAAAGCGCCTGAAAACTGCATCAGTGTGAAAGGGGTTTTAAAAGAGGTTTACCCTGTGCCGACAAGAACTCTGGCCAATAAGTATATTAAACTTCACCTACTAAGTAGTTGATTTAGCAGAATTATTCTGGAATGTAAAGTGCAGATGTAGCCAGAGACAACAGACTTATGCTCGCCATTTCAGACCTGGGGTTCTATAAACCATCTGAAGTGAGAAGCACGGTTTATAAATTCAGACCATTTTTATGCTTTTAAAGTGGAAGTAGTCTTTTTTTTTTTTTTTCTAAAGCAAAAAGTCTTTACAGACTGTTTTTTCATGAGAGAAGGGACTGGGGGTTGAGTTACTAAAAACAAGAGAGTGCAAAACCGGGTGCAGCGGTGTTTGGTAGCCAATCAGCTTCCAGGTTTTACTGTCAAAGCTTAAATCGAACAAGCTGAAGTTAGAAGCCGATTGGCTACCGTACACAGCATAGATTACAGTCTCAGCATGATTTTGTGCCGAGACAAAGTAGTGCATGGCTAGGACGTATATCATCTGGGCCTGGCCAGTTAAGAAACTACAGACTATAAAGACAGAAAGGGAGTTGGAGAAAATGGAAGCAACAGAGGTTAGGTTAGAGTTTCTTGGTTCAATCTGCCATTGGTTGATGTCAGACAGGAAACTCTGCAGATAGTGATCCTGCTCTTGGCAATTTGGTGAAATCCTTATGGAATCACTCCCATTGCTAGAGATGAAAGATGAGCTCCGGCGTGTTCGCACACCCCACGTGCGGAGCCCGCCAGGAAGTCGGCACAGCACTAATCACAAGCAGTGAGACATTGCCCGATCTCTTCAGCCGCGCATCGGGACAATGTCTTAGTGCCTGTGATTAGCGCAGCACAGTGCCGACTTCCTGGCAGGCTCTGCACGTGGTGTGTGTGAACACGCCGGAGCGCATCTTTACTAGAGATGGAGATTCAGCAGCGTCAGGCCAGCGACAGAACAACATCTCTCTGCATTTGGCTACAGGGGTAGCGGTTCCACAGACAGGTAGTCGCTTTAGCATTCCCGCCACTGGAAGAGCCATTTCTGCCTGTGTATAATTTGGTTGGCTCAGAAATGGCTGCTCCCACTGTAGTAGTATTAGTAGTGTTATCATAAGATATATAGAGAGAGTATTAGTACAGGTTTCATTCTTCTTTTATCCGTAACTAAAGGGGTCATCCACTTTAAATGAAAAGTCCTATTTGACCGAAAATAGATGTTTGTATAAAGCATGTTTAAACACACGCAATGTCTGACATACTATCTTTGCTGGAATTATGTTTACAAGCATCGACTACACTTATAAAATAATCTACACTAATAAAATAATCGTTTTTAAAAGTAGCATAAAACAATAATTCATACAAAATTACAAGAAACATACATGATATGACAACACAATACACAATCTTTTTCATGGTTATGTTCAGCCTGACCATTTCAATAAGCACTGGGTGCCAGTCCTATTACCCATGGCATTTGCCTTGAGGTATTTTTTGACTCATTTATAAATGTATTAATGGCACATTTTGCTCAGACCACAAATGCATCATCTTAGTGGTTTCTATGACAACACCCACCACTACTGATTCTCCCTGCTAGATGAACACAGGTCGGTACAAATGTTCTGCATAATGGCCTTGAAAGCAATATTCATCTTATTTGGAGGATGTTAACTGTCTTTTTAGTTTTCTATAATAAAAAACAGATGGGTTTTGCAGTATAAATTGTGCACTTCTTTTCTGAAGACACAGGCTCTACGACTGTTGACAAGGAAAATTAAAAATAGGAACAGTCTACCATAGAGCAGACCACCAAGACACAGCACACAGATAACATTTCCCTAAAAAATAAATACGCATTACATTTTTGATTCCACATTAAACACAAACATAAAACAAAAACAGATTATACTATGGGGATCAAAAAAAAAAAAAAAAACAACCCCTTACCGTTCTGGGACGCAAGAAGAAAATGACCACTTCAGCCACGGAAGGATTTACCTGACCAAGCCCTTTTTTGCGATACGGCACTGCGCCGCTTTAACTGATAATTGCGCAGTCGTGCGACATTGTACCCAAACAAAATTGACGTCCTTTTTTTCACAAATAGAGCTTTCTTTTGGTGGTATTTGATCACCTCTGCGGTATGTATTTTTTGCGCTATAAACAAAAAAAAAAAAAAAACGTCAATTTTGAAAAAACAAAAAGGATAACACAATATTTTTTACTTTTTGCTATAATAAATATCCCAATTTAAAAAAACACAACAACATTTTTCCTCATTTCAGGGAAATATGCATATATTGATTGCTTTGAGCAAAAGTTATAGCATCCGCAAAATAAAGGGGTTCATTTTATGGCATTGTATTTATTTATTTTTTACATTTTTCTTTACTAGTAATGACGGCGATCTGCGTGACTGCGACATTGCCGCGGCATCTCCCCATTCTGCCTCTCCGTGCCACGATCGTGGGCATGCAGTGATGTGATTTGTGATCGCTGTGTCCACAGGACACAGATGATCACGATACCAGGCTGCTGAGAGCAGCCCTGGCACCATGTGATTGCTGTGCCCAATCATAGTGATCACAGTTACAATGGTAAACAAGGCTGTCCATGATGTTTTACTTACTACTGTGTGATCAATGCAATTGGTAACAGCGATCACATGGTACCAGGCAATTGGTCACGGCTATCACACCATAAGCAAAAGTTTTTATGAATGAAACCTATGGACAGTGTTACCGATTGCCTATTACAGTGATCACTGTATAAGCAGAGTGCTTTAAAAAAAAAAAAAACACCCCGAAAAACATACTGGTGACAACATAAAAAAAAAAAAATGGGGAAAAAAAAAAACAATTTGTATATTAGAGCTGCATAATTAATCGGAAAAAAACATTGCAATCTCAATTCAACTCCCCTTCACGATCCTAAAAAGCCATTTCCCTAATTCCATGTAAACAGTGCAGAGCCAGGCTGTAAAAAAAAAAGAATAAAAAAGGAGGCAATGTTTATCAACATTCCTCATGCTGAGAGATAGAGAAGAGATACAAAGTACCTTTTAGAGAGCAAAGGGAAGAACATCAGTCTCTAAATGAGGTCAGTTTAACTATTTAATGATTAAACCTTTTTATGACACTTCAGAATAAAATGGCGGTCATTGCAATATTTTATGCCACACTGTATTTGCACAGCGGTCTTTCAAACGCAATGTTTTAGGAAAAAATACACTTCAATAAAAAAAAAAAAATATATATATATATATATATATATATATATAAATAATAAAATAAAAAACACAGTAACGTTAATTATTTTGTATAATGTGAAAGATTATGTTACACCGCATGAATCGTAATCTTTATTCTAAGCAGAAAGAAAAAAAAAATTGTGATTCTCATTTTATCCAGAATTGTGCAGCTAGTGTGTAACACACACACACAAGTCTGGGCCAGATTTTCTGGGAAGCACACTAACGATGCAGCTGTGTTGCTGGGTTTATGTTAGAGCTAGAGGTCAGTAGCCCCACCCTCTCTTGGTCAGTGTGTGTAGGGAGCTGTGAGGTGCATGTCAGGACAGGCCGAGGACAGGCCGAGGACCAAGCCTGTGAGGATGTAGCTGCTTGGGAGCTGCAGGAGAAACAGTCAAGCTGACAAAAGGTACAGCGTTTTGTGCACTGGGACTGTGTGTTTGATGGTCTGGAGGACCAAGGCAGGAGGCCTGAGCAGTGGAATTGCGAAACAAGCCATGAGGCTGAATTCTATGTTTTGTTGCCTTGATGGTGAGAACCCCCCTGTGTGGGAAACTATTCAAATGTGAACTTTTTGCTTTTAAATAAAAGTGGGCAGCAAACTTACTTCTGGCGTGGAGTAAACTCACTGCTTACACACAGGAACTTTAATGGCATCTCAGGCTTAGTCTGTAGGGTTCAATATTGCGTTGGCTCACCCTTTGCAGCTTCAACTCTTCTGAGAAGGCCGTCCACAAGGTTTAAAAGTGTCTATGGGAATGTTTGACCATTCTACCCGAATCGCATTTGTGAGGTTAGGCACTGATGTGGGCGAGAAGGCCTGGCTTGCAGTCTCCACTCTAATTCATCCCAAAAGGACTTCTATCGGGTTGAGGTCGGAACCAAAATGGTTCTTGAAAGCTGATGCCTTAAGTCAGTTGTCAGCGACCCTGTCCTCAGGGCCCATTAAGAAGCCAGATTTTATGTATTGCCTTGGGGAGATGCAGACTAGAATACTGCAATCACTGAGCAGCAAATTATATCACCTGAGACATATTTCAGTTATCTTCCAAACCTGGCCTGTTATGCCCCATACACACGATGAGATTATCGGACGAATGAACGTCCGTTTTTTATTGCATGCTAATCTCAGATCGAATCTGATGAGTTTACTAAAGTCACAAATTCCCGCACGACATAAAAAAAATTCGTACGTGATGTCATGTGTTGTAATGCATTTGTATTGCATTTTCGAACGATAGCTGTACTGATTACACGAAAATCGTACGATCTAGCATCGTAGGAAAAAAATTTCCGTGCACGTCCGATAGAATAATATCGGATGTACTGTTCGAATCGGCTCTCGAAAGCTCTGTACTAACGATCCGATTATCGTACGATCGCATCGAAAGCGGTATTTTCCGTACGATTTTCGTATCGTGTGTACGGGGCATTAGTGGGCCCTGAAGACAGTGTTGATGACCAATGCCTTAAGTGTTCCCTTCAATGGAACTAAGGGGCCAAGCCCAACCCCACACCATAATTTTCCCTCACCCAAATGATTTGGACAAGTGCACAAAGAGAGGTCCATAAAGATATGGATGAGTGAGCTTGGGGTAGAGGAACATGACTGGCCTGCACAGAGTCCTGACCTCAACCCGGTAGAACACCTTAAAGCGGGAGTCCGTTTTTTTTTTTTTTTTTTTTTTTTTTTTTTTTTTTTTTTTTAAAGCCAGCAGCTACAAATACTGCAGCTGCTGACTTTTAAAATAGTGACACTTACCTGTCCAGCGCGCCCGCGATGTCGGCACCCGAAGCCGATCTCTAGATCGTCTCTCGGGTGCTGCCGCCGCCATCTTGGGTATGGGAATCAGGAAATGGAGCCTTTCGGCTTAATTTCCCGATTCCCTACTGCGCATGCGCGAGTCGCTCTGCGCAATAAGGACGGTCCCCGCTGCTTCTGGGATCTGTGTGTTTCCCAGCAGGCAGCGGGGCACTTGCGGAAAGGGGCATAATCTACGCCCCTTTCCGCAGAGAGCTATCCCGGAAGTGGGTGCAGATACCTGTACTGTACAGGTATCTGCACCCCCCCTCCCCCTTGAAAGGTGCCAATTGTGGCGCCGGAGGGGGGGAGGGTTCCGATGAGCGGAAGGTCCACTTTAGGGTGGACCTCCGCTTTAATAAGAACTGAGACTACATGCCAGGCCTCTACATCAATGCCTGACCTCACAAATGCACTTCTGGAAGAATGATCAAATATTCCCATAGAGACATGCTTAAACCTTGTGCCTTCCCAGAAGAGTTGAAGCTGTTATAGCTGTAAAGGGGTTCCCCCCCCCCCTCTTTCTCCTTTCTTTTACATAGTACCATTGTGGTGATAATGTACAATGGCTGGTTGCTCTGCTATCACTGTTTGCCAGTGCTGCCAGCCATAATCTCTGATCCCCCGCCACAGTAGTATGTCACCAAAACAGTGCTGCTGTCAGTGTCCCCATTTACTGTCACCCACTCAGTGTCCCTAATCATCAGTCCACTCAGTGTCCTTAATGACCATGGCAGCAGTCAGTGTCCCCAATAATCACTGCCTACTGTGTCCCTAATCGCCATCGCACCAGTCATATTCTGCCCAATCACCACCACACCAGTTATTTTGTTCCCGATCCCTGCCACACCAGTCATTTTGTCCCTGGATTACCACCATACCAGTTATTGTGTCCTGATCCTGACCTCACATTACAGTATCCATAGATCATTGCCACTTTGGGGGATATTTGTACTGTGTTGGCACACACACACACACACGATTTTATATCCTTTGATATGAAGGGGGTAGTATATGTCCTAAAATGTCCATGTGAATTCCTTTATAATGGCAGTACAAAAAAGGCATTTACTAGATTGTATAATAGTACATATCTATAAAAACAGCCATAGGATATGAAAAACAAAAGGGGTTAAATAAAGAATCTGATCTGGGCTGTTTGCGTAATTATTAGAAGACAAATGGGTTGAGAGAATTAGAGGCTCATACATTTTTGTACATTGGAATTTCTGTATTTATAATTAGTTACAGTAGTAGGATGATTTTAGACTACATTGTTTAACCACTTCAGCCCTGGACCATTTTGCTGGTCAAAGACCAGACCACTTTTTGCGATTCGGCACTGCGTCCCTTTAACTGACAATTGCGCGGTTGTGCAACGTGGCTCCCAAACAAAATTGACTTTTTTTTCCCCCACAAATGGAGCTTTCTTTTGGTGGTATTTAATCACCCCTGCGTCTTTTTTTTTTTTTTTTTTTTTTTTTTTTTTTTTTTTTTGCGCTACAAACAAAAATAGAGCGACAATTTTGAAATAACGCATTATTTTTTACTTTTTGTTATAATAAATATCCCCCAAAAATATATTTAAAAAAAAAAAAGTTTTTCCCTCAGTTTAGGCCGATATGTATTCTTCATATTTTTGGTAAAAAAAACGCAATAAGCGATCGATTGGTTTGCGCAAAAGTTATAGCGTTTACAAAATAGGGGATAGTTTTTATGGCATTTTTATTCATTTTTTTTTTATTTTTTACTAGTAATGGTGGCGATCAGAGATTTTTATTGTGACTGCGACATTATGGCTGACACATCGGACATTTTTGGGACCATTGCCATTTATACAGCAATCACTGCTATATAAATGCAGTGATTCCAGTGTAAATTACACTGGCAGTGAAGGGGTTAACGAGTGGGTGGCAGTGTAGGGGTTAAGTGTTCCTAGGGGTGTGTTACTAGCTGTGGGGGGGGGGGGGGGGGGGGGCTGGGCTTTCATTTAGTTAACACTGATCTCTGCTCCAATCACATGGAGCAGAGATCAGCGTCACTAGTTGCTAGGCAGAATGGGGAAATGCTGTTTACAACGGCATCTCTCCGTTCAGCTGCCCCGTGAGACGATCGTGGGTATGCCTGCGGCGATCAAATCCGCGGGACCCACGACTGGACTCATGGGGGTCCCGACCAGCACGATGGCAGGGCGGCAATAAAGATTGGACGTACCTGTACGCCAATATGCCTGCCTGTGCCATTCTGCCAACGTACATCGGCGTGCGCCGGTCGGGAACCGGTTAATACAGGCTTTCTCAATCTTTTAACCCTAGAGAAACCCCAAAAAAATTTCATGTGTCAAGGAACCCTTACTAAAACCAAATCATCAGGGCTCAATGGGAACAATGCTCCTGATATTGGTGGTCAATAAGAATGTCCCCCCCCCCTTAAAGTGGTGTGCAGAATGCCACCCTTAAAGGCAGCTAAAAAGATATTTGTCATGCTGCTGGCTTTGCCAAGTGGTACTGAACATTGAATTCTGTAGGCATCATCAAATAGGTGGTTCATCAGCCACAGCTCAAGGAACCCCTAGTAGACTCTGGAGAAACCTCCGGGTTCCACGGAACCCTGGTTGAGATTGGCTGGTTTTATTCGTTTGTATATTCTTATAAATTGCATACATCATTCTGATGCATAGAAATTATAATTATTGCATTGTGTTCATCTATGATGTGCCAGCAATATCAGAGCAAAGATTTGATTCAAGTCCACGTACACACATGGATTGAAACAGAATTATTTGGTCTCATCATAGACCTAGTACAAACAGTCTATGGGAGTGGCAGGTGATAGCATTTACATATCACACATGCAAAATCTAAAAAAATTCAACAGGGTGGGGGGGGGGGGGGGATAGATGCAGTATAATCCCTGGTTCCCATTGGTGCATTTTGACATGTGATTTGACATTGTTCTGTACTACTTTTTGTGATTTCGGGGTGCGATTTCCATTGACATCTGTGCAGAAACCCGCACAGATGTCTGTGCAATCACCACCGAAATCGGGACTGACATGGGGTAGTGAAATCGTGCAAGTTCATCTGAACTCACACGGCTTTGTTCCCACAGCTCAGTGTGAACCTGGGCTAAAGAGGAGACAAGTCTTGTCCGATTTTAGGAATCCCTGTGATGCAATGCGTAGAGGGGCAGATTGGTTTGCCAAGACACTTTTGCATCTTTCACAGAGAGGCACAAAGTAGCTGCAGCATCGTGGTTTTATGATATATGCTGTATACAGTCAGTGCACTGGAGCACCTTTTTTTTTAAATGCGATTTCTATGCACATTTTTTTAAATAAATGTAATAAGCTTGTAAAACTATACAAGCACTATTTGGATTTTTTTTTCTCTCACATATAATAGTCATAATGAAAGCACATCAATGGCGCAATGAGGAGGAAAGCATGATCTGTTAGTCCGTGTTGACTAAAAAGCTTTTTATTTGACCAAACTTAAAGCGGAGTTCTGCCAAAAAAGAAATAAATAAAAGTCAGCAGATACAAAAGGTGTAGCTGCTGACTTTTTTAATAATCACACTCACCTGTCCCACAGTCCAGCGGTGCAGGTGTACGAAGCCCCCCTCCTCTCCACAGCGCCGGTATTCTTACTGTGGGCGCCCAGCAGCGGCTTCACAGCCGGGCACGCACTGCGCATGTGCGAGCTGCGCTGCGAATGGCTGGGCAAACCTCTGTGACCAGTTCCGTGTCCCAGAAGATTGCAAGAGGTGAACTTTCTCCCGGGTCTCCGTAGCGCCGGAAGAAAGTGTAAGCTGGATGCCTCTAAGGTATCCGCTCATCCCCCCCCCCCCCCAAATGTGGCATGTCAGGGGGTCACTGTCACTTAAAACAGAAGTTCAATTTTTGGGTGGAACTTTGCTTTAAATGTGAGGTCGCACTTTGTCAGGTGAGCACTGAGGTGAATAGATATAAAGCACGGATTTTTGAGGATTTCTGAAGGCTCAACAAGTTACAACTTTTTTCTGACATTTTCATTAAACATTTGATTGCACTCAAGCACAAGATTTAGAGATATATATATATATATATATATATATATACACCCCTACACACAACTAATTATTTACCTTTGCACCAATTGTCCACAACAGCTTACCAACGCACCTCCACTTATCACCTCGGCATCCCTCTTTTTTTTTTTTTTTTTTTTCCATTCAGCGCAAAATGTATTTTTTTAGTCTATTGGGGGACACAGTCTTTCACCTTGATAGTACATCAGAGTGACAGTAAAACAATAGCACTGATGTGTTTTGGCAATAGACTTAGTCGTAGCTAGTTTGAAACAGATATGGCAAAAGATACTACAAAGTACATTGACTCGAACATCTGTATATACTTTATTTCCAAAGAATATTTTTTTTTATACACTTTTTTTTTTTTTTTAAATCATTCTCTTATTGGCAAAAAACGGTGTAGTCACCGCCCACTTGAATGATTGGTGGTATCAAATGGTATCAAATAAGAAAGAAAAAATACTGCATAGGATGTTAGGACCTTGTTCTTCCAAAGGGGAAAAAAAATATTCTTTGGAAGAAAGTATATACAGATGTTTGAGTCAAAATATTTTGGTAGTAACACAACTACTACAAAGTATTTTGACTCAAACGTGTGTGTGTGTGTGTGTGTGTGTGTGTGTAAATCTCTAATATCTTGCCATATCTGTTTCAAACTAGCTACGACTAAGGCTATTGCCAAAACACATCAGTGCTATTGTTTTACTGTCACTCTGTACTAATAAAGAACACTTCAAAGATTAGTCTTGCCGTCATCTCTTACTATTTGCTATCAAGAATAACTCCCCTGAAGACAAACCAAAGTCACTCTTCAGTTGTGGATGATATTCATGAAACTGCAAAATCCAGACTGTTCTATCCATTGTTGAGATGATGTGGGAGGCCCACATAAACAAAAATGTAGGATGTAAAGTAAGTTCCACTTAAAAAGGTCAACACCTTTCCCAGGGATATAAACCATATGTTGGCTATATCGTTAGCAAAATGCAGGATGTACACATAAATCTGGTGCAGGTTTGCATACAAACCAATCAGCTTCCAGGTTTTTTTTGTCAAAGCTTAATTGAACAAGCTGAAGTTAGAAGCTGATTGGCTTCCATGCAGAGCTGCACCAGATTTTTCACTCTCCAATTTTAGTACTTAGTCTCCTGAGGTGCTGTCTCCGTTTAAACAAATTATTGCAGGAGCATGGGTTAATAGATGTATGCTGTACAATACACCCTAGGGAGAACTACTCCTGTTGTTTTTTTTTTTTTTTTTTTTTTAAGGCACATATAACTTTGTCTAGGGTAGATTTAGCAGTTCTCTCCTAATATTATTAATTTATAAAAAGTATGATGTGGCTAGGGGAAGCCCTGATAATGCTCTTTAGGCAATGCAATTTAAAAGTGATTTATAGAGTTTTTATTTCTGTCCTCTATTCCCTTATGTTTTTTTATTTTATTTTTTTGATGGGTGATTCCCTTGAAAGCCAAACTTTGAGGGCTTCTTGTGAAACCAATTTTTGTTGGTAATGCAAGTATAAAAGAATAGGAGAGACATTTGATGTTACAAGTGAATAGAGCAGAGGAATATATGAATCCCTCTACTATTCCTGAAAATAATTGGGAATTGGAACAGGAATTGGGGACCTAATCTGCCTTTTAGAAGGTGAAGCATAGGTTCTTCCAAACAGGATTATCGCCATAGGTAACACTTCATCCATTTTATTTTAACAGAAGGCTAAGTAATTTTAGTCACCTGCACAGGCTGTTGAAATGGCAAAGAGACAGAGCAAAACTAGCAAGAATCCATGCCTGTAGTGTCTCCTGTGTGTAATATTTCATGCATTGGCTTTGGGAAGGGTAGGTGTTAGGAGAGCAGACACAAGTCAGGTAGACTTCAGGGTTATGTCACAGGTACGATTAAAACTTACATAGACAAAGATTTTGAAAATTGGATTATCTTCAAAGTAAAGTAGCCATATTGTGTACAATCCTGATTAAAATCAACATCTGGCTGCAAAGAAGGATTATACTCAGGCAGAGGCCAATATAACCCAGACAAGGTGCCTTTTTTTTGTCTGAATTTTTTTTTTTATTTTTTTTTTTTTTAACGCAGTAATTGTGGTGGGAAAAATAAAATGTAAACAAAACTGGCAATAGAGAATCCAACCATGGAAGATGTGTTGTGATAAAATATCACATATATTGCATCTATTTATTCAAACATCCTTTGTTACTATAAACAATGCGTGTGTATCCTTTGACTAAAAATTGACAAAGGGAAGCTATGGCTCTAATATTGTAAAAAACAAAGCATGAGCCATATCTCATTGTTGGCTGCCCATAAAGTATGGTGCTACATTTTCTTGTGGACATATTGTCACCTCTTGAAATTAGGTCACCCGTGTATTCAAGAAGAAATTAATGAGCTTTCATAAATCATCTTAGGAAAAGCCTGCTGTCCTTTAACTATTTACTCAATAACAAATCCCAAAGAAAGCAGATGTCAGCTGACAGTAGCATTGATATTATTTAACACATGCCATAAATCAATAAAACATACCATGTATCAGAATTACCTGTCTGCAGATCACCAACAGTATTTATAGCTATTTTGAGCAGCACCATCCTCATTAACTGTATCAGATGACATCAGCAAACATGGAGGATGATCGCATTAAAACTAGTATTTTTATGTGTGCTGTTGTATTCCTCTAGTTGTGTGGTAGCCTCATTTTACATCTATTCTTGTTTGTCTTTAGTGTCCTCCCAGAGTTTTTTTGCCAGGTGCTTCATCCAGCTATTTTTGTCTGCTTCTTGCCAAATATACCCTAGGGCAGTGACGGCGAACCTTGGCACTCCAGATGTTTTGGAACAACATTTCCCATGCTCAACTACAATGCAGAGTGCATGAGCATCATGGGAAATTTAGTTCCAAAACATCTGGACTGCCAAGGTTCTCCAACATTGTAGAACCCGCTTCACACTGTGGTCCCCTAGGCTCACTTTGCTTCTCTATAAGCCCAGTCACTGCAGGGTGAATCGGGGTGGATGGTGGTAAAAGGGTGAAATTCCATTCATCAGTCTACCCCATGCTTACTGAATCTGGAACCAATTAAAGAGGAACTGCAGTCTTCTCGCATAAATTTGTAATAAAAACGTCTTTGCCATTCTGAAGCTTCGCCCCAAACACTGCATATTATTTGTGTATATATACACTGTGATTCTGTACTTGGTAAATATTAGAGCTGCATGATTAATCGCTAAAAAAACACGATCTCGATTCAACCCCCCCTACAATCTCTTCCGCTGAGCGTAGGCGATTCTTTCATATAAACAAGTGGAGAGATTATCTGCTCACTCAGCTGTCAAAAGAAAGCATCCTGGGTAATCTGCCAAGTGTAGAACTTGAAACATTGTAACTAACTTACTACTTAGATCAAAGGGAAGGAACTTCATGTGTAAACAAATAATCTGGGCAGTCTGCCAAGCTTTCAACCATGTGTAAATGCAGGAAGTTTAACCATTTAAAGTCTAAATCTTTTTCTGATAATTCTTAAAGGGATTGTAAAGTAAATTTTTTTTTTATTTTTTTTTTTATAACAAATAACCTGTTATACTTGCCTCCACTGTGCAGCTCGTTTTTGCACATAGTGGCACTGAACCTGCTCTTCTGAGGTCCCTCGGCAGCTGTCTCTGCTTCTTCCTGCATGTACTTCTCACGTTCATGCGAGCTCCCTCGCATGGTGAGAAGCACCTGCGAGCACGCTCCCATGATACAGCCGGCATCAGTGGATGTGATTGACAGCAGCACGAGCCAATGGCTGCGCAGCTTTCCATCCATCCACTCCAGCCAATCAGTGGCCAGGCTGAGCGGTGAAGAGGACGGCGGGGGCGAGCGCAGGATTTTGGAGGGGTGAGGTAAGTAAAACGGGGGGCTGGGGACGCAGACAAGTGTCAGATGTTTTTTCACCTTAAAGAGGGATTCCGCCAAAAAAAAAAAATATTAAAAGCCAGCAGCTATAAATACTACAGCTGCTGACTTTTAATAAATGTACACTCACCTGTCCCGGGTTCCAGCGATGCTGAGGCCGATCGGCTGCTGCCGCCATTCTAGGTGAGGGTATCAGGAAGTGAAGCGGCTTCACTTCCCGGTTCCCTACTGCGCATGCGCGAGTTGCGCCGCGCAATAGGAAATCTCCGCGCTGTCACTGGGACCCGTGTGTGTGTCCCAGCAGACAGCGCAGCAGGGCAGGAAATGGCGTAGACTCCCGTGGGAGTCTATGCCCGGAAGTGGGTGAAAATACCTGTCTGACAGGTATCTCCACCCCCCTCCCCCCTGAAAGGTGTCAATTGTGACACCGGAGGGGGGGGGGGGGTGTTCCGATCAGCGGAGGTTCCACTTTAGGGTGGAATCCCGCTTTAATGCATAGAATGCATTAAGGTGCAAAAACATTGACCTTTACAACCCCTTTAAGTTAGAATCAATATTTTTTGCTAGAAAATTACTTGGAACCCCCAAATGTGTGTATGTGTATATACACTAGAGCTGCGTCGACGTAATCGACTACGTTGACTAAGAAAATACGTCGACGTGCGTTCTGGGCGTGGATGCGTCACAGTGGTGGCAGTGCTTAGTATCTAGCGCTGCCCTCCATGCCGCCGTCCCTCTCTTCTCCCCCCTCCGTCCCTAGGGGTGCAACGGATCGTCACCGATCCTTGCGCACATGCCGCGGTCTCGGCTTTAGGACAGGCTTCGGCCTAGCTCCGAAGTGGCGGCCATCTTTCTACACCCAGGCGTTTACAATGTGATCGCTCAGACTGAGCGATCACTTGTAAACAAACCGGCGTCATGACATGCCTCTCCCCTCTCTGTACTGATCTGTGCAGTGGAGGGGAGAGGTCAGATGGAAGCAGCCATCCCTCCATACCCAGCCAATACTCGAGTCTGCCAGCCTCTGCAATGCAAAACGATACTCTGCTGCAATGCAATACAATACTCTGCTCGCCAATACAATACTCTCAAGGTTATCCAAAGGATTAATTAGCTAATCAAAAAAAAAAACAGTAGATTCATTAAAAAAATAAATAGGATAGTCGTTGACTAATTGATTAGTCGACAGACAAATTAATCGTTAGTTGCAGCTCTAATATACACATACACACTGGCAATTGCTGCAATATTTTATGTCGCACTGTATTTGCCCAGCAGTCTTTCAAATGCAATTTTTTGGGAAAAAATACACTTCAATAAATAATAAACAAACAGTAAAGTTGGCACAATTTTTTTTTTTTTTTTGTTTTAATGTGAGAGATGATACGCTGCAAGAATCGTGATCCATCTTCTAAGCAAAAAAATTGTGATTCTCGTTTTAGCCAGAATCGTGCAGCTCTACTAAATATGCTGCAAAAATCTCCCTCCGCTGAGTCTGGCTGCCACAATTTTAACTGTGGACAGCTGAAGTGGCTGCCGTTCACTTCCTGGATTTACACAAGCCGATGTATAGAAAGATAATGAATGTCATAAGCCTGGGCTTTTTACCAGACAAGAAACGGGAAGTGGGCTGTATAAAGGTATTTACTATCCAAAGTTAAAACAAGGTCAGAAAATTGAATGGATGGAAAGATAAAAAAAAAAGACTGAAGGTCCGCTTTAACTCAAACTTCTATTTATAAAATTTCCACCCAAAATTCACAAATTTTCCCAAAAACGTACAAATTTTTTCTAATTGGTCTCAATTAGAAAAATATGTGAATGTGTAAAAACATTTACAGTCCCCCAAGGTTTAGCATTGCCAAATCCCAGCTCCACGGCAGTAGATCTTTATGCCCCTGATGTGCATCTGCGCAAGGAAGATCTGCATCTACTGGGGAGGGGGGGGGAAGAGTGGGCCTGGGTTTCAGCCCCATTGTGATGAAGACAAAAATGATAATAAATATAAATACATTTTATATAACACACGCACACGCACACACACACACTTTAACTCTAAAATGATGAGCTGTAAAGTTTTTAATGCATCACCTATTTACAATGTATGGTAAAAATGTGGTGGATATTGCAATTTAGTAAACCATAAGGCCCAAACTAGAAACCGCAACCTCTACTAGATATTCCTCTGTATACTTCTAGCCATTTGTAAAACCTAAATGCAGGAGAAAGCGATCAAGGAAGCATAAATCAATAGTAGTTATGCCGCTCCAAAACCAGCATTAATATAGAGGATTCACACCATATAGTCTCAACTGTACATCTGCCACTCCAACACGTTTCACCCCACAAAGGGCTTAATCATGCAGGCCATGATTAACCATGGAGGTCTCCATAATTAAAACTTTGTGGGGTGAAATACAGTAGTAGAGGTGGACAGACGAGACTGTTGCAAATCCTTAACTTATTAAATTCAATTTTGGTTTTACAGCAGTGCGTGGCGTGCGAGACAAAAGTTTATACTTCCAAACCACGACCCTGGTATTCTTTTCTGACGGCGATTCCCTTCAAAGTAAAAGTGATCCAAACGGCTATATAGCCACTTGATCGCTTTTACAGACCGTGGAAGGGGATTTTGTTCTGTTCTCTCCCCCCCCCCTTACCAGCCCCTTTCCTGTCCGATCAGGGAGCACGTAACCCTGGGAGTAGGAGGAATTAAAATTTCCCGTCCCTTTTCTATGTTAGAAACTGCAAGGATTTAGTCACTTCCTGTTTATTTACGAGCAGATACTGGCTTGTACAGCATCCAATCTTTGCTTAATCAAATGTTTTTTTTGTTTTTTTAAACGTGCATTTCATGTACTTGTATAGCGCCATCAATTTACATATACAGCAGGGGTTGACAAATTTGCTTTGAATTTAGGAGCCAGTTTTTTTTTTTTTTTTTTTTTTTTTTTGTGGTTTGGATTGTCAGCTCCCGGGATAAGGCCAGTCATTTTCACCCCCTATCCCTAACTCACAACGGAGCACCCAGTCAATAACTCCAATGTAACACTGTTACATCAGGGTTATGGGCTGACCAGAAAGAGTAAGGCTGGCAACAGATGGAACTGGTTGGCGTAGGCAGGTGGCACTGGTTTGGGACTGACAGATGGTACTGGTTGCCACTGGCTGGCATGTGGCACTGATTGGCAGGTGGCCCTGGTTGGCGGTGGCACTGATTGTCACTGGCAGGTGGCACTGGTTGGTGTTAGCGGGTGGTACTGATTGGCGGTGACACTCGGCACTGGCAGGTGGCAATGATTGGCGGTGGCACCGGCAGGTGGCACACTGAGCACTCTGTTACTGAAAAGTAACAGAGGAGCTGCCAGAATTGAGCTTAATGTCGGAAATGGGCGGGACCCAGCCGGGGTGTGAAACTGACAAGTGACAGGCAGATCTGTCAGATTTGAGCTTGATGTCGGGGTGGGCGGGACTCAGCAGCTATCAAACATTAGCCAACGATTGGGCTGCTTTAGAAAAGGGGCTGGGCAACATACAAGTAGCGGCCCGCCCAGATCACATTGGCTGGTGTTTGATAGCTGCTGGGTCCCGCCCACGCCGGCCGGGTCCCGCCCACCCCCGGCATCTAGCTGAAATCTGACAGATCCTCCTCTGTTTCACACACTTAGCGCAGCGCTTGATGTTTGCCAGAGCCGCTGAGTGTGGAGGGAGGTGGACGGCAGTCAGTGTTAATGCTCTGCATGTCTGGGGCATCAATAGTGAGTGGGCTGGTGGCAGCTTAGGCGCCAGGTTGCAATTTCTGGTCGCATTGGCGACCTGGTGCCTGGGGTTTGTCGAGCCCTGATATACAGTATATTGTACATTCATATCAGTCCCTGCCCTCAAAGTGGTTGTAAACCCTTACAACCAACTTTGACCTACAGGTAAGCCTAGATTAAGTGTAGGTTTAGGAGATATTTGCCGAAAGACGGGCATCGCTGTCTCCGGCGCATGCGCCATAGACAACGGCGCACTGAGCCGTAGACAACGGCGCACTGAGCGCGCCGCGGTCAACAGCGATATGCCGCGAGTGGCGGCTCCCGTGCGCATGCGCGGGAGTGACGTCATCGCGGCTTCGCCAAATGACAGCAGCGGAGCAGCGAGACCCACCGAAAAGATGGATGCGCCGGACCACAGGGGACTTTGCTGGCGCCTGTGTCAGGTAAGTGACACATAATGGACTACTATGTGATGCATAGTAGTCAATTATGCTTTACCTTTGCAGGGAATGAGAGGAAATAAACTCATCAGGGTTTACTTCCTCTTCAAGGAGCTTACAATCGAAGGTCCCTAACCCATTCTCATACACACACACACACATACATACATTTAGGGATACACAATGTGATACTGACATAATAATCTCACACACAGGTTGGATTTGATGGACTTGTGTCTTTTTTTTTTTTTTTTTCAACCTCACCCACTATAACTATATACTAGGGACAATTTACACAGGATCTAATAAACCTACCAGAATGTCTTGTGAGTGTGGAAGAAAACCGGAGTACCTGGAGGAAATCCACGTAGACACAGGGAGAACATGCAAACTCCAGGCAGGTATGAGAGAAATGTCAGAATTGGCATGCGGGTCACATTGTTAACCCAATCTACACATCCAACTTTTGTTTTCCCAAGCTTATTTTATTTAGATATCCCCCCCCCCCCCCATGGATTTCAGCTGTAATTCACATGTCCTACATCAACAGTTTATTTTCCATACAATCAAAATAATTGCACAGGAAACCTGTACTATGGGAAATACTTAAACAGACATTGCTAACCTACTTCAGGTAATGCTAGATGCCTAGTTGTCTTTGGCTTCATTGCTTTCTGATTTTGAAGTGAACATACTGAGTATCAATGAAGTACTGAAGCAAATGGGTCAGCATCACTGCCAAACTAGCATTTTATAAGAAGTGAAACAATGACACTTAGCACAATTCCTTCTAGTCTCTCTAGGCTGAAACAGTGCAGAAAATGTCATGCTTGCTACACACCAGGCACATTCCCCCAGTCTTTCCTTGTGTCCTGACAATCTTTTGTAAGCCAATTCCTGTTTTGGGCTGTTCATATTATAGGCAGCAAAAGAAGCTGATCTGTCCATCGGATCAGGTGCAGGTGCTGCCATTCCAACTAAGGGAAACCTGCAGTGGACCCAGTTTCGCGGCACTTTGTCAATGGCCAGCTCGTCTTCTGGGAGACATGGGTCCCAGAAGACAACAGGGGGCTCTCCACAGAAGAGGAAGTGACGTCCTGGGCCGCGGCCCGGCTAGTTTAGAAGTACTTTTAGTACTTGCAAAAAAAAAGTACTAGAAAATGGGGGGGAATGAAAATATCCAAAAACAAGGGGTGGTCTTTTGTTCAAGACCACCTCTCAAAATTGGGTAGAACTCCACTTTAAAGCCTGCCTAAACTTTTTTTGCTTATATAGAAAGTTGAAAGAATGGAATCTCGGTTATGCTTTCATAACTGTCCTGTCTTTTCACATTCCTTGTCCTAGAAGCATGATGGAAAGTGAAAGGAAAATCTGACCCAAGTAAGGGGAATCGCCAGTTTTGCAGTCGTTGGTGCAGGTGTTTTAATGGGCGATATCTCCTGGTCTGTTGAACACTGTAAACCGGACATAAAGTGAGGGTGTATCTCCTCAAGAGACACAGCAACGGTAAGAGGTTCTAACACTTCATCCAACCTATAAAATGTTTTGACTGCAGTTCAATTTTATCACAAATTTTACTGTGCACTGCTAAGAGGATTAAAAAAAATTAAAATTATATGAATTACTGCTGAAAAATTCTGGCAGGCAGCATGGAGGTTGCCCCCCTACCCTCAACTATGAGATAAAACCATTTTGCCTCTAATAAAATTATTCATTTACAATTTCTAGTATAAAAAGTTTCAGGAGAACGAAAGATATAGCTTTTATATAGATGCGTTACAGAGTGATACATTTCAAGCATTTTTTTATTATGATTATGGCTTACAGCTAGTGAAAACCCAAAATTCTGGATCTCAGAAAAGACTTAGACACCAAACCCAACAATGCAAACAAGCTGAAGGCCACTATTAAAGCAACCTGGGCTTCCATAACACCTCAGCAATGCCACAGGCTGATCGCCTCCATGTCAAGCCGCATTGATGCAGTAATTCATGCAAAAGGAGCCCCGGCCAAGTATTGGTCTAGTTTATACTATACTGGGCATACTTTTAAAATTTCTGTATTCAAGCTTTAATCAAAAAATAAAATGCTTCAAATATAACATTGTGTATAAACCCACCTAAATAAAATGAGTTTCACTTTTTTAATTACTGAAATTACCTTTTTGATATTCAAATTTTGAGGTGTGTGTGTTATTATATATATATATATATATATATATATATATATATATATATATATATATATATATATATATATATATATATATTCACTCACACACTCACACTATTTTTGTAAGTGGCAGGCTTTACAACTAGGTACATACAAACCTGCAGATAGATCACATATTGGACACAAATCTGGCAATCTACCAAAAAGAAGAAAACAGTCTGTTGAGAAACTGTTAAAAAGCATATTGCCATATATGACGTACGAGTACCTGAAAAGCTGTGCGCAGAGATCTGGCAATTTATGAAAAAAATAAATAAATAAATAAAAATGGAATATACAATAACAACTTTGCAAAAGTAATCTGGATGTGATGGGATTAACATAACATGTTATGAAAATGGCATACTTGCCTATAGTGAAGCTATTTTTGGATGGATGCCAACAATCCCAGATGCATTCAAAGGTTAAAGTGTAGGTTACAGTTTACTAAAGGCGTAAACGGCTACATCTTCTTTTAGTCTGTTCTGTGTTTTTGTCACACAGCACTCAGACACTAACAACACCGCATTCTTCACAACAGTTATTCAATTACATGAAATATGAATAGTTAGCAACAGGATCTTGGTGACTTCTACACTTTTCTGGGGTAATTCTTTGAACGGCACAGGTCTGTGGTCCGGCTGAACAGTAAACAAAGCAAAGGCTTCAACAAGTCATTAGCTTAAAAAGGTTGCCCACTACTATGGTTGACAAACAGAACTGAGCTTTCAGGAAAGCTCACACCAAAAATATATTTGGTTAACCTTAACCAGACATTGATTTTTACCTTTCTGCCACTGAGTAATAAGGAACAAACCATAAAATTCTGTCAGTAATATACGATGGAAGCTGCTATCTTGTGGACTGGATAAATATTTGTAAAAAACAACCTAAAGTTCTGTACACATGATCCAAATGTTGGGCGGCATTGGCCGGTTCAATAAAAACTGACGTTTGGCCCATGAGCAATCCAGTCGGGCTGGCTTCTGTAGAAGGGGCATGGCCGACCAGCTCCCGATCAGCACTGAGTGCTGAACAGTGTTCTGGCGAGGGGGTTGTCCCCCTGTCGCAACACAATGGCACAGCAGGGGAGATCACTGTACTAACCTGAACTGTTAGTACAGCGGCTCCGACCAGCGCTGTCAGTTTTTTCATTCAGGCCCCTGGGTTGAACTGGAAAAAAAAACTCGAATAGTTCTTATTTCTAAGATCTAGTGATATCACTAGGTATACCATCAGGCCTCTTGAACACAGGAGTAAAAAAAACTTTTTTTTTCTGATCTGTAATGAGATGCACTGTTGTATACCTGTGGGACATTGTACAGTAAACATCAGTGGTACAGCAAGGAGTATAGAGTAGTAGAACAAAAATAGAAGCAGTAATTTACTTGCATACATGCATTTGACTTTAAGCATGTTTGCTCAAGTATAAATTAGTATATTACAACACTGGCACTGAAGAATTTTGCTCTATACTCTTACACTGCATCTTTACACGCCTATACGTAACATTACTAAAAGGGTCTTTACACTGGTTTTTTTTACTCCCTTTTACAGCCTTTGAGGTTGGTTTACTAAAAAAGTGCAAAATCTTGTGCCGTCCTGCATAGAAACCAGCTTCAAATCAGAAATCGGATTCCAGGTTTTGTTGAACAAGCTCAAGTTAGATGCTGATTGGCTGCCATGCACAGTTGCACCAGCTTCTGAACTCTCCAGTTTTAGTAAAAGGCAGCCCCTTTCTGTTAACAAGTTCCAGAGTAAACATTAGTAAATTATTACACCCATGCGCAACTGACCTCAACGGCTGATCCAATAAAAAATGGAAACAAAAAGTGAACCACTACTTATAAGTCTAAATTTCATGTTGAATTAAACAGAATGCCTTTTGGTTGCTATTGGTAATAGTTTTGAGTGTGCCAGGGTTCAGAAGGGGGTTTCAGTAACTTTGAATGTGACGTGGTTGTTGATGCTGGATGGGCTAGTCTGAGTATTTCAAAAACTGCTGATCTACTGGAATTTTCACACAAAACCTTCTCTAGTGTTTACAAAGAATTGTCAAAAAAGAAAATATCCAGTGTAGCCAAAAATGCCTGGTTGATGTCAGGAGAATGGGCAGACTGGTTTGAGATTATATAAAAGCAACAGTACTCAAATAACCACCCTGTACAACTAAGATCTGCAGAATACCATCTCTATATGTACAACACATTGAACCTTGAAGCAGATGGGCTACAGCAGCAGAAACCCACACCCGTTGCCATTTCTGTCAGCTAACAGGCTACAATCTGCACAGGCTCACCAAAATTACTAGGAAAAAATAATTATAAAAATCCCAATCAATATATTCCATAGTTTGTAGGCGTTATAACCAATCAACATACGCTTATTGTGGTGTTGTTTTTTTTTTTTGGTAAAAAAATAAAAATAAAAATGGCAAATACATAGTGGTCTAGATTGATGAAGACATTACTTACATCGATTTTATTTGGGTACAGGGTCGCATGTGCAATTGTCAGTTAAAGCAACACAGTGCTATATCGCAAAAAATGGTCTGGTCATGAAGGGGGTAAAACCTTCCGGGGCTTAAGTGGTTAATCTACACACTTTAGAGAATTTAAAAGAAAATTGAGTATACTTTGGAATAGAGGTCGACCGATATGGGTTTTTCTCTGGCCGATGCCGATATTTAGAAATCATGGCGGCCGATAGCCGATATATGATGCCGATATGTTAGGCCGATTTTTATTTTATTTTTTTTTTTTTAATCCCCCCTAACACACCTTTCCCACTGGGGCATTTTTCAGGCGCTTTTGGGCTAAAAATAGCGCCTGTAAAGTGCCTGCAAAATGGCTCCCCTGCAGTCTGTGTGAAAGACAGAGTGCTTTCACACTGAGGCGATGCGCTGGCAGGATCTTAAAAAAAAAGAGTCCTGCAAGCAGCACGTTTGGAGTGGTGTATACCACTCCTGCCCATTGATATGAATGGGCACCACTGCCGAAGCGCATGCAATGCGATTTGGCAGCAGTGCTTCATGGGCGCATTTAACCTCTTCCTTGGCCGCTAGCTGGGTTATATGTGCCCCACTAGCAACCAAATAGCACCGCTAAAATGATGGTAAAGAGCCGCTAAAACTTGCGTTTTACCATCAACGCCTGCCCGCTCCAGTGTGAAAGTGGCCTTCATAAGTGATGCAGAAAATTTCTTACATTTAAACATTAAACAAAACAAACCTCCAATCAGTTTACTTGTATGTATGATTTAGATTAAAAAAAAAACCTGTATATTAAATAAAAACAGGTAGTCAAAACTTTTGGATGAAAAAAAAAAAGTGGGCTAACTTTACTGTTTTTATTTTATTTTTATTTTTTAAATAGTATATTTTTTTTCCCCAAAAAATGCATTTGAAAGACCTCTGTGCAAATGCCGTGTGACATAAAATATTGCAACAACCGCTATTTTATTCCCTAGGATCTCTGCTAAAAAAATATATATAATTTTTGGGGGGTCTAAGTGATTTTCTGGCAAAAAATACAGGATTTTTACTTGTAAGCAACAAGTGTAAGAAAAGATTTAGTCTTTAAATGGTTAAACTGAGAACTTCTACACACAGAGATGATTTCATTCATTGAAGTGTAAACATTGTATCTTTCTGTTCTTTTCTTGGCAGCCTGCCCAGAGAGGAGGAAAGATGTTTCTATGATGACTCAGGCAACTTACACTGACTTCTATACAGAAGTCATTTCAAAGTCCCGCTGTAGTTCTAAATCGGCTTTTTATCAGCACAATCGGCCGATGCCGATTATTTAAAAAATGGCAAATATCGGCCGATATATCGGTCGACCTCTACTTTGGAATCTTAAGAGAGGCATACAGTGGAGAAAATGATTATTTGATCCCCTGCAGATTGTGTAAATTTACCCACTTACAAAGAAATGAAGGGTCTATCATTTTTATCATAGGTGTATTTTAAATAATAGAGACATATTATCAACCAAAAATCCAGAAAAACACACAATACAAATGTTATAAATTGAGCTGCAGTTCAGTGAGTAAAATAAGGTTTTGATCACCAACCAAGATTAGTCCTGTCAAATTAAGAAGGTGCTCCTAATGACAACTCGTTATGTGTAAAACATACCTGTCCACAGAATCTTTCTTCCATTCAAACCCACCCTCATGGACAAGACCAAAGAGCTGTCAAAGGAAATCGGGGACAAGATTGTAGGCCTGCACAAGGCTGTAATGGGGCACCAAGACCATCGGCAAGAAGCTTGGTGAGAAGTAGACAACTGTTGGAGAAATTATTCACAAATGGAGGAAATACAAAATAACCATCAATAGCCCTTGGTCTGGAACTCCATGAAAGATTTTGCCTCATGGGGCAAGGATGATCATGAGAAAAGTGAGGGCTCAGAACTCCAGGGGAGGAGCTGGCGAAGGATCTCAAAGCCGTTGGGACCAGTGTCAAACAAACCTTTGGTAACACAATACGCCACCATGGATTGAAATCCTGCAGTGACCGCAAGGTCCCCCTCCTCAGGAAGGCACATGTACAGGCCTGTCTGAAGTTTGCCAATGAACATCTAAATGATTCCGAGAAGGATTGGGAGAGTGCTGTGGTCAGATGCGACCAAGATTGAGTTCTTTGGCACTACCTCGACTCTGGTTTTGGAGGAAGAAAAAAATGCCAACTATGCCCTAAGAACACCATCCCTACATTCAAGCACAGAGGTGCAAATATTATGCTTTGGGGCAGTTTCTCTGCTAAAAGGGTACAGAACGACTCCATGTATTGCAAAATCTTGGATGAGGACCTTCCTTCCCTCAGCCAGAACACTGAAGATGGGCCTTCCAGCATGACAATGACCCAAGGCAACAGAGTGGCTCAAAAAGATGCAAATTAAGGTCATGGAGCGGCTTAGCCAGTCCCCAGACCTTAATCCTATAGGAAATTTATGGAGGGAGCTGAAACTTCACGTTGCCAAGTGATAGCCAAGAAACCTTAAAGAGGAAGTAAACCCTTACAAACCACTTTGACCTACAGGTAAGCCTAGATTAAGGCTTACCTGTAGGTCCAAGAAATATCTCCTAAACCTATATGGTTTAGGAGATATTTGCCCGAAAACGGGCACCGCTGTCTACGGCGCATGCGCCGTAGACAGCGGCGCGCAGGCGCACTAAACGCGGCAGTTCCAAGAATGGAGCTGCCGCATTTGTCGACTCCCGTGCGCATGCGCGGGAGTGACGTCATCGCGGCTTTGCCGAATGACAGCGGCGGAGCTGCGAGACGCCACTCCCGTGCGCATGCGAGGGAGTGACGTCATCGCGGCTTCGCCGCTGTCATTCGGCGGAGCTGCTAGACGCCACAAGCAAGATGGATGCGGCGGACTACAGGGGACAGCGGCGACTTCGCTGGCTCCTGTGTCAGGTAAGTGACACATAATGGGCTACTATGCGATGCATAGTAGTCCATTATGCTTTACCTTTGCAGGGAAAAAAAAGAGGAAGTAAACTCATCAGGGTTTACTTCCTCTTTAAGGATTTAGAGAAGATCTGTAAAGAGTGGACCAAAATCCTTCCTGAGAAGTGTGCAAATCTGGTAACCAACTACAAGACATGCCTTACCTCTGTGCTTCCAAACAAGGGTTTCTCCACTAAGTATTTGATCCCCCTAGCAAAACATGACTAAGTACTTATTTTACTCACTGAACTACAATTCAATTTATAACATTTTGTATTGTTTTGTTTTTTTGTTTTTTTCGTTTGTTTCCATCACTAAAATACACAATGTCATACGATAACAATTATAGACCCTTCATTTCTTTGCAAGGGGGCAAACTTACATAATCTGCAGGGGATCAAATAGTTATTTTCCCCACTGATTTTTTTTTTTTAAAGTGTGATTCTACAACTCTAATGCCCTGAACACATGGTCAGACTTTCCGATGGAAAACGTGCGATCGGACTGTGTGTGTGTGTGTGGGCTCAAATCGGCCTTTTTCCTGTCGGAATTTCCGACACACAAAGTTTGAGAGCAGGATCTAAAATTTTCCGACAACAGAATCCGATCGTTTAAATTAGGATTGTGCGTTGGAATTATCTACACACGAAGAGCCAATGCATGATCAGAATAAATTATAAGACGAAAGCCAAAATCAGTCAGAAAAAAGTATTTTGTCGTCAATGTCCGACCGTCTGTACAGGGCATAAGTCACTACACCCTATGGGAGGATCAATAAACAGACAGGCCTGTAAAAAAAAAAAAAAAAAAAAATGCTCTATGCAAATCTCAACTTTTTTTTTTTTGTGCAGATTTACACACCAGTCTGCCTACAATTTTCATATCACATAAAATCACTTAGTTAATTTTGTTCAGCCAGGGTCTAGAGATCTTGTACAGGTTTTTATATTCCATTCATCTTACAGTAGCCTCTGATCTTACATTCTGCAGACACACTGATAGTGCAGTGTTTAAAAAGATAAATAAAAGTCAGCTTAAGCATTAAGAAAAGACATTTGATCTACTACTTCTATTTTAATCATTCATAAAGTAATTTTCAACCAGGTTCACACAGAGCTGCGGGAATGAAGCCATGCGAGTTCCACATGTCAGTCGCGATTTCAGAGACATCTGTTTCTGCACAGATCTCAATGTAAATCACAGCCCAACATCGCAAAAGGTAGTACAGAAACTTTTGTAAATCGGTGCGGCGCCGCAAATGCAGCGTCGCACTGATTAGGATGGTGCCATTGCCGCCGATTTGACAAATCGCATGTCAAATTGTACCAATGTGAACCAGGGTTAAACCACATTGTCTAGCTGGGATTCTACATTCTTTAGTTTGTAAATAAATATTATATATAAAATATTAAGAAAATTGTAAGGTATGGGCACAAACTCAAACTAGCCAAGAGCAGTGCCACTAAAACTACAGTAAAGCGGCGCTAAAAATGGCACCGGTTTACCACCGACGCCTGCCCAGTTTGAAAGTAGTTCAAATCTGAAAAGTGTGGCGTGCATTTGTATTCAGCCTCCTTTACTCTGATATCCCAAACTAAAATCTAGTGCAGTGATGGTGAACCTTGGCACCCCAGATGTTTTGGAACTACATTTCCCATGATGCTCAACTACACTGCAGAGTGCATGAGCATCATGGGAAATGTAGTTCCAAAACATCTGGGGTGCCAAGGTTCGCCATCACTGATCTAGTGGAACCAATTGCCTTCAGAAATCAAATAATCAGTAAATGGAGTCCACCTGTGTGTAATTTAATCTCTGTATAAATACAGCTGTTCTGAGAAGCCCTCAGAGGTTTGTTAGAGAATCCTCGTGAAGTAACAGCATCATTAAGGCCAAAGCACACACCAGACAGGTCAGGGATAAAGTTTGTGAGAAGTTTAAAGCAGTGTTGGGTTATTCAAAAAAATATCCCAAGCTTTGGACATTTAATGGAGGACTGTTCAATCCATCAACCAAAAATAGAGTATGGCACAACTGCAAACCTACCAAGAGACATGGTCGTCCACCTAAAATGACAAGCCATGCAAGGAGAGCATCAATCAGGGAAGCAGCCAAGAAGCCCATGGTAACAATGGAGGAACTGCAGAGATCCACAGCTCAGGTGGGAAAATCTGTCCACAGGATAACTATTAGTCATGCACTCCACAAACCTGGCCTTTATGGAAGAGTGGTAAGAAGAAAGTCATTGTTTAGCCCCATACACACTATCAGCTTTTCTGATATATATCAAAAAAAAAATTTCAGGTTTACCAAAACCATGTAGTACAAGGGCCTGCCTGATTGCATACAAATTGAAACTCCTAAGGTTTGACCACATAATTTATGGTTTTGATAAATCTGAAGGTGTGTATGGGGTTTTAGAAAGAAAGCCATAAGAAGTCCCATTTGCAGTTTGTGAGAGGCCATGTGGGGTGGAGGCAGTAAACGTGCAAGAAGGTGCTCTGGTCAGATGAGACCAAAATTGAACTTTTTGGCCTAAAAGAAACTGTGTGTGTGGTGGAAAACTAAACACTAATGCACATTACCCTGAACACACCATCCCTACTGTGAAATATGGTGGTGGCAGCATCATGTTGTGGGGATGCTTTTCTTCAGCGGGGACAGGCAAGCTGGTTAGAGTTGAGGGCAAGCTGGATGGAGCCAAGTACGGGGCAATCTTAGAAGAAAACCTGTTAGCCTGCAAAAGACTTGAGACTGGGGCAGAGGTTCACCTTCTAGCAGGACAACAACCCTAAACATGCAGCCAAAGCTACAATATAATGGTTTAGATCAAAGCATAGTCATGTGTTAGAATGGCCCAAAGTCCAGACCTAAATCCTATTGAGAATCTGTGGCAAAACTTGAAATATGCTGGTCACAGACTATCTCCATCCAATCTAATTGAGCTATTTTGCAAAGAAGAATGGGCAAATATTTCACTCTAGGATGTGGTTCTACAAAAAGGATTGACTCAGGGAGCTCAATACAAATGCATGCCACACTTTTAAAATACCAAAATTATAAAAAAAAAAATATTGAAAACCATTCGTAATTTTCCTTCCATGTCACAATTATGTGCCACTTTGAGCTGGTCTATCACATAAAATCCCAATAAAATACATGTTTTGTTTTTTTTGGTTGGTTCTAACATGACATTGTGGAACATTTCAAGGGGAATGAATAGTTTTTTCAAGGCACAGTTGGAGGGTTAGTTTCAGCACTGTGTATCACCTAAGACCAGACACTTCACTGGGTATAGGTGAGGGTTTACGCCCACTTTAAAAAAAGGGGTATAGTTAAATGGGACCTGACCATGCTGTACACATAGCACACAAATGCCAGTGTCCTTGTAACCAAAAAACTTTATCATTTCAATTTTCTCTGAAGAGTGGAAGTAGACAGACTTGGGAGCGGAATTATATCTGCAATTGTGGCCACAGCTCCCTGCAAAGGTTGAAAGCAGAAGCAGCTTGTATGCAGCATGACAGCTGATGGAGGAGCTGGCAGATATTGGAATCGGACTCTCACCAAAGGCTCAGATTCAGATTCATTTTTCAGAGCTTAAAAAAATAAAGGCCTCTGCCATGCAGGAAAAAACAGTGTTTGTAGCTGTAGCCCTTTTTTACAGATCTGAACATGGGTGCATTGTTCTAACCAAAAACTCATACGCTGCTACCACGTTGGCCTTGGTTCACAATCATATATGTAAATTGGATGTGGTTAGAACTGCATCCAATTCACATGACAAGTGAACCAGCAGCCTTCTCTCTGGAGCCCATTCACATATCTGTGGGCCAGCCGCTGTCCGTTTTCAGTCTGGTTCGTGTGCAATTTCAAGAGGAAGAAAAAAAAATAGAGTGCACCAGGACCAGTTGATAAAACTGCAATGGACACCTTTTTAAAAGTTCCGGGAAACCGCAGATGGACATATGTGAACCATGCTCTACTCTCAAAATCTGCTGCCACCACCATAATGTGTTCCCACACCAAACAAGAAAATTGAAAATCTGTGTTGTGCTGCTGAGAATGCACTAATAAACTAGCAATAGATCGAAATAATTAATACGCATGCAACTATCAATCACAGTGATCTAAGAATATAAACAAAATAACCACTTCAGATGATCAGAGTAAACACCTTCAGTTAGAAAAGAAGCCCGTACAACCATGTTAGACTGAAGGCAAGGATGCAGGTTAGCTTTATTATACTGCATGTTATCAGTCCTTAGATGTGGTGCTGCATTTGGTTGAATTTTTTAGTAACTACAGAAAATACCTTATGCTGATCTTGCCAAAAAATGCAGCACCTTTGTAACTTTGTATGAACTAAACTGAAATCAGTGTTGTCTCTTTCAAGCTATAGATATTAGAGTTGTCACGAGAAGTCGACCTAATCGATTATGTCGACTACAAAAATACGTCGACATGCGTGCAGGGCGTCGATGCGTCACACTGCTCCTTATCCCCCGCCCCCCCCCCCCCCCTCGGTATCTCAGGATGGAGTGGAGGTAGAAGCCGGTAAACCCGGCTCCTTCGTTTTCAGAATGGACAGAGTCAGTAACCACTGACTCTGTCCATTCACATAACTGAAACATTGTAACCGCCTATGATTACGATGTCTCAGTTAATGAATGGAGAGAAGCCACTGTCTTCTCTCCATTCATTATCAGTGCAGCAGAGGCTGCAGAGAAAGGGACTGGGAAATCTGTCCCCGGTCCCTTTCCCTGTCTGAAATGGGAGATGTCAGAGGTCTGTTAAGACCCCCGATATCTCACCATAGCCCTCCCCAACAGGGCTGATAAAAAATGTGCAATAAAAAATAAACACATAAATAAAAACACACTGACACTGTCCCCACACACCCTCCCCCTTAAAAAAAGAAAACATTGTAAAAAATAAAATTATAAACATTCATGAACTTCTGAACATAAAATATAAAGCTAAGATAAAAAAGAATCAATAGATTGGGCGACAGACAAATTAATCGTTAGTTGCAGCTCTAATAGATATAGATATAGTGAGATAAATGCGTATAGTCACTCCAGAACATAAAAGTGTTTTATTCATATTGCCAATTGAAAATAAAAAGGAAAAAGACTAAAAAGATAAAACAGATGCAGCCACCATATCTAATGACTGGCAAGCTGCAGAATATCACATTTTTGTTTAGATACCATTTAAACTGTATTTATTTTGCCATAGGTGACAGCAATTACTGAGACAAACCATCCATTTTGGCAGAGTGCCCTAAAGTAATGGATTACAGGAAACAGTAAAGATAACAATCTAGGATAGTGGCTTTACTGATTGCTAGAATCAGCTGCTTACTAGCCAGATGCATGTGAATTTTGACCAATGAGGAACATTATATCCTGCAACCACTGGTTAAAATCCAACTTGCTTTGAACAGATGGACACCTTTTGCACAGGCACTGGTATAATAAATGCAGAGCCATGAGCTGTGTGCTTACAGTGTGGAAGAGAACGTCACTGAAAAGATCACGGCTGTAAAACCCAGAGGAGAAAAAAGAAAGTGTAACATTCTGTAGCACATTCAGTGTCAGAAATAATACCTGAAAACTCTCAGAGCAGACACTTTACTTTCACACAACCCTTCACAGCCTTACACGCAAGATGCACTTTTCAATAAAAGGTAGTCAACTGTATGAGATCATCTTCTATTCCTGGGTACAAGAAAATGACTCTGAATGTAATGAAAGAGCTTGTCACAATGAGAATAGTCACAGATTAGATTTTTATTATCTTTTGCACAACAGACAAGAAACCGGTATATCACACCAGGACAGAAGTCAGAATCCATCACCATACTGGCCTAGACAGATTTCCCCTCTATATCCACAGAACATCACACCTAGCATGGGAGTCACCTGCTACCTGCAATGAACAGTGCTTGGAGGACAACCCCCAGACCTAAAGCTGGGATTCTGGTTTTGTTGTCCATGCCTCAAGTCCAGCAATACATTCTAATGGCTCTTATACACAGTAGTTTCCCTTCTAGGCGCAGCTGTTAGGCCCTTAGTTCTTGGAATGGGGATATGGTGGTAATTATCACAGCCCCACATACCCTCCACCATGTAATCCTTTAATATGGAGATCTCCTTTTAACTACTTCCCACCAGGAGGGCGTACATGGACGTCCTCCTGTTTCAGTGGTTATACTAGGCTGATGCCTGCACCTACAGGTATCAACCCGGTATCGTTCACTTCAGACGGCGATTCCCTGCACCATAGGAACAATCATAGTGGCAGTTCAGCCGCTTGGCTGTTCTTACAGGCAGCGGGAGAGGACGTCCCTTTCCTCCCTACGGTGATTCTACCGGCTCACCAGTTATCCAGAGAGAATCCATCGGCGCCAGAAGTAGACCATAGATATTTCAAGGGAACAGGTGATCTCCAGTCAGCTCTATGACTCTGAGGCCCTGGCAGTTGTAAATACTGCCATATACTCGGCTGGAAAGCCGCAATCGCCCTGTTTTAATTTTTATTTTTTTTATCTCCGGCTTTCTAGCCTGGAAGAGAGATGTGGGGTCTGATTAACCCCACATCTCCCCATAAAGAGGACCTGTCATGCACCATTCCTATTACAAGTAATGGGAATAAAAGTTACAGAAAAAATGTAATTTTTTTAAAGGGAAAGTGTAAAAATCAAAAAACGAAATGATTTATTTTCTTTAAAGTGCCCCGTGTGCTCACATGCAGAAGGGATTGCATACGTATGCCGCACCCATATATGTAAACCGCATTCAAACCACACATGTGAGGTATCGCTGTGAACGTTCACATTATACAAATAAAATTGTGCTAACGTTTAGAGTTTTTTTTTTTTTTTTTTTTTTAATTCATAAAAGTAAAAAAAAAAAAAATTGAAAAATTGCTGTGCAATTACCATGTGACATAAGTTGTAACAACCGCCATTTTATTCCCTAGGGTCTCTGCTTTAAAAAAATAAAAATAATAATAATAATAATAATGTTTAGGTTCCAAGTAATCTTCTAACAAAAAAAAATTATGATTTTTACACTAGGAGCAAAGTGCCAGATTAATAAAAAAGGTAAATAAAAAAAATGTAAATCTTTTTTGCCTACAGCATGACTTTCTTCTTTCAGAGAATCAAGGTTAAAACGTGTACAAGACAACCACCTCCATGGAGAAAAATGGCCTACATTTGGACATGGTGGAGACAGAATAAGAAACGTATTAAAAGTTACATATTTGTTCAAATGCCAACATGCATAGCTGGGATTCGGTCCCCGAGCTATTGGCTAATACCAATATCAAAAAATACCCTTATTTAGTAATTGCAGTCTCACCCAAGAATACAGATGCAGAATAGAACTGGTAGCTTTCACAATCTGAAACAGTCTATTTAATGAATCAGGACAATCATAAATAAATAAAAACTTGCATCTGGGCAAAGTAAAGGAAGATCAAAGATCGGCCAAACTTTTTTTCATTTTACTTCTGTTTAGAGTCCTGTGATCAAGAGTAAGCTAATAGTCACTATTACCCCTTTCACAATGAGGTGGTTTAGCACTAGAAATAGCCTCTAAATAGCGCCTGAAAACCGCCTCCTATTCATTTCAGTGTGTCTTTACACACTGGGGTGGTGCGCTTGCAGGATGTTAGGGAAAAGTCCTGCAAGCAACAGCTTTGGGGTGTATACAGTGCTCCCAAAACGCCCTGCCAATTGAAAGGAATGGGCAGCACTTCCAAAGCCCTTTTCAGGCGCTTTGGAAGCAATGTCCATTCCTTTCAATTGGCAACACATGTGCTTTTAACCCCTTCTTCGGCTGAAAAGTGCAGCTTAAACAATGCTAGAGTGCTGCTAAAACAAGTAGTACCAAAGTGGCCACAGTGTGAAAGGGCTCGATAAGCTGATGGGGCAGGGCCACACCACACTCAAGAAGAAACCCGACAACACTGCCAGGATCCACTTGGCTGCTTAATTGACAGCTGGCTCCACCTTTCACCGTATGTATGTTTTGTTCTTTTCTTTGTAGTCCCAAACATCTCCTCCTTTTAAAAGTGGAACTGCAGTCTGCTCACATAATTCGTATTAAAAACATCTTTGCAACTCTGAAGCTTCCCTACAACCACTTTGCAAATTACAGAAACACAGCATGTATAAAATAATGTGCTTGTCAAATATGCTGCAGAAATCTCTGTCCATCGAGTCTGGCAACAATTTTTAAAATGTGGGCCTGTTCACTTCCTGGATTTACAGAGGCACACCTCCAGCTCTGCAGTTCTCATTGGACCTCTTATGACTCCCTCCCCTTCTGGGCATATTCTCACAAGAGTTGGAGAGCTGTGCATGATATCATAAGCCTAGGCTTTTTTCCCCAAACAAGAAACAGGAAGTGGGCTGTATAAGGCATTTACTGGCAGAAAAAAAATTATATAGCTTTACTATCCAAAGTTAAAAACAAGGGCAGAAGATTAAAAGATGAAGAAATGACTGAAGTTGTGCTTTAGGCCTCATGTACATTGCTGCTGGTAAACGGACATTTAGGGGCAGTTGGGCATTTTTTTTTCAACTGCTCCTGAACTCTCCCTGAAGTTATCTTATCAGTACATGTACACAGGGTTGTTTATAGTCGTTTCTAGGCAGTTGTGTTTTAGAGGCTTTTTTGGAACCCAAAAAAAAAGCATTCAGAAGCTGTGTTTAGAGGTATTTCAAATGCGGAAACACATTTATTTTTCTTCAAGATAGCTAAAAATGAAACGCCTGTAAACAAAACGTGGCTAAATGCGAGTTACCACATTTACAAGCATTTTACGTTTGAAATGGCTCTAAACTCCGCGTCTGAGCCCATTTTTTTTGCATTCTCGAAAAAAAAAAAAAGCTTTGAAATGACTGTAAACGCCCCTGTGTACATGTACTGATAAGATAACCTAGAGGAGAGTTCAGGAGCAGCTGAAAAAAATGCCCAACTGATCCTAAATGTCCGTTTACCAGCAGCAGTGTACATGAGGCCTTATAGTTAGAGCTGTACAATTAATCATTAAAACATCGTGATCTCGATTCAACCCCTCTGAGACCTCTATTGGAGAGTTTGCTGATTTTTTTCATATAACAAGTGGATAGACTTATCTACTCACTCAGCTATCAAAAGAAAACATCCGGGCAGTCTGCCAAGTTTTTAAAATGAAATATTGTAACCAACTCTTCCTCCTTAGATCAAAGGAAAACATCTGTGTGTAAAGAAAAAAAATCCAGGCAGGCTGCCAAGTTTTTAAACAACATGTAAATGCAGGAAGTTTAACCACTAGAGATCCGCACTATAGCCAAATGACGGCTACAGCGCGGACCTCCTTTGCTGGGACTACGTCTATTGATGTCGTCCCGTGCACGAGCGGCCTGCGCGCCCCCTCCGAGCAAGGGGGTCGATCCCGACCCCTTACCACGTGATCAGCTGACAGCTGATCATGTGATCCAACGGAGCCGGTAATCGGCTATTTTTCCTCCACCGCGCTGACAGCGCGAGGAGAAAAAAAAAAGAGCCGATCACCGGCGGCCGTGATCGGGACATCAGTCCCAATCACGGCCAGCTTACCAGTGCCCACCTGCCAGTGCCACCTCAGGAATAACTAAGTGCCCCCCGTCAGTGCCACCCATCAGTGCCCACAATCTGCCTCAACAACGGTGCTACACCCCAATGCCACCTATCAGTGCCCATCAGTCCCATCTATTAGTGGTACCTATCAGTGCCCCTTAGTGCCACCCATCCGTGCCATCTTATGTGCCCATCTGTGCCGCCTTATCTGTGCCCATCAGTACTGCCTTATCTGTGCCTATTGGTGCCACCTTAACTATGCCTATCAGTGCAGCCTATCAGTGCCGCCTCATCAGCGCACTTCAATAAAGGAGAAAAATTACCCGTTTGCAAAATTTTATAACAAACTATTAAACATGATTTATTTTTTTTTGCATCTTTTTTTGTTTGTTTAGCGAAAAATAAAACTCCCAGCTGTAATTAAATACCACCAAAAGAAAGAAAATGATAAAAATTTCATTTGGGTACGGTGTTGTATGCCCGCGCAATTGTCATTCAAAGTGCATCAGCGCTGAAAGCTGAAAATTGGTCTGGGCAGGAGGGGGGTTTAAGTGCCCAGTAAGCAAGTGGTTAACCACTTAAAGTAGGTAAGCCTAGATTAAGGCTTATCTGTAGGTCCAAGAAATATCTCCTAAACGTACACTGTTTAGGAGATATTTACTAAAAGTCACAGCTGTCTACGGTGCACAGCGGCGCGCAGGCGCACTATCGCCGTAAGCAGCATGCCGCTGCTAATGGCGAAATTCCGTTAGTGGCGGCTCCCGTGCGCATACGCGGGAGTGACGTCCTCACTGCTCTGGCGCTGTGAGTGGCTGGAGCAGCGATACCCGGAAGAAGGACGCTCCGGACTACAGGGGACAGCGGAGACAGCGGTGACATTGATGGCTCCTGTGTCAGGTAAGTGACACATAATGGACATAAGTAAACACACCAGGGTTTACATCCTCTTTAAAGTTTAAATTTTTTTTTTTTTTTCTGACACTTGTTTCTTAAGTTAAAAATCAATATTTTTTGATAGAAAATTGCTTGGAGCTCCCAAACATATTATATTTTAGCAGAGACCCTAGAGAATAAAATGTCAATTGCTGCAATATTTTGTCATATTTGCCCAGCGGTCTTTTAAACGCAATTTTTTTGGGGAAAAAATACACTTCAAGGAATAAAAAAATAGTAATGTTAGCCCAATTTTTTTTTTTGTTTTTAAATGTGAAAGATGGTGTTACACCAAGAGAATCGTGATCTATCTTCTAAGAAAAAAAATTGTGATTCCCATTTTAGCCAGAATCATGCAGCTCTACTTATAGTTGTACAAATATCTGTATAGGGAATGTAGCCTATAATGTCATTCGATAAAGTTTATTTCGATCGGAATACTGCATCTTTCAGAATCAAACGTTTTCGTTAAAATTAAAAGGATGGTCCTAGCGGAAATGTAAAACAAAATATTTTTCTGTGTTGTGTAGAATTATTATTCTTATACAGGATTTATATAGCGCCAACAGATTGTGCAGCGCTTTACAACATGAGGGCAGACAGTACACTTACAATCCAAATCAATACAGGAGGGATCAGAGGGCCCTGCTCGTTACAGCTTACAATCTAGAAGGGAGGGTCAAGTGGAACAAAAAGGTAATAACTGTGGGGGGTAAATCCTGAAGGAAAGCATGGGAGGTGGTGATAAAGGAGCTAGAGAGCAGAAGGTCTTGAGAGGAACGAAGAGAATGAGTAGGTTGGTAGAGACTAGGCTAGTGATGTAGCTGGGGATAAGTAGTTGTTTAGTATTTTGAATTTAATTTGTTGGGTGAGTGGAAGCCAGTGGAGGGATTGACAGAGAGGAGTAGCAGACAGAGTGATTGGTAAGGTGGATGAGTCTGGCAGCAGCATTCGTGATGGATTGAAGAGGTGATAGACTATGTAGAGGTAAGCCAATGAGAAGGGAGTTGCAGTAGTCGAGAGATGACCAGTGAGAAAGAGGGGCATATTTTGGAGATGTTGCGGAGGTTGAGGCGGCAGGATTTGGAGAGCGATTGGACGTGGTGCTTAAAGGAGAGTTCAGAGTCCAGGACTACACCTAGAACCTTGGCATGCGGGGATGGGCTTATAGTTGTGCCATCGATTTTGACAGAGATCAGGAGAAGGGGAAAAGGGCATATGGGGAAGGAAACATAAGTTCGGTTTTGGATAGATTGAGTTTGAGGAAGTGGTGTGACATCCAGACTGATATATCCGATAGTAAATTAGTAATACGTGAGGAGACAGAGGGAGTGAGCCTAGGGGTAGAGAAATAGATTTGGGCGTCATCAGCGTAGAGGTGGTATTGGAAGCCATGGGAGGCTATCAGCTGATCCAGAGAGGAGGTGTAGACTGAAAATAGAAGTCCAAGAACAGAACCTTGGGGGACCCCAACTGAGAAATGGAGAGGAGACAGAGTTGTAAGAAACGCTAAAGGTGCGGTTGGATAAGTAGGAAGAGAACCAGCGAAGAGTACCATCACAGAGACCAAAGGCGTGGAGTCTGAGGAGGAAGGGGTGGTCAACCGTATCAAAGGCAGAAGAGAGGTCCAGGAGTAGGGGTAGAGAATAGTGTCCATTGGTTTTGGGTGTTGGATCATTTGTTAGTTTTAGGAGAGCAGTTTCTGTGGAGTATTGAAGACAAAATCCAGACTCGAGGAGATCAAGAAGGCTATTATCAGCAAGGTGGATGCTCAGTCAGTTGTAGACCAGACGTTCAAGGAGTTTGGATAAGAAGGGGAGCAAGGAGATGGGGTGTAGCTTGGATGGGTCCCCCCCGGTACCCTCTCACCTCTCCCCCAAAAAAAGGTGCTAAATGTGGCAGGGAACATAAGGGGGATGCAACCAAGTGGAACTTCTCCTTTTTGGGTAAAGTTCCTTTTTAACTTTAGTTATAAAAAATAAAAATTCAGCTAGGTCTTGTCACTCCCCCAGCTGATTAGTGAAGGAGAAGCAATATACTCATCTCCCTGTCATTCTGCTTAGTCCTAGTTAGCACATCACAATTAGCTGCCTCCCTGTACTGCATATCTTTCTCTCCCCTAAGCTATACTGAGAACTGAATGAATCTGCAAATACATTAATGCATTGAAACTGCAGGGGGAAAAAAAACGAAAAAATAAGTGTTTATTCAACTCGCTGCCTTCATAAATATGTGATAGATTACGAGGATTGTAACCATATCACAAAGTACACAGTCTTGATAAAGTATTCATAGCCCTTGACATTTTACACATTTTGTAATGTTACAACCAACGATGTAAATGTATTTTATGTGATAGATCAACACAAAGTGACACAGTGGAGAAGTGGAAGGAAAATAATAAATAGTTTTCAAAATTTTTACAAATATGTGAAGAGTGTGGCATGCATTTGTATTCAGCCCCCCTGAGTCAATACTTTGTAGAACCACCTTCCATTGCAATTACAGCTGCAAGTCTTTTTGGATATGCCTCTACCAGTTTTGCACATCCAGAGAGCGACATTTTTGCCCATTTTTCGTTGCAAAATGGCTCAAGCTCTGTCAGATTGGATGGAGAGCATGTGAACAGCATTTTTTTTTTTTTTTCGAATCTTGCCACAGATTCTCAATTTGATTTAGGTTTGGACTTTGACTGGGCCATTCTAACACACGAATATGCTTTGATCTAAACCATTCCATTGTAGCTCTGGCTGTATGTTTAGGGTAGTTGTCCTGCTGGAAGGTGAACCTCCATCCCAGTCTCAAGTCTTTTTTGCAGATTCTTAGCCCTTGTACACACGGTCAGAAATTCCGATGGAAAAATGTCAGCTCGCACCATGTTGTCGGATAATCCGGCCGTGTGTGGGCTCCATCTGACTTTTTCGTCGAATGTCCGACCAACAAAGTTTGAGAGCTGGATATAAAATTTTCCGACAACCTGATCTGATCAGACTTTTTCTGATCATTTGTAGAGAATTCCGATCGGACAAAGTGCCACGCATGTTCAGATCAAATTACAGAGACCAAAGCTATTGGCTACTAGCCTGAACATATTCCTGTCGTAACGAACGTCATCACGTTACGAACGATCGGATTTTCCGACAACTTTGTCCGACCGTGTGTATGCAAGACCAGTTTCGGACAAAATCTGTTGGAAAAAAATCGGATTTTGTGGTCGGAAAGTCAGACAGCGTGTACAAAGGCTAACAGGTTTTCTTCTAAGATTGTCCTGTATTTGGCTTCATCCATCTTCCCATCAACTCTGACCAGCTTCCCTGTCCCTGCTGAAGAAAATCCCCACAACATGATACTGCCACCACCACGTTTTGACTAATAGTTGTCCTGTGGAGAGATTCTCCCACCTGAGCTGTGGATCTCTGCAGCTCCTCCAGAGTTACCATGGGTCTCTTGGCTGCTTTATTAATGCTCACCTTGCCCGGCCTATCCGTTTAGGTGGATGAGCATGTCTTGGGAGGTTTATTTTACTTTATTTTTTAAGGTTTTGCCATTTACTAATTAGGTGCCTTCTGAAAGCAATGGGTTCCACTAGATTTTAGTTAGGGGTATCAGAGTAAAAGGGGGCTGAATGCAAATGCACACCACACTTTTCAGATATTTATTTGTAAAAAAACAAACAAAAAAATTTAAACCATTTTATACATTTTCCTTCCACTTTGGGTTTGTTTAGCACATAAAATTCCAAAAAAAAAAATGTAAAATATAAAAAATACTTATGCTTTTGGTTGTAACATGACAAAATGTGGAAAGTTTTTTTCAAGGGGTATGAATACTCAGGGCACCATATATGCATATGCAGATATCAGTAATAATAACCCAGCTTGTTTGTGTAAATTGTTGAACCACACAGTATAGCCAATGACTAAGCAACTTTAAGCACTTGTCTATTAGTACCATTTATAAACCGCAGCTGGTGGACTAGGATTTTAAACCCACTCCTAGATGCTATAAGTGTGTGTTTTTAAAACTTGTACAGCGAAGAGCAGAAAGAATTCTTTGCATAGAAATAATTGTGAAACACTTTAGTCGAGATCGTGATAGCGATTCTTGACGATTAATTGTGCGGCTCTGGTAAACACCCTAGAGAATAAAATGGTGGTTGTTGCAATATTTTATGTCACACTGTATTTCAAATGCAATTTTTTGGGGGGAAAATTACTTTAATGAATTATATAAAAAAAATAAAATAAAAAAAAAGTTAAGTTAGCCCATTTTATTATTTTTTATTTTTTTTATAATGTGAAAGATTTTACGTCACAATCGTGAGAGAATTGTGATCTTTTTATTCTAAGCAAAAAAACAGATTCTCATTTTGGCCAGAATCGTGCAGCTCTACTTGAAAGTATTCAAAATGTCAAGATTGGCATTTCTAAATACCTTTTTATTTTTTAAAACTGGCGCCTTTAAGATGCCAGTAATCCAGGAAGTGACGTCCCCTTCCACTGCTTGTAATAACGGTCGAGCGGCTGCTGAGCCGCATCGGTTGTTATTACAATAAAGCCGATCATCCGCTCGAAAGAATGGTACCAAGGTGATGCCTGCAGCTGCAGGCATCACCCTGGTAAAACCACTTGAAGCAACATTGGTAATCGGTCTAGTTTGCGACCGATATCAGCATTTTCTGAAAAATTGGTATCGGTTGATTCCAAATCTAGACGGATTAAAGAATTTATTGTAGTTATATATGCATTTAATGATCTTTTATAATTAGCGGGATTAAATCTGGCTGATAATCTGCTTTAAAAAAAAAAAAAAAAGTGTAAACTCTGAATAAGGCTCAGATAATTCACAACCAAACGCAATGCAGTATTTGCTTGTAGCACAGATTTCAGGTTTTGGCAGAGCAGCCATCATATCCTGCAACACTGGGAAGCACTTTCACAAAAGCAGACCGACATTCTTTTTCAGGAATTCAGACTGTGACCCTAGAAGCACCAGGGCATAACTTGCCAACTGCTGTGAGCTACGTTTTATGACTGTCATCTGTATGACGCAGCATATATTTTGTGCTGAGCTAAAACATATTGCATTTTTCTCTTTAATCAGGGCAGTATATATTTAAAAAAAAAAGCAAACCAATACTATATTCTGATATATCCAGAATAGCTAGAAATTAATAACATATGGGGATGCTGAGAATGAAGGACTGAACGTGTGCAGGTAAACGCAGAAAAAAAGTCCCTTTTTCAGAACTTGACCTGAGCTTTTATATGGGGTAAAGTTTAATTCTACTTTAAACAATATCTTAACCTATAATAAATCATATAATATGGCACTTTCCAACAAAAAACAGACCAAACTAGATAAACTATTGATGGCGCAAGGTAGTATTCGAGGAATGGAAAACTAAAACTGAATGCACCAGTTAGTAATATTTCTTCACTTTGAAGGGTAAAGGAGGTAAGAAATGACCAGTGGGCCAAAGCATAACAGAAAAAATGGTCTTAAAGAGGAAGTAAACCCTGATGGGTTTTACTTCCTCTGTTTACCTGCAAAGGTAAAGCATAATGGGCTACTATGTATCGCATAGTAGCCCATTATGTGACACTTTCCTGACACAGGACCCAGCGATTATCACAGCAGTCCCCTCTTCCACGAAATGCCCATCTTCCTTCCGGGTATCATGGCTCCGGCGCTGTGATTGGCCGGAGCCGCGATGTCACTCCCGCACATGTGCATGGGAGCCGCCACTAACGGCATGATCGCATGCATGCAGGTAAGCCTTAATCTAAACAAAGTGGTCTGTAAGGGTTTACAACCACTTTAAGCCAGCCATAGATGGATCACATCTCACCCAGTTCAGCAGGGACAGGCTGAGATTTCATCCATGGGTAGGCTGGTTGTACTGAAGTAGATCCATCAATCTAATTCAGTACAACCTGCCTGTTTTGTATGCGATTTTGGCCGGGAGCGTGTCCTGCTGGCAGGGAAATGTGTTGATTGTAGAAAATCAGGGGAAAGCAAATAGCATCATTCATGGCCTGCCTTAAAGGAGAAGTCCAGCCAAAGCTCTTTTGGCTGGGCTTCTCCTCTGGGTCAAAGGAGTGCAATTGCTTTTGCACTCCTGTGTCCCATTTTCAGCAGAGAGCGGACTGAAGTCTGCTCTCTGGTGATAACACAGAAATCAGTCCAGGCACCGCATCATCTTTCCAATGGAAGTCTGGCGCCTTGGGCACAGGCAGTTTGCATACAGGGCATTTTATCTGTCCCTGTAAGCATGTAAATACTTGGTTGTGTGATTTACTAGCTTCCATTGATTTGTACAGGTGGCTGTACACAACACCTATGACTCCCAAGTGCATAAATACACTTGTTTTTACAATGTAGGAACCAATACACATGTGTGAATGAGCCCTTAGATGTGGCATAGAAATAAGTTTGCTTTTTACTGTCTTAAAGACCTCTTTTCCCCCGTTAATGAGCCGTTAGAAATGGCACAGAAATCAACTTGTTTTCTTACAGTATAAGGCCTCATGCCCACGAGCGTTTTTACAGCCGCGTTTAGTAACTTTTTTTACAGCTTAAATATGCATCTCCATGTTATTCAATGGCCTCATACCCACACAGGCGTTTTTTGAGCTGTAAGTGGCATAGGCGTTTTTAAACTCCAAACACCCAGGACCAGGCTCCAGCACTAGAGCTGTAAAAACGGCAATAAATGCTAAACGCGACTTAACGCTGTATACAGGCGTTTCTCTTTCTCTATTGAAAATCAATGATTCCCTCTGGGAGTCCATTGATTTGAATAGAAATGGCACCAGAAGTCAAATCATGATACTCCGACATGCGGTGCGACTTGTGCTGAGGATCTTGATGTGGAACCCCCGCCAAAATTGGCTTGGGGTCCCCCCAGGACGATACCAGACGCCCCGGTATGGATTTTTAAGGGGAACCCCCATGGAAAAAAATGGCATGAGGTCCCCCCCCCCCCCCCAAATCCATACCAGACCCTTATCAGAGCATGTTGATGACAAGGGCCTCTTCCCGACAACCCTGGCCATTGGTTTAACAAGTCACACACACTCACATGGGAGGGTGGGATCTGGGGGCCCCCTTGTTAAAGGGGGCTTTCAGATTCTGATAAGGGCCTGACAGTCAACGGCCAGGGTTGTTGGGAAGGAGGCCCTTGTCCTCATCAACATGGGGACAAGGTGCTTTAGGATGGGGGGCGCAGGGCCCCACCTAACCAGGGCATATAGCCTGGTATGGTACAGGAGGGGGGCATGCTCGTTCCCCTTTCCTGACCTGCCGGGCTGCGTGCTCCGATAAGGGTCTGATATGAATATTTTGGGGAGGGCCCCCCCCCCCCGCACCTTTTTTTTTTTTTTTTTTTTTTTTTTTTGCAGTGAGGGTTCCCCTTAACCACTTCAGCCACGGAGGATTTTACCCCCTTCCTTACCAGAGCACTTTTTGCGATTTGGCACTGCGACGCTTTAACTGACAATTGCGCGGTCGTACAACGTTGCACCCAAACAAAATTGACATCCTTTTTTTTTCCCCACAAATGGAGCTTTATTTTGGTGGTATTTGATCACCTCTGTGGTTTTTTTATTTTTTGCGCTGTAAACAAAAAAAGCGACAATTTTGAAGAAAAACACAATTTTTTACTTTTTGCTATAATATCCCATAAAAAAAAAAAAAAAATCGCAATTGATTGGCTTGTGCAAAAGTTATAGCATCTACAAAATAGGGGATAGATTTACGGCATTATTTTATTTTTTTACTAGTAGTGGCGGCGATCTGTTTTTTTTTTTTTTTTTTTGTTTTCTCTCCTTTTTTTTTTTTTTTTGTTTTCTCTCCTTTTTTTTTTTCCCCCCTCCTCCCCCCTCTCATATCTGCAACATTATGGCGGCCACGTCGGACACTTTTGACCCTTTTTTGGGACCATTTACACATCGATCGGTGCTATAAAAATTGCACTGATTACTGTGTAAATGTGACTGGCAGGGAAGGGGTTAACACCAGGGGCTGCTGCAGGCAGGGCCGCTGTTAGAAATCATGGGGCCCCATACAGCGTACCTGACAGGTCCCCTTGGTGATCATCATTGGGGAGTCAGGGGACTAAGCCTCAGCCTGTGTGATGTGTGTGTAGGGGAATTGCTTGCCTGTGGGACCACCATCAGGATTACTCTTTCAGTCTCTCCTTCAGGCTCCAGCAGCACGGCACTTACTGAGGGAAGGGAGCCGCATTACAATTGAATCCATCCGCCCAGGAAAGCATACAGTGAGCACAAGGTACACAGATGCTGAGCAGGGATTGTATGCCTCCACCCGAAAATAGAGAAAAACTTCCTCTTCTTCTCTCACCTCCTGGGCCCCTCTATTAACCTGATGGGGGCCCAGGAAGGTACTATATACCTTGCCAATCAAGTAGGAGCAGGTTAATAAACTTATTTAGCGAATTCGTTTTTTTAGCTAGAAATCTGCTCGGGCCCCCCCTGCTGGCTGGGCCCGGTACAACAGGGCTTGTTGTGCTGACCTATCAGCGGCCCTGGCTGCAGGGGTTAATATGTTCCCTAAGGGAGTGATTCTAACTGTAGGGGGGAGGGGACTCACAAGGGGAGGAGACCGATCGGTGTTCCTCTGTACTGGGAACACACCATCGGTCTCCTCTCACAGCACGTGGATCTGTGTGTCTACATACACAGATCCACGGTCCTGCTGTGTTCCCAGGCAATCGCGGGAGCCTGGCGGACTGGAGATCCCATCTGTGGGCATCACATGTCTATAGGCCGGGACTGAAGTGGTTAAAGTCCATACCAGATCGAAGGGTGTTGCATCGTCCTGGGGAAACCAAGCGTGTTTTTTTGTTTGTTTTTTTTTCTCCATTTTGGTGGGCTTCCCCTTCGAGATCTTCAGCACACAAGTCGGATCATCATGATCAGACTTCTGGTGTGACTTATATGCAAATCAATGGGCTCCCATAAAACGGCTGAATGCGCATTGACGCCAATGCAAAATGCTGATAAAAATCGCGTTTTTTAACGCTGCTTTTTTCCTGGTGTCGGTACTAGCTTTACAGCTCGTTTTTTATAACGTCCGTGGGCACGAGGCCTAAGATCTCTTTGCCCAATCAATGAGCCCATAGAAATGGAACAGAAATAGGTGTCATTTATGATGTTAAGACTTCAATGCCCCGTGAATAAGCACCTAGAGTGGTGCAGAAATACACTTGTTTTCACAGTGTACAGCCCTTTGTACCCCTGAAAGTTAGCCCTTAGGGTAGGGCGGAAATATGCTTTTTTTTTTTTTTTTATAACATCTACAGCATTCTACTTAGCGGAGGATGAGCCCTTAGATATGGCGCAGACATACGCATTTTATGGTGTACAAACCTCTGTGCCCCTGTGAATGAGCCCCTTGAGGTGGTGCAGAAATACACACTTTACGGTGTATAGCCCTCTGCACCCTGCAAATGAGCCCTTAGAGTGGGGCAGAGATATGCTCTTTTTATGGGTTACAACGTCCCTGTGAATTAGTCATGGTGCAGAAATATACTAATTCTTTATAGTGTGTCACCCCCAACCCCCCCCCCCCTCTGTGTCCCTGTGACTGACCCCCTTTTATTCTGCACCTAACTATAGGCAGTGCATAATCGTCGAAACGTGCAATGATTTGCATTTCACTAATCCTAGTTCATCAGGCCCTAGGTTTCAGTGCAACCACTACTAGCCATAGCTAAGGCTTGTGAAGTCAGCATTAACGAAATATAGCAGACATGAATATTCATGTACGCTCTGACACATGTAGTGACATGCCACCCTCTTCTCCAGCTCTGGTGGTTTTGAAGGAGATGAAAACTAAAGTCGAGGAGGATGAGTCATGGCTGTGACAGAAATGGAGAAGGTGCAAATCCAAGGACTGCCAGGAGCCCGCTCTGTGTGCAGAAACACTGGCAGCTGTGACCCAGACATTGACTCTCATGAACATCTGTGTGACCTGCCCACTACCTGAAGACGGGGGATTATTAGGATGGAAGTCAGCAGAATACAAATACATGGAGATTGATGGGAAGTCAGAACATACATACAAATACATGGAGATTATTAGGCAGTCAGGAAAACATGTAAATACGTAGAGATTAGGCCTCATGCACACTTGAGTCCAACAAAACGCCTGTTTTACAGGCATCCAGCATTTTGTTTTTCTTCCTCTAAACCCCTGGTGCCCAACCTTCAGCCCTTTGGTATATTATGTGTGTCCCCTTGGGCAGCTTGTATTGGGGACATTGATTAGAGCAGGGGTCTACAAACTTTCCTAACAAAGGGCTAGTTTCCTATCCTTCAGACTTTAGGAGGGCTGGACGCTGGCGTCAGTTGGAGGAAGGACGCCACGCTGTTGGTCAGAGGAATAATGTCTTGTGTCAGTGAGAGGAATACTTCCCCAAGGGCCAGATAAAGGCAAGCAAAGGGCCACCCCCCGGGTGACAATTTGGAGAGTACTGGATTCGAGTAACATGTTCCCAGGTTTATATTGTATTTTGCAGCACATCCCCACAAAGAAAGGTAGCATGTCCACACTGTCTGACCCTCCTTTTCTCTGTGTGCGGCTCGGTCTCCTCGGCTCCCAGTCAGCGGTCTATGTGTGCGGCGCTGTCTCCTCCGCTCCGCACACATAGACCGCAGACCGGGAGCTGAGGAGACTGCGCTGCACGCAGACCGGGAGCTGAGGAGACTGCGCTGCACACATAGACTGCTGACCGGGAGCGTCTCCTCAGCTCCCGGTCTGTGTGCGGTGCGGTCTCCTCAGCTCCCCGTCAGCGGTCTACGTGTGCGGCGCGGTCTCCTCAGCTCCCCGTCAGCGGTCTACGTGTGCGGCGCGGTCTCCTCAGCTCCCCGTCAGCGGTCTACATGTGCGGCGCGGTCTCCTCAGCTCCCCGTCAGCGGTCTACGTGTGCGGCGCGGTCTCCTCAGCTCCCCGTCAGCGGTCTACGTGTGCGGCGCGGTCTCCTCAGCTCCCCGTCAGCGGTCTACGTGTGCGGCGCGGTCTCCTCAGCTCCCCGTCAGCGGTCTACGTGTGCGGCGCGGTCTCCTCAGCTCCCCGTCAGCGGTCTACATGTGCGGCGCGGTCTCCTCAGCTCCCCGTCAGCGGTCTACGTGTGCGGCGCGGTCTCCTCAGCTCCCCGTCAGCGGTCTACGTGTGCGGCGCGGTCTCCTCAGCTCCCCGTCAGCGGTCTACATGTGCGGCGCGGTCTCCTCAGCTCCCCGTCAGCGGTCTACGTGTGCGGCGCGGTCTCCTCAGCTCCCCGTCAGCGGTCTACGTGTGCGGCGCGGTCTCCTCAGCTCCCCGTCAGCGGTCTACATGTGCGGCGCGGTCTCCTCAGCTCCCCGTCAGCGGTCTACGTGTGCGGCGCGGTCTCCTCAGCTCCCCGTCAGCGGTCTACGTGTGCGGCGCGGTCTCCTCAGCTCCTTGTCTGTGTGCAGCAGGTCCCCTCCCTGAGGTGTAGAGAGGAACCCTCTAGAAGTATGGCCCTCTCTTATATACAGAACATGGTCCACACACACACACACACACACACACACACACACACACACACGTGTCTATAGGAAACAGGAGGGGTAAGTCCAGTCATAGGTACCCTGTGGCCCCCCAACTACTTGTAGGTGTCGCCCTTCCATGGAGCCGAGGCAGGATGGGCTCGGTCCGCCCTCCTCCAGGGGCTGAGGAAGCAGTGACACCCAGGCAGGCTGGAGCTGTGGGACAGGGAGCGGCTGACACATGGAAATCTCTGCAGAGCCGAGGCCTGGCGCCTCATTCCCTCCCGCCTTACACACAGTTCAGGCTCAGACCTGGCGCTCTTACCTGATATCAGAAGATGTATGCCGGGTGACAGCGACGAGAAGAGATGACAGGAGCCGTGCAGTGCAGCCTATGGATGGGCTGAGAGTGGAGAAGAAGAGGCGGGCGGAGCTGCGTATGTGTGTGTGTGTCAGCGAGCTATGTAAAAAGGGGAGGAGAGGAGGAGGAGGAACAAGAAAACTTGTCAACTTTCCCTGTGATTGGAGCCAGGCCCTACTCATAGAAGGGCGGAGCCTCCTCACTGCTCTCCGCCCCGGGGCCTCATTTACGCTGCCAATCATATGCACGTCTTCTAAACACGTATGAATGCATGTAGTCATGTCAAGGCTGCTTTAACCCTGAACGCTCAGGGCCAAAGCCAACAGCATTGGTTCCAGCGATCAGCCCCGTACAGCCGCAGCCTGCCATTGACCTGTCCTTCTACATGTGCTCTTCTCCTCCGATCGCCTTTTACTGCTGACAGGAACAAGCAGCCACAGGCTTTTCTGGCACTTTTCTGTTTAAATCAGGATTTTTTGCTAGAAAATTACTTGTAACCCATTTTTTTTTTTTTTTTTTTTTAGCAAAGACCATATGGAATAAAATGGCGAATGCTGCAATATTTTATGTCGCGCTGTATTTGCGCAGCAGTTTTTCAAATGCATTCTTTGGGGAAAAAATACACTTTAACTGCTTGCCGCCTGCCCAACCTCAAATGACAGAGGGACAGTACAGCTCTCATTCTGGGTGGACCTCAAATGACGGCACACCTGAACGGCGCGCAGGGCAGCGATCACGGCTGTGCCGTGTCCTAGCAGCACCACCATCTTTGTAAAGAGTCGCAGCCGCTGCTCTTTAACCATGTGATCGGTCTGTGTCCAATGACAGCCAGTTACATGTAACCATGGAAATGCTGGTAATCATGTGTGGCAAGGAGAGCCGATCAGTGGCATCTCCTCGCAGGGGACATCCAGACATGTAATCAGGGCCAGGGCCGTCTTTAATATTGATTGGACCCTGGGCAAGAATTTTCTTGGGGTTCCCCCCCCCCATGCAATTTCACTCTCCACCTGCTCTGAGACATACAATAAATAGCAGCTAGACTTAAAATAAGTTTATTGTATCAGATCAGGCAGCGATTGGTTTTAATTGGTTACAGCATATCATTACTGCTTAATGCTTGGTTGCTAGAGGTTACAGTACATATTACGGTTCACTGATTAGTTGCTAGAGGTTACAGCAAATGATTTCTGCTTGTTAATTGGTTTCTAGAGATTAACATGCAGTAATACTGCTCACTGAATGGTTGCTAGAGGTTACAGCACATCATCTCACTGCAGGGGAGCATGATACACATATGAATGCTGCCTTTATTTACATATCGATGCCGCCGGCCACAGCTATTTAATTAGTAATGCCACCGCTATTGACATACTAATACCGGCTATTTACATGTAAACACAGGGTCTGCAGGTGAGTCATCTGTACACAACAATAGGGCAGAGCTGTGCAGCATTAGTACCAGCACTTTACACTGAGATCAGGACACATCACAGGACTAAAACTTCAAGGGACAAGGGAATTTAAACTGGGATAGTTGGCAAGTATGAGGCAGCTGCTTTGGGCCCCACAACAATGGCAGGGCCCAGGGCAGCTGCCCCTTTTGCCCTGTCTTAAAGACGGCCCTAATCAGGGCACTGATCATCAGTGCCCTGATTACAATAAAGCACCAGCAATCAGTGCCCATTAGTGATGCCAGTCAGTGCTGGCTATCAGTGCGGCATATTAGTGCCTCCTCATCAGTGCCCACCAATGAAGGAGAAAAATTACTTATTTACAAAATTTACTGACAGAACCTAAAACTTTTTTTCCCCCTAAAATGTTCTGTCTTTTAAAAAGAAAAAACAGCAGTGATTAAATATCACCAAAAGAAACCTCTATTTGTGTGAAGGAAATAGAAGAAATTTCACATTGTTAGTGTAGCATGACCATGCAATTGTCATTCAAAGTGTGGCAACACTGAAAGCTGAAAACTGGCCTGAGTTGTAAGGGCGTGAAAGTGCCCTGTAGGCAAGTGGTTAATGAATAAAAAGAAACACAATATTTACAAAATATTTTTTGTATAATCTGAAAGATGATTTTATGCCTAGTAAATTGATACCTAACATGTTACGCTTTAACCACTTCAGCTCCGGAAGGTTTATTCCCTTTCATGACCAGGTAATGTTTTTGGGATACGGCACTGCTTTAATTTAACTGAGAATCGTGCAGTCGTGCGACATTGTACCCAAATAAAATTGATGTCCTTTTTTTTTTCCCACAAATAGAGCTTTCTTTTGGTGGTATTTGATCACCTTTGTGGTTTTTATTTTTTGCATTTTATACAAAAAAAAGACCTGTAATTTTGAAAAAAAAACAACATTTTGTTTTCTGCTATGAAACATACTCCATAAAATGTAAAAAAAAAAAAAATCGAATTTCTTCATCGATTTTAGGCCAATATGTAATCTTCTACATATTCTTAGTTAAAAAAAAAATCCCAATATGTGTATATTAATTGGTTTGCGTAAAAGTTAGTGTCTACAAACTATGGGGGTTATATATATGGTTATATATATATATATATATATATATATATATATATATATATATATATATATATATATATATATATATATATACACACACACATAAAATATTTTTATTTATTTTTTTACTAGTAATGGCGGCGATCAGCGACTTATAGCAGCAGGATTACAATATTGCAGCAGACTAATCAGACACCTAACTGACACTTTTTTTGGGGACCAGTGACACTAATACAGTGATCGGTGCTAAAAAATATGCACTTTAGAGCGGCACTATTAATCGTAAAGAATCATTATCGTGTTTTTTTTTTTTTTTTTTTTTTTTTTTTTTACCCGTTGCGATCTTGACAAAAGTCTTTCCCGAAATGTATTTTATTTTTTTCTATGCAGAGAATTCTCTCTGCTCTGCTGAAGCCACAGCCAAAAGGAAGGAAGAAGAAAAAAATGGACAGTCTGCCAAGAATCATAACTTTCTTTAGCAGTGGAACTAAGACTAAACATTGTAACAATTTGTTAAAGGAAAAGACTTTGGCGTGTAATTGAGGAAAGTTTAACCAAACACTAAACCTTTTTCTGAGATTTGCTGGCTTCAAGTTAAAATCTTTTTTTTTTTTTTTTTTTGCTAGAAAATTACTTAGAACCCCCTAAGCAATATTTTATGTCACACTGTATTTGCACAGCTGTCTTTCAAATGCATTTTTTTTGGGAAAAAAAAACTAGCCAATAAAGTTAGCCCAACTTTTGTATAATGTGAAAGATTTTAAGCTGCAACAATTGTGAGAGAATTGTGATCTTTATACTAAGCAAAAAAATTGTAATTTTCATTTTGGCCAGAATCACGCAGCTCTCATGCACTGTTACTGTAATAATGACACTGGCGGGGAAGGGGTTAACATCGGGGAAATCAAAGGGTTAATTGTGTTCCCTAGGAGTGATTACTAACTGTGGGGGAGCTGTTTTGACTGGTAAAGATCCTTGTTCCTGCTTAGCAGGAACACAGGATCAGCACATACCCCTCTCAAAGAATGGCAATCTGCCTTGTTTACAAGGCCTTAGGCCCCATTCACACCTGAGGGTTTTGTAGCTTAACCACTGTCGGCATATATATATGTCGGCAGAATGGCGCGGCTGCGCAAAGTAACGTAGCCATATGTTACTTTGAATTTCTTGCCGTGCGTGTGTGCCTGCCGCGAGCTCTGCGACAGTGCCCGCGGGACCTGCAGACTCGATCAACGCAGGGATACCCGCGACTGTGTCACGGAGCTCAAGAACGAGGAGATGCCAATGTAAGCAGCATCTCCCCATTCTGCCTAATGGCAGGACACGGATCTTCTGCTCCCTGTCATCAGGAGCAGTGATCAGTGTCACATGACACACAGCCCAACCCCCAGACAGTTTGAAACACTCCCCTAGGACACACTTAACCCCTCCCCGCCCCCTAGTGGTTAACCCCTTCACTGCCAGTGACATTTTTACAGTAATCAATACAATTTTATAGCATTGATCACTGTATTAAAGAGGAAGTAAACCCTGATGGGTTTACTTTCTTTGTCTCCCTGCAAAGGTAAAGCATAATGCGCTACTATGCATCGCATAGTAGCCCATTATGTGTCACTTACCTGACACAGGAGCCAGCAATGTCACCGCTGTAGCCACTCACAGCACTGGAGCAGCAATGGCATCACTCCTGCGCATGTGCACGGGAGCTGCCACTGCTGCTAACCGCGATAGTGCACCTGCGCACCGCTGTCTACTTTTAGTAAATATCTCCTAAACCGTGTAGGTTTAGGAGATATTTCTTGGACCCACAGGTAAGCCTTAATCTAGGCTTACCTGTAGGTCAAAGTGGTTTGTAAGGGTTTACAACTACTTTAATGTCAATGGTCCCAAAAATGTGTCAAAATTGTCCGATGTGTCCGCCATAATGTCGCAGTCATGATAAAAATCGCTGATCGCCACCATTACTTGTAAAGAAAAAATAATATTAATAAAAATGCCATAAAACTATCCCCTATTTTGTAGATGCTATAACTTTTGCGCAAACCAATCAATAAACGCTTATTGCGATTTTGTTTACTAAAAATATGTAGAAGAATGCATATCAGCCTAAACTGAGGAAAAAAATGTTTTTTATATATCTTTGGGGGGTATTTATTATAAAAATGCATTTTTTTCTAAATTGTCGCTATTTTTTAGTTTATAGCGCAAAAAAGAAAAACTGCAGGGGTGATCAAATACCACCAAAAGAACGCTCTATTTGTGGGGAAAAAAGGATGCCAATTTTGTTTGGGAGCCACATCGCATGACCGCGCAATTGTTAGTTAAAGCGACACAGTGCCCAATCACAAAAACTGCTCTGGCCAGGAAGGGGGTAAATCCTTCTGGGGGTTGAAATGGTTAAAGACTGAAGCTACAAAACACTTGAGGGGAAAAAATCCATTATTCTCTATGGAGGTGGTTTGCATCTCCACTCCAAGTCGCCTGAAGCCCTATTCCTGAAGCTCAAACAAGTTCAGGACCCTTTTTGTCGCTCGAATTCGGCAGATTTGGGCGTTTTTTGGAGCAGGAACCAGATGACAAAATCTAAAAACATAGCAACAAATGATGAAACGTATGATCATTTTTCCTATTGGCTAATAAAAAAAAAAATTGACAAAGCAGGTAAGGGGGAACTATGTTCACAGGGAGGAGGGCTGGGATGTAGCACTGCATAGACTAGACACTACTGACACTGACTGTACTGTAAGATCCTCATGTAATGTGGGCTTTGGTGACCAGAGACCACTTTACCTCAGAGTTCCTCTTTACACCACAGTCCCCAGCATTTCCCCTTAAATCACAGTCCGCAGAGGTACTCCTTTACATCAGGGTCCGCCGAGGGTCCCCCTTTACATCAGGGTCCGCCGAGGGTCCCCCTTTACATCAGGGTCCGCCGAGGGTCCCCCCCTTTTACATCAGGGTCCGCCGAGGGTCCCCCCCTTTTACATCATGTTCCGCCGAGGGTCCCCTTTTACATCATGTTCCGCCGAGACTCTAATGTAAGGGGGAAAATTTGTAATGGGAGTGGGTAGGATTTGTTCTGTTTTGCTTAACCATATCCTGGGAGCACCAGATGTGACCGTACATGGTTGATGCCTCACTCCTGATACATTAGCAGTCTGGTTTGTCCCTCCTGTGCAATGTAAGTTCCGCCTGCTTCTCCTCCTTATCTGCTGGTCCATATCTCCCTCTGAACTCCCCTCCTCTTCCTCTTCCTCTTTTGTGGGCACCCACGTGACATCACTAGACACGTCGTCATCGACGTCACCTTCCCCACCGCTATAATTAGAGATCTCGGAGTAGGCAGCAAACCCGGGGACCAACCTCCTTGGGCTGATCTGGGTACTGTCATCAGACTGCTGAGTGGCGGTTGTTGCTACCTCCTCTTCCTGATCCAATGCCAATAATATGTCAATGGCAATGTCTTGTGATGGATCAGAAAATAATTCCTGTGACCCAAGCGGAGGGTATATGGTGGTGGTGGTGTCGGTGGTAGTGTCTTTGGGGGTGCACACAGCAGAGAGTGAAGAAGAGGGTGCAGATCGAGAGGATGAGGAGGGTGCAGAAGAGTAAGGCTGAGTGAGCCACTCAACCAAGTCTGGTGCGTTCTTTGACGTAATCAAACACACCTTCTGCAATTTCCCACTTTGGCTCAAGCCTGTTGCTCCTGCCCTACCCCTACCACCCCTGCGGAAGGGCCTGCCTCTTCCTCTGCCTGTCATTTTTTAAATTACCCTGTGACAAAAGTCTCTAGAGAAGTGCAGTATATGTGGAAGAAGGTATATAACGCCCTGCTTCAATCTGTTGTTTTAGGGGGCCCCTGGTCTATCACACCAGAAATACTTTTTTGCGTTTGTCACTCTTTGTAGTATCGCTGCAGAACCGCTCAGCAGTCACAATGCTGCACAGTGGAAATGCACTATACTATGCTTTCTATTTTTGCAAGTATTTTATACGTGTATTACACCCCTATATACTGCACACCAAATAGTACACCTATACCAGTCCTTAAAAGGACCTTTGTGGACCTTATAGTAGCTAGTGAATTGCAGACTGTCCCTGCTCCAAACGCCAAACTGTCCCTCCCTAGCGACAGCTGCAAAATCGGTCAGCAGCACTGCATGCAGTCAGTACACTATAATAAGCTTTCTATATTTGAAAGAAAGTATATTATTTGTGTATTCCAACCCTATATACTGTACACCTATACCAGTCCTTAAAAGGACTTTTGAAGACCTAATAGCAATAGCTAGTGATTAGACTGTCCCTGCTCCACACAGAGTCCTTTCCCTACACTGACAAAAGACAGAATGTAAAATGGCCACCAGATCAGGTCTATTTAGTTGGGGGTATGTCCATGTGCTGAAATGTCTCAATTGGCTGTCCTGTACCCCATGATGGATGTGTCATGGGTCAAAGTTCTTCACAATGTAAACGAATATGTCCGCGCGAACAGCGCCAGAAGTCCGCCGGTTTGGCGAATCGTGAATGAGAAAAGTTTGCCACGAACAGACCGCTGGGCGAACCGCAAGGCCATCTCTACCTAAAGCTACCCCAATTGCTGGTGTTCTGCTGATCCTATACCACAGGCAGCTGCTGCAGCAATTACAGTCGGTGTATTGTGCCACCAGCACAGTGTACACCTAAAGCTACCCCAATTGCTGGCGTTCTGATCCTATACTGCAGGCAGCTGCAGTAATTACAGGCGGTGTACTGTGTCATCTGCACAGTATGTTCCTAAATCTACCCCAATTGCTGCTGTTCTGATGGTCCTATACCACAGGCAGCTGTAGCAATTACAGTCAGTGTATTGTGCCACTTGCACAGTGTACAACTAAAGCTACCAAAATTGCTGGTGTTCTTCAGATCCTATACCACAGGCAGGCAGCTGCAGTAATTACGGTCGGTGTATTGTGTCATCAGCACAGTGTACGCCTAAAGCTACACCCATTGCTGGTGTTCTCATAGTAATAATACTACAGGCAGGCTGTTGATTCTTCTAGCTGCAGTATAATCCGTATATACATCCCAGCTTTGTGAAGCTACATCTCCCTGCAAGCCATTAGTATGTCTGGAAGGCCAACAAAGAGAGGCAGACATTCACGAGCCAATAAGAGGGAAAGCAGACTCTTTGTCTAGAGGCAACAGTGCTGGTTATGGACATGGTGCATCCTCATCAGCACGTAGCCATGGGACACGCTTGTCCTTATTTTCGGCAGCTGGACGCGTTGAGCCGCAACATGCCAAAGACTTGGTAGAGTGGATGACCAAGCCCTCCTCGTCCTCTCTCATCCAGGCTCAGGGTACTGGCAAAGCAGCTGCCAACGTGGCCTCTTCCCTCATCTCAATGGCATCAGTCACTCCTTCCCTAAGCCCACCATGTCCTCCCGAGGAGTCCCCCAAACTGTTTGAGCACAGTATTGCGTACATGCTCCATGTGGATGCCCAACCTTTTGAAGGCTCTGATGATGATGATACCCAGCTAGAGGAAGGCAGTAATGTGAGCCCAGAGAGAGGGGATGCCCAAGAAGCACAGCAATCTGCCAGTCATGTTCCCCCAGCTGCAGCATAGGAGGGAGGGGGATGATGAGGTCACTGACTCCACGTGGGTGCCTGATAGGAGAGAGGAGGAGGAGGTACATCTCCAACGAGGCAGGATGCCCTCCAGGGGCCAGCTTAAGGGCAGCACACTGACTGCATCACACCGCAGAGCTCCGCATGTGCAGGGCGCTGCCCCTGCACGTTATTCCAAAAGTTCTTTGGTGTGGGCCTTTTTTTGAGACGAGTGCATCAGATTGTGCCTCTGCTATTTGCAACATATGTCTCAAGCGTATCTCACGTGGCCAAAACATCAGCAGCTTGGGCACCACATGCTTGACCAGACATATGTCGACCTGCCATGAAGTTCGTTGGCAAGCGTACCTAAAAGACCCACACCAAAGAAAAAGAGGACCTCTCCTTGCTCCTCATCAGCTGGGATCTCCAACCCCACTATACCTTCAGTCCTCTCTGAAACCTGCACTGAGAGGAATGAAGGTGTAGAATTAGGTGTGTCACAGCCAAGTACTTGTGGGCACTCTGCTATCGGTACACCGACGTCTGATTGTACCAGGCAAATTTCCCTGCCCCAGCTGCTGCACCATCGAAAGAAGTTCACTCCCAGCCATCCACATGCCCAGTGGTTGAATGCTATATTGGCTAAATTGCTAGCACTTCAACTGCTGCCTTTTCAATTGGTAGACTCTGCCCCCTTCCGTGAGTTTGTGCAATGTGCGGTTCCTCAGTGGCAGGTTCCCAAACTGCATTTTTTTCTCACAGAAAGCGATTCCGGCTCTCTACCGGCACGTGGAAGGCAATGTCTTGGCCTCACTGGACAGGGCGGTCAGCGGTAAGGTGCATATTACCGCTGACTCATGGTCCAGCAGCCATGGACAGGGACGTTGCCTATCTTTCACGGCGCATTGGGTGAATCTTATGGCAGCTGGGAAGGATGCAGGACAAGGTGCAGTAGTGTTGGAGGTTGTTCTGCCACCATGTCTCCAAAATGCTACTACTGGTGATTGTGATACACCTCTCTCCTCCAACCCCTCCTCTTCTTCTTCCTCCATGGCCTCTTCCTGTGCTTTTTCCTCGGAACCAGCGGTGCTCCGTAGGCATTCAAGGTGCTACGCAAGTACGCAGGCAAAAAGATGCCAAGCTGTGCTTATGCTGGTGTGCTTGGGGGACAGGAGCCACACTGGGGCAGAGATTCTGTCAGATCTGCAGGGGCAGGCTGAGAGGTAGTTGACGCCACATCAGCTTAAGCCAGGAATGGTGGTTTGCGACAATGGCACCAACCTCCTCTCCACCCTCTGACAGGGACAACTGACCCATGTACCCTGTCTGGCTCACGTCCTCAACTTGGTGGTGCAGCGATTCTTGGGCAGGTACCCAGGCTCACAGGATGTCCTGAGGTAGGCCAGGAAAGTCTGTGTGCATTCCCACCGGTCATATAATGCCAGTGCTCAGCTGGCTGACCTCCAAAAGGAATTGAACCTGCCCAAGAACCGCATAATCTGTGACATGCCCACCAGGTGGAACTCAACGTCGGCTATGCTGCAGAAGCTGCACACGCAGCAGAGGGCCGTTAATGAGTACCTGTGTGACTACGGTACCAGGACAGGGTCAGGGGAGCTTGTTTTTTTTTTTTCCCACGCCAGTGGGCCATGATCAGGGATGCATGCACTGTCCTGTCGCCATTTGAGGAGGCCATGAGGATGGTGAGCAGTGACAGTGCATGCATCAGTGACACTGTCCCTCTTGTTCACCTGTTGAAGCACACGCTGCGTGGAATAATGGACAGGGCACTTTAGGCAGAACAGAGGCAGGAAGAAGAGGACTTCCTTGCGTCTCAAGGCCCCCTTTATCCAGACAATGTTCCTGCTGGCCCGCCGAGCACACAGGAGGAGGAGGATTGTGTCAGCATGGAGGTGAAGCCTGGCACTCAGCATCAGCAGCAGTCTTTTAGGCATCATTTACCGTCCCCAAAAACCCGTGGCCTTGTACGTGGCTGGGAGGAGGTGGCTGTGGATCATGTCGTCCTTAGTGACCCAGAGGACTCAGGACCAAATGCCTCAGCTAACCTACACTGCATGGTCTCCCTGATCCTGCAAAGCCTGCGGAATGATCCTCGTATTCATCGGATCAAGGAGAGGGATCATTACTGGCTGGCAACTCTCCTTGATCCACGTTACAAGGGTAAGGTTGTAGACCTTATCTTGCTGTCGTAGAGGGTGCAGAGGATGAAAAATCTTCAGAAGGCCTTGCAGAAAGGTCTGTGCAATGCGTTCCCAGAGACTGGAAGATTACAAATTCCTGGTCCTGGACAACATGTTGCTGAGGCTTAGGTCAGTAACAGAAGGAGCAATGGAGAAGGTGTCTGTCTGACTGATGCGTTCAGACAATTTTTTTAGTCCACAGCCCCAAGGTATGATCGGTTCCAGCAACCATCGCCAGCGTCTGATTTACATGGTGCAGGAATACCTAGGGGCAAGATCAGATTTGGACACCTTTCCCACCGAAAATCCTCTGGGTTACCGGGTCTTGAGGATGGATCACTGGCCAGAGCTTGCACAGTATACAATTGAGCTACTGGCCTGTCCTGCATCCAGCGTTCTTTCGGGACACATGTTCAGTACTGCTAAAGGCTTTGTAACCGATCACAGGGTGCGCCTATCCACTGACTCGGTTGATCGACTGACCTTCATAAAAGTGAATCAGTCTTGGATCACCACCAGCTACCAAGCACCTGATGCTGATGTAATAATAATTTTTTTTTGAAATGTCAGATCCCTTCAAAACTGCCTATGCTGAGTGACTATCCTCTTCCTCCTCAATCATGCTGATAGCTTGTAAGAACATGTTTAGTTCTGGGCGCCGCCACCAGTGGCTAAGGCCCAATTTTTGAGCCCCTGTTTAACAGAGGCATGTAATTAAAATTTTTGATGCAATACTTTGCAGCAGGGCTCATTCCTGCTCTCCAACTAGAGTTTCTGTGGCCCAGTTTTTATGCCCCTGTTCAACAGGTGCATGTAATTACAATTCTTGATATAATATTTCACAGCAGGGCCTGTTCCAGCGCCCACCCAGAGTAACTGTGAGGACTTAGTGTTATGGCACCAGCACTACCACCACAGGCCCAATTTTTCTACCACTGTTCAACAATGGCATGTAATTCCAATTCTTGATATAATAGTTCACAGCAGGGCGTTCCAGCGCCCACCAAGAGCCACTTTGAGGGCTTACAGTGTTGTGACAACACCAACATCTTAAGCCCAAATTTCTGCAGAGCATATAGGACAGGCCACTACTTTCAAACATCCAACTTACAAACGTCTCCTACTTGCAAATGGAAGGAGACAACAGGAAGTGAGATGAAATCTACCCCTAGGAAGGGAAATTCTCTCCTGTAAGCCCTTGTACACACGGTCGGAGAATCCGTCGGAATGTGTCCTATCGGACCGTGTTGTCGGATAATCCGACTGTGTGTGGTATGCATCGGACTGATTCCGTCGGAATATCCGTCAGACCCAATTTTCCAACTTGTTGGAAATATTTCCCAACCAATTGGGCCGATCGGACATACTCCGATCATGTGTAGCCTACTCCGACGGATAAGGTGCCAAGCATGCTCACATTCAAATTCCAACACGGAAGCGCTCATTCAGGTAAAACTACTACTCGTAAGCGATATATCACATTTGTCACGCTGCAGTGTTAAAAATTCTTTCATCAAGCGCATTCTCTTGTTCTTTACAATGCTGCAAGAACTAACTTCTTTTGATGCTCATAGTCGCACACACTTCTCCCGAATGTATTTCATGACTCTTTTTTTATTTTTATATATTTTTTTTTAACCATTTCAGCAATACAATTTTAGTTTGTGTCACATCTACACAATTTTAGATTTGTTTTTTTCTTTTTTGGATGTTTTTTTTTTGTTTGTTTTTTTGGGATTCCCTAAAAATTTCATTTAAAGACAGTTTGCTAATTTCTCCTTCTTCTTTTTATTTTTTTTGGTGTGTAAACTTACCACAACAACATTATTCTATTTTTTATATTTTCTTTTTCTTTTTTTAATCTACAGGAGGTTGTTTAGTGTTGGTACCCCTTGTTGTTTATTTCACTTTGTATTTTTGAAATGTACCTGCCTGCTCACAAATAAACTGGCCTTTTGGAAGGAAAACACATACGCAAGTATTTCTTCAAAACAAAAAATCCCTTTATTTTGGTGCCAGTAACAAATAAAGAGGGAGGCAGCAATGTTGAAACTGGGGAGATTTGTGAAGCCTTTGGCCCCCAGGGCACACCAACTATTTCAACGCAAAACTTGGTGGCCTGAGGAATACATGTCTGAGGGAGAGAAGTCTGGTCCTGAAGTCCATGAAACCCGGAACAGCAGCAGATGACATCTATGTTCCCAGGCTGTGGTACTACAACAGGCTGCATCTTCTGTCAGACCAGACTGAACCCAGGTCATCACTCTCTGGTCTTCCTTCCACGCTTCCTTCCTGGCTGTGGCTGTGGTGTTGGAGGTGTGGCAGAAGGAGGAGGAGGAGGGGCATGGGCCAAATCACACAAGTGTGGTGTTTGTGTCATTTTGCCCAACAGACCCTTGTGGAGGGTGTGGAGAATAACCTCCTCACACAAGATCTGTTGCTCCTCCTCCATTTTCTCAAGCTTGCACGCAACCATGGCAGCAAAGGCCTCTTGGTCAGTGGGTTTTGCTTGGAGTGCCGCAGAAGCCTCACCAATCAGCCTCAGGGCCCACTCCTCAACATTCCCCCCCCCCTTTCTCGCCCTTTTGCGTGGAGGCGGAAGGGAGGGACCTGGCATTCTGTGAGGCTCCTTTTGGCTGCCCACCGCCTGGCTGTCGCTTACCCCCGCCTCCTCCTGGCTGTAGCTTACCCCCGCCTCCTCCTGGCTGTAGCTTACCCCCGCCTCCTCCTGGCTGTCGCTTACCCCCGCCTCCTCCTGGCTGTCGCTTACCCCCGCCTCCTCCTGGCTGTCGCCAACCCCCGCCTCCTCCTGGCTGCCGCCTACCCCCGCCTCCTCCTGGCTTCCGCCTACCCCCGCCTCCTCCTGGCTTCCGCCTACCCCCGCCTCCTCCTGGCTGCCGCCTACCCCCGCCTCCTCCTGGCTGCCGCCTACCCCCGCCTCCTCCTGGCTGCCGCCTACCCCCGCCTCCTCCTGGCTGCCGCCTACCCCCGCCTCCTCCTGGCTGCCGCCTACCCCCGCCTCCTCCTGGCTTCCGCCTACCCCCGCCTCCTCCTGGCTTCCGCCTACCCCCGCCTCCTCCTGGCTGCCGCCTACCCCCGCCTCCTCCTGGCTGCCGCCTACCCCCGCCTCCTCCTGGCTGCCGCTTACCCCCGCCTCCTCCTGGCCGCCGCTTACCCCGCCTCCTCCTGGCCGCCGCTTACCCCGCCTCCTCCTGGCCGCCGCTTACCCCGCCTCCTCCTGGCCGCCGCTTACCCCGCCTCCTCCTGGCCGCCGCTTACCCCGCCTCCTCCTGGCCGCCGCTTACCCCGCCTCCTCCTGGCCGCCGCTTACCCCGCCTCCTCCTGGCTGCCGCTTACCCCGCCTCCTCCTGGCTGCCGCTTACCCCGCCTCCTCCTGGCTGCTGCATTCCACAGTATGAAAAAGGGACATAGTTTTAGTTTTTGGTTCATCAAACACACACAATTTTCACATCAACACTGTTGCAAATTGTTAACCAATAGAAAATACTATCATTCTGAGCCCAGCATTTTTCTTTCTTGTCCCAAAGGTTTTGGCCACTACTGTCTATTGATATGTGAAACACTTTCTAAACTCAGCAATTGGGGAGCAAAAATCAAGTTAACATCATTCATTTTGACTCCACAAATATGTACAACAATACTATACCTGGCTCAAGCTGGGCTCCCACAGTTCTGCCTGAGTGGAAGGCCCAGGTTGGGCGTCGGAAGACTCAGCGGGTGTGGAATGGAGCATAGGACGCGTGGAAGGAAGAGTAGAGAGGGATTCTCCGACCTCAGCCTGGTCTGCCAAAAAATGCATCCTGTCATACCACAGGGTGGGTACATAAATGTCATCTGCTGAAGGTCTAGATTTCACGGACTTCAGCACCTTCTTCCTTTCCTTCAGATATGTACTCCTGAGGTTACCAATTTTCTTTTTTATATATTTGTCATCTGCCCTGGGGACCACCGGCTTCACAAACTCAACCAGTTGCAACAGTGCTGCCTGCCTCTTTTGTTTGTTACTATATAGTTGGTGTGTTGATTGCCACAGGATGGGCATGTCTCTGTATTTATCGATGAACAGAAGGAGGAAGCTATGGTCATTGAACCCTTCCATAATGTCTGCAAGACACAACACAAGACAAACCCTAATGCAGGCCTGAATCTAGAAGCAGTGTAGCCTAGTGATGTACCAAGTTCAAAATTTTACCTTCGTTTGCACGTTCGTCGCCTCAGCTTCTCCCTCTGTTCACAGATCGTACGGACGACACACGCATGTAGCGTTTTATATACAGTGCGCATGCGTGAAACTCCGCCCGCCCCTGATGTTCTTTCCAGACTATTCCCCGCCCCTTTGCTTCCGGCGCAGTGGGGAGAGCACATGGCGGAGAGAACACAGGTGCACACTAATAATAGTTCCACTAACGTGGAGGAGGGTGAGGAAAGCCCGGAGCCTGAAACATCCCGATCCAGGAAGACCAGATTTAAGGCTTAAAATATGTCTTTTGGAGAGATGTTGGAGCTGGTCGACATATTGAACAGGACCGACTATGATGGGAAGTATGGACCCAAACTCAAATATCAGAAAGGCCAAGATAATGAATAAAGTTGTGAAGAGTCTTCATAAGAATTTTGGGGTACACCGATCCATGGATTAACTGAGAAAATGCTGGTCAGACCTGAAACTGAGGGAGCACGAGCAGTACATAAGGATCAAGCGTGTTCTTGACAAAAGTAAGTAGTTGTCGTGTGTTCATATGATTATTATTGCTTGCATACTGCTCCATGTGCTTTGAGTTCATGTTGTGCATTTTAAAATGGCCACTTTCAAGTTCATGGTTTCATTCGTTCGTAGGAAACATCGTTCTTCCGGTAAGTATTCCAGCTGAACACAGTGTCCCCAATAATGTTATGACCTTGAAGCTCGGCCAAAATAAACAATTGAACAACACTTCCAAACAATGTTTCATATTGTTAATTCTGCCCTCTGTGTGCTAATTCTTTATTTTTTTCCATTCTCATAGGGGAGAGAAGACTCGGCAAGTATGAGGACACCAGGGACCCCACCCCTCCCAAAGAAGGCCAACTTCCAAAAGCAGAAACAGAGGAGCAGGAGGAGGAGGAGGAGGAGGAAGGAGAGATCGTGGAGGTTGGGCAAATTGTCACCACAACAGGTGAGTGTCGGAGAACACAGCTTCCGGTAAGCTCATCAATGTATGTCACCATATTTATATTACATGGTGTTCTTTTTTTTTTTTTGCTTTGTTTTGTAGGTGATGTGGAAGAAGATTCCCGTTTTACCAGTGAAAGTGCCCAGATCCAGATTGGGGAGATAATGGGGTGCAATTGGGATTTGGAAACTATCCTGCAAAACATCAATGATGTTAAAAAAAAATTGAAGAACTTCATTGATGTTTTGGGGAGTGTGTGAAACACCAAAAACTAGATAGGGTCTTATTTTTGCTCTTTTAAAAACAAAATGTTGTATTTCTCAAAATTACAAATTTGGAAGATGCACAGAGTGTGTAAACATGCGCTATCTCCCATCATGGGGGATCAATGTACGTGTTTTGTGTAAAGTGTCTGAGATGAAGGGGTTGCAGCCCCAAAGCATGTACATCGATTCCCCCCATGATGGGAGATAGCACATGTTGACACACTGTGTGCATCTTCCAAATTTGGATTTTTCATGGGTGACACCCCATGTGATGAAGGCAATATCAGTCCAGTTTGTACGTACTCCGGTCTGATATTGTCTTCACTTTTCAAAGTTGAACTTTGTAAGTTCCTGTGTTCTGTATTTTACATGCCTGTTTACCCAAAAACACCAAGTAAACCAAATTTTGATTAAACTCTGTTTTTGAAACACACAATTTCTTGGTTTGTTGTAAAAACCTTTTCGAAACGCACATGTGAATGTGCTTGGATTAAAAAGTTTAATTATCAACAATGTGTGGCTTCCTTTTTCATGGCACCAAAAATGTATTTGGAGTAAAATTTAAGTTTGTGCTGAGGAGTGTGATTTACTAAAGGCAACTCCACTTTGCACTCCAAGTGCAGTTTCAGGTGCACTCTTGTAGTGCATAGTGGGTGTGCCTTTAGTAAAAAAACACCCACAGTGATCTGTTAATTTTGACAATCATGCCATTTTCCTGCCATGGTGCTGAAAATGAGCACGATTTTGGTCAGTAATGCACTACATACATTAGTTACCAAAAACAAGGTGTGTGTAGCAGACCCACAACATAATAAGCTTATCTGAAGAAGAGACTGTCCCCTCATCTCGCTCAGAACTTGGGTTTGCACAGTTGGTGAAAAAGGCACAACAAGAAAAAACATAAATTTACATAGACACCTAAAAGCAAGCCAAGCAGTAAATGAAGTTTCAAAGAAAAATGTATTCTGAAAATGCCGCTCAGACATTGTCTGGCATATCAATAGCCCCCCTACACACAAAGTAGTCCATGTATTGGGTTCTAACCTCACGGGTGCTTTGGGGGGGCAAGCCAGGATGAGCAGGTTCAAGGCCGTGAGGTTATCATTTTCCAGCAAGTCTGTTTCTTGTTGGACAACTGAGACCGCATAGTTTGCAGAATGTCTTTTTTTTTTTAAATTGTGACGAACACAGCAGGCCAGCACTTTGTGATTTAGTTTGTATTCCGCCATATGGATAGGCGTTAAAAAAAAAAAGGCGGAACCGGCTGGCCAGTATTCCAAAGGTGTTCTCCACCACTCTTCGGGCTCTGGACAGGCGGAAATTAAAAAATCCTCTGGTCCGGGGTGAGGGTCCTCATTGGGAAAGGCCGCATCAGATGGTTCGCCAGGGCAAACGCCTCATCCGCGACAAAGATGAACGGGAGTCCTTCCTGATTCTCCTCTGGGGGTGGCAAGCCCAGACTGTCACTCTGGAGACGCCAGTAGAACTCTGTCAGGGAGAACACTCCACCATCCGCCATTCGTCCATTTTGCCCCACATACAAAAGCTCATAGGATGCGGACGTGCTTCCCACCAATTGCTCCTCCACAATTGGGAAAGTCCCAACGACTGGCAAAGTGGGAGGCCACAGTCTGCCATTCCTGTGGCGTTGAAGGCCACTGTGGAGTGAAACAAGACGAAAAATTTGTAATTTCAAAAATTAACATTGCAAGCAGATTAGACATCATTGGCCAAGATTAGTATAACATTTTGGGAACTGAGTATTTAAAGCCTAAAGTATAAGGTCCCCTCATCACCAGCTCCACCCCCCCCCCCCCCCATCTGATGGGCCTTTGCTAAAAAATGAGGGGGGATGTTTTGGACAGGTAACCCTCTCCACTTGATTGAGAGCTGAATGCCTAAATGTGTGATACTTTGGGAAGCCCCTCCTTACTTACACTATTGGCAGCCCACCGGACAGGTAATAAGTGTCATAATAACAAAAAGAAAACAAAATGGAAGCACATTTTGACATTCTGCTATTACATATCAAGATAATAATAGGGGGAAAAAATTAAAAAATGATAGCATTTGAAAGTATTGAGGCAGGCCCTTGCACTACATGCTTTGGTGAATTCATCCATAAATGTGAGCATCAAAAAGGTAGATATAGTGTGTATTGGGTTTGGTAAAGTTAGCAGATAGCAATCCTCTATCAGCTGAGCTAGCAGTTGGGGGGAGGGGGGTTCCTAATGAGTTTGGCACAACCCAAAAAAAAAGTCGCTCTGCATGAATTGAAGCACACACATAACATTTGTAGACATTTTAGGGGGTGTTTAGGGGAAAGCAATACTATGGAGCTAACAAAAGGCATTGCTAAGTGACTAGACTATAGTTTTATGGGCCAAGAAGAGCATGCTGGGGAAGTTAGTGAGGCAAATATGCCTGAGGACAAAGGGGCAGAGCATATGAATTGGAGCATATTGCAATGATGGTAATTGGAGAATGAGGAAAGAAATGCAAGACATTTGCAATCATGAAATACATAGAATGTGATGTTAAAGGATAAAACTTACCTTCATATAGTCCTTCTGCAGGACCTGAATGATGGCAGAACAGGTCTCTGGTATAATGATCCCCAGAGCCTGGGGGAAGATGCCTGTAGAGAACTTGAGGTCCTGAAGGCTTCTCCCAGTCACCAAGTAGCGCAACGTGGCGATGAGCCTCTGCTCCGGAGTGATGGCTTGCCGCATGCAGGTGTACTGCCTGGTGATATAAGGGGTCAGCAAAGCCAGCAGACGGTGAAAAACAGGGTCTGTCACCCGGAGATAATTCCTGAAATCATCAGGATTATTCTCCTGAATCTCACGGAGCAAAGGCATGTGCGAGAACTGGTCACGCTGGCGCAACCAATTCTTGGTCCACAAACGCCTCCCTTCCCTGTTCATGGACCGGGCTTGTGTCAAAGTAAGAACCCCAACACGAAGCCCCTGCACAGCACAAACTCTACGATGAGTATGTAGATGAAACATGGTTTCAAAACGGTCGGCTGGTCAGAACGGACAACAGAAACCACCGATAAACGGCAATGCCTGAAAGAACGAACTGAATAGCAGAAGCAAGCAGACAATAATAAATGCAAATCAAAGCGTACTATACCAAGATATAGTCCACAACGAGAAACAAATACTTACTGACTACACACACTGATTATCCGATACGCACACACAAGCACAAACCAAAGAGCAGTACCGATCTGAATCACTAATCTGAAAAGCGTGAATCATCTCTCACCAAACTTCTACTAACACGCGATACACACGAGATCAGCAGAAGGAGCCCAAAGGGTGCCGGACGTGGTGCTGAACTTCCCTTTTCTAGTCCCGCCGTACGCGGCTTACGTCACCGCGTTCTTGGCAACCGGAAATTCCGACAACTTGGTCCGACCGTGTGTATGCAACATCACTTCACTTCTGGACCTCGTCCGGAATTAATCCGTCGGAATAACTCCAACGGATTTGGTCGTCAGAATCTCTGACCGTGTGTACAAGGGCTTAAAGTGGTTGTAAACCCCCCCCTCACAACTTTGTCCCATGTAAATCAGCATAAAAAACCCTAATGAACACTGCTTGTAGATATCTCCTTACTTGCTTAGTATTGTTGTAATCCTTGTTGTTCTGTAGAATGAAGTCACTGAGCATGCCCAGATCTCCCCTGACTTAAGGCACACTCTCTATATCTTATCTATCTGTTATCGGGACTTTCTACGGCACAACGCTGAAGTCTGCTAATCACTCAGAGCTTCCTGGTACACACCATGTGACCATACATAGTCTAAAAATTGGCCATTACTGCAGTCTTATCAGTTGAAGCTGATAAGTCTGACAAAGGGAAACATTAGACATCGGCACAAATAAATACTATGAAATAAACAAGTAAGCTATGAACAGGGAAGCAGGGTTGCCACAGAAATTTTGGATTGAGAAGTAGGCTTGGTTAACAGTACAGGAAGTGCTCAATGTAAGGGCGGAAATACACTCCACTGTGGACTCAGAAAACAATACTTAAGATGGTGCTGCCTAACCCCTAGAAACAAGTTTTTTTTTTTAAGTTTCTTTAAACAGAAAGTGATATGCGATTTGGGCTGGATTACAGTGGCTATAGTCTGATAATGACTTATTATAATGGACTAAATGAAAAGAAGCATCAGAGTGGGAGAGTTTACTTCCTCTTTAAGTTGGAACATTTTACAAGGACTTGCCCTTTTTTTTTTTAAATAACATATATCAGAATGTAAATAATTCCTAAAGGATAAGTTCACCTTTAGGAACATGTTACATGTTCCACCCATTTTTAGGGTGGAACATGTAACATGTAGCCACTCCCTGATCTCCTGTCCCTGTGACAGCGGGCCAGGGATCTTCTCCCTGCATCTGCTGTTACTATTTGAAAAGTGCATGGCCATGTGGGGCTCTGCCCACATAGCCACATCATTCATTCACAGAGTTCTGTAAATAAATGAACTACAATTACACTATGCAGCTTTAGAGAGCTGTGCAAAAAGTTTAATCTCTCATCAAACCCGGGACCACTCACACCCATACGGCTTAATCCAGCCTTCACACCTGGAATGTCTAGCCACTTCCTAAAAACTTTATGGCCACATGAGGACATACAAGTGCATTACTTCTACAAAGACAGGGACTTACTAGACCATAAAGCACTAACTCAGACAGAGATCCCATACCTTGCTGGACCTATTTTCCACTACGCCACTTTCACAGAGCGACAGACCTAGAAGAAGCCTTATGTCAGATGACCCCATTTGAAACTCTCTGCTCCCAACCCACACCACAACAACACCTGATTTCGAACATACACTCTATGCTATTCTTGCCAATATCCTCGAAAGAAGGGAAAGCTTGTCAAGCATGGGAAAGAGATTTACAAACAAAGTTTTCAGACAAACTGGGAAAGAATCCTAATGATCGCACGCAAAAGTTCCCGAAATATCACTACTCAAGAGAATAACTACAAAACCATATCCAGGTGGTATCGAACACCCGAACTATTAAATAAATTTAACATAGATGTGTCAGATAAGTGCTGGAGGTATCTAAACGAAACAGGGACATTTATACACATATGGTGGTCGTGCCTAATAATTCAGACCTTTTGGGTACAGGTCCATGAAATCACCTCCCAAGTAACCACTTGCCCGATAGAGTTCACTCCGGCTTGGCTCATTCTCCATCACTCTCCCACTCCAGTATTTTCTTACAGAAAATCCATGGGACTACACATGCTTAACGCAGCCAAACTATGCATCCCAGGTCACTGATGCTCTACAAATGCACCCTCTACTTCCGAATGGGTGACTAGAGTGGGGAGGATAGCCGAGATTGAGGAACTTATCCATGTTGCATGAGACTCTCCCCATAGATAAACCCAGACATGGGAAAGATGGATCCACTTTCACTCTACAGAAAGGTACAGAACTATCGTGAGGACAGATCACCCTGACCCCATAAATAGCTGAGAGAAATCTTGTTATATTTCCACTTGGCATAGTGTTGTATCTAAGAAATGAAGAAACATTCCAAATGTGTCCCGAGATTAGTCTCAGGGGCAGACAACCACAGGTAGAGCCGCCGCTACACAATCTCACCAACCTCCCTCAAAATGCAGTGGAGCCCAGAGAGACACCCCCCTCAGACTATTGCCCCCACACATCCCATCATCTCCTTCCCCCTCCCATGACCCACCACTCTCCCCCCTCTTTGCCCTCTCCCTCCCTCTCTTCTCTTCCCCTACTCCCTCAGTATTCCCCTACCCTAACACTGCCCAATCAGATGCAGACATCCCAGACCCAAAGTCATATGACCACCTCAATTTAACTGAACACTCATACCTCTAAAGCTGTGTACACACGATCGGACTATCTATTTGCAGCGGAGGTCCGCCGGACTTTCAGAATGAGCGGACCTGCCCACACACGACCGCACTTTCCAATGGACTAGGTCCGGCGGACAGTCCTCCGGACTATGGCGGGAGTCCACCGGACTTTTGAAATGAACGGACTTGCCCACACACGGAGAAAAGTCAGTTAATTTTGAACGTGGCTCCAGGTAGACGGAACTAGCGAAGGAAGTGAATGTCGCCACCTCCATCGGCAAGATTGACACCTCGCAAGCCCCGTCACCTGGTATGGATTTAAAGGGGATGCCCTATGCTGAAAAAACGGCATGGGGTCCCCCCAAAGTCAATAGCAGACCCTTATCTGAGTACGCAGCCCAGCCGGTCAGGAAAGGGAGTGGGGACGAGCGAGTGCCCCCCCTCCTGAGCCGTACCAGGCCGCGTGCCCTCAACATAGCGGGGGTTTGGGGAAGGGGGGCCCTGCGGGCCCCCTCACCCCAAAGCACCTTGTCCCCATGTTTATGAGGACAAGGGAAAAAGAAGGAGCAAACTGCACTACGGAATATCCAAAATCCAAAATAGTCGGAAGCTGCATTTCTAATGTACACCAAAGAATACACAAATCAAAATAAGAAAAAAGAAAAAACTGCGCTAACCTCTAAATCCCAAAGTGAAAAGGGTATATGTATATACAAAACCAGAAATAAGAAGCAAACAAAAGCTTCAAATATTACACCTAAAGAATCACTTCAACATACTATACATTATATATATATATATATATATATATATATATATATATATATATATATATATATATATATATATATATATATATATATATATAATGTGCAATACTGACTTTCACAAGTGAAACACAATTACGTGTTATTAATGTATCAGAGAAAAAAGAGACCACTGTGTAAAGAAAACATAAAAAAAAATAAAAGGCATATGGAAAATGAACAGAAGCTCAAAGCAAAATATCCACCAAAAATTATAAATACATGATGTGCAAAAATAAAAAACAAATAAAAAATAATTTGAACAGTGTCAACACTAAATAGTGTCCATATGATTATAATTGAAAAAGATATATCTTATTAATAGTGTAAATTGTTCATATAATTAATCGACCACCAGTGATGAATCTTCATGTGAATGACTGAATTGAGACACACAATTCTTTTCTCTCCAAAAGGTGCAATGTGCTCTTTACCATCACCAAATATATAAATTGGCTCCTTACCAACTTGAAATGACCCCCCCTTTACAGAGGGTCACAACAGATGAAGTAAGATTAAATGGGCATTCAGGTTGTTGTACCACTTGGTCAATCCCAGATCCTCCACAAGATGGGGCTACAGCTGTCTCTACCGTCACTCCATATATCACTCCCAGCTCAGCACAGTGTCATATAGAGAAAACATAGGCTCCAGATAGTGTAAAACCAACGACTTTTAATTCAAGAATAAAGATAAATGCACTTACATAAAAATTTTAACAGGCTCGATAAGAAGCGTGCGCCGGCCGGACACACGCCTAAAAACCAACCCGTCCTTCCTGGTGTGTGACAAGCGAACACGACTGGGGTGATGTCAACACGTCGCTCCGCCCTACGCGTTAGTTATTACGAAACACATAGGGCGGAGCGACGTGTTGACATCACCCCAGTCGTGTTCGTTTGTCACACACCAGGAAGGACGGGTTGGTTTTTTGGCGTGTTTCCGGCCGGCGCACGCTTCTTATCGAGCCTGTTAAACTTTTTATGTAAGTGCATTTATCTTTATTCTTGAATTAAAAGTCGTTGGTTTTACACTATCTGGAGCCTATGTTTTCTCTATATGACACTGCGCTGAGCTGGGAGTGATATATGGAGTGACGGTAGAAACAGCTGTAGCCCCATCTTGTGGAGGATCTGGGATTGACCAAGTGGTACAACAACCTGAATGCCCATTTAATCTTACTTCATCTGTTGTGACCCTCTGTAACGGGGGTCATTTCAAGTTGGTAAGGAGCCAATTTATATATTTGGTGATGGTAAAGAGCACATTGCACCTTTTGGAGAGAAAAGAATTGTGTGTCTCAATTCAGTCATTCACATGAAGATTCATCACTGGTGGTTGATTAATTATATGGACAATTTACACTATTAATAAGATATATATTTTTCAATTATAATCATATGGACACTATTTAGTGTTGACACTGTTCAAATTATTTTTTATTTTTGCACATCATGTATTTATAATTTTTGGTGGATATTTTGCTTTGAGCTTCTGCTCATTTTCCATATGCCTTTTTTTTTTTTTTTATGTTTTCTTTACACAGTGGTCTCTTTTTTTTCTCTGATACAGTAATAACACGTAATTGTGTTTCACTTGTGAAAGTCAGTATACCCTTTTCACTTTGGGATTTAGAGGTTAGCGCAGTTTTTTCTTCTTTTTATGAGGACAAGGCCCTCTTCCCAACAACCCTGGCCATTGGTTGTCGGGGTCTGTGGGTGGGGCATTTAATAAGGGGGCCCCTAGATTCAGGCCCCCTACCCTTTGTGAATGAGTATGGGGTACGATGTACCCCTACCTATTCACCTGCGGGAAAAAAAGTGTACATAAAAAAAAAAACACAACACAGGTTTTTAAAATACTTTATTAGACAGCTCCAGGGGTCTTCTCTTCTTCCATCTTCGGGGTCTTCTCACCGGACTCCTCCGCTATCTTCTGCTCTTTTACTAGCGGAGGAGCCCGGCTTTCTCCTTCATTGCTTAAGGGCACTGGTTGGCATTGATAGACAGCACTGATGGGCACTAATTGGCAGCACTGATTGGCAGAACTCATGGACACTGACAGGGTAGAGGGGCAATTTCACATGCAGCAGGTCGTGAGGCTTGCAAGAGACACTCGGTGTGTGAAACTGTCAGGTAATGAATGTAACTGCTTACTGGGAGAAAGACCAGCTGTCATAACTCAGCCACAATGTCAGGGACGGGCAGGACTGGGCAGCTATTAAAAATCAGCCAATGAATGGGCTGCCTGAAAAAAGGTGGCGGAGCCACATAAACATAACGGCCCATCCAGACCCCATGCCATTGACTGGTGTTTGATAGCACTGAGTTTTTACAGCTGGTCTTTCTCACTGAAAGCAGTTACATTACCTGACAGTTTCTTTTACAAAGTATTTTATTTGTGGAACAGTTCAGTTCAACAGGTTGCAGTGACAATTGGATGGTTACAATAAATGTAGCATACAAAATAAATGAATAAATCCCCAAGCGGGAATGTACATGTACACCATAGCAATGTAAGGTTAATTAAAGTCCTTCTAGTGGAGCAGTCTGTTCCAGATTACGGTCTATGGTGATATCTAACCAAGGCAGATCCTATAAAAGAGTAAAGTAGGAAACGGTACAGTCAATGTGAAGTGAGGCTGCCTATACATGCGTGTCTGAGGCAATAGCTGTTAATTTCTCCTTAATCATGTAATCGTTCATACGGTGCTTGACTGCTTCGAAACTAAGCATGGGGGACTTCCAGGCTCTCACAATAGTGAGCTTAGTGGCAGTGAAAAGGTGTAAGGCCAGTAGGCGTTCGAGGCGAAGCAGTTCTGGGATCGGTTTACAAAGAAGAGCTTCACAGGGGTCTCTTTTGAGGTTGATGTGGAGAATATTTTACGAAGCAGAGTATAGACCCTGACCCATAACCTTCAGACCTTGGGACACGTCCACCAAATATGGGCCATTGTTCTGTCTTGTACCCAGCCCCGATAGAATAGGGGGGAATAAGATGGGATGAAATGGACCAACCTAGTGGGTGTGTAGTACCATCTATAAAATACCTTGTAGACGTTTTCCAATAAAAGGACATTCCTGGAACTTTTGGAAAGATTTATCGTCATAACCTGCCAATCCTCTGGGTTTATTTTCCTTCCCAAAATACTTCTCCCATTGTAGATGATAAGATCATACTGGGGGTTTCCTGTAGGCAATAATTGAAGAGTAAAGCAGAGAGATTATTCCTGGGGAATGGGGTCGTGCCCTACATAAGCTCTCATATATATATGGGGAAGATTGGGATTTTATTACTTGGTGGAGAAAGTGCCTAATTTGTAGGTAGCTGTAATGTTCTCGCAGGGGAATATCATGGGAGGATCTAAGAGATTTGAAAATCAATATTCTCGTGGCGGTGAACAGAGAATGAATATCTGTGAAACCATTCTCAATCCACCAGGAGATTTTGCTTAGGATTGTTGCACCCAGGAGGAAATAACAGGCAGTGTACAAGGCCAAGTAGAGGTAAATGAGGGGATATTAAACCTGCTGAGAATTTTATAGAGTCCCACAGGAGGAGAGAGTGAGTCAAACATGGACTGAGTCTAGTTGGGCGATGTATAGGAGGGAGCCAGGGTAGTGATGACACAGGGATGGGATGGGAGTCCACCAGGTCTATGGTGGCCCAAAAAGGTAGTTGGTATGTGTCGTGGAGATGAGCTAATGGGGCTGTTACCTGACAGTTTCACACACTGAGCGGCTCTGGCAAGCCTCATTATCTGCTGCATGTGAAACTTTTTCACAGGCAGCGCGGACTACACACTCCTTGGATGCAGCATTTCACAGCAGATCTCGGGAGACAGCAGGGGTGATTAGGGTATGCCCAGGCACACCTAGGTGGTTTTAATAAGTCTTCCTGTCATTGTTAACAGCCTGCCTGTATGAGGTACAAGAAGAAAGCTTACACTGACAGTCTTCATGAGTGCAATGCTTTCCAGGCTCCTACAAAAAAAAAAATTGTAAATGCACATTTTTTTTACCTGCTAGGCTGAACTTATCTTTTAAAATTCTCCTTACTGTTGAGATTGGAAGCAGACTTCCAACAAACATTTACTCTAGAACAATGGAATATAACTATTGCAACAAATAGTAAGTCTTCTTATAATATCAATAATTGGGAACCTTTTCAAAAAAATTTGCACCTTTTAATATATGATCCTGTATAGCAGGGATCTGCAATTAGCGGACCTCCAGATGTTGCAAAACTACAAGTCCCATCATGCCTCTTCCTCTGGGTGTCATGCTTGTGGCTGTCAGAGTCTTGCTATGTCTCATGGGACTTGTAGTTCTACAACAGCTGGATGTCCGCTAATTGCATATCCCTGCTGTATAGCTTCTCCAACCTTTTACCTAATCACTCCCTGTTGTGCTAGAGGGAATGTTTGCAAATAGGTAGCAATGCCAAAGGAAAAGTTCCAGACACACATCATGACGCAGACCCATGTGCATGAAGTGAGATGAATGGCAGCCTGTTGCAAGGCACCAAGTTTTAGTTCATGATACAAGAGATGTTTGAAATATGAACAATGGCTATACGAGACCTTTACATCCTTGGGGGTTGTTTGGAATTTAACAACTTGCACATCAAAGCTTTGTAGCATATTAGATTATTTATCTGATAGAAGCAAGGCTGAACCAAAGCTTGGATCCTGTCCGTCTGGTGTGATAACATGGAAATCCTTGATTAGCCCTCCGCAAGCAAGCTTTAAAAGGATCATAGCTGACAAGATGGTTGATGAATGTCATGCTACAGAAGATAATGTGCCAGCTAAGATTGAAGATTGACCCAGGATACGTAGACATGATGTGTTTCATGTTAGCATTTTCCTATTTTCTTGGAAAATAAATAAGATGTCGTTTTATTAAGCAGTGTATTTGTTTTCATAGCTAACCTTATATTATTGTGCTATCAACAGTAATGTGATCAGAGTTTTAATAGACTAGAAAATTATAGGAGTAGACAAGTTAATGTATAATATGGAATAAATACAAGGAATCCATGACCACCCTCTGATAATATTTAGTTTAGAACTTATTCCAATTTCGGTATTTATTTCACAGCTCCAGCCTGGACTCCAACCAGGTCATGCCCCAACATGTTTCACTCCTCCCCTTGACTCCAACCAGGCCATGTCCCAACATGTTTCACTCCTCCCCTGGAGCTTTATTATTAGAAACCTACTTCATGTTTTTTGGGGGTTGCAAAGATTTAAAAGCTGTTGAACATCTGTGTCAATAATGATGTCTAATCTGACAGGTGTCATTAAACCCATATCATAAAAAAAGATCAATAAATGCTGTATTACATGCTGTTCATACTCACTCAGTCACTATGAGATTCATTTTTTGCATTCTGCAAAAAACCTGGTTGACCCTGCTGTTCTTTTTCTTCACCTTCTGGCCAAGTCATCATTTCAGATAGGGATTTTGCACCTGTGGCGGCAACTCTGCACATAAGTTTTCAGTGAGTTTCTATGCTGAGCATTTTCTTCCCTATCACATCTGAACAACCCATGTGACAGTGCAGTGTTTTGACCCAGGGGTCTGGGAAGGCTAAGTTTGACCTTACCATAGTGTGGTTCTTTATATGAGGTAAGAGGCAGCAGTAACAGGTGGCTGAGCACAGTGGTGGAGCACATTCTTTTTGAAAAAGAATCTTGGTTGAAGCATGCACGTTATACACTATCATTATTGCAGATAATACACTATATTGGTGGACTTTTACATTAATTCAATTAATTATTCAATAAAATTACACAATTGCGGTGGTTATTTTAATTTGAATTCGTTTTTTAACATTCACCGTTAATTAAAAGAGAAAAAAAAAAGGTGTACAATATGCACGTCGGTGGTACAACTGCATATTTTTGTAGCACAGCTGATCATACATTTATAGTAACCTGGAAACTTTATCAGATCAATCTCAATTGTTGTGGGTGTCGGAAAAGTCCAAGTCGCTCTCAACCACCTATGAGCTATCATATCCAAAGGAAAAGACTTTGGTTTAGCCTTATTCTTCATCTGCTGTCTAAATGATAAAAATAGGAAGAGAAACGTAAGAGAAGAGAAAAAAATAGTTTAGATACAGTGTTAGCATTCAGTTAATGGAGACAGTGTATCGGATATGGTCCTGGAAGATTATTATGAGGCGTGCAATGACATAGCGTCCTCAAATTCCTGGGAATGTTTAAAAATAAACCAAGGATGCCAAGTTTTGTGAAATCTTTCTACACTATTTGTGTCCCGCACTAAGGTATCTTCCATGTCACAAATGCCTTTGATCTTATTTAGCCAGTCTGGGATGGATGGAACCCAGGGGAAGTTCCAATGTAGAGCGAATGACTTGGCCGTATTTAAAAGATGTTTAGATAAGGAGTGCTTATATCTTTAAGCATAAAGTTTGTCATGTGTAATAAGAAACAAGAAATGAGGCCTACCTTTTTTGAGCTCCCTCAGAAGGGTGGTGTGCCGTAAAGGTATGTTCAGGTCCATGATGTTGTGCGAGATTACTGAGGAGCTGCTCCTCAGAGAGGAGTAGGCCATCCAGAGGACTCAGCAGGAAGAGCTCCAAGGACCAATCTTTAGAAACAGGACTATTAGAAGTAGATTCGTTTCTGCACCAAAAGTAAAATGAATGCTAACAGTATGATCTTAGGTATGCTGTGAGGTAGATAGATAAAGACAGAGAAAGTGAAGGAAGAAGCAGGAGTGGAGAGCTATACAAGTAAAAGCCATCCCAGTAAAAGTCACCCCAGTAGAAGTCACCTCATTAAGGTAGTGTACCCTGTATCTGTACCCAGTCGGCACAGGGTCACTCTGTGGGGTAAGAGGGAGGTGACAAATTACTTGGTGACTATTCACCTCCAACGTTTGCTAGGATTAATCCAAACAGTTAAACCTAAAGGAACATCCTAACTGTTGCTCACACACAGCCTTAAGGGCATCAACTATAATTCTTAACTGTAATACACCTGACCTTGTAGGGTGTTATGAGCCTGTCACTTTGCACTGCAAGTGCACTTGGAAGTAAAGTCGTTGTAGATCTGAGGGGGACATGCATTTTAGCTTGCACATGATTGGATGATAAAATCAGCAGCGCTTCCACTCATTTCAGATCTATCCCTTAGATTGAGAGCGTCTGCATTTTCAAGTGCACTTGCTGTGCAAAGTGGATTTTCCTTTAGTAAATAACCTCCATAGTGTTTACATTTTATACAGAAGTAAAATCCAGAAAGCAATTCCTTCAAAAGCTATAATCCATTAAGACAATAATCCACAAAAGGTAGTGCAAGTCCCTTTTTAGTCCATGATTAGCAGTAAGCCACCTACCTGAGCTGCTGAGAATACATCCACCCACCTGAGCTTCTGACGATCTCCAAGCACCAGAGTCCTTGCTGATTAAGAAGGAAATGAGCCCATCTAGTGTTTGAGCGCATACTGAACTTTGTTGTGGGGGTCAATACAAAGATGTGAGCGTTTGCTTATAGGGATTCAGCATGGTGGATGTGTTTTCTATGTGCACATTCTTGCACCATTATTTAAGGATTCCTGAAAAAAACATACAACATCAGATTACAGGTATTGGTTATTACTCACAGTTAAATTTATTGGTGGCTACAGTCAAGCATGGTGGTGGGAGTGTCATTGTCTGGGGCTGCATGAATGCTGTCAGCACTAGGGAGCTACAGTTCATTGAGGGAATCATGAATGCCAACATGTACTGTGACGTACTGAAGCAATGCATGATCCCCTCCCTTTGGAGATTGGGCTGCATAACGACCCCAAACACCGCTCCAAGCCGACTGCTGCCTTGCTAAAGAAGCTGAGGGTAAAGGTGATGTACTGGCCAAGCATGTCTCCAGACCTAAACCCTATTGAGCATCTGTGGGGCATCCACAAATGAAAGGGGGAGGGGTGCAAGATCTCCAACATCCACCAGCTCTGTGATGTCATCGTAGAGGAATAGAAGAGGACTCCAGTTGCAACCTGTGAAGCTCTGGTGAACTCCATGCTCAAGAGGGTTAAGGCAGCACTGGAAAATAATGGTGGCCACACAAAATATTTGACACTTTGAGTTCTTTTGAGGGGACAGCAAATTTACATTGTTATACAAGCTGTATACTCGCTACTTTACATTGCAAAAAAGTGTAATTTCTTCAGTGTTGTCACATGAAAAGATATAATAAAATATTTACAAAAATATGAGAGGTGTACTCACTTTTGTGAGATACTGTATATTTAGGTTACTCCTCAATTTAACTGAAAATAAATGCTTTATCATTGTCACATTGTTAATACAGTAACAGGCAGAATATTTTCCCAAAAGAAAAAAAAATATATTTTTACAATAAGCACATGAATGAGGGATTGCTGTTACATGTGCCATGCATAGCCCGTTTGTTGAAAGCAGTGGTTGCCACCTAGCAACTGCTAGTGGGTAGCTGTAAACCGCTTGAACAATGCAGCAATAAAACATTCCAGTGAAGCAGTGGTACACCCCCACATTCTACACTATGCATTAACTCACCAGATGAGGACTAGCTAATGAGACTGGAGGAAATTAGAGATGACTGCAGTGACAGAAAATGTAATATGTAGTTTCCAACTCAAACCATATATGCACTAAATTGTGTTCAAAGGATGCCATTAGTCTGGGAGGCCAAACAATTTGTAATGTTACAAGAATGAAGGCAATTGTGTATTTTTCAAATAAAAATGCTTTTGCTCAAGATCAGAAAGGAGAAAATTCTTTGTCTAATTAAAATATAGTTAGTATTTTTTTTGAAATATTCAGTAAACTAAGCTCAATAGTAACAGCCTCTGGCAGAATGTGCAGTAAGATTAAATGACAAAGTCTAAACTAAGCATGCTTGCTTTACAGCACAGCTGTGAATGTGTACAATTAATGTTGTATGGTATACAGCATAGGATAAAAAGCTGATTAGCTGAAAATTTAAATTTAGAGGTATAATGCCAAGAAACAAATTCAAGCGGTTCTGGGTGACAACATTACTTTTTGTTAGTATTCTTTTACATGTAGTCAGGAGCTGGCTATTATGCCTGCCATTCAGGGACAGTGTTTAACATTATTAATGCTGGGTTGTTTACCTCTAGTGTTGGCTTGGATTCCCTGTGTCATTTCCTTTTAGACAAAACTTAGAGCAGAGCAAAGCATCGTGGGATTTGTAGTTCCGTATGTAGTTCCATATTAGAATAAACAGGCTGCCTGTAATCTGAATCAAAAACAGCACACTGCTGCCCAAGGCTGCTGTTAGAAATCATGGGGCCCCATACAGCCTTCCCTACACCCCACCCACCCTCCTGGGATGCAGCAAAATGGCGGCACTGACTTTATCCCCCTATGCCAGAAAAATAAAAATAAAAGTCCTACTTCCTGGGCCCCTCGGTTGATCTGATAGGGCCCAGGGAAATGTATTTTAAGTCCTGGTAAGCAAGTAGGAGAGGGGTGTGGTCTAGTAAAAATCCATTTATTCATTTAACAATAAAGTTGCCCTGGGCCCCCCTGTTTAGCTGATGGGCCCAATACAACAGTATCAACTGTACTGCCTTACCAGTAGCCCTGCTTATTCCCTCTATGGACAGGAATGTTCCATTCACAGTCTGGCCCTTCTCTTTCTAGTAAACAGTGGTATAATGTACAACTGCACTGCACTATATCCAGTTTATTGCAGTATACATACAGTATATTGTAAAAGCAAAAGTAAAAAATAACAGCACTCAACCCCCCCCCCCCCCCCAAATTGTCACCAGGCTCCTGCCTACGTGTTAAGTCACAGGGTCATGTGATTTCTAAGGGGATAGCTCTGAGGAAGTCACGTGACTCTATGTAACACGTTATGTCGTCAAGCCACATAGACCAGAAGTGAGCGGGCCGCCATTTTGTGTGAGACAATTGATACATAATATACACTATCTCACAAAAGTGAATACACCCCTCACATTTTTGTAAATATTTTATTATATCTTTTCATGTGACAACACTGAAGAAATGACACATTGCTACAATGTAAAGTAGTGAGTGTATAGTTTGTATAACCGTGTCAATTTGCTGTCCCTTCAAAACAACTCAACACACAGCCATTAATGTCTAAACTGCTGGCAGCAAAAGTTAGTACACCCTCAAGTTAAAATGTCCAAATTGGGCCCAAAGTGTCAATATTTTGTGTGGGCACAATTATTTTCCAGCATTGCCTTAACCCTGTTGGGAAAGGAGTTCCCCAGAGCTTCGCAGATTGCCACTGGAGTCCTCTTCCCCATCATGGAGCTGGTGGATGTTACGAGACCTTGCGCTCCTTCATCTTGCATTTGAGAATGCCCCACAGATGCGCAATAGGGTTTAGGTCTGAAGATATGCTTGGCCAGTCTATCACCTTTGCCCTCAGCTTCTTTAGCTAAGCAGTGGTCATCTTGGAGGTGTGTTTGGGGTCAGTATCATGTTGGAATAATACCCTGTGGCCCATTCTCCAAAGGGAGGAGATCACGCTCTGCTTCAGTATGTCACAGTACATGTTAGCATTCATTGTTCCCTCAATGAACTGTAGCTCCCCGTGGTGATCACTTTTTGCCAATTCCGACTTCAACTGATGATCACACGGTGTAATGTTCAACCTTTTAATATTGTATCCCTTGGCCAATTGGCCAATCACCTGCCACTCACTCTGATTAATGTTTTATGAATACATTTGATCGGAGTGAATTATAGTTACCAAAACTGCCTCTAGCGTTGATGACTGCCTTCTCTAAGGCCGCGTACACACGGGCGGACTGTTCGCCCAACCTTGTCCGCTGAACAGTGTTTGGGCGGACAGTCCGCTCGTGTGTGGGCTTTCAGCGGACAGTTTCAGCGGACAGTTGGACGGACAAAGTCTTTCGGAAATTCCGAAAAACTGTCCGCTGAAACTGTGTTTGAGCGAACAGTCCGCCCGTGTGTGGGCTTGTCCGCTGTACTTTCGAAATGAGCGGACTGTTCCCGCTCGGAAAGTCCGCCCATTTCGAGCGCGTGTACAGGTAGGCGGGGCCCGCGAAGGAGACGTCGCGGGCTCCGCCGCCTGGAATGGGCTTAAAGGGGAACCCCAACGCCGAAAAAAATCGGCGTGGGGGTTCCCCCCAAGTCCACACCAGACCCTTGTCCGAGCACGCTACCCGGCCGGCCAGGAAAGGGGGGCGAGCGAGCGCGCCCCCCCTCCTGAGCCGTACCAGGCCGCGTGCCCTCAACATGGGGGGTGCCTTGGGGAAGGGGGGGCCGCGCGGCCCCCCCACCCCAAAGCACCTTGTCCCCATGTTGATGAGGACAAGGGCCTCTTCCCGACAACCCTGGCCGTTGGTTGTCGGGGTCTGCGGGCGGGGGGCTTATCGGAATCCGGGAGCCCCCTTTAAGAAGGGGGCCCCCGGATACCGGCCCCCCACCCTATGTGAATGAGTATGGGGTACAATGTACCCCTACCCATTCACCTGTGAACTAAAGTACAATAAAAAACACAACACAGAGAAAAAATATTTTATTGCACAGCTCCGGGGGTCTTCTCGCCGGACTCCTCCGCTATGTGTGTGTAGCTCTTTTGCTAGCGGAGGAGTCCGGCTTTCTTCCTCCCCGCCGCCGGCCTCTTCTCCCGACTTCGGGGGTCTTGTCCCCCTCTTCGGTTCTTCTGCCGGGCCACCGCGCCTGGTCCGGTGGCCCGGTCTTCTGTCGCCGTCTTCCGTTCTTCTGTCGCCGCCTTCGGTTCTTCTGCCGGGCCACCGCGCCTTCTTGTAGCTCTTTTACAGGCGGTGGCCCGGTCTTCTGTCGCCGTCGCCGCCGCCGCCTTCCGTTCTTGTTCTTCTTCTTGTTCTTCTTCTCCTGGAGATGTTGACTCGACGATCTCTCCGGCCGGAATGCCAGAGCCGCGCTGTGCGGTCACTTATATAGTGACAATGGGGCGGTGTCACATGGTATATGTCACATGTTGAGGGCACGCGGCCTGGTACGGCTCAGGAGGGGGGGCGCGCTCGCTCGCCCCCCTTTCCTGGCCGGCCGGGTAGCGTGCTCGGACAAGGGTCTGGTGTGGACTTGGGGGAACCCCCACGCCGATTTTTTTCGGCGTTGGGGTTCCCCTTTAAGCCCATTCCAGGCGGCGGAGCCCGCGACGTCTCCTTCGCGGGCCCCGCCTACCTGTACACGCGCTCGAAATGGGCGGATTTGCCTCCGCCTTACGTGGGCGAGTCCGTTCATTTCAAAAGTTGAGCGAACTGTTTGCCCAACCTTGTTCGTCAAACAGTCCGCTCGTGTGTGGGCAAGTCCGCTCATGCAAATTTTGAGCGGACTGTTTGATGAAACTGTTTGCCGAACAAGGTTGGGCGAACAGTCCGCCCGTGTGTACGCGGCCTAAGCAATATAAGGATCTCCTTTTAAAGGCTTGAGTTTATCTAGGCTCTGGTGAGTTTAACTCTTTGGGGGAGCCTCACATGGTGAAGGTTTTGTGTTTGGTGCAAGGTGCACACACAGACCAATTTCTAGGATCACCCACTGTGTTTAAAGAGCAATTTATAGTGTCATCACATTATCTATTGGGTTATCAATGTTGGTCAGAAACAGAAATGATGGACTAACAATAGCACCATTTTAACATGGTACTGATGTAGTATTTTATATGAACGTTCAGTTGTTAACCCTTTATACTATCCATGCATGGCTAGCTTTACAGAAGCATTAAATATGGGCATGGATGCTAGTTAGGCAAGCCATAGTTGGTTCGAATCTCAACCAGTTCAGCAGGAACAGGCCAAGGTTTGAACAGTGTATGGGTGTCTGAATATACCCAAGTTGATCGATCAATTATCACCAGTGGCTGTTATAGCCGCTATCAATAATCACTGCTTTTTTCCAGTGGGGACAGCAACCCATGGTTTCAGGAAAGAAATTTGCTTCATCTATGGCCGGCCTAAATGCTCCACAGGAGACAGATTGCAGCAGGGGCAGCACATATGTGTAGACAGACGTGTGTCCAGGCCTGTCTAGTCTTATAGATAAGCACTCTGACCAGGCTGACACCTGAGACAATGTTTAGTCTGTGCTAACACAGGCTGAGGGTCTAAACAGACTAAATAGCCAGGAGACCTTTAGATTTACCAAACCCTTATTTAGATCAATCCTAAACACTTTCAATTTGTGTGCAGGCCCTTCCACTACATAGTTGCTAGTAAACCTGAAGGAAGTTGAATAAGAAAATTGTATAAAGTATGGCCAGCTTAAAGATTTACTTTGTATCTATGTGATGCTGAGAACCCACGCTAAGGTAAACTTTGTGAAAATGTACTTGTCTTGACAAATAAAAAAAGAGCAGAACACCCCAAAACATATGATTTTTTAAGTGAACCGAGTTCCTGGAATGCTCTCCATTTGGAGCTAAATCCCACAATATGTACATAAAGGGTAGTCATAATTATATAATATATAAGCAGATTTGCTACCTACTAATCCCTTTACCTTACAACTGTAGGGTAGGCACAGAGGTCCCTAGTGTAGTTCCCCAAATTGGCCACTAGATGCAACCATAGTGGGGGTTGGGAACTCTGTAGTGAAAATTAGACAGAGTACCTTGGTAGCTGCTAGAGATCCCCAGATTGGTGGGTGGGGTGTGCCCAGGGCCAGATTAAGAACATCATGGGCCTGGTGCTGAGGATTATGGTGGGGCTTTTTATTAAAAATGCAAACAATTTTTTGTTATAAAAAAATTAAATTAAAATATAGAGAGGGAGGATGAGAGAGAGAGAAAGGGGACGAGAGAGGGGTGAGGAGTAAGGTTGCCACATCATCATTTTAATCTAGGACACACATTAATTACACAGGTTCTGTGGCTGATTAAGGTGGTAATTAAACTCCCTTGGTGCCTTATCTCCATTAAATCGGCCTTGAACCTGTGATGAAACGGCAACCCTAGTGAGGGGTAAGGGAGGGAGAATGAGAGATAGAGGGATTAGAGAGAGAGAGAGGATGCAAATGAGCATGTGTGGAAGTGACAGCAACGCAGCCCGGCCAAGGCAAGTGTCCGAAGGCACAGAACCCGGAAGGAAGACAGGGTGAATATGGAACAAAAGTGTGGCCATTCTAGAGCTGGTAACATTGAGGATATTCAATATCATTTTAAAGAACTGTTTTTGTGTGTAAGAGGCATAGGGGAGGAGTATGGATGGTATAAAACTGGGAAGTATGTGCAGGTGAGGCAGAGGGATGTGGAGGATATAACAGTGGACACTATGTACAGGAGAGGAATGTGGAGGATATGACAGTGAGCAGTATGTACAGGAGAGGAGTGTGGAGGGTATGACAGTGGGCAGTATGTAAAGGTGAGGAGTGTGGAGGGTATGACAGTGGGCACTATGTACAGCTGCGGAGGATGTAGGAATCTGGGAAGGATAATGTAAAGGTTTGTGGAAGGATGTTTAGGTACTGCGTAGTGGTTAAGTGGGTCATACACAAATTTAAATTAAGCCAATTAAGCAGAGACCAGCTATAGTCAATCTATGTATGGGCTAGCTGGTTGTACACAAGTCAATCTATTAATCGACTTGAGTGCAACCGGCCCTTAAGGTTTTCCCCAAAACAATCAGTGCTGCCAGCTATAGTTAGGAACACTGATGATTGTATTCTGTGGGTAGGGAAGGCTCCCCACTGACAGAATACAAAAACGCTGCAGGATTTATTCCCCCATCCACAGATCAGCAGGTGAGAACGTGTGAAATGGATGATATGTTTCAAGTTTCTTTCACATTTTCAGTAATGCTTACTGCCCTTTTTTTTTTGTTTTACATTGCTGAATGGCAGTTTTACATTGTTGGACTATGCTGCTACTGTAAGCGAGTTTGATCGGTTGTGCAGCCTGTCAAACTCTGCAGGCTCCAAGCTGTCCACTGAGCTCAGTGCCTCTGACAAAAAGTGAGGAGAGGCACTGTGAGCTCATCCTCTCAGTCTGTGGCAAACAGAGTGTGCCAGCTTGTATTTAAACTGGCCACTCCGTATGTAGTTTCTGACAGGCTGTGCAAGGAGCCCCGTATCTCCAGGACCATAGGTGATAGGAGCCCCAAATTGACCAGTAGTGTGGTAGACCTGCAGCTATCGACCCTCTAAATTTGGGCTCTATGTGACCCCTGGTCACCAAGCCACGACCCTCTAAATACATTCCTTTTTAAATGGGCCTATCTTAAGGTAAGGGGCCTGGAGCTGCAGCTCCAATAGTTAATCCGGCCCTGGGTGTGCCATAGATAGTGGCCAAGTGTCAGCCCTGCCCCTGCTATCTTAAGTAGAAGGCTCTGTCTAAATAGTCTGGTGGAAGTCTGTCTGTATTTGGTTGGTTATGGGAAGCAGTCTACTGTAAAAATCAAGACAGGGAAGATGTAATCTTTGAGGATCTAGCTTCTGGGAGCCCCCCCCCCCCAGTGGGGAAATTAAGGAAGGAGAGTTTTAGGACTAATAAGACTACTCGCATCCAGTGTTGGTCATCTTACTTTAAAAAAGTAATTAGTTAAGTTACAAATTACTTATCCCAAAAAGTAATTGCGTTAGTAACTTGGTTACTACATTGGAAAAGTAATTAGTTACTCAGCAAAGTAACTTACTTTTTTTTCAATATATTCTATAGACGGGACTAGCAAAGGAAGTGAATGTCACCACCTCCACCGGCGAGATTGACACCCCGCGAGCCCCGTCGCCTGGTATGGATTTAAAGGGGATTTTTTTTAAGTCCATAGCAGACTCTTATCTGAGCACGCAGCCTGGCTGGACAGGAAAGGAGGTGGGGGACGAGCGAGCGCCCCCCCCCCCCAACATCGGAAGGAAGAAGAAGAAGGTGGCGGCGACAAGCACCAAGACCAGGCCAGCGCTAGTAAAAGAGCTATAAGAAGATAGCAGAAGCCCGGCAGAAGAAGCGAAGAGCGGGACAAGATAGCGGAGGAGCCCAGCGAGAAGACCTCCGAAGTCGGAAGAAGACCCCCAGAGCTGTCTAATAAAGTACTTTAAAAACCTGTGTTGTAATCTGTACCAAAATACAGGAAACTAATTATAAGACATTTACAAGATGGTATATGACACCTACTCGACTCCATGCTATCTTTCCAGATGCATCTGAGCATTGCTGGCGATGTGGTACAGATAAAGCGACGATTTTGCATATATTTTGGACGTGTCCTAAGTTGACTTCTTTCTGGGCAATGGTTCAAACGATTGCCCAGAAAATTACTGATCTTCAAATCCCGAATGACCTGTCTTTTTTTATTCCATATATACCACTATTCCAATGAAAACATATAAAAAATCTGTCCTATGTAATTTACTAAACGCAGCTAAATCCTGTATACATTTGATGTGGAAACAGCAGAATCCACCGACCACAGCATTATGGCTGAGGAAGGTGGAAGATATTAGAAAAATGGAGGACCTGATATTGACAGCAACTGATAGACAGGAGATATATAAAAAGACATGGACCTCTTGAAATTTGTTTATTAATTCAGAAGAGGGTAGTTTCCTCTTAGGGCTGTGAAACACGGATAGGAGTCTGAGTTAAGAGGTATATGATGGATGTGTGATCAAAGAGACATCAGATGCGATACTAAGTGCCATTTTGGAATCGTTCCCCTATTTATTTATTTATTTTGTCCCCTTTCCTCCCCTTTAAAATTCCCCTTACCTACACTGTTACAGTATGTATATGCAATTCATTCCTGAAAAAAAATTTAATAAAATCATATTTGAAAAAAAAAAAAACCTGTGTTGTTTTTTTTTTTAATTAACACTTTTTCCCCCCAGGTGAATGGGTAGGGGTACCTCATACTCATTCACATAGGGTAGGGGGCCAGAATCTGGGGGCCCCCTTATTAAAGGGGGCTCCCAGATTCTGATTCCGAAATTCTGATAAGCCCCCCGCCCGCAGACCCCAACAACCAACGGCTAGGCTTGTCGGGAAGAGGCCCTTGTCCTCATCAACATGGGGACAAGGTGCTTTGGGATGAGGGGGCCACAGGGCTTCCCCAATGCACCCCCCCATGTTGAGGGCAAGCGGCTTTGTACAGTTCAGGAGGGGGGCGCCCTCGCTCGTCCCCATCCCCTTTCCTGACCGGCCGGGCTGCGTGCTCGGATAAGGGTCTGCTATGGACTTTTTAGGGGATCCCCACGGCGTTTTTTTCAGTGTAGGAGTTCCGCTTTTTTTTTTAGGAGTTCCCCTTTAAATCAATACCAGGCGACGGGGCTTGCAAAGTGTCAATCTCGCTGATGGAGGCGGCAACATTCACTTCCTTCGCTAGTCCCGTCTACCTGGTCCCGGGCGGTAGATGTAATTGTGGTAATGCCGCCCAAGTAATGGGAACGGCGTTACCATGAGTGGAAGAGTAATCAGTTAGATTACTCGTTACCCTCTAAAGTAACTGCGTTAAGTAACTCAGTTTATTTTAACTGAGTTACTTACATCACTGCTCACATCCCTTGAATATGGGATGCAAGACTCTGGTAAACTCCTCCAAGTATGGGCTGCTCCTGACGTGGCACTTTGCTCTGCTGTTATCTGATGGCAACTGGAGAAATGTACCTTAAATTTTGGGATGACTGAAAGCATGCCTCCTTTGCTGGCCCCGGCTACCTGGAGACGCGCTCATAATGAGCGGACTTTTCTCCAGGCGGGAAAAGTCAGTTAATTTCAAAAGTACGGCGGAGTGGCACACACACGGCCGTACTGTCCGCCAAAATGCGAGTCCAGCGGACAGATTGGAGTGCAAAAATACTTTCTTAGTCCGCTGGACTTTTGGGTAAAAAAAGGCCGCTGGAGCCTACATACGGGCGGATTGTCCGGCGGACTTGAGTCGGCTGGACTTTTCCACCGGATTGTTTGATCGTGTGTACGATGCATTATTTGCTCTTGAAGGAACTTGGTCCCTGCATGAAGGTAGATTTCAAGCTTTGCTTGAACATCAAAGGAGGGGGAATACCAAAAACTTACATGGGGCTCCTACTGCTCCTTGGCTAGTAGTCGCTGCGTGTGTCTCCGCCTACAGAAGCATCATACAGAACTTCTGCACATCACATCATCTCCACAAAACAAGAAGTCCAGGTAAAATTCTGTTCCAAATACCTTCTTAGGCCTCAAATGGAGGCATGATGCCCTCTAAGCATTGCCCTGGGGCATAAAACCAGGCACACAGCCATCAAAAAGTCTTTCTCCCTAGATGGAAGGCAGGAGGGCAGGTATAGGGCTTCCTCTGCCCAGGAAGGAGCAGGATGAAGGGGCACCCTTCCCCAAGGAAAAAGGGCTAATTATGCCACCTTCCAGAACATTGCATCTCTGCAACCCACTGATAGCTTGCCCACCACTGGTGAGCCTGCAAATGAAACAGGCAGAACTCTCTGAGGCTGATTTACGAAAAAATGGAGAGTGCAACATCTAGTGCAGCTCTGCATAGAAATTGATCAGCTTCTAGTTTTTTTGGCAAAGCTTAATTGAACAAACTGAAGTTAGAAGCTGATTGACTACCATGCACCGCTGCACCAGATTTTGCACTCTCCAGTTTTAGTAAATCAACCCCTCTGTGTCCCCCCCCTAACACAGGACTCTGGAGTCTATTCAACATAGTTACTGGCAGGTGATGTCATGCACATTATCCCTTGGTGCAATGATCTGCAGGGCAAATTGACAAAAGAAAAGGTAAATAAAACGTAGCAAATCTACTACATTTGTACATGTATAACTTTTATCATTTCATAATAGGTTAAAGAGGAGTGCCGGTTTAAAAAATAAATTAAATTAAAAGTCAGCAGCTGCAAACACTGCAGCTGCTGACTTTTAATAAGCAGACTTACCTGTCCAGGGCGCCCGCGATGTCGGCCGCCCGAGGCTGACCCGTCCCTCGGCTCTCGGGTCCCGGCGCCGCCATTTTGGCTAAGGGAAACAGGCAGTGGAGCCTTGCGGCTTCACTGCCCATTTCCTACTGCGCACGTGCGAGTCGCGCAGCGCTTTGTGAATGGGGGGCGCTGTGTTCTGGGACACACAGTTCCCAGAACACAGCGCGACCCATTACCCAGAAGACGCAGCACAGAGGAGAGAAGATAGAAGATCTCAGTGGAAGAGGCAGATTAGGACGATGTGCCTAGCAACAGGCATTTCTGGTAAGTTAAAAAAAAAATTCATTTTTTTTTTCTGATTTTTTTCAAATTTTTTATGTATTTTTTTTTTTTCAGGGTGGCCCTCCACTTTAAGTACCAATCAGTAAACCCTTGTAGTGAACTCAAGGGTGGGTATACAATTAGTAGTTTCAAGTTAGGAGATGGTATTCATTAGAATGTGTTAAACGCTGGGACCTTTTGACTTTCATACACATATAAGAGATGACAGGGATTCCACAGACTGCAAGTGACTTAACTTCAAGCTATGTGCATAGTATGTTTGAAGACAACTTCATGAGTATAGGGATAAAGATTTTGGAAAATCCTGCCTAAAACTGTAGACTTTTCCCAGTCTGCTGTCATTGTGCATCAGATAATAGAAATCTACATTTTATTTGACAGTTATTGAATATTAAAGAAGGCTGCAAAGAGAATCAGAAAGGTAAATCTTGGTCTGCATTCTCTCATAGTCTCATAGAACAAAATGTAGCTGAGGATTTTGGTAAAATGTCTCAGTACATCAAAGACCATGTGGCACTTATCTTCTTATTTTTCATATCAATCTGGCAGGCTTACATAGCATGCAGGGACCGCTGCAGGTACCGCTAGTATTAACTGGTCCTGTATTTTAATTTCTGGCTCCAATAAGCAGTCTAAGTGTAGCACCCTCTAGTGTAGAGTGCTAGGTGTACATACTTAGTGTAGGGAAATTTAGCCTGGCTATGAGCCAGGCTGGCTTGAGTTTGGTAGCAGAAAAGTCCAATTTTGGGGAGAACTAGTAAGAGACCAACAACTGGACTTGATAAGGCTCAGTGTTCATACGCTTCTTACTGCGGAGCATGTACAGTAATAATTCCCCGCCCACCAGTCCTCAAATCTGGAAATCTGAAGGAAGAAGGTTATCCTTCGAAACGTGTCAGCCGACAGTGGCCCCTGTTATCTCCTCCATGACCTCTGGAGTTCATTATTTGTCCTAAACCTATTGCAGTCATTCGGAGACTATTTACATTGCAAGATTCCTATAGATGTTTGTGAGTAGTTTTCCTTTTATCTACTTTTAATTAAATATTTCCAAAGGTTAATGAACAAGGCTGGTGCGCGGTTGCTTTTCTTTTCTTTTTGGATTGAATTTGGGTCAGGGTGAGTGACTCTGGGAGCTCTGGCACCTCTGGTACCTCCCCCTACTTGCTGTAACCTCGGAGAAGCTTTCAAAGGAATGGTAGGGAGGTTAGGAGGAGCTGCTTGGAGTATTAAGGAGGGCCCCAGCCAATCCTCAGCAAGTGGGCTGGCAGGGTGTGGGCACCTATTAAATACTGTGGGTCATGTCAACAGGGGGCAGTCGGGTAGAAGCTGGAGATGAAGTGCTGAGGAGGCTGTCGGAGGCCCTTGAGGGTGCCGACAAGTCTGGGAGAGGGACCTTAGGCCTGGGACTCGGGTGCTGGAAATATCCTTTCAAGACACACGGAGGAGTCCTGCCCTTGACACACAGAAGCAGATGTGAGGACAGCCAGAGATCTCCAGGGAGAAGTCAGTTGGGTGGCTGCTGAGTGTGCAGTCTGGGAGGACTGTGGGAAGTAGCCAGAAGGGCTACTGAGAGGGGCAGTTCCAGCTAGTGCCTGAAGAGGTGGTGCTGGGATCAATAGCCACAAGGATGTAGCTGGACACTGGACTTTTTTTTCTCTACACACCAAAGGGGCCCAGGGTCTCTGCCTGTAAAAGGCTTTTGCTAATCTGTTTGGGTGCTTTTTTGACAGATTTAATAAAGTGTCCTAGCAGAGTCGGTGTTTTCTGCAAGCAAGTGAGTGCTGGTGGAAGAGGAGTGTATATAACTGTAAATAGAAAGAGTCGCCTCGGAAGAGTTCTTAAATCAAGTGGGCATCCCATTTTTTCCTTAATACCTATCCAAGTTTTATCCGCTTAACCACTTCAATACCAGTACCAGGCACTTTTGCCCCTTCCTGCCCAGGACAATTTTCAGCTCTCAATGCTATCACATTTTGAATAACAATTGCGCAGTTATTTAACACTGTAATCAAACTATTTTTTTTTATAATTTTCTTCCCACAAATAGAGATTCTTTTGGTGGTATTTGATCACCTCTGGTGTTTTTATTGCTAAACAAGCGAAAAAAGACTGACATTTTTGAAAAAAAATTTTTTTTTCGATTCTGTCATAAAATTTTGTTTTCTCCTTCACTGGCGGGCGCTGATGAGGCGGCACTTATGGGCACTGATAATGAGGCACTGATATGTAGAATTGATGGGAATGGATAGGTGGCACTAATGGGCACTGATAGGTGGCACTGATGGGCACTGACAGGCACGCCGAGATGTTATCCTGCTGGATGTCATATGATGCCTAGTCAGGATAACAGAACCACTTCCCGGCCATCAATCTGCTATAGGCCAAGCGGGAAGTGGTTAATAAATACAAAAATTAAATAAAAAGAAATAATAAATAAAACACAAAGTGCAAAGTGCTGGACTGTTTTGCTGCAGCAGGTTTTAAACATTACATGGATGCACCATTTTACAGGCAGACTAAGGGAACATACACTATATTTAAAGGACTTTTTAATTTTTATTGTTTCACTTTACACATCATTAAAATCACTGCTCCTTTAAAAACAATATTTTTGAAAATTGTTTGCATTAATACATGTCCCCCAGGGCAGTACCCGGGTCCCCATACCCTTTTTATGTCCAATAACTTGCATATATTTAAATGGGGACTTTTGATTTTTTAAGTTTGGGTTTCATAGACTTTAATAGGGTTTGCACTTCAGGTCCGAAATTTTTCAATATTCGGAAGTTCTGGTGCTAACGAAACCAGGGAGGTATTTGGCCCAACTCTATTCCACAAGGCCGATTATTTAGAAAATATAGGAAATCGTTTTTGGTGGGAATAAGATGTTGGCTGCATTTATTAGCAAATTTATAGAATATACACCTGCGTCTTGAAAGTAGTGCCTTGGTTTTATAGAGACTGATGGATTTATTTTCCTCCCATAGTCAAATTGTTTACTACGGGAGGAAATTTAAATCTTTTGGTCTCTATAGGGCCAAGGCAACACTTTCCAGGTGCAGGCAAGGTCGGAGAGATCTCAGAGATGATTGAGGAGATGGTTTTGTCTCTTTTCTTTTTGAATCCTCCATCCGCACCGGTCAGGGGTGGGGGCGGCAGATGGAGCTGGTCACGTCCCCCCCATCGCTTCAGCCTGCACAGGCACCATACTCACATCCCCCATTGCCAACTCACTTAACCCTTCAGGTGTACATGGCTCATTCACCTCTCCTCTGCGGTAGTCTGCTGGCGGGGATCCTCTGCCTCCTGCTACATCTGATCCAACACAGACCGGCAACTAGAGATAAGCCCAAGACCAATCTCCCACCCCCGATCACTGACCCAGATCCGATCCCCGATGGGTGACACTGGGAGTGGGTGTCTGGGTTTAGTCTCCAAGCAGTGTGGACAGAGCTCACAGCCCACACTCTTCTCTCATCATCGCTTCGCTCACATCATTTCCCCGGAGAGCTGACTTGATGGCTCTAAAAGAGAGAAGGGGGAGGCGGTGAGGCTGAGAACTGAGTCGGGGTTCCCGCAGAGCGCCGACTGCATTATGGCGGCCGTGCGTCTCCTCTCCCCTCCTAGGCCAATGGGATTGCATCTCCTTTCTGTCAATCGGAAAACAGGTCTCAGGAGGATGAGAATCAGCGTGGTAATACCAACATTTTTATTCGCTATTGTCATACAACTGGGCGGGCTCAGGGCGCAGTGCTCTTCCCCCCCGAGCCCACCCTTTTTTGAAGCCTAATCACGTGCTTCAAATCCCCCCCATTGTAATCCATGCTTCCGGTGCTCTGCATATAGATTAGGGGGCCGGATGCATGTAAGTGGGTTAGTGGTGGAGTCATTATTATCAGAAAGACAGTTGTCAAGTTTTTGTTAAAAGGGCCTAAAAAAAGGCTCATATTGAGTGTGTAAGTCCATGGTTTGCCTAATTGGGGGGGATATGTCTACAGTATTTGATATTGGGGTGTGGAGTAAGTTAAACTGTCAGTGGTTATTGCTGGGATTTTAAACCTTTGGCATGAAATATGAACAAAGCATATTTCTTCATAGTGTGTACTTGTCTCAATCCAGAGCACTAATGCCGCGTACACATGATCAGACTGTCTGGCGGACTTAGCCCGGTGGACAAACCGCCAGACTTTCTGAACGAGCGGAACTGCCCACACACAAACTGACCTAGTCCGCCGGACTTTTGGCGGGAGTCCGCGGTACTTTTGAAAATGAACGGACTTGCCCACACACGGAGGAAAGTCCGTTCATTTTGAACGTGGCTCCAGGCAGATGGGACTAGCGAGGGAGGTCAATGTTGGCACGTCGCTGGCCCCGTCACCTGGTATGGACTTAAAGGGGAAGCCCTACGTCGAAAAAACGGTGTGAGGGTCCCCCGCAGAGTCCATATCAGACCCTTATCCAAGCACGCAGCCCGGCCGGTCAGGAAAGGGGGTGGGGACGAGCGAGCGCCCCCTCCTGAGCCGTAGCAGGCCGCATGCCCTCAACATGGGGGGGTGTGTTGGGGAAGGGGCCCCCACCCCAAAGCACCTTGTCTCCATGTTGATGAGGACAAGGGCCTCTTCCCGACAACCCTGGCCGTTGGTTGTCGGGGTCTGCGGGCGGGGGGCTTATCGGAATTCGGGAGCCCCCTTTAATAAGGGGGCCCCCAGATACCGGCCCCCCACCCTATGTAAATGAGTATGGGGTACAATGTACCCCTACCCATTCACCTGTGAAAAAAATGTAAAAAAAAAAAAAACACAACACAAGGGTTTAAAATTATCTATTGCGCAGCTCCGGGGGTCTTCTTCCGTCTTGGGGGGTCTTCTCACCGGACTCCTCCGCTATCTTCTGCTAGCTCTTTTACTAGCGGAGGAGCCAGGCTTTCTTCTTCGTCGCCGCCCGGGGGTCTTCTTCCGTCTTCGGGGGTCTTATCCCCCTCTTCGGGGGCCTTGTCCCCCTCTTCGGTTCTTCTTGCCGGGCCTCCGCTTTCTTCCTTTAGCTCTTTTACTAGAGGTGGCCCAAACTTCTGTCGCCGCCTCTTCTTCCAACTTTGGGGGTCTTTTCCCCCTCTTCGGTTCTTCTTGCTGGGCCTCCGCTCCTTCTTCTAGCTCTTTTACTGGTGGTGGCCCGGTCTTCTGTTGCCGCTGTTGACGCCTTCTCTTCTTCTCTTCTTCTTCCTTGAGATGTTGCCAAAGGCGGCAACATTGACCTCTCTCGCTAGTCCCGTCTACCTGGAGCTGCGTTCAAAATGAACAGACTTTCCTCCGTGTGCGGGCAAGTCTGTTCACGTCAAAAGTCCGGCAGACTAGCACACACATGGCTGGATTGTCCGCCGGACAATTTTTGAGTCAAAACTACTTTCTAAATCCGCCGGACTTTTGGGAAAAAAAAGTCCGCCAGAGCCCACACACGCGTGTACGCGGCATAAGTGTCTCTCTGCTGCCTTGTTCCTCTGCTATCTGCATGAGTCACTTCTGACAGGTTTTCTTACCACCAAGAGAAAAAAAGAGGAGGGAGCTCCAGCACACAGCATGTGATTGACAGCCTCAGTTCTGTTCCTGTGTGCTGTGGGAAGGGGGGTCTGTTCCTCCAATCAGCTCTTAGAGCTCCACTCACTGAGATCTGCAGAGTATCATTTCAGCTTCCTGTCCCCTGATTTCTGAAAGCTCAGACATGCTGTACACATTTTGCACTTTTAATGACAGAAGATAAACAGGTACAACTTATGTAGGAGTATTTGTTTTACCTCTTGTATTACCTGAGACTAGTCACTTCACTAGGTATATGTAAGGATTTACAATCAATTTTAGCTCAATGGATTATAAAGCTTTAGTTTTTCTTCCTAAAACGTAGGGATGCACCGAATGGGTTTTTTGGTGCCGAAACTGATACTGAAAATGAAAAATGCACTAGGCCAAAAACCGAAACCGATACTGAAACAGCACCGATGCCGAAAATGACTGTTTTTAAAACATATTTTTATACAGGAGATGGTCAGAGACTGGGGACATGGTACAGGAGGTGGTCAGAGACTGGCAACATGGTACAGGAGGTGGTCAGAGACTGGCGACATGGTACAGGAGGTGGTCAGAGACTGGCGACATGGTACAGGAGGTGGTCAGAGACTGGCGACATGGTACAGGAGGTGGTCAGAGACTGGCGACATGGTACAGGAGATGGTCAGAGACTGGCGACATGGTACAGGAGATGGTCAGAGACTGGGGACATGGTACAGGAGAGGGTCAGAGACTGGGGACAAGGTACAGGAGAGGGTCAAAGACTGGCGACATGATAAAAGAGATAAGTATATTGTCCCCAGTGCAGTCAGTGTTGTCCCCAGTGCAGCCAGTGATGCCCCCAGTGCAGCCAGTGATGCCCCCAGTGCAGCCAGTGATGCCCCCTGTGCTGCAAGTGATGCAGCGAAGAGAGAGGAGAGCCGCCTCCGCCGTCAGGTTCAATAGAGCGCCGGGAACATCACAGCTTTAATTTCAATAACTATATGTTCCCCCGTTGTGCGCCGTCACATAAGCCCCTCCCCTTGTCCGGGGGAACTGTGATAGACAGATCACCCGTCCAATCTGGACGGGTGATCTGTCTATCAAAGTTCCCCGGACAAGGGGGAGGGGCTGTATGTGACGGCACGCGACGGGGGAGCACACAGCTATTGAAATTAAAGCTGTGCTGTTCCTGGCGCTCTATTGAACCAGACGGCGGAGGCGGCTCTCCTGCGCTATACACCTCCCATGATGGGCGGCACCAAGGGCAGGAGTGGTGCTCCGCCCCGCCCAGGCCCCGCCCTATTTTCTGCTCAATTATCGTACGTTTTTTTCTTTCGGCAAATTGCCGAAAAGGGCATTTTCGGCCGATATGTTCTGGCGGCCGAAATTTCGGTGCATCCCTACTAGAATTATAAACATATTGTACTTACCTGGTTTATGCAATGGTGATGCACAGAGTGGTCCCTTTTCTCCTCTTCTGGGGCCCTCTGTCTGCACTCTCAGTTTTTTAGTTCCAGTGTAAACCATGGGTTTCCCGTGCAGGGGCTTCACCATTAACACACAAAAAAGAAAATTAAATATCCAGCCTCCTGGCTTTTACAGTGTTGGATGTTCACAAAGTCTGGCCCCCGGATTGGAGATTTCTTCCTGTCCAGATCTCCTAGAAATCTCCAGGCTCCAAATCCCAAAACAGATTTTACTAAATAATGAGGTAACTGAAAAGTTAGTTTCCTCCTAATTAATCAAACACCCTGGAGCCCCTCAGCTTGCCTGGTTGAAAATTGTTGGGTAACATCACCCACATTGCACTGCCACAACATCAATATAAAAATCAGAAGGTATAGTGGCAAGAATCTACTAGAAAATGTCAATGCGTTTCGTGATCTTATGCCGCTTCTTCTGGACATCAGGATTCTTCATAGAATAAAATGCCTTATACTGGTAAGTTTCATCTATTAAACATATAATATAGAATGAATGCATCATATAACTGCAGATATTTAGGGTGATACAAACATAACACTCAAAATAAAAAATGTTTACAACATCAAAATATAGCAGTCCACCTATTCCACAAAAGTAGGAGGCTGACCATATGCACAAAATAAAACAAAAAACAACAGAAACAGAACAAGACAAATAAACAAGAACAAAAACGTACACAAACATCCAAAGATGGTCGAGAGACAGTGTCATGGACTCCTGAATTGCGGGGAAGCCAAGAGGAATACCAACCAGAAAACAAACCCAGAGCAGTTTTAAAGACAGTAGTCAAATGACTGCAGGTATACAAAACAGTTAAAAGTAAAAATCAAGTCATTCAGGTGTCTGAAGCATACAGTGACAATCAAATCATTTGGGGACCAATATACAGAGTGAAAGACAAAGAAAAAAAAGAATCTACCACCACTCTTACTATATTTGAGAAACCTAAATGGCTTACCCAAAGCTGTCTTTCATTTAGCCTCCAGTCTCAGATGCCTTACACCAGTCTAATCTTCAACCTCAGATACCTTATATCCCTGTAAGCTGTGTAATAGTGTGGAGCTGAAATTAAGTACTAACTCACTCAATAAAAAATGCGTATGATAGCACTGCAATCAGGTATATATACTAACCTTAAAAATAATAAAATGAGAGGGCAAGCTGCAATGTTGGTGGGTACACTGCAGCGTAAATTTTGTGGTCGAAAATATATTCGGCATTATTTCCATCAGCCGCATGTTTTCAGTGACAAAAACAAAGCGAAAATAGAATTTGAATGAACTCAATTGATGAAAACTATGCTGAAAATCGATTCCAATATTGATTGGATGAAAATGTGAGGGAGGAACACATACCCACCTTAACTGATTTCCTTAGTGCTCTGTCTGTTAAAGTCCCTGCCCTCTGACAAGCTGTATTGGCTGAAAGAAGCAGGCTCCCTCTGTCTGCCTGCTGCCTGGGAGTTCTGGAACAATGCCCTGCAATCCCTTCCCAGCAAGGTAACAGTGCTTAAAAACAATAGCCTCCCCACCTCAGTTCTCTGCCCTGTGCACTCCCTCACTCCCATTTACTTCCCCATCCCCACTACATGTTATTCGATTTTTACTGCAGGATAGGGATGAGCCGAACACCCCCTGGTTCGGTTCACACCAGAACATTCGAACAAACCGAAAATTAGTGCGAACTTTAGAACCTCATTGAAGTCTATGGGACTCGAACGTTCGAAATAAAAAGGGCTAATTTTAATGGCTAATATGCAAGATATTGTCCTAAAAAGGGTTTGGGGAAAAATTGGGCCTTGGGCACTACTTGCTGGTGCCACGACACTTCAACCTCTCCCAGATACTCTAGTTGGAGTGCAGGAATGAGCCCTGCTGCAATGCATTGCATCAAAAATTGTAAATTACAAGCCTCTGTTAAAGAGGGGCTAAAAAATTGGGCCTTAGGCACTGGTGCTGGTGCCACGACACTGCAACCTCTCCCATATACTATAGTTAGAGTGCAGGAATGAGCCCTGCTGCAAAGCATTGCATCAAAAATTGTAATTACACACCCCTGTTAAACAGGGGCTGAAAAATTGGGCCTTCAGCACTGGTGCTGGTGCCACGACACTGCAACCTCTGCCATATACTCTAGTTGGAGTGCAGGAATGAGCCCTGCTGCAAAGCATTGCATCAAAAATTGTAATTACACTCCCCTGTTAAACAGGGGCTGAAAAATTGGGCTGGTGGCGTCACCCAGAACCAAAAATGTTTTTCCAAGCTATCAGCATGATCATTGAGGAGGAAGAGGATAGTCAGTCAACATAACAGTACAGTCACTCAGCATCTTCTCAGTCTTGAAGGGATGTGACATTTCATTTGAATACAATTCAAAAAAAATTATTCGGTTACATCAGCTTCAGGTGCTTGGTAGCTGGTGGTGATCCAAGGCTGATTCATCTTTATGAAGGTCAGTGGATCAACCGAGTCGGTAGACAGGCGCACCCTGTGATCGGTTACAAATCCTCCAGCAGCACTGAAGGTGAGTTCTGAAAGAACGCTGGATGCAGGACAGGCCAGTAGCTCAATTGCATACTGTGTAAGCTCTGGCCAGTGATCCATCCTCAAGACCCAGTAAGCCAGAGGATTTTCAGTGGGAAAGTCTGACCTTGCCCCTAGGTATTCCTGCACCATGTAAATCAGACGTTGGCGATGGTTGCTAGAACCAATCATACCTTGGGGCTGCGGACTAAAAAATTGTCTGAACACATCGGTCAGACGGCTACCTTCTCCACCCTTCCTTCTGTGACTGACCGAAGCCTCAGCAACACGTTGTCCAGGACCAGGAGTTTGAAACCTCCCAGTCACTGGGAACGCATTGCACAGACCTTTCTGCAAGGCCTCCCGGAGATGTCTCATCCTCCGCTCCCTCTGCGATGGCAAGATAAGGTCCGCAACCTTACCCTTGTACCGTGGATCAAGGAGAGTGGCCAGCCAGTAATGGTCCCTCTCCTTGATCCGAAGAATACGAGGATCCTTCTGCAGGCCTTGCAGGATCAGGGAGGCCACGCAGCGTATGTTAGCTGAGGCATTCAGTCCAGAGTCCTCTGGGTCACTAAGGGCAACATGATCCGCAGCCACCTCCTCTCAGCCACGTAGAAGTCTACAGGTTTCTTGGGACTGTAAATCATCCCTAAAAGACTGCTGCTGCTGCTGCTGCTGAGTGCCAGGCTCCACCTCCATGCTGACACAATCCTCCTCCTCCTCCTCCACTTCCTGTGTGATGGGTGGGACAGCAGGAACACTGTCTGGATAAAGGGGGCCTTGAGAGGCAAGGAAGTCCTCCTCTTCCTGCCTCTGTTCTGCCTCAAGTGCCCTGTCCATTATTCCACGCAGCATATGCTGCAACAGGTGGACAAGAGGTACAGTGTCACTGAGGCATGCACTGTCACTGCTCACCATCCTCATGGCCTCCTCAAATGGTGACAGGACAGTGCATGCATCCCTGATCATGCCCCACTGGCGTGGTGAAAAAAACCCGAGCTCCCCTGACCCTGTCCTGGTGCCGTAGTCGCACAGGTACTCATTGATGGCTCTCTGCTGTGTGTGCAGCCGCTGCAGCATGGCCAACATTGAGTTCCACCTGGGGGGCATGTCACATATAAGGCGGCTCTTGGGCAGGTTCAACTCCTTTTGGAACTCAGCCAGCCGAGCACTGGCATTAAATGATCAGTGGAAATGCACACAGACTTTCCTGGCCTGCCTCAGGACATCCTGTAAGCCCGGGTACCTGCCCAAGAACCGATGCACCACCAGGTTAAGGACGTGAGCCACACAGGGCACAAGGGTCAGTTGTCCCTGTCGGAGGGCGGAGAGGAGGTTGGTGCCATTGTCACAAACCACCATTCCTGGCTTAAGCTGGCATGGCGTCAACCACCACTCGGCCTGCCCCTGCAGAGCTGACAAAATATCTGCCCCAGTGTGGCTCCTGTCCCCCAAACAAACCAGCGCAAGCACGGCATGGCATCTTTTTGCCTGCGTACTTGCGTAGCCCCTTGAACACCTATGGAGCACCGCTGGTTCAGAGGGCAAAGCACTGGAAGAGGCCATGGAGCAAGAGGCAGAGGAGGGGGTGGAGGAGAGAGGTGTGTCACAACCAGTAGTAGCATTTTGGAGGCGTGGTGGCGGAACAACCTCCAACACTACGGCACCTTGTCCTGCATCCATCCCAGCTGCCAGAAGAGTGACCCAATGGGCCTTGAAAGATAGGTAACGTCACTGTCCATGCCTGCTGGACCATGAGTCAGTGGTAATATGCACCTTACCGCTGACCGCCCTGTCCAGCAAGGCATGGACATTGCCTTCCACATGCCGGTAGAGAGACGGAATCGCCTTCCGTGAGAAAAAGTGGCGTTTGGTGACCTACCACTGAGGAACCGCACATTGCACAAACTCACGGAAGGGGGCCAAGTCTACTAACTGAAAAGGCAGCAGTTGAAGTGCTAGCAATTTAGCCAAGCTAGAATTCAACCGCTGGGCATGTAGATGGCTGGGAGTGAACTTCTTTCGATGGTCCAGCAGCTGGGGCAGGGAAATTTCCCTGCTACAATCGGACGCCGGTGTACTGCTAGCAGAGTGCCCGCAAGTACTTGGCTGTGACACACCTAATTCTACACCTTCATTCCTCTCAGTGCAGGTTTCAGAGAGGACTGAAGGTCTAGTGGGGTTGGAGATCCCAGCTGATGAGGAGCAAGGAGAGGCCGCTTTGTTCTTTGGTGTGGGTCTTTAAGATATGCTTGCCAACGAGCTGCATATCAAGTTAACATATGCCTGGTCAAGCATGTGGTGCCCAAGCGGCTGATTTTTTTGGCCATGCGAGATACGCTTGAGACATATGTTGCAAATAGAAGTGGTGCGATCTGATGCACTCGTCTCAAAAAAGGCCCACACCAAAGAACTTTTGGAATAACGTGCAGAGGCAGCGCCCTGTACATGCAGAGCTCTGCGGTGTGATTCAGTTCTCTGCCCCTAAGCTGGCCCCTGGAGGGCATCCTGCCTCATTGCAGATATGCCTCCTCCTCCTCCTCCTCTGTCCTATCAGGCACCCACATGCAGTCAGTGACCTCATCATCCCCTCCCTCTTCATCACTGGAGAAAACCTGGAAGTATGCTGCAGCTGGTGGAACATGACTGCCAGATTGCTGTCCTTCTTGAGCATCCCCTCTCTCTGCGCTCATGCTACTGCCTTCCTCTAGCTGGGTATCATCATCAGAGCCTTCAAAACGCTGGGCATTCTCCTGCAGCATGTACCCAACACTGTGCTCAAACAGTTCGGGGGACTCCACAGGAGGACATAGTGGGTCTAGGGAAGGAGGGACTGATCACATTGAGACGAGGGAAGAGGATGCATTGGCAGCAGCTTTGCTAGTTCTCTGAGCCTGGGTGAGAGAGGATGAGGAGGATGAGGAGGGCTTGGTCATCCACTCTACCAAGTCTTCGGCATGATGTGGCTCAACACGTCCAGCTGCCGAAATTAAGGACAGGTGCATCCCATGGCCATGTGCTGATGACGATGCACCGCGTCCATGACCAGCACTGTTGTCTCTAGACACAGAGCCTGCTTGCCCTCTTTTATTGGCTCGTGACTGTCTGCCTCTCCTTGTTGGCCTTTCAGACATAGTAATGGCCTGCAGGGAGATGGGAAAACCAGCAATTGGGTAGCTTTAGGTGCACACTGAGCAGTACACCGACTGTAATTACTGCAGTTGCCTGCCTGTGTTACAGAAACAGAACAACACCAGCAATAAGGGGTAGCTTCAGGTGTATACTGTGCAGGAGGCACACAACACCCACTTTAACTCCTGCAGGTGCCTGTATTACAGAACACCAGTAATAAAGTGTAGCTTCAGGTGTATATTATGCTGGAGACATACAACACCCAATTTAACTGCTGCAGATGCCTGTATTACAGAACACCAGCAATAAGGGGTATCTTCAGGTGTATGCTGTTCTGGAGGCACACAACACCCACTTTAACTCCTGCAGATGCCTGTATTAGAGAACAACAGCAATAAATGGTAGCTACAGGTGTATACTGTGCTGGAGGCACACAACACCCACTTTAACTCCTGCAGATGCCTGTATTAGAGAACACCAGCAATAAAGGGTAGCTACAGGTGTATTCTGTGCTGGAGGCACACAACACCCACTTTAACTCCTACAGATTCACAATAAAAGAACACACTATCCTTGCCTATCCTTCTCTCCCTGCACTCCGGAACACACTACACAAGGCCTCCGCACTGGGGCCTTATATAGTGTGTGGCATCCTGCCTGTGGCCAATTATGGCTCTCCTCGCTGCCGGTGCTGTGATTGGCCAAGCATGCGGGGTCACAGTGCATGCTTGACCAATCATGAGCTAGCAATGCATTGCGATGGCGCAGTGTATTGTGGGCCATGAGCGCCACGCGAATTTGGCGCAAGCAGCCCATAACTTTCGGAATTCGCCAAACGGGTGAACAGCCGGTGTTCGAGTCAAACATGCATTCGACTCGAACACCAAGCTCATCCCTACTGTAGGAGTATATCATGAGTTTAGAGATTTTACTCTACTAAAATGTAGGAGATTTTAGTCAACTAAAATGTCTATCAACTTGCATCAAGTAGTTCTGGGAGCTATTTCACAGACCTACTTGATGCAAGTTGATATATGCAGTGAAGAGATGTTATAAGATGAATACATCTACATTTGTATACCTGCAAAGTGGATTGGGATCGAGCTTCCTCCATATATGATTGCTTGATTGGAATGGGATGCATAAAGGAGCTACAGCATTGAACTAAGGAGTCCTTCCCATTAGTTATGCTTTGAGGTCACTGTGTGGCCGAGGCGATCTGGTGAGCACATTTTATTATCACTTTCTGATGTTTTTTTTTATTGTGCACTTTATTAATCAGATACACAGTGTATATTATTAATTTGATATTTGATTTTTGTATTGTTTCCTTTGCTCCCTTTATTTATATATTTTTTAGTCAAACAGGGATACTGGACTGCACAGCAGTATGAGTTCTAACTGCAAAGGCCATCAGCAGGGAAAGCACAACAGTTCCTTGGACACCCGGCTAACACCTTGTTTCTTCTTACTCCATATGGCAATGTGTCCAAGAGTGACCCAGTATAGTCAACGTATATCAAATGCAAGGGTGGTGTTTACCAGATTGCTGTCTTGAATACATATAAAAAGACTTGCCAAATAAGCGTGATTCTTTCAGTGTTTGAATAGGTATAGCTGGTAAATTGAAAACTGTATTACTGTTAAAAGTGTTGCTGAGCTTTGTTGCTGGCCTCATTGGTGTTCAGAACATGATGGTTTTGATCCTTAGGCCCCTTTCACACTGGGGCGTTGGGACCATCGGCGGTAAAGCGCCGCTATTTTTAGCGGCACTTTACTGTAATATTTTCAGGGGTTTTCGGCTGCTAGCAGAGCGGTTTTAACCCCCGCTAGCGGCCGAAAAAGGGTTAAAACAACCCACAAAGCACCGCTGCAGCAACGTTTTGCCAGCGGTTCTACAGCGGTGCCCATTCAGTTAAATGGGCAGGAGCAGTTTAAACACCGCTTCTTCCAAAGATACTGCTTGCAGGACTTTTTTTTACCATCCTACCAGTGCACCGCTCCAGTGTAAAAGCCCTCCGGCTTTCATACTGGAGACAGGAGAGGCGCTTTACAGGTGCTAAGCTATTTTTAGTGCTGTAGAGCCTGTAAAGCATCTCAGTGTGAAAGGGGCCTCAGTTTTTTGCTTTGAAAGGTGGGGTAGCTTACAAAGGGCTTTGGGGTGTCCTCCGTTGATGCTTTACACATTGTGTGTTACATTTGGTTCCGAGATATGCTGGATCCTGCAAGTCTTATTAACCTTGATTTATTGTGATAATAAATGGAATAAAAGGTATATTTTCCTATGGTGAAAACAATTATTTAACATCAGTTCTAAAAAGTTCAATGCGACAATACTTTCTTTCACTGGCTGTGACATTTCCCCATTGTTGTGCTGCATTCTTCTGAGTTTTACTGGTTCAAAGACATAAAGAAAAATCACAGACATAACCCATCCATCACAACTGTAAAGAATAACTGAATGTGTGTTCTTGCATCTTTTAAAAGCAACTATTTTATTTAAAGTTTGGAACACTTTGGTAAATTGCTCTAAATGCAAAGAAAAAGGGAAATAACTGGCCATGGAAAATATACTGTATAAAAAGGCAATGGTTTATTAGAACCTCATAAAAGAAAGGAGAAAACAAAAGAAAATGTAGATATGAAATATCCCCTAAGGCACCAATTTTGTTGGTGATTAGTTAAAACGGATTCTTTACATGCCCTTTTTTTTATGGGTTTTCATTTACATCGGTGGTCAGTGGAAACCACTTTTTACATGTGTCATTAAAGCTGCCCTCCTTTTTTGTATAATGGAATATTTCCTCAAGCATCCTTTACAAAGGCCATCATAAAATGTCCTTTTAAATTAGTGTTATTAGGACACTATGTACTGGTATCCTGCAGAGCTAGTGTGACCATATAAGTGGAACTAGAAAGAGAAAAAAAACAAAAAACAAACAACATAAACATTTATTACAAGCTATTACAAACACCACTGAACACATGTGAAAGTAGAGTAGACTAGGGATCTCCAAACTATGACCCTCCAGCTGTTGCGGAACTACACGTCCCACGATACATTGTTAAATTCTGACAATCACAGACATGACTAGGCATGATGGGAATTGTAGTACCTGAACAACTGGAGGGACATTGTTTGGAGACCCCTGGTCTTGACCAACAAACTAGTTAAGGTGTCCGTTTAATAAACTGTGATATTTCACATCTCATGAGTTCACAGCTCTTCTCCAAGATATCTGTTCTCACCCTTGTGGCAGTTTAATATACCATGTAGATCACTTCTCCCTCTGTGAATAGAAGTGATCTACAAATGCTTTGAGAATCCTGAACGGCTTCTGTTTCTGTAATCTCGTGATAGCTCAGGAGATTTCAGTATCAGAATCCCAAAGTGAAATACGAAGCACTTCACATAGCGATCCAAGTGATCCGCGGTCTCGGCCTTAGGAAAGGTCGCGGCTTCGGCCCAGTCACAGTCACCCCTCCATACTCTGCAAATACTCTGCAATACCCTGCCAATACTCTGCCATACCGTGCCAATACTCTGCCATACCCTGCCAATACTATGCCAATACCCTGCCAATACTCTGCCATACCCAGCCATACTCGGTAATACCCAGCCATGCTCAGCCAATTATTATTTGCTGATCTGAAAAATGATCCAATCCGTGACTCTGATCCCAGGAACGATCCGTTCCGTGAGTTTTTTGATCCGTTGCACCCCTAATTATATATATATATATATATATATATATATATATATATATATATATATATATATATATATATATATATATATGCACACACACACACACACACACAAACAGATGTAAATATATATATACACACACACACACACACAAATATAAATATAAATATATACACACACAGATTGTATGTATGTATGTATGTATGTATGTATGTATGTATGTATGTATGTATATATATATATATATATATATATATATATATATATATATATATATATATATATATATATTGTAATGTTCGGGGGGACCAGGTAGATCGCAGGACACAGGCTTTTCATACAACAAAGGGTTTATTAACTTAAAGAGGAAGTAAACCCTTCCAAACAACTTGGACCTATAGGTAAGCCTAGATTAAGGCTTACCTGTAGCTCCAAGCAATATCTCCTAAACCTATATGGTTTAGGAGATATTTGCCCGAAAATGGGCACCGCTGTCTATGGCGCATGCGCCGTAGACAGCGGCGCGCAGGCGCACTAAATGCGGCAAATCCAAGAATGGATTTGCCTAATTTGTCGACTCCCGTGCGCATGCGCGGGAGTGACGTCATCGCAGCTTCGCCGTATGGCAGCAGCGGAGCTGCGAGACGCGACTCCCGTGCGCATGCGCGGGAGTGACGTCATCGCGGCTGCGCCGCTGTGATTCGTCGGAGCTGCGAGACGCCACCAGCAACATGGATGCGGCGGACTACAGGGGACAGCGGCGACTTCGCTGGCTCCTGTGTCAGGTAAGTGACACATAATGAGCTACTATGCGATGCATAGTAGTCCATTATGCTTTACCTTTGCAGGGAAAAAAAGAGGAAGTAAACCCATCAGGGTTTACTTCCTCTTTAAATAGCTTTACAGCAGCCAAAAACAAAAGGAAAAAAGGTTTGTAGTCTCACCGACTTGCAAAGTCCAGAACAGCTGTCCTTATCAAAACAGAGCTTGATCTTGATGGCAGGTAGCTTCCCCTGCCAGGAGCCTTCCAAACAGGACACTGCTGTCCACTTCAGTTGCTGCAGTCCAAAATAAACACCATCCACCATGTCTTCTCCACTCCTCCACACCCATCTACCACTTCCTGTCTTGTTTTTTAAAGACACTTCCTTAACAGGTGGGTTAATCAATTTTTATTCCCTTAAAGAGACCACAACCCAAACAGAGGGGAAATATAGCGTCCTTCCAGGACCCAGCCACAGCATCCTGTACAATATATATATATATATATATATATATATATATATATATAATCTCTGTGTGTAATTGTATAGTTAATGTAATTGTAACCTGCTGTTGGTGTATTTTTCACTGCAGTTAAGAAAGTTTTTACTTTCATTTTTGGCCATGGACGAAGGAAGAAGCTATTCTCTGGCAGAGATCTGCTAACTCCACCTCTGGGCTGGAGAAGCCAGAAAGGAGAACTTGAAAGAGAAGCACAGAGATAAAGTGGCATCTCTGTTTACTTAACATGCCGTTTCTGTTGCAGTCAATGCAGCCATTCTGTGTACTGAGATGAGAAGAGGAAAATAGTTCTCCAGTTCTCATCTCAGTATTTTAAACCTGCAATGCTCTGAGATAAAGCAGGACTGCACTGCGGAAAAAAATATTAAAAGCCAGTAGCTACAAATACTGCAGCTGCTGACTTTTAATAAATGGAAACTCACCTGTCCCGGGGTCCAGCGATGCCGGCAGCCGAGGCCGCTCGATCGATCAGCTCTCGGCTGCTGCCGCTACCATTCTAGGTGAGGGAATCAGGAAGTGAAGCAAAGCGGCTTCACTTCCCGGTTCCATACTGCGCATGCGCGAGTCGCGCAGCGCAATAGGAATTGTCCGCGCTGTCTCTGGGACCCGTGTGTGTCCCAGCAGACAGCGCGCTGGGACAGGAAGAGGCATAGACTCCCGTGGGAGTCTATGCCCGGAAGTGGGTGTAAATACCTGTCTTTTACAGGTATCTGCACCCCCTCCCCCCTGAAAGGTGCCAATTGTGACACCGGAGGGGGGGGGAGGGTTCCGATCAGCGGAAGTTCCACTTTAGGGTGGAACCCCGCTATAAGCAGTGATCATCCTGATCTCAGTTTATCACAGTTTATTAAACGGACACCTTAACTACAGTATTTACAATGGCAAACTAACTAACTAACTAAGCTATATACAAAGCAGCAGGAGAAATCAAGTAAAGAAGGGTTCATGGGGGTACCAGGAAAGGGTAAGATGGGTGAGAAACGATGGCCAGGAAGAGGGTCAGCAATACAAGCAGCAGGTATAGGCAGCAGGGCTAGGAGAACAGGTCTGGTACATGAGATGGAGGTACAGGCAACAGGATCAGGCTAACTGGTACAAGGACTAGCAGAACAGAGAGTATGGGCAGGTAAAATGCTGAGGCACTGTTGGAATCCTCAGGTGGGGATGATATTCATCCAGCAACAAACATGAGGTGGAGATTTTGAGGACTGCTGACTGCTGGGATACACCCGCTGAGAGATACTGGAAATGCTCCCTTTAGGTCTAAGGTGCTCTTTTTTCTAACAGAGAGAACAATGTCACCAGCACACCAGGATCCTGGTGTGCTGGTGACATTACTTTCTTTGACTACACACGGTTCCAGCCTGTGGTTGCTTCAGCACCCACTTATAGATACAACCATCTCTACAGGAATGTGTGGTTGGGAATATTATAGTGGAGCTTCTTGCTAACAGTTCCCTCCCTTTAAAAAGTGGCCTCAGGATACCCCAACCAACTCCAGCTGACAAAGTCTTTGTTGCTTGCTGATATTCCAGCAGGGCAATATCTACAAAACAGACAGTTCTTCCGAAGTGATTCACATAAAGCCAGTTAATTACCATGTCCATATGGAAAGGAAAGATGCCATATTTTTGTAGTAACATGAATTTCTCAGAAATCATGGTCTTTCAACATATGCATCAAGAAGGCTCCCACCGTTAGGCAAGGCATCAGGCTGAGGGTCAGAGAAATGAGGCTTGGCAGCTAGTGCTGTGGAGTCACTAGGCAGAGAATCAGTGGTGTCTGGCAGAACAGCAGACAGAGAATCAGTGGAGTCAAACTGGGCAGTAGGCAAAAGATTAGTGGAGCCAAGCTGGGCAGCAGGCAGAGAATCAGTGAAGCCAAGCTGGCAGCAGGCAGAGGATTAGCGGAGTCAAGTTGGACAGCAGGAGGAGGATGAGTGGAATCCAGCTGGGCCACAGGCAGAGAATTATTGGTGTCAAGCTACAGGAGCAAAGCGAGGTACAAAGCCTCAAAAGCATAGTCAGGCTACAGGCTCATAAGACAATGGGCTGGGTGCATGATCTCAGGCTCTGGAGTGGGGCCAAAGTGCAAAGTCTTTGGAACAGTGTCAAGGTACAGAACCATTAACCACCTCGCGCCCGCCCTATAGCCGAATGACGGCCGTAGAGCAGGCGCGTTCGTCCGGGTGGCCGTCCCTGGACGTCCTAATGTTTACTTCCGCAATGCGCGCCACCGCGGGCGCGCATCGCGGAAGTTCTGTGTTCGCCGTGTCCCCCGGGGACAGGCAAACACAGATCGCTGTAAACGGCCAATCACAGCGGCCGTTTACAGCGTGATCGGCGTGTCCAATGGGAGATGATCTCATATGTAAACATATGAGATCATCTCTCATAAATAACCTATTACAATGACAATTTTGTGGAGAAAAAAAAATGAAAAATGAAAAATCTTAATTTTGCAAAGAATTGTGGGAAAAAAATGACAACATCAAAAAGCTCACTATGCCTCTTACTAAATACCTTGGAATGTCTACTTTCCAAAAAGGGGTCATTTGGGGGGTATTTGTACTTTCCTGACTTGTTCGGGACACATGAAGCGAGATAGGCCACCAGTACATCAGATGTGATCAATTTTGTGCGATTCGCACCACAGCTTGTAGACTCTCTAACTTTCACAAAGACCAAATAATATCCACTAATTTGGGTTATTTTTACCAAAGATATGTAGCAGTATAAATTGTGGACAAAAATTATGAAGAAAAATTAATAATTTGCATAATTCTGTCACAGAAACAAAGAAATATGCGTTTTTTTCAAAATTTTCGGTCTTTTTTCATTTATAGCGCAAAAAATAAAAACCCCAGAGGTGATCAAATACCACCAAAAGAAAGCTCTATTTGTGGGAAAAAAAGGACAAAAAATTCATTTGGGTACACTGTTGCATGACTGAGTAATTGTCATTCAAATTGTGAGAGCACCGAAAGCTGAAAATTGGTCTGGGCAGGAAGGGTGTTTAAGTGCCCAGTAAGCAAGTGGTTAAAGTAGAAGCAGGGTGAAGAAAACTGGAGACCCCCACTTATTGACCCAGAGATGGATGTTACTTTTAAGAATACATGGAGAGGTACTGTATATCCATTTGTCCTAGGAGGGGAGATGTCCAGCCATTTAGTTAAAATGAAAAATTGAGTAAGCTGCGCTAAATCATAAACCCACATAAAATTCAATGAAGTAATAAACATTAGACAAAATTTCAATAATAATGTGCAAAATTAGGCCTATTACCACCAGTCCTAAAGAATAAGGGTTATAGGATAATTGATCCCAGTGAACAACGGAAAAAGAAAAAAGAAAAACAAAAAAATATAAAACAAAATAGTGAACACCCAATGTGTAATTATATAGACATTTAAATTCCAACAAAAAATTGCCCCTGAATGACGCAATTTTTTGCGAAACGCGTCAGTCTGAGCGATGCGCTGACGTCACCCCTTACGAAGGAATTGTATCCAGGAACGACGAGTTTGTCCGTTTGCGTCCGGCCGGCGCATCGAACTTAAGGCTGATCTTTCCTTTGTGCTTTGTAAGTGCATTTTTGTTTTTATATTTGAGTTATATTAAAAGGTTTTACACTATTGGAGCTTCATTTCTTTTGCATGGAGTTGGCACATATGACCTAATATATGGGAGATAACTAAAGATACTTGTTTGACAACCTGGTCATGATATCGGTGGAGGGAGGAGAACAGCTGAGACCCTTCTGAAGTGAGAGATATCTATTGTTACATGCTGTTTGTGACCCTCTGTAGTGGGGGGTCATGAAATTCTGGTAAGGAGTAATTTTGGCTGTATGGTGGTGGATCAAGCACTTGCTACACAGTAGAAGATTTGACGATTTCATCTCTATTGGACTCTGTTGGAATTTAAATGTCAATATAATTACACATTGGGTGTTCACTATTTTGTTTTATGTTTTTGTTTTTTCTTTTTTCCGTTGTTCACTGTGATCAATTATCCTATAACCCTTATTGTTTAGGACTGGGGGTAATAGGCCTAATTTTGCACATTATTATTGAAATTTTCTCTAATGTTTTTTACTTCATTGAATTTTATGTGGGTTTATGATTTAGCGCAGCTTACTCAATTTTTCATGCGTTTTTTTCTGTAATTATGTAATACAGTCAAGCCGCAGCTGATCAAAGTTCCATTGTGGACGATTAGTATAATATTTTTATCATAGCGCAGTTTTTTCCTTTTTTCCAATTTAGTTAAAATGCACATAAAGTAGTTAACTACAATTCCTCTATCTAATGAGATAAAGAATCACATTGATATGATCTAAAAGGGCTTTTTAAGAGTATACTGAATATTGTTAAAAAAAAACACACTTCATCATCTTGCAATACTCATACCAAAGACATGGCCAGAGACAGAAGGTGAAAAATCACTATTACTATTTTTATCACACAATGCCAGATCGAAAGATATTTTCAGTGGTTGAACTGCACCCCTTTGAATAAGGGGGGTCAGAACAGCTGATGCAACTTTACTTAAAAGTTCTTTAGCAATACAGTCCAATACATATTGAGTCCTTTCCTATCACTAATAGGGATGAGCCGAACACCCCCCCGGTTCGGTTCGCACCATAACCTTCGAACGGACCAACAAATTCGTAAGAACTTTAGAATCCTATTAAAGTCTATGGGACTCGAACGTTCAAAATCAAAAGTGCTAATTTTAAAGGATAATATGCAAGATATGCAACAGACAACACCACCAATAAGGGGTATCTTGAGGTGTATATTGTGCTGGAGGCACACAACACCCACTTTAACTCCTGCAGATACCTGTATTAGAGAACACCAGCAATAAAGGGTAGATACAGGTGTATACTGTGCTGGAGGCACACAACACCCACTAACTCCTGCAGATGCCTGTATTAGAGAACATCAGCAAAAAAGGGTAGATACAGGTGTATACTGTGCTGGAGGCACACAACACCCACTTTAACTCCTGCAGATGCCTGAGAAAAAGAACACTGTCCCTGCCTATCTTGCTCTTTCCCTGCATGCCGGAACACACTACACAAGGCCACCGCGCTGGCACCCTTATATAGTGTTGGGCGTGTACTAAACCCCCTGAGCTATAATTGGCCACAGGCATCCTGCCTGGGGCCAATTATGGCTCTCCTCGCTGCCGGCGCTGTGATTGGCCAAGCATGCGGGGTCACAGTGCATGCTTGGCCAATCATGAGCCAGCAATGCACTGCGATGGGGTAGTGCATTGTGGGCCGTTCATACCACACGAATTCGGTGCGAACGGTCCACAAAGTTCTGAATTTGTCGAAGAGATGAACGGCCAATGTTCGAGTCGAACATGTGTTCAAGTCAAACACACTCATAATCACTAACTACAACCGAGTGGCTGCCCAGGCATACCTCCACAAGGTAGAATTTCATCTTGGCATTTCCCATGCTTAGATGTTCTCCAGAACCTCAGTGCCTGCGCCAGACTGCAAGGTGCAGCAGTCCGCTCCTGATGCAATCACAGCATGTGTGCTTAGAGCAGCCAAGAGCAAGTGAGTGAATCTCAAACCCAGCCTTCTCCCATATTTATAATACTGGCGAGTAGGCTGGAACTTTAGTACTCACATGACCTCTTTCCCCCTCAGCCTGGGCCAGGCACTGACTAACTAATGCAGCAGACCACCTGCCTACATGTTTACGTTTTGGATAGATTTAAAAGGGATTAGATATCCTGTCAGTTTTTATTTTTGTTTGTGCCCACATTAAGGAGATTCACAACCTCTGTTTGTTCTGTTTACCCTAACCTTTTATTCGCAGGGATTTCATCTCACTTTCTGTTTGGTTATTGTTCTACTTTAAAGTGGAACTTTATTCAGAAAAGTAAGTCCTGATAGATCACCTTAGTCTAGCCCCTTTTGCAGGTATACCGTAGCTATGTAAAACATTTAAAAATAAGTGCCTATACTGTTTAAAATCCAGTAAGACGCTGTCTCACCCTCCTCTGCACATGCTCAGTTGCTCTCTGTTATTAGCACTGTGCCTAAAATGAGAGCCACTAGAGGTGATCAGCTGACAGCTTTAGGATTTATTGTTGGTGAAGGGGGAAGAAAGTAACAAGAATGGCACCTACTGTTCAGAGGGAACACAGCCTAGGTTGGGAGTAAAGAAAAGCAAGAGTGGTGATATGACAAACGCTGTTGCCAAGGAGACACAAAGAGTTACATTTACAAGCATAGAGTCGTATCCTCTCTCCCCAATTCTCTTTCTCCCTCAGCCTGTGAACTTCAGTACTGTTAAACTTCAGTTAGCCTTCTTTTCTAGCTGAGCCAAGATGTACAATCAAGGCTGGAAGTGTACATATTTTAATTACAGAAAGTGATATATAGATTTTGAGACTTATCCCGCGTACACACGACCGGACTTTGAGGGACTAGGTCCGACGGACTTTCGGCGGAGTTCTGACAGAGTTCTGATGGACTTTCCGAATGAACGGACTTGGCCACACACAATCACACCAAAGTCCGACGGATTCGAACGTGATGACATATGACCAGACTAGAATAAGGAAGTTCATAGTCAGTAGCCAATAACTGCCCTCGTGTCGGTTTTTGTCCGTCGGACTAGCATACACGTGAGCGGATTTCTCGGTAGGAACTGGGTCCGGCGGAAAAATTTGAAACATGTTCCATTTCTAAAGTCTGACGGATTTTTGCAAATCAAAAGTCCGCTGTAGCCCACACACGATCGAATGGTCTGCCAGAATCGTTCCGACGGACCTTTGATGTCGAAAAGTCCGGTCGTGTGTACGCGGCATTAGGAGAGGGGGAGAGTTCTCAATAAGGAAGTGACTGTTCTGGGCTTCAACACAATGGTGGCCTCCAGCAAGAAGAATGGCAGAAATGCTGGAGGCATTTTTTCAGCACACACTAATTTTGACAGCATAATTATTAATGTGGTGTAGCGGTACCACCATGGGGCAGCTGAGTGTAATAGTTCCACCTGTGCCCAGCCTGGCATTCACTTCCAGTCACTCTCCAGACAATGAAGAGTCCATCAGCTTTGTTTTTGTTATTTTATTAAGGAATTCAACTTGGATGGGGTAAAGGGATTATGGGATGGCCAGAATCACTAGTATTAATCAATGAGATGATTGATTGGAAGCTCTATTCACATTCTCCAAAGCTCCAGCCTCCTCCAGCACAAAGCTTATTTGTAGACTTTAACTTCCCCTCCTGTGCAATACTTGGCTCCTCTCACAGCTAGCACATGGCAGGCCCAACTCTGAATTAGGCCAAACCCTCAGTAATCGCCATTTGCTGGCAGGGAAAGTCTTTAGTACTAGCTGTATCAAGGTAGACTAGACTGTGCAGACTCTGCCAGCCCTCCTGGCTGCCGCAGTCCAACTTCAACGCCAGTAACATCACAGTCTCTACCACTGGTTCTACATCCACTCCTGGCATGCCTCTCCCAGCTCTCTCGACTGTGCCTGTCACTCACGACACCTGGTGGATCCCTCCTGAAGACTTGCCTGGCAGTTTTCCCTGCTGTCCTTTCCTGCTCCTGCTCAGGACACCCCATGGGTTGTATGGGGTACCCTCACAGCTCTGAGCCCCTGGCCCAAGGTCACCCCCCCAGAATGCGGGGCTCCCTCCAAGGTCCTGACAGCCTAACACTCCATCTCTCAGTTCTCCCACCCAAACAACTTTTCCTCAGCTGGGCTGACCCAAGGTATTTAAAGAGGCCTGCTCCCTGCCAATCCTAGTTGGGGATTGGTCAGGGCTCTTTACCACACCCCAGACAGCTCCACCTCTCTTCCCCTCCTCTGCTTCCAGAATCTTCTGAGAGCCAGAGGGAGGTAACCAAAAATTGACACTGCCTGTGAGCCTACTCTAAACCACTACAAGTAAAAGCATTCAGGAGCAACCACAACTGAAAGCGCTGAACGGGAAAGTATTGAAAGGACAAACAGTCAAATAATTAAAACTTTTAATGAGATAAAAGCATGTGTCATTGTAATAATAGCATATGATTGGATGAATAATTATCTAGACATCTCCTTGCATAGATGGAACAACTGCAAAGCGTGCCCCTCACTGTGACAGTACCTTAAGCAACAGTCGGTGGTGGACTGGCTTGGTTGGGCAGTGCTGCGATGGCAAAACCTTCATGTGTTCCTGAATGTCACTAGGAAGAGGGAAGCCAGCATGTGCAGATTTGGATGGACAGTGTGGAGCCTCGATCGGATCCCCAATGATGTGTGGCAAAATGATGGGGCAGCCAGGAAACCAAAGAGGGACCAAGAGGCAGCTGGAGGGGGCATGGCCGGATTTGATCGAGGCCACACTCATCTTTCAATAGCTCCGTAAATCCTGATCTAATCCGTTCATTTGGAGCTCACCAATCCAGCCGTACTACACACCCGCGCCTGGGGGAAGGTGAGAGGAGTATAGACATGCCATGCTCGGCTTCCAAAAAGCCCTACAAAGCCGCAAAAGAGCAGCGCCAGACCTGCTCTACATGGGAAGCTGAGCGAGGCTCTGCCCCCGCCATCTTGTCTTCACGGAAGGCTGAGCAGCGCACCAAACGGAACATAGCAAAGATGGCGCAGGCCGGAGATATGGTGGAGGAGAACCCTGAATTTGATTCTATGGATGAACAGCATTTAGCGGTGGACGTGGCTGCAATCACCAGACCCATCCTAGAAGCCATTAATGCTAGTAAGTCCGAACTCATGGGACGTATCGATCATTTATCATCTGGATGCACACTAATCAGACATGATCTTGACAAAATAAGAGGAAGGCACAATGTGGTGGAGGACAGGGTATCCGGGGGTTGAGGATGTCACACACTCCCAAGATACCCAACATCAGTGTAGTGGGCTTACCAGTAGGCGCTGAAGGAGATAAACCAGTTCTATTTGCGGAGGCCCTCTTCAAAAACCTCCTTGCTTTGGAGGATTTACCCTCCACCTATGTGGTGGAGAGAGCCCACAGAGTCCCAATGGGCCATAGACCCCCAAGTGCATTTCCTAGACCATTCCTCGCCAGATTTTCGAACTACAGAGACATGGACATGATACTAGCCAAATCTAGAAAGAAACAAGACCTTCAATATGAAAACGCTTGGTTGTTGCTATTTCTTGACTTTTCGGCTGCCACCCAACAACAACGCCGTTCATTTAACGATGTCCGTAAATGGCTCCGGGCCAGGGAGATCCAATACAGCATGCTCTATCCAAGCAGGCTTAGGATTCAATACAAGGGCAACGTGAAGTTCTTTGACAACCCTGCAGAGGCCTGTGACTGGCAGCAGACATCCCTCATGTGCAGGATGTCTGCTGGCATCAGTTAATTTTATGTCAAATATGCCTCTTGTGAGCGACAATAGCCTACCTGGCACAAAAATGCTGCACCGTGGCCCTGGGGAGGGGTGGAGGACCCTACTTACTTATCCTTCTCACCTACATACAGCTCCAGCACAGGAGGAAGTTATGCCAGACTTTCGATCAATGCGGTTGGAACTCCCTGCAAGTTTTTGCAAGTTTGATTTTGTGAAGAAGCTGCATATCAGGGCCCTTTTTTTGTTTTTAGGATTGGCTACTGGTATAATAGCGGGGGAGGGGGGGTGTTTACTTGTCACAGCTTAGGTGCCTACATCTACCTTTAAGCTCTTAGTACTCTTAGTATTGAGATATATATTATTTGGAAGGGTTCCTAAGGGTGAAGTGGTAAAGGTTTCACAACATTGTTGGTATGCTACTTGTTTCAATATAAGGAATAATGGCGGATAAACTAAAGATAATATCTTGGAATGTCAGAGACATGAATCACAAATTTAAGAGGGCCTCTGTGTTCCAATACCTAAAACAGTCCAAACCCCATATTATATTTTTTCAAGAGACGCATCTTGATGAAGGCAGAGTGATGACCCTGAGGAAACCGTGGATACAGAGACCATTGCATTCTACGTACTCCACCTTTGCCAGGGGTGTGACTGTGCTTATCAGCAAGTCAATTTCATGTACGATCCACCAAGTATGGTCGGATCCGGGAGGGAGGTATGTGGCGGTGGTGCTGGATGCTTGCTACTGTCGATTATTGTTGATAAATGTATATGTGCCTCCTCCGTTTCAGGTTCAAATGTTATATGGCATGTTTGCCTACCTGGCTCAATTCTTACATTTACCCCTGTTGGTATTGGGAGACTTCAACGCCACAATGGATCCGGTGTAGGGTAGGCTCGACTGACCTGCTGGGTTGGGCCTCTGTGACTGGTTTGACCGAGGTGTGGAGATGGAGGCACCCGACAACTAGGTGCTACACGAACATTTCAACTGTTCACAGGTCGGCGGCCAGAATTGACCTAGCCTTAGGAAATGACAGGATGTTACAATATATAGAAAGTGTTGAATACCTGGCGGGGGGCTTGTCGGACCATAGTCCTCTCTCCCTCACTCTGTCATTCCCGGCCTGTCAAAACCCAATGAGAACCAAGTATATGGATGAAAAAATGTAATAAAAGATATAATGGTAATTGGAAGCCACATAAGAATGGACAGGTGGCGCCCAATACAAAACATCCTGTCACGATCTGGAGTCAGGCTCAGAGACCAGTAGCTATAGCAGCAGAGCAGATATTCACACAGGTCACCCTGGCTGATGGCACGGGTTCACCTGAGGTGCGGGGTCTAAGCACTAACCGGTATTCACCAGAGCTCCCAAAGGTGGAGATGGGCTTGGCTGCGTGTTAGTGCCAGGTCGCGGTCCTCAGGATAGCCCCACCAGGAGGTGAGCAAGCCGGGGGTCTGGTAGCAGATATAGCAGGTAGAGATCTAGCAGAAGCGTAGTTCAGAAACAAGCCAAAAGTCGGTAACCAATAGTTGCAGGTTGGAATTCAGCAGAAGCGTAGTCCAGGAGCAAGCCAAATGTCGGTAACGAAAGGTAGCGAGGATACGGTCGGCAGCAGGAGAGATAGAAGCAAGATATTGGCTGGTAAAGGCACAATATTCTGGCAAGGAGGAAGTGCAGAGACATGGCTTATATCAGGAAGTTCATGGGAGGAGCAAAGGGTTCAAGGTTCAAGACAAACAAGATTCAAGACAAGATCACTAAAGGAATTGTCCAAGGAGCTGTCCAGCATTCCAGGTGGCTCAGCAAGCAGAGTCACTGCCAGACACACCAGAGGTCCCAGGTTCAAGCCCAGGTCCTAACACATCCCATGCTATATGTTTACTATGATCCCCTCAGTATGTATCCTATGGGTACACCATGAGTATATACAGACTGAAAACTGGTGGTGACAGGACAATAAGGAATGATAACAGAAGGGGTCTAGATAATACTATGAATTTCTAGGCCTGACAAGGGGGCAGCCTGGTTATTCAAGACAGAACTGAGTATGAGAAAGAAGCTTATCGCTTACTATCCAATCAGAAAACATATAGTGTCTTAAAAGGGAACCCCTTACCAGGGTTCCAATTGGAATTGAAATCTTTGGTAGAAGGAGCTGCAAATGATGGGGTATTATGTAAAAGGGAGTAACAGTTCCTCCTTCCCCACATTTGCAGTACCCCCTACTTTTACCATCTGCCAAAAATTCACAAGTCCACCGTATGTCCTTCAGGCAGACCCATTGTGGCCAGTACCAACAGTTTTACCTCTGAACTATCTCATTACATTGACTTCTTTCTACAACCCATAGTCTCAGGTTTACCATCATACATCAAGGATTCTGGTCATGTGATTGAGACACTCCTAAATTATGAATGGGAGACCATTCTAGGTCACAACACCATCATTCCTTGTCAAGTTCCAGATGCCTTAGATCATCCTCTAGGTCTAGACCCCACAGAGGAGAAGAGCCCAAAGCCATGTCTGGGCACCAATCTCACCACTATTCCAGCCGCTCTGAAAAGAAAGCTGGTTGGGGATGTGGGGCTCAGGTACCCTTTCTGGGTGAACTTGGTGAAATTATTATGGATGAATGGGGTGGCGTGAAGAGAAAAAATTCCCTGCTAACTAAAATAGCAAACATGTATCCATTCAAGTGAGGATTTGAAACACCTAGAGACGTCCCCTCTCATTGATGCAGCCTTAATGAGATTGGTGAGGCACATCACGCTCCCATTGGAAGACACAGTTTCCTTCAGGGATGGCTTGAAGAGCAAGATCGATACCGACCTCAAACGGATTTATATTACGGCAGGTATGGCATGTAAACCAGCACTGGCCCTTGTAGCCCTGTCCAAAGCAATGGAGGCCTGGACGGATGAAGTGCATGCATCCTTAGGAAGCATCTCTGAAGAAATGGCCAGGAGCTCACTGGTACATGAACTAAAGTTGGAGTCAGTCTTTCTGGGGGAAGCCTCCCTTGACATAATTCACCTGTTGGCACGGGTCATGCTCTCATCTGCTCTCATCTGTTACGGCTAAGCGTGCCTTGTGGCTGCACCCGTGGGTAGCACATCCTGCCTCTAAGCATGCATGGTGCAGGATTCTCTTTGAGGGCTCCTCTCTCTGTTGGAAAAAACTAGACAGTGCCATCACCCATGCCACAGGGGTCAAGTCGAGGGTTCTTGCCCCAGGATTGGTGCATGCTAGTTCAGAGAACAGCTGAACCCAGGCAAGATCCGGATCATACCAGAGACGCTCAGAAGAACTGGAAGAGAAACCATCCTTCAGGTCCAAAATCCTCAAAGGGTGCATCTTCCGGTGGACAATGGATGGGAAGCCTCTAAGTCCTTTTGATATAGGGCCTGTCCAGGTGGAGCAAGTTGGGGCTTGTTTACTCTGCTTTCAGCACGTCTTATTGCAGATTATTGGACCGGCAAAACGGTCTTCCCAGGACATGCCTGGATGTTCAGCAGCCCGCCCACACTCTGGTTTGTACCCACAGTCTTGCCTCACTCAGAAGAGAAAAAGCAAGTACATACAAGTTACAACCTGTGAAACATTTCAAGGGGTCCACTTGCCCCTCTTCATGGTTTGGAAAAAGAACAGCTCCTAGAGGCCGGTCATAGATCTGACCCACTTGAATTCTTTCATAAAGAAGGAGAAATTCAATATGGAAACGCTGTTCACAATCCATCCGGCAATTCAACCAAGCGACTGGCTTGTGTCCGTGGATCTGAAGGGCATCTACTTCCATGTCCCAATAGCAGAAGAGTTCCAGAAATATATTCGATTTGTGGTAGATCAAGTCCATGTTCATTTACCTGTCTCCCGTTTGGGCATTGCCTCGGGTATTTTCAAAGCTGTTATTGGCTGTTGTAACACTAATCAGGATCAGAGGTATCCATCTGCATCATTATCTGGACGACTTACTGTTACCTTCTCGGTACAGGGAGCAGCTGTTAGTCCATCAATCTCAGGTAATCTCCACTCTGATTGAGTTCTGTTGGCTGTTCAACAGGGAGAAGAGCCACCTAGAACCTACACAGTACCTGATATTCCTTGGGGCTCAATTTAACACTCTGAAGAGCACTACCTCCTGGCACCTGGAGAAAATTCTGGTGATTCAAGGACAGAATTCGTCTCACAATGTCCTCTTCTCATCTCAGGGCCTCACAGTGTTTGAGGATCATTGGCACCATGGTGGGCACAGCGCCTATAGTGAAATGGGCACAGTGGAGTGAAATGGGCACAGTGGAAGATGCGGCCATTCCAGTTGGATCCGGGGTCCTGAGGTCATTCTGTCCGTATAACCCCATCCATGAGGGAGAGCCTTTCTTGATGGCTGCAGTGGAAAAATCTCATAAACTGTCACTCCATAGCACATTTTATCTGGATTATGGTCACAATGGATGCTAGCAACAGAGGCTGGGGCGCTCTCTGCCTGGCAGAAGTAGCCCAAGCCAAATGGAGCTTCACACCCCAAGGGGTAGTTTAGAATGTTCTGGAGCTCCGGCAGCGTTATGTGCTCTACGTCACCACTTGACGGCGGGAGCCTCAGTTCTCCTAAGACTGGACAACACAACAGCAGTCTCATACATCAAGAGGCAGGGAGGTACTCATAGTCTCTCCCTGCTGAAGGAAGTAGAGCCTATCATGTCCTGGGCCCACGTGAACTTGGCAAATCTGACAGCAGTCTATCTCCCTGGAGATCAGAACATGCAGGCAGACTTTCTGTCGAGAGTATCTCTGGACAACAAGGAATGGGCTCTCCACACTGTAGTCTTCAATTGGGTCCTGTTCCTGGGAATCAATGTAATTTCAAACGGGAGAGGTACTACACGAGGTATGAGGTGTCCTTGTCCCCAGGCCTTCAGGCTGGAGGACCTGATGGACCAGTGGAGATTTCACAGGGCCTATGCCTTTCCCCTAGTTCCTGTCATTCTCCATTTCCTGTCGAGACTCAGGTGGGAAGAAGCGGAGATGGTGGCAATAGTACCATATTGGTCAAACAGGCCATGGTTTCCTCTGCTGATGCAACTCAGCTCCTGGGACTGGAGGGCAAGTTCCTTTGCCCTCCAGGCCAGATCTCCTATCATAAGGGACAAATCTACATTCACGCCTGGTACATCTGCATCTGGTGTCTTGGTTTTTGAGAGGGGAAGGCAGGGCTATCTCCAAGTTGCTAAATGCCAGAAGAGCAGGTACCAACAGAGTCTACTAAAGGATTTAGTGAAATTTTGCAGACCACGTTTCCACCACTCTTCTTGGAATAACCCAAAGATACAGGATATCCTGGGCTTCCTACTAATGGTCCTGGATCTTTCATCGTCAGTCAGCTCCTTTGGGGTTCAAGTCTCTGCAATTTCTGCCTTCACGGGCAAATCCTTGGCTAGACACCCTCTTACTAGGCAGTTCTTCAGAGGAGCAATATGGCTCAGACCTCAGAGAAAGCTGAGATTTTCCAAGTGGGATCTTCCCCTTGTCCTGAATTTCTTCTCAGGCAGAGAGATGAAACACATGGATCAGTTCTTTATTAAGGAACTTTCTCTAAAAGTTGCTTTCCTGGTGGCCATAACCATGGGCGTCCGCAGAACTTTTTTCAGGGGGGGGCATCATCTTAGGGCTACCCATGAGCCGCCCCTTTTTGACAGTGTCATTATAACATTATCATGGTCAGAGACTACAGACGTAGTCCAGTCTCTAGGATAAGTAATGGATAATGGCTGACAGGCCCTCTTACCAGACCCAGTGAGACTAGAGCAGTGATCCCTCTGGCTGGATGATCACTCACTCTGGGTTTCCCTGGGGCGACTCTGGTCAGTGGTGTAGCATGTCTGTACCCTGCAAGTGTCTTTGCCTTTCTCTCTCTGGTGGCACTAGGCAGCGTGTCTCCCTCTCTGGTGGCACTTGGTAGTGTGGCTCACTCTCTGGTGGAGCTGGGCAGCGTGGCCCACTCTCTGGTGGAGCTGGGCAGCGTGGCCCACTCTCTGGTGGAGCTGGGTTGCGTGGCCCACTCTCTGGTGGAGCTGGGTTGCGTGGCCCACTCTCTGGTGGCACTGAACAGTGTGTTTCTCTGGTGGCGTGGGCAGGGTGACTCTCTCTCTCTGGCTTCTGCCAAGCACACTCCTCGTTCTTTGTCCTGTAGCACTCTCTCCCTCAGCTTTTTTCCAGACAATCTCTCTCTTGATCAAGTGGTAGCCTCCTCCCTGTGGAAAATGGGACAACAAATCTTTGGGATTACATCTCCCATGATGCTGTCCTCTCCTCGTCTCCTTTGATTGGCCCTCAGTTATGGCCAGTGGGGAAGGAACGGAGCGGGCAGGAAGCTGGGTGGGGAACCTAGTGAGAGCCACTGTCTCTTCTCCTTAACTGGAGAAAGGGGGTGAGCGGGGGAAACCTGACAGCCCGCAGCTCGCCTTTCTCCTGTCACAGCACCGCTGAGTTCTCTGCTGGACTGAGCAGGGAAAAGAGCCTGCAGTCACACTACACTGATCGGGGGCTTGACAGCACCTTGATGGTGTCACCTGACTGGCAGGTGGGACCCGGGTGTGGGCTACCCAGACCCATATAGCGACGCCACTGTGCTGAATTTAACAGTGCTGATCCGATCCCTGATTCCAGGGGGCAGAGTTGCCAACCCTCGGAGGCAAAATTTACTGGCAGGATGCCAACAATTTACAAACGGCACCAATTTTTTACTGGCACTGCAAAAAAGTACCTAAAATTACAGTTTTCAGTGCCAAACAGTGCAAATATCAATATTTAAACAATAAACATATATCTAGTTCTATTAGCAATATGTTTAAGTTTAACAAAAGTAAAACAACGTATATTTCTGCATTGACATTAAGGTCAGGTTACTATAACCCAGCTAGCACAGAGTTCCCCCATATAACAGAGTCTGCACGAAACTTACGTAAAGGGGAACGCTGCAAATCATGATCTAAGGGGGAACTCTGATGTAGAGGGGGGCTCTGGTGACCAGAGACCACCTTATATCAGAGTCCACTGTGTTCCCTTTACATCAGAGATCCCAACTGCATCAGAGTCCACAGATTGAGTTCCCCCTTGCACTGTAAGGGGGAATCCTGCAAACTCTGATGTGAAGGGGAATGCCAGGAACTCTGATGTGGGGGGGGGGGGACTCTGGTAACTAGAGACCACCTTCCGTACAGTGAATACACTAAAGTAAGGGGGGTCACTAATATAGGGGGGGAAACCTTTATATCAGTGCCCCCTTACATCAGTGGCTCCCCCTCAGTTTGGCCTGGCGGCACTGACACTGACCTCCTCTCAGGTGCACTGTGCAAAGCTCAGTCAAATGGCTCCAGCTTGGTGGCTCTGGGTTTTATCCTACAGGAGACGGTCAGAGGCTGCGGATATGCTAGAGGAGACGGTCAGAGGCTGCGGATATGCTAGAGGAGACGGTGAGAGGCTGCGGATATGCTAGAGGAGACGGTCAGAGGCTGCGGATATGCTAGAGGAGACAGTCAGAGGCTGCGGATATGCTAGAGGAGACAGTCAGAGGCTGCGGATATGCTAGAGGAGACAGTCAGAGGCTGCGGATATGCTAGAGGAGAAGGTCAGAGGCTGCGGATATGCTAGAGGAGACGGTCAGAGGCTGCGGATATGCTAGAGGAGACGGTCAGAGGCTGCGGATATGCTAGAGGAGACGGTCAGAGGCTGCGGATATGCTAGAGGAGACGGTCAGAGGCTGCGGATATGCTAGAGGAGACGGTCAGAGGCTCCGGATATGCTAGAGGAGACGGTCAGAGGCTGCGGATATGCTAGAGGAGACGGTCAGAGGCTGCGGATATGCTAGAGGAGACGGTCAGAGTCTGCGGATATGCTAGAGGAGACGGTCAGAGGCTGCGGATATGCTAGAGGAGACGGTCAGAGGCTGCGGATATGCTAGAGGAGACGGTCAGAGGCTGCGGATATGCTAGAGAAGACGGTCAGGGGCTGCGGATATGCTAGAGGAGACGGTCAGGGGCTGCGGATATGCTAGAGGAGACGGTCAGGGGCTGCGGATATGCTAGAGGAGACGGTCAGAGGCTGCGGATATGCTAGAGGAGACGGTCAGAGGCTGCGGATATGCTAGAGGAGACGGTCAGGGGCTGCGGATATGCTAGAGGAGACGGTCAGGGGCTGCGGATATGCTAGAGGAGACGGTCAGGGGCTGCGGATATGCTAGAGGAGACGGTCAGGGGCTGCGGATATGCTAGAGGAGACGGTCAGGGGCTGCGGATATGCTAGAGGAGACGGTCAGGGGCTGCGGATATGCTAGAGGAGACGGTCAGGGGCTGCGGATATGCTAGAGGAGACGGTCAGGGGCTGCGGATATGCTAGAGGAGACGGTCAGGGGCTGCGGATATGCTAGAGGAGACAGTCAGAGGCTGCGGATATGCTAGAGGAGACGGTCAGAGGCTGCGGATATGCTAGAGGAGACGGTCAGGGGCTGCGGATATGCTAGAGGAGACGGTCAGGGGCTGCGGATATGCTAGAGGAGACGGTCAGGGGCTGCGGATATGCTAGAGGAGACGGTCAGGGGCTGCGGATATGCTAGAGGAGACGGTCAGGGGCTGCAGATATGCTAGAGGAGACGGTCAGGGGCTGTGGATATGCTAGAGGAGACGGTCAGGGGCTGCGGATATGCTACAGGAGACGGTCAGGGGCTGCGGATATGCTACAGGAGACGGTCAGGGGCTGCGGATATGCTAGAGGAGACGGTCAGGGGCTGCGGATATGCTACAGGAGACGGTAGGAGAGTGCGGACATGATACAGGAGACCAAAATGTGCTCACTACTACTTATTCAGATAAAAATATATGAATAAACACCTCAAGACCATCAAGCACAATACATAATCAATCATATTATGAGCAAACAGTACACACAAACTATACAGACACAATATACAACAGCACTTTTCATCAGAAAATCAGCCAAATCATATTGCTGCTGCCTCCCCTCTCATGACATGCTGGGATTTGTAGTGCCCCAGACATATGAGGTGGTAACTCTGGAGAGGACTCAGGAGGCTGTGCCTGGACTGGACTGGTGAGCACTGCAGGCAATGGTTAGATGGGAGATCTCAGAAAACTTCCTTCCTAGTCAGTTTAGAAGCAAACAGCAATGCAAATCTGACACAAAAAAAACGATGTACTGACTGTACACAACAAGCCAGCTACACAGCCCATTCTCTGCCCCCCTCCTCCTGCCCACTAAGACAAGGCAATGAGAGACATTTAACTAATCATTGCTTACCCTCCTCTGCTAAGCTGAAGACAGTCCGTCCGGCTCCACTGCAGGCTAACTCCTCCCCTCCTCTTTCCAGCATCTCCTGTGCAGAAATCGAATAAGGCGCGCTGTGGAAGGAAGGGGGGGAGGGAACAAGACTAGTAGCAGGCGCAGCAGTGTCAGAAAGATCATCGGGATGCATCAGAGACTCTCGGTATGCTTCGGAACTGCACATGCGCAGTTCCAAGAAGGGGACCGTCAGATTTTTTTATTCACTGATTTTCACAGGCATGGAAAAATAGCCCCGTTTTTAGGGGCTGCCCCTAAATACATGGATGGTTGGGAACACTGCCAGGGGGGGGGCAGTTGACCCCCCTTGCCCCTATCTGCGGACGCCCATGGCCATAACATCGGCCAAGAAGGTCTCTGAAATTGGCTCTCTGGGATACAAGGAGCCATTCCTAACCTTTTTTCCTGATCGGGTAGTTTTGATTTCTATGCTGGGTTCAAACTCAAAAGTATCATCTGCCTTTCACAAGAATCAGGAGATTTCTCTTCCAACATTTAGGTCAGCTGAAGACTCTAATGTTCATCCTCTAGATGTTGGAGAAGCTCTGAAACAGTATTTAGAAGCCACAGCTCCTTTTCGCCAGTCTGATCATCTGTTCATTCTCTGCCATGGGAAAAACAAAGGCTTGCGTGCCTCTTCCAGATCTATTGAAACAGGGATTGTTCAAACCATTCAGTGGGCCTATAAGGCTAAGGGCTTGACGCCTCCAGAGGCAGTGACCAATCATTCAACCAGGAGCATTTCTACATCATGGGCGGCTTCCCAACATGTCGCCCCAGAAGTGATTTGCAAAGTGGCCTCATGGCCTTCAATTAATACGTTCACGGCGCACTACTGCGTCGAACCGGCCTCTTTGGTTTCTTTTAATTTAGGTTTGCATATTCTGTCTGTTGACGGTGCCAATTAAACCTTTTTTCTTTGACCAGCAATTGCCCATGGTGTGTATAGCTAGTTATTTCCCCATAAGTAGTATGCCATGGAGTCTGTCAGGAAAATGGAAAATTTCCTATCAAATACTTACTGTAATTTTACTTTCCTGATGGACTCCATGGCAGCAGGAGTTCCCTCCCATTTGCTGGAGTAGGCTAAGTTACGGAACATGGCCTTGGGCTCGGAGCAAAGATTTATGGGTGAAGGATCCTATGAGGTATTAGAGGCGGGATTAATCCATACGCAGGCTGCTGTGGAGTCCATCAGGAAAGGAAAATTATGGTAAGTATTTGATAGGACGTTTTCAGTTTTTTTTTCTTTTAACATTTTTTTTTTTCATATTTTGCTATTTTTTTTTTAACATACTTCCATCAGAGTGGTTCAGTGTCACAATAGTAGCACTGTACTACTCTGGGGGGATGATCAGGGATTTAATGTTTTTGCTCTGATGTTGTAGCCGCAGTGTTTTGAACTGTCATGAATGGCTTACATTCATTGGAACCAGGTACCATGTGATAGCTGTGGGCAAATCACAGCATAGGAAACACAGCTGTTATGAATGAATTAATTCATAACAGCTTAGTTGACATTGGGGCTGATTTACAAAGCATTTGCTCCATGAGTAGTGGTGCAGGCCAACGCGGAACGGCCGTTTTTGTATTCACAAAGCATTTGCGCCTGTAACACAGCGCAATTCCCCATTTACTATCATGTTGCCGGCGCACGGGTGGCTGCGATCTGTGCGCCACTATAGACCTAGCACATGGCATCTTCAACTCAGAATTAAAAGAAGCTGGAAGTGCGAATATTATGGGGGTGATGTGGGGTGATGTGAGGAAGTATAGATATGACTGTCCAAGTAACAAATATGGCCAAAATAGGATGGCATATTAACTTTCTCTGAGCAAGCCTGCTGCGCCTGCAAATACACTGGAACTGCGTGAGATCATTTTATGCACCACGCATGCGCAAACGGCATTTGCGCCCGTTCAAGTGCTCTGGTTCACTGGCACCGGCAAAGTCTTAGTAAAAGTCAAGTCATGTAGGTTAATTTGCATAAGTTGAACAGGCGCACCTCTCAACTTGACTTTTTTTTTTTGCGCTGGATCACTTCTATTTTTTTTTTTAAGGCTATTTGCACACAGGTCATGTTAGCATTAAGAAAAAATAAAAGAAGAAAAAAAATGCATGGGGGTCCCCCGAAATTCCATACCAGGCCCTTCAAGTCTGGTATGGATCTTAAGGGGAACCCCGCGCCCAAAAAAAAAATGGCGTGGGGGGTCCCCCTCAAAATCCATACCAGACCCTTATCTGTGCACGCAACCGTACCAGGCCACATGCCCTCAACATTGGGAGGGTGCTTTGGGGTAGCAGCCCCCCAAAAGCACATTGTTGATGAGGACAAGGGCCTCATCCCCACAACCCTGGCCGGTGGTTGTGGGGGTCTGCGGGCGGAGGGCTTATCGGAATCTGGAAGCCCCCTTTAACAAGGGGACCCCCCAGATCCCGGCCTCCCCTCGTGCGAAATGGTAAGGGGGTGTACCCCTACCATTTCACCAAAATAGTGACAAAAGGGTTAAAAATGACAGGAAACAGTCTTTGACAAGTCCTTTTATTAAAGTCTTCTTTCATCTTCTTTCTTCTGGTCTTCTTCCTTCTTTTCTTCATCCTTCGGTTTCTTCAACTTCTTCCTCCATCTTCTTCCTCCAATCTGCTTCTTCTTGCTCCGGTGTTCTCGTCCGGCATCTTCCTCCACTGCGTCTCTTCTTGGTTCTCGGGCCGCTCCATGCAATGGGAGGCTCCCGCTGTGTGGCGCTTCTCTTCTTCTGATAGGTCTTATATAACGGAGGGCGGGACCCCTCCCCCTCTCTGACACACAGTTCCATTGCGTTTCATAATTTCTGTAATACAGGCATCTGCAGTGCAGAAGTTAGAGTGGGTGTTGTGTGCCTCCTGCACAGTATACACCTGAAGATACCGCTTATTGCTGTTGTTCTGTTTCTGTAATACAGGCATCTGCAGTGCAGATGTTAGAGTGGGTGTTGTCTCCCTTCTAGATTGTAAGCTCTAACGAGCAGGGCCCTCTGATCCCTCCTGTATTGATTTGTATTGTAAGTGTACTGTCTGCCCTCATATTGTAGAGCGCTGTGCAAACTGTTGGCGCTATATAAATCCTGTATAATAATAATAATAAAAAACAATTGCTGATGTTATGTTTCTGTAATACTGGCAACTGCAGTGCAGAAGTTAGAGTGGGTGTTGTGTGCCTCCTGCACAGTATACACCCAAAGATACCCCTTATTGCTGGTGCTCTGTTTCTGTAATACAGGCATCTGCAGAAGTTAGAGCGGGTGTTGTGTGCCTCCTGCACAGTATACACCTGAAGATACCCCTTATTGCTGGTGTTCTGTTTCTGTAATACAGGCAACTGCAGCAGTTAAAGTGGATGTTGTGTGCCTCCTGCACAGTATACACCTGAAGCTACCCTTTATTACTGGTGTTCTGTTTCTGTAATACAGGCATCTGCAGAAGTTAGAGTGGGTGATGTGTGCCTCCTGCACAGTATACACCTGACAATACCCCTTGTTGCTGGTGTTCTGTTTCTGTAATACAGGCATCTTCAGAAGTTAGAGTGGGTGTTGTGTGCCTCCTGCACAGTATATACCTGAAGCTACCTCTTATTGCTGGTGTTTCTGTAACACAGGCAGGCAGCTGCAGTAATTACAGTCGGTGTACTGTATCATCTGCTCAATGTGCACCTAAAGCTACCCAATTGCTGGTTTTCCCATCTCCCTACAGGCCATTACTATGTTTGGAAAGCCAACAAGGAGAGGCAGACAGTCACGAGCCAATAAAAGAGGGCAAGCAGGCTCTGTGTCTAGAGACAACAGTGCTGGTCGTGGACTCGGTGCATCGTCATCAGCACGTGGCCATGGGACACGCTTGTCCTTATTTTCGGCAGCTGGACGTGTTGAGCCGCATCATGCCGAAGACTTGGTAGAGTGGATGACCAAGCCCTCCTCATCCTCCTCATCCTCTCTCACCCAGGCTCAGGGTACTAGCAAAGCAGTTGCCAACGTGTCCTCTTCCCTCGTCTCAATGTGATCAGTCACTCCTTCCCTAGACACACCATGTCCTCCTGAGGAGTCCCCCGAACTATTTGAGCACAGTGTTGGGTACATGCTCCAGGAGGATGCCCAGCGTTTTGAAGGCTCTGATGATGATACCCAGCTAGAGGAAGGCAGTAGCGTGAGTGCAGAGAGAGGGTATGCTCAAGAAGGAGAGCAATCTGGCAGTCATGTTCCATCAGCTGCAGCAAACTGCCAGGTTTGCTCCAGTGATGAAGAGGGAGGGGATGATGAGGTCACTGACTCCACATGGGTGCCTGATAGGAGAGAGGAGGAGGCACATCTTCAACAAGGCAGGATGCCCTCCAGAGGCTAGCTTAGGGGCAGCACACTGACTGAATCACACCGCAGAGCTTCGCCTATGCAGGGCGCTGCCTCTGCGCGTTATTCCAAAAGTTCTTTGGTGTGGGCCTTTTTGAGACGAGCGCCTCAAGCGTATCTCGCGTGGCCAAAACATCAGCCGCTTTGGCACCACATGCTTGACCAGACATATGTTGACTTGCCATGCAGCTCGTTGGCAAGCGTACCTTAAAGACCCACACCAAAGAACAAAGCGGACCTCTACTTGCTCCTCATCAGCTGGGATCTCCAACCCCACTAGACCTTCAGTCCTCTCTGAAACCTGCACTGAGAGGAATGAAGGTGTAGAATTAGGTGTGTCACAGCCAAGTACTTGCGGGCACTCTGCTAGCAGTACACCGATGTCCGATTGTAGCAGGCAAATTTCCCTGCCCCAGCTGCTGTACCATCAAAAGAAGTTCACTTCCAGCCATCCACATGCCCAGCAGTTGAATGCTAGCTTGGCTGAATTGCTAACACTTCAACTGCTGCCTTTTCAGTTGGTAGACTCGGCCCCCTTTTGTGAGTTTGTGCAATGTGCCGTTCCTCAGTGGCAGGTTCCCAAACGCCACTTTTTCTCACGGAAGGCGATTCCAGCTCTCTATCAGCATGTGGAAGGCAATGTCCATGCCTCGCTGGACAGGGCGGTCAGCGGTAAGGTACATATTACCGCTGACTCATGGTCCAGCAGGCATGGACAGGGATGTTACCTATCTTTCATGGCCCATTGGGTCACTCTTCTGGCAGCTGGGAAGGACAAGGTGCAGTAGTGTTGGAGGATGTTCCGCCACCACGCCTCCAAAATGCTACTACTGGTTGTGACGCACCTCTCTCCTCCACCCCCTTCTCTTCTTCTTCCTCCATGGCCTTTTCCAGTGCTTTGCCCTCGGAACCAGTGGTGCTCCGTAGGCGTTCAAGGGGCTACGCAAGTATGCAGGCAAAAGGATGCCATGCCCTGCTTGCACTGGTTTGTTTGGGGGACAGGAGCCACACTGGGGCAGATATTTTGTCGGCTCTGCCAGCTTAAGTCGGCTCTGCCAGCTTAAGCCAGGAATGTTGGTTTGCGACAATGGCACCAACCTCCTCTCCGCCATCTGACAGGGACAACTGACCCATGGGCCCTGTGTGGCTTACGTCCTTAACCTGGTGGTGCAGCGGTGCTTGGGCAGGTAACGGGCTTACAGGATGTCCTGAGGCAGGCCAGGAAAGTCTGTGTGCATTTCCACCGATCATATAATGCTAGTGCTTGGCTGGCTGAGCAACAAAAGGAGTTTAATCTGCCCAAGAATCGCCTTATATGTGACATGCCCACCAGGTGGAACTGAATGTTGGCCATGCTGCAGCGGCTGCACACACAGCAGAGGGCCATCAATGAGTACCTGTGCAACTATGGCACCAGGACAGGGTCAGGGGAGCTCAGTTTTTTTCACCACGCCAGTGGGGCATGATCAAGGATGCATGCACTGTCCTGTCATCATTTGAGGAGGCCACGAGGATGGTGAGCAGTGACAGTGCATGCATCAGTGACACTGTACCTCTTGTCCACCTGTTGGAGCATACGCTGCATGGAATAATGGACAGGGTACTTGAGGCAGAACAGAGGCAGGAAGAGGAGGACTTCCTTGCCTCTCAAGGCCCCCTTTATCCAGACAGTGTCCCTGCTGTCCCACCCATCACATAGGAAGAGGATGATGAGGGGGAGGATTGTGTCATCATGGAGGTGGAGCCTGGCACTCAGCATCCTTAGCAGCAGTCTTTAGGGATGATTTACAGTCCCAAGAAACCCAAGGACTTGTATGTGGCTGGGAGGAGGTGGCTGCGGATCATGTTGTCCTTAGCGACCCAGAGGACTCCAGACCGAATGCCTCAGCTAACTTATGCTGCATGGCCTCCCTGATCCTGCAAAGCCTGCGGAAGGATCATCATATTCTTCGGATCAAGGAGAGGGACCATTACTGGCTGGCCACTCTCCTTGATGCACGTTACAAGGGTAAGGTTGAGGACCTTATCTTGCTGTCTCAGAGGGAGCAGAGACATCTCTGGGAGGCCTTGCAAAAGGGTCTGTGCAAGTCACAGAAGGAGCGGTGGAGAAGGTGGCCGCCTGACCAATGCGTTCAGACAATTTTTTAGTCCGCAGCCCCAAGGTATGATCAGTTCCAGCAACCATCGCCAGCGTCTGATAAACATGGTGCAGGAATACCTAGGAGCAAGGTCAGACTTGGACACCTTTCCCACCGAAAATCCTCTGGCTTACTGGGTCTTGAGGATGGATCACTGGCCAGAGCTTGCACAGTATGCAATTGAGCTACTGGCCTGTCCTGCATCCAGCGTTCTTTCGGAACGCACCTTCAGTGCTGCTGGAGGCTTTGTAACCGATCACAGGGTGCGCCTGTCCACCAACTCGGTTGATCGACTGACCTTCATAAAGATTAATTAGTCTTGGATCACCATCAGCTACCAAGCACCTGAAGCTGATGTAACCGAATCATTTTTTTTTTAAATGTCACATCCCTTCAAGACTGCCTATGCTGATGCTGAGTGACTGTCCTGTTATTTTGACTAACTATCCTCTTCCTCCTCAATGATCCTGCTGATAGCTTATAAAAACATTTTTGGTTCTGGGTGACGCCACCAGTGGCTAAGGCACAATTTTTCAGCCCCTGTTTAACAAGTACATGTAATTACAATTTTTGATGCAATGCTTTGCAGCAGCAGGGCTCATTCCTGCACTCCAACTAGAGTATCTGGAAGAGATTGCAGTGTCGTGGCGGCAGCACCAATGCCTAAGGCCCAATTTCTCAGCCCCTGTTTAACAGGGGCATGTAATGGCAATTTTTGATGCAATGTTTTGCAGCAGGACTCATTCCTGCACTCCAACTATAGTATCTGGGAGAGGTTGCAGTGTCGTGGAACCAGCATCAGTGCCTAAGTCCCAATTTTACAGCCCCTGTTTAACAGGGGCATGTAATTACATTTTTTGATGCAATGCTTTGCAGCAGGGCTCATTCCTTCACTCCAACTAGGGTATCTGGGAGAGGTTGCAGTGTTGTGGAACCAGCACCAGTGCCCAAAGCCCAATTTTTCAGGCCCTGTTTAATAGGGGCATGTAATTACAATTATTGATATAATATTTCACAGCAGGGCCCATTCCCGCACCCACTGAGAGTAACTGTGAGGACTTATAGTGTTGTGGCACCAGCACCACCACCACAACCACCAAAGGCCCAATTTTTCTACCACTGTTCAACAATGGCATGTAATTACAATTCTTGATATAATCATTCACAGCAGGGCACTCCAGCGCCCACCAAGAGTCACTTTGAGGGCGTACAGTGTTGTGGCAACACCAACACCTTAGGCCCACATTTCTGCAGAGCATATAGGGCAGGCCCCTACTTTCAAACATCCAACTTACAAACGTTTCCTACTTGCACATGGAAGGAGACAACAGGAAGGGAGATGAAAAAAGACAGACGGCAAGAAAAATTATACAGGGGTGATAACCCTTCCCTATGTTTTCCAAAAAGCTTACAAATAGATTTTTTCACTGGAGCTACACTTTAAAAATGTACCAGTTCAAAATTACAAACAGATTCTACTTAACACAACAAACCTACACAGTCCCTGTCTTGTTTGCACTGCCTGTATACTGCTGTTCTGAGTATATAGGGCCTGGTGGCCCCACGCCTTTACTTTTTTAAATTTGGGTATGGGGTTCCCCTTAATATCCGTACAAGACCCAAAGGGGCTGGTAATGGGCAGGGGGGCTACCCATGCCATTTTCTCAATGATTTTCATCCGTATTGCCAGAACCAGACATTATATTAAAACCGCAAGCAGTTTTAAATTACTTTTTTTCCGTTAAATGTCATTTTGTGCAGAGACTGTTCTAAACAAGGGAAACTTGTGCCACTTCACAGGCAGGCATACTATAGACACCCCCCAGGCATGATATTTAAAGGAATTTTTCACGTTTTTTTTCACTTTAATCGTCATTAAAATCAGTGCTTCCGAAAAAACGTCAGTTTAAAAAAAAAAAACATTTGGCATTGATCCATGTTCCCTGGGGCAATGGCCGGGTCCTCAAACCCTTTTTAGGACAATATCTTGCATATTAGCCATTAAAATGAGCACTTTTGATTTCGAACATTCGAGTCCCATAGACTTTAATAGGGTTCTAAAGTTCGTACAAATTTTCGGTCCGTTCGAACCAGGGGGTGTTCGGTTCATCCCTATTGTCTAGTGGTTAAAATGTGTCAGTAAATTACTAGTCAGTAAGTCTTGTTCTTACTTTTATTATGTATAGAACATAACTTGCTAATAAGAAAAAGAAAAGTTTTGCCTTGAAAAGCTATTATTGTATGAGTAAGTAATTGAATATAATTGTGAATGTGAAACAGATGTATTCATATACTTTGGGCTGGAAGCAAAGAACAAACGTATGTTGCAGTTTTCATGACAAGAAAAAGGCTCATCACATTGTCTGTTTGTAGACTGTAAAAACTTTGATTAAATTACATAACAATTATTTCTTACTTAGAGGTAAACCTATAAAAGCAGAGCTTAGAACAATAGCTTTAGAATATTTATTGCTGATGCATAAAAACTGGAGATATTGCTTATAGCAATCATTTATTTTCCAGCTGTCGTTTTTTAATTCAGGTTAGAAAAAGCAGGCAAGAATCAAAAGGGCAATTTTTTTCATCATGAAACCAGTGTCACAATGAAGATGCACATTAGGGATGGCCGAACTGTTCGCCCGGCGGACGGTTCAAGGCAAATTTCGGCTGTTCGCGGTCCGCCCGATTGGCGGACTATTGCCGCTGTTCGCCCGGCGGACTTACGTGTTTACTGTGTAAAAAAACTTTGACCTATGATGACACATCCATCATGTGGTGCAGGACAGCCAATTGAGACATTACAGCACATGGACACTTGGACATTCCCCCTAACTTATAAATAGACCCGATCCGGCGGCCATTTTACATTCTTTCTACTGTCACTATAGGGAGAGGTTGCTGTGTGGAGCAGGGAGAGACTTCAGTGACCCAAATCACTAGCTATTAGGTCCACAAAAGTCCTTTTAAGAACTGGTATGGTATAGGTGTAGTTCAGGATATAGCTTTGAGGCACTGCTATTCAAGTCATTGTTGCAGCAGATTGTCTTTTGTCAGTGCAGAGAGGGACAGACAGCACGCTGTGTGTTGCAGAGAGGGACAGTCAGTTTAATCATTAGCTGTTACTATTAGGTCCACAAAGGTCCTTTTCAGGACTGGTATGGTGTAGTAGTACAGGATATAGTTTTGAGTGCAGTGCTATTCAAGTTATTGTTGCAGAAGCCTGTGTTTTGTCAGTTTAAATAGGGACAGACAGGAAGCTGTGTGTAGCAGTTAGGGACAGTCAGTTTAATCATTAGCTGTTACTATTAGGTCCACAAAGGTCCTTTTCGGGACTGGTATGGTAATAGGGTTGTACACGTATAATATTCTTTCTTCCAAATATAGAAAGAATATTATACTTGACTGCTGCCCTTCTGCTGCAGTAGTCCTTTATGAGTATAGGGACTGAGGTACAGTCTGCTAATCACAACCTACTGGTTCCACAAAGGTCCTTCTAAGGACTGGTAAGATATAGATATACAGGAAACTGAGACTACAATTTGCACAGGCTCACCAAAATTGGACAATAGAAGATTGGAAAAACGTTGCCTGGTCTGATGAGCCTCGATTTCAGCAGCGATATTCAGATGGATCCATCTTGCCTTATATCAATGATTCAGGCTGGTGGTGCTGCTGTAATAGTGTGGGGCATATTTTCTTGGGCCTTGCATACTTTAGACCCCTTAGCACTAATTGAGCATCGTTTTAACAGTATTGTTGCTGACTGGGGCAGACTCATCCGGGACAGAGGTTTTTGGAGGGGACTGAAGGCTAGTCTCTTGCCTACGGACTATGGACCCTGACATTTGAGGGAGCTATAAGCATTTAGGAAGATGTTCTGTTATATAATGCAAAAAAGGGCATTGTTACATTTAACAATCAAGGAAACAATGATAGTCTCTGTCAACCTGAAACACGGTAAACAGATGTATTTGAAAAGAAAGCTGATTAATGAGATCTGGAATGCCCTGGGTCTTCTGTTGCTTACTAGTCTGAGGATGGGGGAGATCACTGTTTGTATTGTTAAGGTGGATGTAAACCTGATTCATGAAATTTGACCTAAGCACATATATCTGTGATGCTTTCTTATCTCTCTCAAAAGCCCTAAGTCTAAGTCTCATGTTTTTCTCATTCCATCCTCTGTTATCAGCTTGATAAATTCTGACTATTTCTCTGACAATCAAGATACAACCAGCCTGAAATTTGGGTTGGGTGGGTGCTATAAATAGAGTAGCAGAGAGCCGGTCTATTTACAGCACAGCTCTGCAAATTCCTTCCTTCCTTTGCCCATGTGGAGGGGGTGTGTGCCTTTCCTCCAATTAGCTGTTACACAGTGTATTTCAAGAATCCACACCAAGAAAAAAAACCTCTAACACAATGTTCACGCAAGTTGAAGACAGCAGATATACATGTACAATTTATGTAGGGACATGTTTCATCTCTGTGTATCATCTGAGGCTGTTCACTTCACTGGGTATATGTGAGGGTTTACATTCACTTTATTTGTGCTAACTAACTTGTATTTTTTGCTAGCATACTACTGTGATATGTTAACCACTTAAGGACTGCCGTATTGCCAATGTACGTCATTACAATGGCACAGGCAGGTACAAGCACGTACATGTACGTGCCTGCCTTCCAGTGGGTGGGGGGTCCGATCGGACCCCCTCCCGCTGGATACGGCTGTCCGGTTCGCTGCAGGAGCGATCCGTGATGAGGGGATGGCCGTTGGTTTCTGGCCACCCCCTCTCGATCGCTCCTGGCCAATGAGAAGCTTCCTCCCACTGTGTATTGTATACACAGGAAGGAGGAAGTGATGTCATTCTCCTCGGGGCGGTCTTTTTGACCGGACTACGAGGAGAAGACAGAAAGTAAGTGCACCAAAACACTACTCTAACACATAGGTACACATAGGTACACATAGGTACACAAACCCCCCCGATCGCCCCCCGATCCCCCCGCCCCCCCAGTCACAGTGTCACTGATTGCATTGATCATTTATTTACTGATCACTGCATTCAGTGTCAGTTGTAAAAGTAAAAACTGTCAGGGCAGTTAGTGTTAGGTCCAGGGTAGCCCCCTATCACCCCCCAATAAAGGTTTAACCCCCTGATTGCCCCTAGAGTTAACCCTTTCACCCCCTTTTGCCAGTGTCACTAAGCGATAATTCTTCTGATCGCTGCATTAGTGTCACTGATGTCGCTAGGTAGCTAGTTATTTTTTTAGGTTCACCGCCAGGTTTTTATAGCGCTAGGTACCCCGATATACTACCCAATAATGGTTTTAACCCCCTGATTGCCCCTAGTTAACCCTTTCACCCCCTTTTGCCAGTGTCACTAAGCGATCATTTTTCTGATCGCTGCATTAGTGTCGCTAGGTAGCTAGTTATTTTTTTAGGTTCACCGTCAGGTTTTTATAGCACTAGGTACCCCGATATACTACCCAATAATGGTTTTAACCCCCTGATTGCCCCTAGTTAACCCTTTTACCCCCTTTTGCCAGTGTCACTAAGTGATCGTTTTTCTGATCGCTGCATTAGTGTCACTAGTGCCGCTAGGTAGCTAGTTATTTTTTTAGGTTCACCGCCAGGTTTTTATAGCGCTAGGTACCCCGATATACTACCCAATAATGGTTTTAACCCCCTGATTGCCCCTAGTTAACCCTTTCACCCCCTTTTGCCAGTGTCACTAAGCGATCATTTTTCTGATTGCTGCATTAGTGTCACTAGTGTCGCTAGGTAGCTAGTTATTTTTTTAGGTTCACCGCCAGGTTTTTATAGCGCTAGGTACCCCCATATACTACCCAATAAGGGTTTTAACCCCCTGATTGCCCCTAGTTAACCCTTTCACCAGCGATCACAGTATAAGTGTCACTGGTGACGCTGGTTAGCTAGTTCGTTATTTAGGTTCCCCGTCAGGTTTTTATATAGCGCCAGGGACCCCCATATACTACCTAATAAAAATTTGAACCCCCTGATTGCCCCTAGTTAACCCTTTCACCAGTGATCACCGTATAAGTGTTACGGGTGACTCTGGTTAGTTTGCTTTTTATAGCATCAGGGCACCCACCCTTTATTACCCAATAAAGGTTTAACCCCCTGATCACCCGGCGGGTGATATCAATTAGATTTTAGGGTCAGGGTCTGCATCGCCCCAGGTAGCGCAAGGTTAGTGCCAGTACCGCTAACACCCACACGCAAAGCATAAACCTCCCGTAGTGGTATAGAATCTGAACAGATCAATATCTGATCTGATCAGATCTATACTAGCATCCCCAGCAGTTTAGGGTTCCAAAAAAACGCATTGTTAGCGGGATCAGCCCAGATACCTGCTAGCACCTGCGTTTTGCCCCTCTGCCCAGCCCACCCAAGTGCAGTATTGATCGATCACTGTCACTTACAAAACACTAAACACATAACTGCAGCGATCGCAGAGTCAGGCCTGATCCCTGCGATCGCTAACAGTTTTTTTTTGGTAGCATTTTATATTTAAATCCGGAAGGCAGTGCTTGGTTTTGGGGGTCTCGTACGTGGCTAGGCTCCCAAAAAGTCCCCCACATGTGGTATCCCCATACTCGGGAGAAGCAGCAGAATTTATTTTGGGGTGTAATTTGACTTATGCCCATAGCATGTGTGAGCAATATATCATTTAGTGACAACTTTGTGCAAAGAAAATAAAATTGTAAAATTCCTGCAACTTGTGGCAAAATATAAAATATTTCATGGACTCAACATGCCTCTCAGTAAATAGCTTGGGGTATCTACTTTCCAAAATGGGGTCATTTGGGGGGGTTTTGTGTTATTTTGGCATTTTATGGCCTTCGAAACTGTGATAGGTAGTGAGGAGTGAAATCAAAAATTTGCACCCTTAGAAATCCTGAAGGCAGTGATTGGATTTCGGGGTGCCATACGCAGCTAGACTACCAAAAAGTCCCACATATGTGGTATCCCCGTACTCAGGAGAAGCAGCAGAATATATTTTGGGGTGCAATTCCACATATAATTATGGCATGTGTGAGCAATATATCATTTAGTGACAACTTTTTGTAAACTTTTTTTTTTTTTTGTGTCATTATTCAATCACTTGGGACAAAAAAAAATATTCAATGGGCTCAACATGCCTCTCCACAACTTCCTTGGGGTGTCTACTTTCCAAAATGGGGTCATTTGGGGGGGTTTTGTGTTATTTTGGCATTTTATGGCCTTCGAAACTGTGATAGGTAGTGAGGAGTGAAATCAAAAATTTGCACCCTTAGAAATCCTGAAGGCAGTGATTGGTTTTCGGGGTGCCGTACGCGGCTAGACTCCCAAAAAGTCCCACATATGTGGTATCCCCGTACTCAGAAGAAGCAGCAGAATATATTTTGGGGTGCAATTCCACATATAACTATGGCATGTGTGAGCAATATATCATTTAGTGACAACTTTTTGTAAACTTGCCTCTCCACAACTTCCTTGGGGTGTCTACTTTCCAAAATGGGGTCATTTGGGGGGGGTTTGTACTGCCTGCCATTTTAGCACCTCAAGAAATGAGATAGGCAGTCATAAATTAAAAGCTGTGTAAATTCCAGAAAATGTACTCTAGTTTGTAGACGCTATAACTTTTGCGCAAACCAAAAAATATATGCTTATTGACATTTTTTTTACTAAAGACATGTGGCTGAATAAATTTTGCCCTAAATGTATGACTAAAATTGAGTTTATTCGATTTTTCTTATAACAAAAAGTAGAAAATATAATTTTTTCTCAAAATTTTCGGTCTTTTTCCATTTATATCGCAAAAAAAAAAAAATCGCAGAGGCAATCAAATACCATCAAAAGAAAGCTCTATTTGTGGGAAGAAAAGGACGCAAATTTCGTTTGGGTACAACATTGCATGACCGCGCAATTACCAGTTAAAGCAGTGCAGTGCGAAATTGTAAAAAGACCTCTGGTCCTTAAGCTGTTTATTGGTCCGGGGCTGAAGTGGTTAAATGTATGATAATGTGTAGTGTATGTTGTAAGCTTGATGCCGGCAAGTCTGACCTGAAGTGGGAATATCTGATTAATCACAACATTGTCCAGGTGGCTAGTTGTTGAATTAATGCAATGTAGTATATGTTGATTGTTGTTTAGCTATGGTAATTATATTACTGTTTACCGTTTGTATTGTTAGGGTAATATGATCAGGAGGGGGATGTCTTCCTGTGGGGTATAAAGTATGTGTCTGAATTTCAATAAAAAGTAATTCCTTTGGTCTTTACCTCACATCTTGTCTGTGTTTGGGGTAAAAGGGGCTGTTATTAGCTCTCGATCTGCTCGGAACGGTTTGGAGGGCAGGAGGCACTGGTTGGTGGAACGAAGCTCCCAATCAATTTTGTCAGATTTGGTGGCAGCGGTGGGATGCTTCCTGCAGTCTGGGACATCCGAACTTTCCCTAGGATCCAAGGTCCTTTCCCTGGGATACAAGGTCCTTTCCCTTCACTTTTCCTCCCCCTTTCAACTCCCCCCTTTCCCTTTTCCTATAGCTTCTTATACACAAATTGAACTGCAACCAACAGTATTCCCATTCAATGTAAGTTTTCTCTTGAGTTGTGCTCTTTCTTTCCTGTATTCTGATGGAGATGGATCATGTCACTTATTCCCCTGTGCAATCTGGCTTGGAGGCTGTTTCTGTGCCTGTAAGGTAAACCGGACCTCCACCACTAAAAGGCCAGTGCAGAAACCTGCTCATGCTCGTACACATTGCACACGTGCTAATATTCATAAGCAAAGGACGAACATAATGCTTACAATGCCAGATCATTGTGCACGTGTGCACATTGGTGTGCAAACAAGTGTGCATGTGCGCAAGTGTGCGTGTACGTGCGCTCGTGCACACAACAATTAGCACTTAGGGCCCAGTGGCCTATTTAAACTGCTCTGTCACTGCAAACAAGTGCTGGATGATCTTCAGCTCCTTCCTGAACCAAGTCCTGATCCGTTTCTCCTATTTGTTTGTATATGACCCGGCTCGCCTTTGAACTTCCCCTCTGCTTGCTCCTTTACTCTGTTACCTGGTATCCTGACTTTGGCCTGTTTATTGGACTTAATCTGCCTGCTGACTTGGTACCACATTGCCTGGCTGTTACCCGACCTTGGCTTGCCCTCTGGACTTGCTTTTGCCTGCTGATTTGGTACCCTGCTGCCCGGTTGTTGCTGACTACTGCTCTTCTTCTGGTTTTGCTCCTGTCCACACTCTGGTGCCCAGCTGCTTCTACTTCCTGCTCCAAAGACCGTGACTACCAGCTCTACCCACCTTCAGAGGGGACATCACCAGCCGGCTACCCGGCACTCGTGCCACTCCTTGCCTTTACACTTTCTGTTCCCACCTTCAGGAGTGTAGGCGGGAGGAGCAATGGAGGCCTCTATCACATTCCAGTCTCCACCAGGTACGTGATAGTATCATCCAGCCATGACTGAGACTGGAGGAGGTACCCCCCTGCCCGAAGCACTATGCCAGCAAATTCCAACCTTAATCCAATTGGTGACCGGACTCCAGGAGGCCTATGTCCAGCTTAAAAGTCATTTACCTTCTGCATCTCAAAATCCTCTATCCGGAGGGAACCTGCTCCTGCACCCACAGTAGTGGTTGCTTTCCTGGAGCGTTGAGTACCTATTCCGGAGTGCTTTTTAGGGAATCACTACAAATTTCTGACTTTTTGCAATGCCTATCAGCTATATTTCGAGTTACAACCACAGACTCTCTCACTTGAGTTCACGAGGGTGGGTTTTGTAATTTCTCCACAGATATGGGCTCATCACCATCGTGAACAGACTAGTCCGGTCCTTGCATCAACTACTTTTTTCTTCACGGCTATGGCTGAGATCTATGATGATCCCCAGCGAATCTCCACAGCGGAGGCTAACTTACATACGCTTCGGCGAGGATCTCAACCCGTGGATGACTACGTGGTTAAGTTCTGTCACTAGAGTTCCGACACTGCCTGGAATGATGCAGCCTTGCAATATCAGTTCCGCCTGGGACTTTCTGAAACTCTGAAAGATGAGCTTGCCAGACTAGATCCACCGATCTCAGACTTAATCCAGCTTATCATCCGGCTTGATCGCAGATTCCGAGAGAGAAGGACAGAAAGATCTGGCAATACTCAACCTACCTGGACCTCAGCGGCACCTGCACTCACACCTCACCCCCCCATCCTCCTCCACGATGGAATCTTTTCACTTGGGATTTACCCATTCACTGCTGTCATCCAGAGAAAGACTAAGGCCGCGTACACACGGGCGGATTGTCTGTCCAACTTAGTCCGCTGAACCGTGTTTCAGCGGACAATCCGCTCGTGTGTGGGCTTCAGCTGACTTTTTCAGCGGACTGTCTGATGAACAAAGTCTTACGGAATTTCCGAAATTTTGTCCGTTCAAACTTGGTTTTGTCCGTCCAAACTTGGTTTCAGCAGACAGTCCGCTCGTGTGTAGGCAAGTTGGACGAACTAAGTATGGCGCATGCTCAGAAAGGATTTACACGGCCGAAGGTTGCATTGCAGTGTATAGGACATCGTTTTCCTAGTCCCGTCGTACGTGCTGTACACGTCATCGCGCACGCTTTCAGCGGACTATCTGCTCATCGTGTGTGGTCAAGTCCGTTCATGCAAATTTTGAACGGACTGTCTGTCGGATTGTCTGACGAACTTAGTTGGGCAGACAATCCGCCCGTGTGTACGCGGCCTTAGACGCCAGCAAAATGACTTATGCCTTTACTGTGGTGGCATTGGTCATTACCTCTGCAACTGCCCCATGAGGCCACAAAAGACTGTCCATGCTCCTGACGCTTCCAGCAGTCCTGTAAAAAACATTTCATCTCATCTTCTGTTGACACTCTCTCTGCAGCTACCAGGAAGGAGCATCCAAACCCAAGCTATTATCGATTCCGGAGCCTGCAGTTGTTTTATGGACTACACCTTTGCTAAACAACATCAAATCCCACTGCAAACTAAGACGCAACATTTAAAGATTAATCTGGCGGATGGCTCAAACCTCAAGTCAGGACCTGTCACGCAAGAAACTTGTCCCCTACTGGCAGTAACCCCTTTGGGTCATTCTGAATACTTAAACCTGGACATTATCCCATCTCCCTTGTTTCCCATCATTCTGGGGATTCCATGGTTGCAGGCACACAACCCCCAAATAAACTGGGAATCTGGAACTGTGTCTCTCCCTACCACCTACTACCAGCAGCACTGTTTTGCCCAAGCGGTCACCACCACAGCGCCCTTAATGAAGCTGCAAACAGAGACTTCAGTTTCACATCATGTCCTACCTGTTTACCATGATTTCTTAGTTTTTGATAAGAAGAAGGCTGAGAATTTGCCACCCCATCGACCATACAATTGCCCGATCGAATTGCTACCCGGGGCCGAGATCCCGCTTGGATGAATTTTTCCTTTATCAGAACCTGAGCTGGAGGCATTGCGCCTATACCTTGACGAGAACCCGAAAAGGGGATTTATCCGTCCATCCTCATCGCCTGCTGGGGCTGGCATATTTTTTGTTGAAAAAAAGCATCACACTTTGAGACCCTGTGTGGTCTATAGAGAAATAAACAAAATAACCATTAACCACTTCAGCCCCGGACCAATAAACACCTTAAGGACCAGAGGTCTTTTTCCAATTTTGCACTTCACTGCTTTAACTGGTAATTGCGCGATCATGCAATATTGCACCCAAACGAAATTTGCGTCCTTTTCTTCCCACAAATAGAGCTTTCTTTTGATGGTATTTGATTGCCTCTGCGATTTTTATTTTTTGCGATATAAATGGAAAAAGAGCGAAAATTTTGAAAAAAATATATATTTTCTTCTTTTTGTTATAAGAAAAATCGAATAAACTAAATTTTAGTCATACATTGAGGGCAAAATGTATTCAGCCACATGTCTTTAGTAAAAAAAAAATGCCAATAAGCGTATATTTTCTGGTTTGCGCAAAAGTTATTGCGTCTACAAACTAGAGTACATTTTCTGGAATTTACACAGCTTTTAATTTATGACTGCCTATCTCATTTCTTGAGGTGCTAAAATGGCAGGGCAGTACAAACCCCCCCCAAATGACCCCATTTTGGAAAGTAGACACCCCAAGGAAATTGCTGATGGGTATGTTGAGCCCATTGAATATTTATTTTTTTTGTCCTAAGGGATTGAATAATGACACTGAATGATATATTGCTCACACATGCCATGGTTATATGTGGAATTGCACCCCAAAATATATTCCGCTACTTCTCCCGAGTATGGGGATACCACATGTGTGGGACTTTTTGGGAGTCTATTCGCGCACGGCACCCCGAAAACCAATCACCACCTTCAGGATTTCTAAAGCCGCGTACACACGGGGCGGACTGTCTGGCCAACTTAGTCCGTCAGACAATCCGACGGACAGTCCGTCATACTTTCGAATGAACCAACTTGACCACACACACCACTTTTTGAGCGGACTAATACGGCGTACTAAGTCCGCCATACTATCCGCCCTACTTTTGAATTGAACGGACTCGCCCACACACGCGGAGAAAAGTCCGCTCATTTCGAGTGCATCTCCAGGTAGGCGGGGCCCGCGAAGGAGACGTCGCTGGCCCCGCCGCCTGGTATGGACTTAAAGGGGAACCCCAACGCCGAAATAAATCGGCGTGGGGGTCCCCCCCAAGTCCACAACAGGCCCTTGTCCGAGCACGCTACCCGGCCAGCCAGGAAAGGGGGGCGAGCGAGCGCCCCCCCTCCTGAGCCGTACCAGGCTGCGTGCCCTCAACATGGGGGGGTGCCTTGGGGAAGGGGGGGCCGCTCGGCCCCCCCACCCCAAAGCACCTTGTCCCCATGTTGATGAGGACAAGGGCCTCTTCCCGACAACCCTGGCCGTTGGTTGTCGGGGTCTGCGGGCGGGGGGCTTATCGGAATCCGGGAGCCCCCTTAAATAAGGGGGCCCCCGGATACCAGCCCCCCACCCTATGTGAATGAGTATGGGGTACAATGTACCCCTACCCATTCACCTGTAAAATAAAAGTACCAAAAAAAACACAACACACGAGATAAAATACTTTATTGCACAGCTCCGGGGGTCTTCCGTCTTCGGGGGTCTTCTCGCCGGACTCCTCCGCTATCTTCTTGTAGCTCTTTTGCTAGCGGAGGAGTCTGGCTTTCTTCCTCGCCGCCGGCCTCTTCTCCCGACTTCGGGGGTCTTGTCTCCCTCTTCGGTTCTTCTGCCGGGCCACCGCGCCTTCTTATAGCTCTTTTACAGGCGGTGGCCCGGTCTTCTGTCGCTGCCGCCGTCGCCGCCGCCTTCCGTTCTTCTTCTTCTCCAGGAGATGTTGCCTCGACGATCTCTCCGGCCGGAATGCCAGGGACGCACTGCGCGGCCACTTATATAGGGACAATGGGGCGGTGTCACATGGCTTTATGTCACATGGGTTGGTGTCACATGGTGACCCCGCCCCCTTACGATGTCATAGTCCCCATGTGACATCAACCCATGTGACCAACCCATGTGACATAAAGCCATGTGACACCGCCCCATTGTCCCTATATAAGTGGCCGCGCAGTGCGTCCCTGGCATTCCGGCCGGAGAGATCGTCGAGGCAACATCTCCTGGAGAAGAAGAAGAAGAAGAACGGAAGGCGGCGGCGACAGAAGACCGGGCCACCGCCTGTAAAAGAGCTATAAGAAGGCGCGGTTGCCCGGCAGAAGAACCGAAGAGGGGGACAAGACCCCCGAAGTCGGGAGAAGAGGCCGGCGGCGAGGAAGAAAGCCGGACTCCGCTAGCAAAAGAGCTACAAGAAGATAGCGGAGGAGTCCGGCGAGAAGACCCCCGAAGACGGAAGACCCCCGGAGCTGTGCAATAAAGTATTTTATCTCGTTTGTTGTGTTTTTTTTGGTACTTTTATTTTACAGGTGAATGGGTAGGGGTACATTGTACCCCATACTCATTCACATAGGGTGGGGGGCCGGTATCCGGGGGCCCCCTTATTAAAGGGGGCTCCCAGATTCCGATAAGCCCCCCGCCCGCAGACCCCGACAACCAACGGCCAGGGTTGTCGGGAAGAGGCCCTTGTCCTCATCAACATGGGGACAAGGTGCTTTGGGGTGGGGGGGGCCGCGCGGCCCCCCTTCCCCAAGGCACCCCCCCATGTTGAGGGCACGCGGCCTGGTACGGTTTAGGAGGGGAGCGCTCGCTCGCCCCCCTTTCCTGGCCGGCCGGGTAGCGTGCTCGGACAAGGGTCTGTTGTGGACTTGGGGGGGACCCCCACGCCGATTTTTTTCGGCGTTGGGGTTCCCCTTTAAGTCCATACCAGGCGGCGGGGCCAGCGACGTCTCCTTCGCGGGCCCCGCCTACCTGGAGACCCGCTCGAAATGAGCGGACTTTTCTCCGGGCGGGAAAAGTCCGCTCATTTCAAAAGTACGGCGGACTGGCACACACACGGGCGGATTGTCCGCCGAAATGCGAATCCGACGGACTGTATTACGGAAATTCCAAAATACTTAGTCCGCCAGACTGCACGCTGAAAAAGTCTGCTGAAGCCCACACACGAGCGGACTGTCCGCTGAAATGTGTTTCGGCGGACTAAGTAGGCCAGACAGTCCGCCCGTGTGTACGCGGCTTTAGGGTGCAAATTTTTGATTTCACTCCTCACTACCTATCACAGTTTGGAAGGCCATAAAATGCCAAAATAGCACAAAACCCCCCAAAATGACCCCATTTTGGAAAGTAGACACCCCAAGCTATTTACTGAGAGGCATGTTGAGTCCATGGAATATTTTATATTTTGCCACAAGTTGCGGGAATATTACAAACTTTTTTCTTTTTTGCACAAAGTTGTCACTAAATGATATATTGCTCACACATGCTATGGGCATATGTGAAATGACACCCCAAAATACATTCTGCTGCTTCTCCTGAGTACAGGGATACCACATGTGGGGGACTTTTTGGGAGCCTAGCCGTGTAAGGGACCCCGAAATCCAAGCACCGCCTTCAGGATTTCTAAGGGCATACATTTTTTATTTTACTCCTCACTACCTATCACTACCTATCACAGTTTTGAAGACCATAAAATGCCAAGATGGCAAAAAAAAAACCAAATGACCCCATTTTGGAAAGTAGACACCCCAAGCTATTTTCTGAGGGGAATGTTGAGCACATTGAATATTTTTTTTTGTCCCAAGGGATTGAATAATGACAAAAAATAAAAATAATTTTTTTTTTACAATAAGTTGTCACTAAATGATATATTGCTCACACATGCCATGGTTATATGTTGAATTGCACCCCAAAATATATTCCGCTACTTCTCTCGAGTATGGGGATACCACATGTGTGGGACTTTTTGGGGGTCTAGTCGCGCACGGCACCCCGAAAACCAATCACCACCTTCAGGATTTCTAAGGGTGCAAATTTTTGATTTCACTCCTCACTACCTATCACAGTTTCGAAGGCCATAAAATGCCAAAATAGCACAAAACCCCCCAAAATGACCCCATTTTGGAAAGTAGACACCCCAAACTATTTACTGAGAGGAATGTTGAGTCCATGGAATATTTTATATTTTGCCACAAGTTGCAGGAATTTTACAATTTTTTTTTTTTTTGCACAAAGTTGTCACTAAATGATATATTGCTCACACATACTATGGGCATAAGTCAAATTACACCCCAAAATAAATTCTGCTGCTTCTCCCGAGTACGGGGATACCACATGTGGGGGGACTTTTTGGGAGCCTAGCCACGTACGGGACCCCGAAAACCAAGCACTGCCTTCCGGATTTATATATAAAATGCTACCAAAAAAACTGTTAGCGATCGCAGGGATCAGGCCTGACTCTGCGATCACTGCAGTTATGTGTTTAGTGTTTTGTAAGTGACAGTGATCGATCGATACTGCACTTGGGTGGGCTGGGCAGAGGGGCAAAACGCAGGTGCTAGCAGGTATCTGGGCTGATGCGTTTTTTTGGAACCCTAAACTGCTGGGGACGCTAGTATAGATCTGATCAGATCAGATATTGATCTGTTCAGATTCTATACCACTACGGGAGGTTTATGCTTTGCATGTGGGTGTTAGCGGTACTGGCACTAACCTTGCGCTGCCTGGGGCGACGCAGACCCTGACCCTAAAACCTAATTGATATCACCCGCCGGGTGATCAGGGCATTAAACCTTTATTGGGTAATAAATGGTGGGTGCCCTGATGCTATGAAAAGCAAACTAACCAGAGTCACCCGTAACACTTATACGGTGATCAGTGGTGAAAGGGTTAACTAGGGCAATCAGGGGGTTCAAATTTTTATTAGGTAGTATATGGGGGTCCCTGGCGTGATATAAAAACCTGACGGGGAACCTAAATAACTAACTGGCTAACCAGCGTCACCAGTGACACTTATACTGTGATCGCTGGTGAAAGGGTTAACTAGGGGCAATCAGGGGGTTAAAACCATTATTGGGTAGTATATGGGGGTACCTAACGCTATAAAAACATGGCGGTGAACCTAAAAAAATAACTAGCTACCCAACGACACTAGTGACACTAATGCAGCGATCAGAAAAATGATCGCTTAGTGACACTGGCAAAAGGGGGTGAAAGGGTTAACTAGGGGCAATCAGGGGGTTAAAACCATTATTGGGTAGTATATCGGGGTACCTAGCGCTATAAAAACCTGGCGGTGAACCTAAAAAAATAACTAGCTACCTAGCGACACTAGCGACACTAATGCAGCGATCAGAAAAATGATTGCTTAGTGACACTGGCAAAAGGGGGTGAAAGGGTTAACTAGGGGAAATCAGGGGGTTAAAACCATTATTGGGTAGTATATCGGGGTACCTAGCGCTATAAAAACCTGGCGGTGAACCTAAAAAAATAACTAGCTACCTAGCGACACTAATGCAGCGATCAGAAAAATTATCGCTTAGTGACACTGGCAAAAGGGGGTGAAAGGGTTAACTAGGGGCAATCAGGGGGTTAAAACCATTATTGGGTAGTATATCGGGGTACCTAGCGCTATAAAAACCAGGCGGTGAACCTAAAAAAATAACTAGCTACCTAGCGACACTAGCGACACTAATGCAGCGATCAGAAAAATAATCGCTTAGTGACACTGGCAAAAGGGGGTGAAAGGGTTAACTAGGGGCAATCAGGGGGTTAAAACCATTATTGGGTAGTATATCGGGGTACCTAGCGATATAAAAACCTGGCGGTGAACCTAAAAAAATAACTAGCTACCTAGCGACAGTAGCGACACTAATGCAGCGATCAGAAAAATGATCGCTTAGTGACACTGGCAAAAGGGGTGAAAGGGTTAACTAGGGGCAATCAGGGGGTTAAAACCATTATTGGGTAGTATATCGGGGTACCTAGCGCTATAAAAACCTGGCGGTGAACCTAATAAAATAACTAGCTACCTAGCGACAGTAGCGACACTAATGCAGCGATCAGAAAAATGATCGCTTAGTGACACTGGCAAAAGGGGGTGAAAGGGTTAACTCTAGGGGCAATCAGGGGGTTAAAACTTTATTGGGGGGGTAGGGGGCCACCCTGGACCTAACACTAACTGCCCTGACAGTTTTTACTGTTACAACTGACACTGAATGCAGTGATCAGTAAATAAATGATCAATGCAATCAGTGACACTGTGACTGGGGGGGGGGGGGGGGGCGGGGGGGGATCGGGGGCAGGGTTTGTGTACCTATGTGTACCTATGTGTCAGTGTAGTGTTTTGGTGCACTTACTTTTAGTCTTCTCCTCGTAGTCCTGTCAAAAAGACCGCCCCGAGGAGAATGACATCACTTCCTCCTTCCTGTGTATAAAATACACAGTGGGAGGAAGCTTGTCATTGGCCAGGAGCGATCCAGAGGGGGTGGCCAGAAACCAACGGCCATCCCCTCATCATGGATCGCTCCTGCAGCGAACCGGACCGCCGTATCCAGCGGGAGGGGGTCCGATCGGACCCCCCACCCGCTGGAAGGCAGGCACGTACATGTACGTGCTTGTGCCTGCCTGTGCCATTGCGATGACGTACAATGGCAATACGGCGGTCCTTAAGTGGCTAATGACATTTCAGATCAGCAAAAGTATTCACGAAACTTGACCTATGAGGTGCATATAACCTGGTAAGAATTCGGGAAGGGGATGAATGGAAAACAGCATTCCGTACCCATTTTGGGCACTTTGAATAATAAGTTATGCCATTTGGGCTATGCAATGCCCCAGCTACTTTTCAGCATCTTGTCAATAATGTTTTTAGAGACTTTCTCAACCTCTTCATGACCGTGTATCTCAACGATATACTCATATTCTCCCCTTCCATAGAGGAACACTGGCTGTAAGTTAAAAAGGTCCTCAGCCGTCTCGGAAAACACCAGTTATATGCAAAAGCGGAAAAATGCGAGTTTGAGAAAGAAACAATCCAATTATGGGGGCTTATTATCTCAACATCAGGAATGCAACAGCAATGCTCCCACAAAAAGTTAGTGCCATCCTTGAGTGACCAGAGCCAACTGATCGAAAGGGAACCAAGAGATTTATTGGATTCTCTAACTTGTCGGCCTTTCTCCAACAACACTGACAGGGACATGAGATTTCCTGCCACCAGCACCCGTGGAGTTATAAGAAACTTCTCCAGCCGAAGCACTGACAACCGGACAGAGAGGTCAGGACTTCTGCCCCACACCCTCAGCAGTTCCAGAGGCCCAGAGAGAGAAGGGAGAAGGGGTGTTTGTCCTCCTTCCCCAACGGCAGAGTAGTGACTTAGGAGTGAAGGAAGTCAATCTCGCTCCACAGCAGGAGTCCAGGAGTCTGGGACATCAAGCAACTGTCTCATCTCCACAATGGCAGATACACAGTGTGGAAGAAAATGTGGGCGCTCTTCCTCCCCAGGAAGAGATCCACAGTCTGGGAGTGGAGGAAGCCGGCCTCCCTCCCCAACAGTTAGCCAGAGTGGTCGATGTGGGGTCCCCAGCTGAAGAACTAACAGGGCAAAACACTGCTGGGCTCTGTCCTCAACTAACAAAATGGGTTTTCTGTGGTAGTGGATGAGACTATGGTCTCCACCTGTATACCCAAGGGATGCTGGGCAGTCAGCCCAGATCCCCAACAGCTTGACGGAGTGAGCCCAGCTACCCTGTCTTCTGTTCAGTGGCTGAAAGGACTCCAGGAAGAAGGGCCGGTCTGCACTTCTCCCCACTGTCAGGTATGTTACATACATACAAGAGATGTTGGCTGGGTGAGTAATGCTCTGTTTGGGACAATTTGTTTTGGGTACTGTGTGGGTATGAGCATTGGAGGACCGAAACTACAGACTAACTTTGAAGTCAACCCATCTGGGGTCTCCTTCTGTGTTATTCTCCTGCCAAAAGGGGAGAAATGCGACAGACTCACCCAGGACAGAGGCTTGTGGAGGGGACTGAATGCTAGCCTTTTACTTCCTGACTATGGGCCCTGGCATTTGAGGGAGCTACAAGGACATTATTACATTTAACAATCAATTAAACCACGATGGTCTCTGCCACCTTGAAACTCAGTAAACAGATATGTGAAAAGAAAGCTGATCAATGAGATCTGGAAAGCCCCGGGTCTTCTGTTGCCTACTAGTCTGAGGAGGAGAGGGGAAATCCCTGTTTGTATTGTTAATTGTGCTAATTAATGATAATGTGTAATACTCTCTCACTACCACTTTCCTTAAGATGCAAGTGTGTAAACAGATTAGCTGTTATCACTCAATAGCTTATCTGTGGCTAATGGTTGTAAATCAAAAGAAATGGGTAGTGCAGCGCTGTCCGTAAAGGTTTTGCAAGGAGGAATGGGCAAAAATTGACCTTTTCTGTTATTTTGTCCCATTTGTTGTTTGCTTCACAATAATAAAAAAAAACACGTTCTACAACACGTTCTACAACAACGTTTGTGGCAGAGACATTAGGCTGCTAGGCCTTGTGAGAGAGGGACTGTCCAACCTGAGTGTTCATCCAGCTGCGAATGGCTATTTTCTAGATGCAGTCAAAGTAAGCAAGTTCTTCAACGTTTTTTGGCGTGTGTGTGTGTATATATATATATATATATATATATATATATATATATATATATATGTGTGTATATATATATATATATATATATATATATATATATATATATATATATATATATATATATATTGTAATATTTGGGGGTTATTTTAGCTTAAAGGTAGAGCTTACCAGTGAGCTGAGTCCACGCCAGATACGCCGTTTTAAGGGCTTGTAGGCCCACTTTTATTAAAGAAAGAAAAGTCCGATAACAAAATAGTTGCCCACATAGGGGTTTCAGCCCTCCACAGCAATAATGTACGTAGAACCAAAAATACCAAGCCACCTGGCTCTCTTTAGAAGCACTGCTGCTCAGACTTCGGCTGCAGCCCTCTTGGCTCTTTAACAGAGTTCCTGTACACCCAGTACCTCAGCACTCTTTACTAGCTTCTTTTTTTCAGCCCACAAGCTTGGACCCTCTGTCTGCTCTGACAGACCGACCTGTGCAGACATGCACACTTCTTCTCCCTTACTCGCCTGGACTCCTCGGGAGGGTGGAGCCCAGAACCATGGTGTTGGCTTTGTTTTAAGCCCAAGACCCACCTGTGCAATCATCCAGCCAGACTGCTGGCTGGTCCCAAAACCCAGTCCCAGGATTGGAGATTCCGTACTACCACATATCCCCCCCCTTTGTTTCAACCCAGAGGGCGGAACACCCAAGTTACTTTTGGCACCTCTGTGCCAGATACCATTTACAGAAGTACCCTTCTGTCCAACCTCGCTTCTCCTAACGGGGAACTCCACCCAATGCCTCCTTTGGTGTCTCCTTCTAAGCCTTACTGTCACTCTGCTATGAGCTTTGATGCAACCTTCCCAACTTTTCTTCCGAGTGCATTTCCATAAGCACTTCCTCTCCTGAAATCTTAATGGGTTCCCGTTGGTCTTTCTACCAACCCTTCTGCCTCCACGCTTCAGGTTCCCAGGTTTCCCCAAAACTTTCTCAGCAGTACTGTTCTGAGACTGTAGGGGGCCTATTTCTATAGTGTTTAGAACGGAAACCCACCTCTTATTTCTGGTACCTGACTCAGCAGTCACTAATTGATTACCAGGTTTACCTGTACCTTTGGACACCACATTATCATGTACCATTAACACATTATTTGGTTCATCATTGACAGACATATTCAAACCAACATTAGACCTCTCAATGTTGCACATGTCACCAATGCCTTTTTTTAAAAAAATTTGCTAGGGCAGAGTCTGGAGGGCACACATACCAGAGGGCCACCATCACCCACAGGAACCTCACAGGACGCCACCTCCCCTGGGTTCACCCACTCTGCAGGCAGCTGTCCTACCACTTGACCCGTTCTGATGCCATCTGTATTTTTATCCACCGGAACAGGCCAGCTCTCGTCTGATCCACATACAATTTTTACCACGCTCCTTGCCCATTCCCCTGTCCCGGGGACCTTATTAGGTTTGTCACCTAAACCAAGCACTGGACTGGGGACCCCAGTCTCTTTAACCACCTTTGTTTGAGCCCTGGTCAGGATCTCTGCTGCTTTCAGGTCCACACATGGCCCTTCCACCTCATGTGGTTTTTCTACTGGTGCAGTATACACGCCCTTCACCAACTGACCAGCACCACACTGGACCATAGCAGCAGAAATGCTTCCCATCTGGCTGTTAGGAGGTGTAACCACAGGCAATTTAGGCTTATTTTCAACTTCTCCAACATCTGTCTCAAATATTTATTCTGGATCTAATCTAGCAGCATACGTAGCGGCAACTTTTAACGAAAGTAGCCAATTTAGGAATAAACCATTCCTGTCCTGTTTTGCTTTGCTCTGTACAGCCTGCCATACAGTGCTCCACCTAGTGGTACTGCGCAGTACCAGCCCATCAGACTGTGGAGGAGACACACTAGTATAGATTGGCTGTACATCCCAAAGTTCAAGCATCTCTTTTAATGCTTTGGTTAATAACCAGGCCCTTGACTCCAGACCCAAGTCCTTCCTGGGGATTTTCATGACACTGGGGATGCAGAGAGACTCACTTGCTGAGACTTGAAAAGTTGCAATGGTTAACGGAACCTTCTCCCGGCTGGAGGTAAACACAGCCTGGTGCTCCACCAGAGCGCTGCCAATTGCTGGACTCATACCCAACTTCTCAGGCTCAGCATCAGTGAACTGCTCCAGAACATTACCAGTGACGTCACGTTGACAATCCATGTCAACCTCAGTTTTGTGGGTCACGGACAATGTCTCTGCTGTGCCCTTATTTGGTTCATCCTGCTCACCAGGGTTAACTCCTGCAGCAGCCACCGCGCCCTCAGGTACAGGCTGTTCTGCAGCCCCTCCTGCTGGCCCAGCAGAAACCGTGTCCACCTTATCTTTGTGCATAAAAGCCTTATCTATCAGGGAGATAAGATTTTTGCTCCAACTATCCCAATCTGTTGTATGTGCGCTCCCTTCTGCGGTACTCCTCAGCACCGATCCATCTGCCCAAGGAGACACATAAGAACAGACTGGCTTAGTTGCAGACTCATAACACCAGTCATTGTAAATCACGTCAGACTGTGGTAGCACAGGTTGCAATACACCATATTCACCACCTTTCTCAGCTTGCATTTCATAAGCCTCACACACCTTTGCATTTTTCACAGGTTGTGTTAATCCACCATTTACCTGCACATTTTTAGTACTAGCAGCTTGCACTAACACATTACCATTACACGGTACAGTTCCATTCTGTCGCACCAGAGTGACATCGCAGTTGTCCAGGGCAACCTCTGACTCCAACACATGAAGTTCCCTGGAGATTCCTGTGGACAACTGTGCTGTCTTACCACCAGTTGCTACAGGCAACGGCCCATTTTTGATAACCCCAGGTTCTTTCAGAGCAAAAGTTTTCCCAACAGCATTAAACTTTTCATTAACAGTAACACTTATAGCATTTTTCGCATTTGTAGGCTGTCCTAGCCCATGGTCAACTTGAGCCTGATAGTCATTAGACACAACACTTTTAGTCATCAACACAGGTTCTATTTGGATTTTAACCCTTGCATTCCCACTATATAGGAAAAAGTCATTCTCAAGTGCACATTCAGTGGCCCCACTAACTGGGGTCACTCTCACATCATCATGGACAGTCTCGTAACCAGTCCTTTTATACATGAAATCAGCAGTTCCAGCCATCATTTCATTAAAGACAGTCTTACCCACCGCAGTAGTTGGGGTCACCATCTTCATTTGAGTACGTCGTTTTATGCACCAGTCCTCTGCTGCACTTTTACTGGCCAACTCCTCCTGGGGGCCATGGGATGAAACTACAGCAGGCATCTCCCACCGTTTAGCACCCCCTGCAGGCACAACAGGGAACTTCTTGTTGCTAGGGGTGACTGCAAACATATTTTCACCGGAATCTGGGCCTGCAGACAAAACTTTCTCAGCAACATTATCTCCAGCCGTATTCCACAACCTAGGGCAAGAAAACATGCCATGCTCCAGCTGGCCACATTCCAGGCATGGTACTGGACGATTTTTTCCCAAAGCGATTCTCTCCTGGTGATTCCCAGCTGGCCGGAATGCACAGGCCTCTTTGTGGGGACGCTGAACCAAACCTCTACTGCAGCTCCTTTCAGGCATAAATTTCACTCCGGTTGCCATGGGAGACCGCACTCTCCCAGCAGAACTTTGCTGGCTCTCTCCAACATGATAAATTGGCTCCTCCTTAAGCCAGTTTCCACGATCCTTATTAGACATAGCCCATGGTACAGAGACAGCCCGACTGGCTTCCTTTGCGTTGCTATGGGCAACCACTCTCATCCTCAGCCTTTGATCAGCCTCTCTCCTTGCATATAGCATGGGCTTCTCTCTGCTGGATCCCGTCTCATGCTGTGACACATTCACATCTTTCACAATAGCGGTTTTAACTGCATCAGCTTTGCCAGGGGCAACAACAGCCCTCTTCCAGTTATGGACATCCAGCGGCTTTCCCCTTGCACTGAGGGTTGGCTTCCTTTCCTCTGTAGCTTGGTTCAGTGCTGCTAAATGCCGTTTGCACCAATCCACTGCAGATTCAAATGCTGGTGGACTCTCCATAACAGCAGTCACCTGTGCACTCATTGCACCAGTGTTGCTAGGGACAACCCCAGCCCTTTTTCTCCTTGATAAACTCTGATCGGGTATGTATGGGGCTCGTTCGGGCGGTAACATCCCCTCCAACCACAGAGCTCTGTCTCTCATTTCAGCAAACCTTGCCTCTTTTAGGAGCTTTGACCGCCCCATACTTAGCGACTCCAGAACAACTTTAAACAGTCCAGGAAAATAAAAGTGTCTCTTTTAAAGCAAGTTGCTTTTCTCTTCATGCAAGCTTTCCTCACCTGCACATTGCACACACTGATTGTGCTGTCTCATGCACACAAACACAGTTCATAGCAAGGAAAAAAAAATAAAAAATTGACTTTTCATTCACAGGTACACCACCTACAACATGCAATGCCTTTTGCCTGGCTGCACTTCCACACACAGCCAATAGTTCCTGACTTGAACTTACTGTAGAGCAAGGACCCGGATTCCACCGTCTTGTGCCCGCATTCGAACACCACTTGTAATATTTGGGGGTTATTTTAGCTTAAAGGTAGAGCTTACCAGTGAGCTGAGTCCACGCCAGATATGCCGTTTTAAGGGCTTGTAGGCCCACTTTTATTAAAGAAAGAAAAGTCCGATAACAAAATAGTTGCCCACACAGGGGTTTCAGCTTTCCACAGCAATAATGTACGTAGAACCAAAAATACCAAGCCACCTGGCTCTCTTTAGCAGCACTGCTGCTCAGACTTCGGCTGCAGCCCTCTTGGCTCTTTAACAGAGTTCCTGTACACCCAGTACCTCAGCACTCTTTACTAGCTTTTTTTTTTCAGCCCACAAGCTTGGACCCTCTGTCTGCTCTGACAGACCGACCGACCTGTGCAGACATGCACACTTCTTCTCCCTAATGCCTCGTACACACGTTCCGATTATCGTACGACAGATCGTTCACATTTTGTTGCATACAACTAAGATTGAATACAACAGTGCAAAATGTGTGTAAGATTTTTGCTGTACGATTCTGGAAAAATCTTCCGTTGTGCGTAGCTACGTATTTTAAATGATGTCAAATACGTGTGACCCGTGTGTGCTTCTGGTTTATTTTTGTGTTTGTGATCATGCGTGGTGTTTATTGAACTACTTTTATCGAACGCATACTGTACTGACTACACGATTGTCGTACGATGGGCTGTCATCCGACCAAAGTTTTCCTGTTTGTCCCTTCGGATTTGGTTGGATGGACTGTCGTGATCGGCTGTCGAAAGCTGCGTACTAACGATCAGATTATCGAACGATCTGTCCGAAAGCGACTTTTGTGGTCCGATAATCGGAACGTGTGTACGAGGCATTACTCGCCTGGACTCCTCGGGAGGGTGGAGCCCAGAACCATGGTGTTGGCTTTGTTTTAAGCCCAAGACCCACCTGTGCAATCAACCAGCCAGACTGCTGGCTGGTCCCAAAACCCGGTCCCAGGATTGGAGATTCCGTACTACCACAATATATATATATATATGTATGGTCTGCAGGATACCTATTTGCCAGACATTACATTATTCTCTTCACTTATTTTTTTTTTTTTTAAGCAAAACAAGTCTTTTCTAATGTCTGGTAGAAATTACAGTTTAATTGCTCTCCACTTCATAAATTATATAGTGTTCCTGGTCCAAGGCTATGTCCACACAATACTGGAAGTTAAAACATATACGGAAAGGCTCAGGTAATGATAAAGAACTGCTAATCATACCACAGTAATAGCTCATGATGAACTTGTTCTTGAATTGCACTGGAAAGTGTAATAAAAGTGGTGATAAAAGCAGTATAAATACAAATATCGTTCATTAGTATAATGGTTTGCCTTTCTTCTATTCCAAAGCTGACAGATTTAACGGCTTTTGGTTTAAACTCAGTTTAGTGTTGTTGTTTTTTTAAACTGCAAACACATAGCTCCCAACTGTTCCTGATTTGGAGCAATGTTCCTCTGTCCCTCTTTCCTCCTCAATTGTCCCTCATTTTGGTCTGATCTATAGAGTCATATATAAAATGCGCTATTTATCTTTCAAAAATTATTTCCCAGTGCTAAACCTTTCACTCAAATTCTAAATTTCTGCATTTATAAATTTTAAAAGCCAATATAAAAGGAGTAGTAGTGATTAAAAAAAGCCCTTGAGAATTGAATTAACTTTTTTTGTTACTTCTCCTTTAAGGAGGTGTGGCAGGGGGGGTGTCCTATGCCTACATACATTTGCTAGTAGGTGTCCCTCATTCCTGTCTCAAATTGTTGAGAGGTATGCAAACAGGCTTTCCATATATTTATTTTATATTGTGAGGATGAGGGGGCTGCAAAGTATTAATGTATGTCGGCGGGGTGCAACATTATATGTCAGCTTAAGAGGGGGGCAGGAGCTTCAATGTAGGTAAGTGTGAGGAGAAGGGAGGTGGGTTGCTGCATTGTGTGGGTGTTAGGAGAGGGGCAATAGTGCAAGAGGGGTAGGGGTGCAGATGTTAGCAGCAAAGAGTTGTGTGAGGTGGATCTTAGGGGGGTTTGGAAGGAAACTTTTGCAGGTGAGCAGTGTGCAAGAAGGTGCAGATGTGAATGAGGTTGTGCAGAGGTGCACAATTAACCAGTGGACAAAAAGTGAGTGGTGGTTGATAATTTTAAAAGGGTTTGCTTTTTAAGGGAGAATTTTTCTGGAAGTGGGTATTTGAGGTATAGAGAGTTCATTTTTTAGGTGCTTTACTGGATAGGGGATTATTTTCCTGAATGCCAACACTTTGTGCTGTGTGTTAAAGTGGTATTAAACCCAAAACCAAAAATTTATTATATTGCAGCTTAACAAACATTAGATGTGGTGGCCATATTCGTTTTTTTTTTTGGTGATCTTGCCAGTATCACACTTCTTGTATTAAAGTGTCCTCTTTCCGAATGAAGGAGCAAAAGAGACACCATAGGACAGCAGCATATTCAGTCTGGAAAGAGGTTATTGTTATATGCATTGCAGATTTAGGTACACTAACAAATGTATGTCAAACTCCAATTAACACTTTTTAAGCAGTTACAGCAACAGTTTTGTTCAATTTGGGATAAATGTTTTACATAAATATATAAAATCTGCAGGATAGCTTGTTCTGATGGAAAACAACAGACGTATTGACTAAATAACTTATGTAGCACTGCAGGCTGCTGCTCACCGGGCTCACTAATCACTGCATCACTGCTCCATAAGATGCAAGCCCATACCTCCCAACATTTTGAGATGGGAATAAGGGACACCTACAAGCAAATGTATGTAGGCATGGCACACGCCCCCTGCCACACCCTCTTAAAGGAGAATTAACCAAAAAAAAGGTTAAATAAATCCACGGGGGCTTTTTTTTTTACCACTGGACAAGTAAAGGTGCAATTTAGCAGGAACAATAACCAAGGTGAAAAAAACACACACCCCTTCTGTTTCAAATTCTTAATGCAAAGCATACACAGGGTATAGAAACGAATATTTCGTCAATAGTCACAATATTGAGAAAAAGGAAGGGGGGGGGGAAGGACCAAGGAGGAAAGGGCAAATTAAGGGAAAGGGGGGATAAAAAGAGGGGAGGGGGAGGGGGGTGGAAGGGAACAAAGAGAGGAAAAAACAATATATGGATTTAATAGTCCATTATGTTTTCTATAGTCAAATATAAGGATTGATTTTTCGGGAGATTCCACAGACAGGGCTGCCCCCAAAGGGGAGCTGAAACCAGGCTCCAAATTGCTACAATACAGAACAAAGAGAGGGGCTCCTCTGGGTGTAGAGGCTACGTATGTAAAGTTGACCCAAGATCCCACGACAGCATTTGCTAAGGAAGCTGATGTTTTCTGTTTTGATTTCTTCTGCCCTTCAGGAAGGAATTATTACTAAAATGGACCAGACCAATTGTAGCAGCAATGGACAGCTTCACAACGGGTTTTAGCTTATATAGTGACCATGTCCTACAACCGATAGTTCTACAACTACAATCATTCATTCGTGACGAGTCTCACCTTTTAAAACTTTTGTCATCCTATCAGTGGGAACCTTCATATGTCTGGCTTTCGCTTGACATTTGTTCCCTATACACTTCAATCCCACACACATTTAGACTCAAGGCATTGGGACAATTTTTATCTGAGGATCCCCTAATTAATAGGCGCCAGGCGGGATTCATCATCAAAGTCGTCAGATTTTGTCTGACACATAACTATTTTACTTTCGATGGGGACTTCTACCAGCAAATCCAAGGAACAGTGATGGGGGCTAATTTTGCGCCCTTATACGCGAATCTTGCAATGGGATTCTGGGAATCTCACTATATTCATCAAAAAACCCCTTTGCAGAACACATTATCTTCTTTGGGAGATATATTGATGATACGATCATCATCTGGGACAGTGCACTCGATCGTATCACCTGTGTTTGTCCAGCATTGTAACGACAACCCCTATGGATTGTCATTTACATCAATTATGGATTGGATCCCAATAACATGGCCTTCTTGGATTTAGAACTAGGACATGAAGACCACACTATCACCTCTAAAAATTATACCAAACCTACAGCGGGTAACTCCTACTTGCAATTTGATAGTTGTCACTATCCAAAGTGGATTAGGAATATCCCCAAGGGCCAATTCTGTCGCCTTCGGCAAAATTGTGGCAAGGATTCAGATTATATAGATCTTAGCTCAACATTAAAAATGAAATTCTTGGAGAAAAAATACCCCGAGCCCTTAGTGGAAGATGCCTTTAAACAATATCTTCAAGGGAAACCTGTCAAAACAAAATTTCTCAAGTAGATTTATAACTACTTTCCACAATAAACATAAAAATATGGAACAAATATTATGCAAACATTGGGGGATTTTACAACAAGATCCTCACCTAAGATCGGCGCTTTCGGCCCACCCAAAAGTCACTTACCGCAGGGCCCCAAATCTGGAAAATAAGATTGCACCTAGCAAACTTAAGTCAATTAAAAATCCTCCACCAGTCCCCACATTAATACCTCTAGTAGGTATGTATCAATGCCGTAAAGCATTATGTAAAACCTGTAAGTTTGTCCACCATGGGCAAAAATAATTTTCAACTAAAGGTAAAACCTACACATTGAAGGAATTTTTCAATTGTTCCTCTGATTTCGTGGTATACGGACTTAGTTGCCCTTGTGTTTTAATTTATGTAGGGAGGACTATTAGAGCTCTCAGACAACGTTTTGGGGAACACAGGAGACTCATCGAAGGAGGCACCGACCTAAAACATAAAAGATAATATCACACCGAATAAATAGATACTTAGCATGCTTAAAAAATGCACAAACTTCAGTACCTAAAAAGTGACCCTTTAATAACCCTTTACAGTTTACTAGTTTAGAGTTAAACTGGAGGCCTGGCACCAGAATTATTGCTCTCACGCTTACATTCATACCTCACGTGTGTTGCGATCACTGTTTACATATGCGTGTGGGGCCTACATTCATGTTTACATTTGTGCATTAGCGGGGGGGTGCTTTAAATTAAATTTTTTTTTTTTAAATTATTTATTTTATTTAAATTTAATATTTTACACAGTTTTTTGTGATAGCTTTTCAAGGGCAGTGACAGCTACTCTATACTGAGAGATCTGAGGTCTGTCATAAGTCAGATCTCTCCTCTGCCCTCAAAAGCATCTGATCAAACTAAGTTTAATTTGATCAGATGCTTTACAAGCCAGTAACAGGTCAGAAACAACAAACCAAAACCAGAAGTTTCAAAATTCCACTATCACACAAGAGCCTGTGAAGGATGACAGTAGGAGGGGGGCCCCCTTCTGCCCCTCATAGAAGTGATAGGGTGGCTGTAGAGCTGCTCGGATCACTTCTACAGGAAAGCCCATTGCTGGCTGCACATTTTGATAACAGGATCATGGCTGCAGCTGCAATCATGAATCCTGGTATCACCGCTTGTTTCTGAAGACGTACGTGAGACCCTATCACCAGTACAAGATTGTAGCTGCTTTTTATTAAAACAAGCATAATGAACAAATATGTTATTTTTTAATCATTTGCTTTTCTCATTTAAACTCTACAAAAGTAATAGTAATCTAGCACTTTTGAGAGTGTCAGACCCTATTCATTTCAAGCTCCCCCTGCATCTGTCATGCTGAATACAAACAGCTTCCTCTTTCAGCCTCTGCATTGTCAATGTTTGGCTTTGCAGGGAGCTATGGTCAATACCAAAGGTATGGTTTAGCTCCAGAGAGGATCACTACAATGTTGAACACGGATAAACATAAAGATGTCTATTTAGAGACAAATATGTCTTTATTGTTTTCCAAAATAACATCTATACTGTATATATATATATATATATATATATATATATATATATATATATATACAGTATCTCACAGAAGTGAGTACACCCCTGACATTTTTATTCTATCTTTTCATGTGACAGCACAGAGGAAATGACACTTTGCTACAATGTAAATTATTGAGTGTACGGCTTTTATAACAGTGTAAATTTGCTGTCCCCTCAAAATAACTCAACACAGCCATTAATGTCTAAACTTCTGGCAACAAAAGTGAGTACACCCTTTAGTGAAAATGTCCAAATTTGGCCCAAAGTGTCAATATTTTTTGTGGCCACCATTATTTTCCAGCACTGCCTTAACCTTCTTAGCCATGGAGTTAACCAGAGCTTCACAGGTTGCCACTGGAGTCCTCTTCCACTCCTCCATGACAACATCAGGGAGCTGGTGGATGTTAGAGACCTTGAGCTCCTCCACCTTTCTTATGAGGCTGCCCCACACAAGCTCAATAGGGTTTAGGTCTGGAGACATGCTTGGCCAGTCCATCACCTTTACCCTCAGCTTCTTTAGCAAGGCAGTAGTCATCTTGGAGGTGTGTTTGGGGTCGTTATTATGTTGAAATACTGCCCTGCGGCACAGTCTCCAAAGGGAGGGGATCATGCTCTGCTTCAGTATGTCACAGTACATGTTGGCATTCATGGTTCCCTCAACGAACTGCAGCTCCCCGGTTCCAGCAGCACTCATACATGACCTAGACCATGACACTCCCACCACCATGCTTGACTGTAGGCAAGACACACTTGTCTTTGTACTCCTCACCTGGTTGCCGCCACACACACTTGAGACCATCAGAACCAAGTAAGTTTATCTTGGTTTCATCAGACTATAGGATATGGTTCCAGTAATCCATTCCCTTAGTCTGCTTGTCTTCAGCAAACTGTTTGCGGGCTTTCTTGTGCATCATATTTAGAAGAGGTTTCCTTCTGGGTAGACAGCCATGCAGACCAATTTGATGCAGTGCGCAGTGTATGGTCTGAGCACTGACAGGTTGACCCCACCCCTTCAACCTCTGCAGCAACGCTAGCAGCATTCATACGTCTATTTCCCAAAGACAACCTCTGAATATGACGCTGAGCGTGTGGACTCAACTTGTTTGGTCGACCATGGGGAGGCCTGTTCTAAGTGGAATCTGTCCTGTTAAACCGCTGTATGGTCTTGGCCACTGTTCTGCAGCTCAGTTTCAGGGTCCTGACAATATTCTTATAGCCTAGGCCATCTTTATGTAGAGTAACAATTTTTTTTTTCAGATCCTCAGAAAGTTCTTTGCCATGAGGTGCCATGTTGAAATTCCAGTGACCAATATGAGAGAGTGAGAGCGATAACACCAAATTTAACACACCTGCTCCCCATTCACTCCTGAGACCTTGTAACACTAATGAGTCATGTGACACCGTGGGAAGGAAAAATGGCAAATTGGGCCCAATTTGGAAATTTTTACTTAGAGGTGTTCTCACTTTTGTTGCCAGCGGTGTAGACATTAATGGCTGCATGTTGAGTTATTTTGAGGGGACAGCAAATTTACACTGTTATACAAGCTGTTCACTAACTACTTTACATTGTAGCAAAGTGTCATTTTTTCAGTGTTGTCACATCATAAAATATTTACAAAAATGTGAGGGGTGTACTCACTTTTATATACACACATATATATACACACATAGTTACATAGTCAGTCAAATTCAACCAATACAAAGGGGAAAAGAACAAAACAAAAAACACATTTTTAAAATACTATATACACAAACCTATATCCACATTTAATCCAGAGGAAGACAAAAACCCCAGCAAAGCATGATCCAATTTGCTCTAGCAGGGGGAAAAATTCCTTCTCGATACCCTAAAAGGCAATCAGAGGTTCCCTGGATCAATTGTATCCATAAATGTTTGCACCCAGTTATATTATGTACATTTAGGAAAGAATACAGGCCTTGTAGCCACCCCCTATTCTGATGGGGCACAAGTGGCTACATTTGATGGGCACAGTGGCTGCATTTGACAGGCACAGTGGCTGTTTTTGACGGGAACAGTGGCTGCATTTGACGGGCACAGTGGCTGCATTTGACGGGAACAGTGGCTGCATTTGACGGGCACAGTGGCTGCATTTGTTGGGGTTTGTTTTTGAGCCCCCTATAAATTTTGAGCACCAACCGCTACTGGTGGCACCCCAGATCTTTTGCAATATTACCAATGCCCCTGGTTTCTTGACTTTCATTTTGCCTTTCATACAGTATGATCCCTCAACATCACTATATACTACTGAGTACATGTGAAACACATTTGGAGGATATGGAGTTGCTCAGTGTTGCTAGGACAAGCATGGTGGAAGTTAGAAGTGGGATATCAGCTACAGAAGATGATCTGGCATGCACATCAGGGGGAAAGGGTTGCAGTTTGGCATCCGAGCCCTGGGCATTGGATGACCTTGTCTTGGCACTGTTCTCTCCCTCTTTTTTGTTCTCTTGTAGGACACAGGTTGTTTAACAGTCATTGGGGTTGATTTATTAAAAGAGTATAACTAGCAAAGTGAACGGTCTTTTGACAAATTAAAAGTAGGTAAATACACTGCACAAAATGAACCCCGCCTCCCCCCCGGGATGTTGGCGTTGTGGGACAATACCGGGGGACTTCATTCATATTTTTTGGACCTGCCCAGCCATTGTTGACTATTGGAAGGAGATACTAGGGGTCATTACACAGGTCACCTCCATATCGCTCCCACTCTCTATAGAAACTTGCATACTGGGCCTGCTAGATCATCTAATTCCCACTGTGGCGCGGCGCACCCTAGCTGGGCTACTTCTCTTCTATGCCCGCAAGGCCATTGCGCTCAGCTGGCGTAAGCCCACTCCTCCCCCTCTCTCCCTGTGGAAAAAATTGGTGAACGAAAGCCTGCCTCTCTACAAGGACTGCTATGTTAATAGAGGTTGCCCGCAAAAATATAACAAGGTCTGGTCCAGCTGGCTGGCGGATGCCTCCACGGCCTCAGACCCACAGCCTACTTAACGCATTTTCGTTTGTTAATAAATAGGAATATGCACCAGTGGAAATGTTATATATCTGAGTAGCGTGGTTTAGTCCCGAGTCGTCCTACTGCACATGGAGACGGCTCTCTGTGGCCGGTGAGATGCCTTGAATTCTCCGACATGTTTTGTATGTAACGCACTGTCTTATATTGCAACTCTTTACACGTCACGCCTGTAACACTAATCGTGACCAATGTATGTGTTTTTGTTTTTGTTTTTGTCTGTTTTGTTTTGCTTTTGGTTGCTTGTTCACTGTCTAAATTCCAATAAACAGATTTGCAAAAAAAAAAAAAAAAAAGTAGGTAAATACAAGTAATCTATGTTTAAAGTACCCAATCATGTTCAAGGGAAATAAAAAAAATATATAAGTATTTTCGATACCACTTAACTAGATATTCAAAATGCATAAAGATTCACCTTATTTGTTAACATTAACTTTGCAAAGTTAACAGCCTCTACTTTTTAAGTTAAACTTTAACCCTTTGTTAGGACGGAACAGTGTGCACATCTAGTTTACAACTTAAAATGATGATCTGCCAGAACAGTACACAAAAAGGTTAGCTATGGTAATGTTAGGTGTGACTACTGCAAGTCACCTATTCATAAGTTATGTTACCGTTTCCCAATTATTATTAGAGTCTTATCTAAGCAAGGAGACACGGAAAAAGTTCTCAGTATGTCTGCTCAGACGGTCGCACTCACTCACTCTGAGTCTCTTTATTATCACACAGGTCTTATATACACAAAGGAAAGACAGGCGTTAAAAAATGTTGAAACAAAACAACTTCTATAAAAGGCAATTTCTAAGTGTCTTCTGCTCTTAGAGCTGATGCAGCAGTTGACCCTTATGACATGGCTTCCTCTTTGTGTGTACGTGACTGCACCCATCCGGCCTTTAAGAATGATGTCTTTAAAACAACTGAAAACAGACGAGATAAGCATTTTAAAGAAATATACTGTCAACCATTTTTATTCTTATACCTTGATCCTCACAACTTCCCCCTTTGACATCACCCCTCCCTCTTACCCTGGGTCCACCTGAACAAGTTCTAGTCGGCCTATGTCCAAAGTACTCTCCCTGACCGCGAGTTGTCAGAGGGGTATACACCCATCCCCCTGGATAGTACCAACATCTAAAATTCAGGAAGAGTGGCTTTTCTGACAGATGGGTGATGTCAAGAAACTAAATCCACCTATCTTATCCAACTTATCAACTTACAAAAGTTCCATCTTTTCTACAGCATTTACCTTGGCTTTCTTGCAAAAGCACATGAGCAGTTTAAAGCACGCATAAAGAAGAAATATGAATATAAGCACTACTATAATCGTCATTGCTGCCTTCTTGAACCAAGAAAATAACCCTGAGAAACTAAAAGTTCCACCAAAAGGATCCCAGTCACGGCCAATATTACGGGCCTTCTCCTGTAGATCCTTTACTTCCGTGCGGTGTCGTGCAATGATGTCATAATAGTCGGGTATCTCGATGCTAGTGTTATGTATCCAAGTACAACATTCATAGTCTTCTGTAGCCTCACAGAGTCCTGTTAATGCTGCACTCATACTTTCAATCGCTAACTCATGTAATTCTATTTGTTTTGTGATGGCTCTGGTCTCTAGATTTAACTTAGTAATGTCATCAGAGTTTTTCTCCAAAATATCATTAATTATTCCAGTATAGTTATTTAGTCGCTTCATTAAGTCTATACCCCATCCTGTCCAGGACGGGAACCAAGCCCATGCCATGTCCTGCTCTAAGAATATTTCTCTCTTGCTACGATATCTGAGGGGATATCTGGGGTGCATACTAGCTTCTAGTAGGTGATCACCTCGTTCATCACCCACTACTCCCATTACTGGTACCAAACTTGCGAGGTAGCACCATCCCTGAGCCCTTCTAGGTATCCAGGTATAACACTTATCCCCACAACAGATGTATATATTGTTTCCTAGAGCTACTGATCTTGAACTGATATCATTTCTATAACGAGAGGTGTATCCATAGAGGGATAAGTTGGATACTAACCACCTAACATTATTATCCACAATGTTAGTGAGGAAGTCAGATAATGTCTGGTGTGTGCTGGAATTACTGGGGTAGAAGCTTCCATTTAATACGACAATGGACAAATTAAACTTGCTGTCTTGGCATTCTCTATTTCCTCCCGTTGTGTTCCCTAAGTTGAAACACCAGGCAGGGGGAAAGGCGAGACCATTTGATTTAAACATTACTGTCTTGCTGGTATTTGTTCCAGTTATGTTAATGCTACTGTTAGCAAGGTCAGTATAATTTATAGGAACTGCCATCAGTGGTATGTTTGCTGTACTGGGGTGTAATTTACTGCAAATCCAACATTTCTCATATCCTGACTTCCGAGCATAAGCATATTTAAACTTCAGTAATAACATTTTTTTAGAAAATTCTTCATCCTTGTGAATTTCATTCTGTGAGGTAACCAAACTATTGGTCAGGATTACTGAAACAAAAAAAAATAAAAAGATACATGTTGTCATTTGCCAACTGGCTCCTTTTTACAGTGTGAAGCGTGGATCCAGGCTGCTTTACCCTCCAACTTGACCGATGTGGGAGTGGTCAGCAGTACTTGATATGGTCCTTCAAACCGTGGCTCTAAAGCTTTTCTGGTATGTTTCTTTACATAGACCCAATCTCCGGGGCTCAGCGAATGAGTACCTGCTATTGAGTTAGGGTCTGGAAGAGAAGAATACACACTTTTGTGGATCTTAGTTAGATGCTGTTGTAATTGTATCACATATGCAGTCAAACTATCACATTGCAATTGCATACTCTGTGGAAAGTATAAACCTAGTCTGGGTGCATTCCCAAAAAGTATTTCATATGGGGATAACCCTGTTTTTCCCGTTGGAGTATACCTTATGGAGAACAAAGCTAAAGGCAGACATTCTGGCCAAGGTTTATTTAACTCTTGCATAGCTTTTTGTATTTTTAACTTTATTGTCCCATTTACTCTTTCTACTGATCCTGAACTCTGTGGGTGGTAAGGGGTGTGGAAACTTTGTTGAACCCCTAACATAGCCATTACATTCTGCATGATTTCTCCTGTAAAGTGTGTTCCCCTATCTGATTCTATGGTTTCAGGAAGACCAAACCTAGGTATTAACTCTGTGATCAGTTTCTTCGCTGTGGCTTTCGCTGTAGCTGATTTCACTGGATAACTTTCTGGCCAGCCTGAAAATAAGCAGATGCACACGAGACAAAATTCAAATGGGCCGCTCTTAGGCATTTGGATATAGTCAATTTGCAGTCTCTGAAAGGGATACTGGGCCCGAACCTGATGTTTACGTGGGGTTTTCACTCTCTGTCCTGGGTTATTTAACAGACAGATTTGGCATGCAGCAAAGTAGTTCCTTGCAGTACTACTGAATCCAGGGGCTAGCCATCCTTGGCTTACAATCCTATACATAGAATTGGAGCTGACATGAGTGGGCAAGTGGACAGCCGCTGCCATTGCTGGGTATAGAGAGGCAGGTAGGCATATTCTGCCTCCTTCCCTCCATATATTGTCAAGGCCTGGTGCTGCTCCCATTTTTACCCATCTATCTTTCTCGCTCTCTCCTGCTTGCTCCTGTAGTTTACTCATCTGCTGCCATGTCGGTTCTGGGATGCTCACCTTTACCGTAGCTAAGGTCTCAGGGCTTACTTCCCCTAGAGCTGCTTGTTTTGCAGTTAAATCTGCAAATGCATTTCCTTTTGCCTCAATTGTTTTTGCGCTCGTGTGTGCCGCTATCTTCATAATGGCTACTCTTCTAACTTTTTGAAGATTGTTCAGGACTCTTTTGATTCCTTCACCATGTTTAACAGGTGTGCCTGCTGCTGTAAGGTAACCTCTAGCTTTCCATATGTGGCCATAATCATGTGCAACACCATAAGCATAGGCAGAGTCAGTGTAAATGTTCCCTTCTTGTCCCTCTAAGTGTTCTAAGGCTTTTTCTAAGGCCGTTAGTTCCGCTTCTTGTGCCGACATGTGTGCTGGTAATGACTTTGCCTCAATTACCTGTGTGTCCGTTACCACAGCATAACCTGTGTGATATTTACCTTTGTCATCGGCAAATCTACTACCATCTATGTACAGTGTGTGTTCTGCATTTGCAATGGGTGTGTCTGTGACATGTGGGAACCCCGTGATCTCTTGTTCCATAAGTTGAAAACAATCGTGTTCATCAGATGTTATGTCATGAAATGAAAGTGTGTCAGAATCCTGAGTTTCTTGTGCTGTGCCTTCACCATTACTCCCCCCTGTCAAATCTGTCTGTAAGGGTAGAAGTTGTGCTAAGTTAAAGGAAGTGCATCACTGGAAGGTAACATTGGGAGGTAGGAGCAAGGTGCATTGCAGACGCAGCTGCCTCGCCATTGATATGTGCTTTGGCTGAACTTGTGACAAGATGGCGTGTATGTCATGTGTGGTATGTACCACTACAGGATTGTCTAAGACAATTTCTGAGGATTTGTCAATGATAATTGACACTGCTGCGACTGCTCGTACACAGGACGGTGATCCTCTAGAGACAGGATCGAGAGCCGCTGAGAAATATGCTACCGGCCTTTGTTTGATGTGTTGTTGTGTCAACACCCCTGTTGCGTGTCCCGTGATTTCAGCAATGTACAAATGAAATGTTTTGGTATAGTCAGGGATCCCGATCGCAGGTGCCAAAATTAGTAACTTTCTTAAGGTGCTAAAAGACTTATGACCTGCTTCTGTGAGTACATAGGGTACTATTTTCAAGCAATCATATAATGGCTGCATCAGAGAACTGGCATGTGGTATCCATTGTCTACAATATGATACCATTCCCAGAAACATACGAAGTTGCTTAAAGTTGCGTGGGACATTCATTTGTCTTATGGCCTGGACTCGTTCTTCAGTGAGGTGTCGAGTACCCTGGGATATACAGTGGCCCAAAAAGACAACCTTTTTCTGGCATACCTGTAACTTAGTTCTATTCACTTTGCACCCTTTTTCAGCCAGGAATTGTAACAATGATAGAGTGGCTTTTAAACAAGTATCGTTATCCGGACAACATAACAATAGGTCATCTACATATTGCAACAATACACAAGTGTCAGGTGGTTGCCATTCCCTATTTTTACTTTTAAAGGTTTAGTCAGTGGGGCATCGGACAAAAGACCGTCATAACCACTTATGGGTATGGTGTCACGGGATGGCATGTGTGGAGGGACTACTGAATCAGATAATAAGCTGCGTGATGCTCCTGTGTCAACTAAACAAGGAATATGTTTACCTTCCACCTTCATCAACATGTGGAGCATTTTATTCTCTGATTCAGCTAGGACTGGGGCAAGTCATGCGGTCGGATCGTCCCTATCGTTGGTACGCCTCTGTCTGTAGTCCCTCGTGTCTCTGTCCGTGTTTCCTTCCTGTTCGTCTTTTATTCTTTTCCTACAGTCTCTTTTTATATGTCCCACCTTGTTGCAGTAATAACAGGTAAGAGGTTTACGGGAGGAATTCCCTCCTTCATTGACCCGGGCAACAGTGTTAACTCCCGGTGTCCTTCTGGGTTTAGCTTCTGCTAAATCAGCCTCTATGCCTTGTGCTTTCTGCAACAATGTTCCTCTGTCCCGTATGGCTCTCCATTCGGGAGTACATGCCTTCAGTTTGTCACCTATTTGGGGTACTAGTCCTTCCATAAACTGTCGATTGAAAGCCCTAATGGTGACGGGTAAGGCTAAATCTAGACCTTCGTCAGCCATCATGCTTTCCATGTTGAGGTAAAATTCTGTAACAGTCTGACCTGGGGCCTGTTTTATGGGCACTGTCGAACCCCTTTCCTGCTGTTTCCCTTGGCAAAATTCTCGTAACTGATTAATAAACAGGGGTCTAGAGTCTATATGACGGGGGTGTATTCCTGGTGGATCTGCCGCTGGATCCCCTTGTGGTCTATGTGGAGCAATTTCATTCATAAATTGATTAAACATCGTCAGTGTCATTTTATGTCTACACAAATCTTCCCCATCTTGCCAAGCTGCTTCATGTGTGTCTAGTAATTGTGTCACGAATCTACAGAATGCGGCAGGTTTTGCTACGGGATCAGGAGCATTCTGTATTAATGCCATAAGAGTGTCAGCCGACCAAGGTGCCCATGTCCTCAGAACGACTTGTTGAGTCACTGTAGGTGGCTGTCCTGCTTGACCCGCATTTGGATTATTTACTTGTATTACCCTAGTCCGACTGTGGACTGGAGCTACGGACTCTGGTCTTTGAGCTCCGCAATGTACACATTCCTGTGCCCAGTCTGTATTCTGGGTACCGCATACTCGGCATACCCATCCTCTTCCTCTTAAGGAAGGATAAAGTTTTGGTCTTTCGCTACCTGGTGTGGTAGTGGTATAAGGAGGTGGAGTACCTTCCGTTTTTACTCCATCCTCGGGAGCAGAAGGGAGACTCTTGCGTCGGACCTTCATATCCCATCCACCCTGTTCATGACAATACTTCCATCCCTCCTCTTTAGCCCTGTTGGAAACCTTAATTAAACATTGTATTTGTGATACCCATCTGTTCTGCAGGACCTCCCCCTGTCTGTCTCTCTTTATATTCTCCCAACCTTCTACACTTAGCCCATTTTCTCCATCCATTCCAAATTTCTTGAGAACCCTATTCGTGCCCTGTGCCTTGTCCTTCCCATACAACATTGTAATTATGTCTTTAACAGCATAACATTTCTGAGATTCCTCCTGGGGTTTACCATGTGTCTGGCCCATTTTGACAGTCCTGCCTAGGTGGCGTTTGGATCACTTACTAAGTGTCTCGTTGCCTTCTCCTCCTAGGGTGCCAAAATACTAAAAACCTCTCCTGGATGAGATTTCTGAAATCGAATTACTTTATATGCTAGCCAACTGACAAATATTATGACCAGACTGACGGCTACAACATATACAAGCATTCCTTTTGGTGGCCAAACACATATGACTAGATCTCCGGACTTTGTGGAGACCTTATTCCCTTCCCATTACCATGGAATCTCTCAGCAATCGTTTCTTATTCCTGCTTTATTGAGGCAGTCAGGACTTATACTTTCAACCCGTTTTTAGGCTCATGAATCAAAAAGCGTATATCAAACTTAAGTGTCGGACCCCCAAGTACTCTTACGAGTTAAGGGCGCATTCCGTTACCCATTGGGATGATATATGTTTCAATTCACACCATACAAACAGGGCTTATCTCAGTCACAACAGACAGATGACAAGGAGACAGACAAGAAACAACGGTAACATAAGTCAAATATTAAATTCAAGACTCGCTTACTACAGAGGTTGGTTTTACCTGAAGAACAATACAGACAGATCGGGTGGGCACAAATCTAAGAAGCACAGAGTTTATAAGAAAATAAAGCTTTTCTTACCTGCGCAGGTTTTGTCTGTGGTTCCTGATGTGCCCGACCTCTTCGTTCCGTCCTTATGTTCGTTCGCCTCTTGTAGTTTCTTTAGCGAAGTCCCTTGTTCGTGCGCCAAAAATGTTAGGTGTGACTACTGCAAGTCACCTATTCATAAGTTATGTTACCGTTTCCCAATTATTATTAGAGTCTTATCTAAGCAAGGAGACACGGAAAAAGTTCTCAGTATGTCTGCTCAGACGGTCGCACTCACTCACTCTGAGTCTCTTTATTATCACACAGGTCTTATATACACAAAGGAAAGACAGGCGTTAAAAAATGTTGAAACAAAACAACTTCTATAAAAGGCAATTTCTAAGTGTCTTCTGCTCTTAGAGCTGATGCAGCAGTTGACCCTTATGACATGGCTTCCTCTTTGTGTGTACGTGACTGCATCCATCCGGCCTTTAAGAATGATGTCTTTAAAACAACTGAAAACAGACGAGATAAGCATTTTAAAGAAATATACTGTCAACCATTTTTATTCTTATACCTTGATCCTCACAGTAAACATACTACTCCAGTCCCCTCCTTGACTTTACATAGAAGAGGAAAACAAAAGTAAGATTTTTATAGTTTTGTCAGAAAATAAAATGGTAGGCAGGATTTTTTTTTTTTATATATATATTCGAAAATATTTTAAGTCATGCTATGTGCATGGGAACATGTAACAGATTTGAAGTTATCCTTATGCCAATGCAAAAGTGAAAATATACTTGAAGTATTTGGTTTGGGCTTTTTACATCTGCATTGCAAGTAGCCTTATATAAAAAAAGATGGCAATACATCATATTAAAAAAACATATATCTTACTTTTTGTGGAATGCACAGTACAAACTGACTTCAACAAATGAAATAGAAGGCAGATATACTACAATATTTCAGCCTAAATAAATATACCGTTGACACTTGAGTGGGAATGAGAAGATTATTTAGTATTGTTGGCAGAACTGATACTTCATCTATGAGTGGATTCTGTGACAATGAACTGACTTGGTATTTTGGTACTTCTGAGTTAGCTAATGGAATCCTTGTTCATTCTCAGTGCAGCTTGCCTTTGTGTTTGAATTTGTAATTTTAATGGAAGCATATGTCATATCAAGTTTTATTGTTTTCTTCATATTTTACCTTTGCTGCTACAAGGCAAAGTAACCAAGACAAACCTAGAACTACGTAATTTGTATTAGGGAATATATGTTTAAATATTGTTACAAAAGACTACTGTATATTATATTTAGTGGCTAAAGTGGATGTAGCACTGGTATTCTTGCCTGTTAATGTTATGTAATGTTAATCTATGGCAGTGTTATAAATTGGTATTTGGCACCATCTAGAGGCCTAAATGTGAAATGGACTTCAATTATTTTCCTTTTCATGAACATGGAGAAATGTTAAAGGAAGTGACTGTTTGTATACATTATACAATGACCTGCCTACCCAGAATGCCAAGTGACCTACCCATGAAGACTCAGTACTGAATTGCATGCTGGGTAGGATATAAAAGGGCCTTCACTGCCAATTTCTTTCTCTTCTGGATGCATGGCCTGCCTTGTAAGGAGCTGTGGGTTTGTGTGTCTCACAGCACTGCGGCCTGCTCGGTGCGGAACAAAGTTGAAGCCAGAGAAGAACTGGACACCACAGCGTGCTGGAGCAGCAGTGTGGTCGTCTCAGGAAGGAAGGATCCAGAGGCACCCTGACGGACGTAACTGAGAGCTCCTGGTGACCTCGTGAAACGGAACAGCGTGACAGCGTGGCCGCAGCAAATAGACTGAGACCTGGTGGAGCAGAGGCATCCATCTGTTTGGACCTGGTTGGGTGAGAGGCCTGCGGTCCATAACTCTTAACGCAATTTTACACACTTAGACTCAGACCACAGTGTTGCTGGAACCTGTAGTACCACAGAGGAGGTTTCACACTTAGACTGAGTTAAAGCAGGCCTCAAGCCTGCATTCCACTGAGAACTGACACTAAGTGATTTGGAGATAACTACACTGGAGGCATATAAGTGTGCTACACATTCTTTGTTGTTAAACCCTTTGGATTACAATTACTTTAACACAATAGCTAGCAGAAGGCAGACGACTAAAGACTACATCTTTATTGCAAGGCCTTGCATTCAATCACTATAATAAGGGACTGCGTTATTAAGCAGGGGGAGCTCCCTAGCTATTGTATTGTATGGTGTTGATGGTTTTGCCTAACTGTGTTTAATACAGCGTGCTGGAAATGGAAAGGTGCCCGGAGCTAAGGCATTGTCACTTTCAGCATTGGTCCCACTTGGAGACACGCGTGCAAGGGTTACCCAATAATTCCTTGTACGTTAAAATTGTGGCGAACATCTATTGCATTGTTGCATTACGTTTGTGTAACGGTGTACATATTGTAATTACTGTTTATACCAATTTCAGTAAAAACACATTCTGGTTAATTACAATTGGTGTGCAGTGTTGTTCCTTTTCCTACAGGTGGAGCAACGGATACCCAAGTAAAGGTAAAGGTACACTATTGTTGTATTGTACATGGTGGGGTCATCCTCTGTTGTTAGCTTCACACCAACACTGCAACACAGCTGTGCCAAGTTATTAGGGGTGTAATAGCAGACTGCAGACCCAATCAAATTCAGCAACTCCTTCGGGAGTAAGTGCTACATGGATGTAACTACATTTAAACTTGAATTTTATCTCCAGGATGAATAAAAAAAAATCGCCTAAATACAAAAGTTTTGTGTATTCTTATGTACTGTATACCAATGTGCATGTGTATTTCTTCTAGATCTGTGAGGCAATCTAGACCCCACTCCAGTCACTGCTACTCTCTCTACCCGTGCAGGATGACTGGTCTTGCCTGTATCTCCCCTCATAGTTTTGTGCAGTGGTTGGTAGTGAGAGAACCTGCTAGGCCCCTCTGATAGCCCATCTGCATCCCAATAATGACACCACCATTACTTTTTCAAGGTAGCATCTAGGTTTGCCAAAGCCCACTGAGAAACACATTTGCAGGGCCCATAGTCCACCACTGGAGCATTGAGGGGGTGGGGATGGGGGTGGTGTCTGCTGGCAGAGTAGAAGATCTGGTAAGTAAAACTGCTTTTCTCATCCCCTAGCCCTTATGAGCATTTAACATTCTGCATGGGCCAAGCCAACACATTTATTAAAGCAACTACATGTAAATTCATATGAGGCTGGCTATTCCAGGTATTATGCAGACTTGTTTACAGACATATTTGGAATTTTTTCACCCTTGTCTATTGTGTTTGGAGGGTGCTCCTGCAGTGTGTTGGTGCACTCTCTTCTTCCTTGTGTTCATTCCCTCAGCTCCCAGGACAGACTAGACTTTCAGAGTCTGACTTGCACCATTGCTTATTTGGAACAATTTAAATGTAAGTATTCCAGGGAGATATACATCTTGTTTCCCCTTGCCCCTATTTTCTTTTTTTACTATCCAGGCAAAATATTAGATCCCATTTGGTACCCTTTTTCAGATATACTATGCCTTTGCTCCTGTTGAGTGCCACCTGGCCACGCGTCAAGCCTATGAATGTCATCATGTTCCCAACACATAGCTTGACTTCAACTGTGATTCATTTGTATCTTATAACCCATTTGTATCCACTACTCAATAAGCATTTGGCATTTTACATTAATTACTTCCATGGGATACTATGCAATTTCAGATGCGTGCATGTGTATATACCTATATATGAATCCTTCTTTTCAGTATGCCATTGCCTTGTATATAGATAAAACACTTATGAACAAAGCATACCTCATAAACATATGATAAATGGTTGAAAATATGTCAATTAAACAATTTTATAATGTATCCTACCACTCAAAGTCCCAAAATCCCTTTCTTATGCTGGGGCAGTAGTTGTTACTCCTGTAATAGAAATTTTCAATCAAGGAAACTTAAAGATCCTACATTTTCACAGCTTATGTGGCTAAAAATATGGCAAAAGTGTTCACTTTTCATTTTTATTTCTCAATCTGTAATCACTCAAAATCCTGCAATGCTGTTTCATGTACTTTATGGTTCTATTTATTTGGATTCAAAACTGTACACATTTTTATTCACTCAAGTTCCTCATTTATATGTGGGTCAGAATGGATAACATGTTGTAAACTGCAAATACTCTATCAGATATAAAAATGAGCATTCCCTGCCAAGTGAACATGCGAGGAAAAGTCTATTAGTTGTGTTCCACTGCAGTATTGCTTGACCAATGTTAGAAAATAACAAGGATCCTTTGCACAAATATGCACATTTGTATAGTAGTAGCATGCATAGTGCATGTTTTGAAGACAAAAACAGCTCTTTGCTGCACATAGTTACATAGTTAGTAAGGTTGAATAAAGACACCAGTCCATCCAGTTCAACCTGAGTAAGTGTCTACAATTGTCCCTATCCCTGTACATTGTACATCACACACTCACATTGGTCCCTACCTCAAGGAGCCTCTAACCACCATAACATGATATTAAGATATATAATCTGTGCTATAAGTACAAAACATGGGGTTAAAAAAGTAATGGCCAAGCTCCACCATATTTAAGGGCATCTGCATATTTCACATAGATGAAAGATCCATGTTAAATATAGTTAAACTTTTCTTTTTTACCCTTTGTTTTTGATATACAAAGCAATGCAACAGAAATAGTGTGAAAAAGCAGAAGAGGTATTCGAAATTTGAAATGATAAAATTTTTGTTAGTCTAAATCTCACACTAATGACTCAAGACTGTAGTGATGGCCGAACGGTTCGCCCGGCGGTCGTTTCGCGGCGAATTTCCGACTTTCGCCGTCCGCGGGTTCGAACGCCTTTTTCCGTCGTTCGCCCCGGCGGACTTACGTGTTTAATGTATACAAGAACTTTAACCTTTCGTGACACGTTTATCATGTGTTACAGGACAACCAATTGAGACATGACAGCTCATGGACACTTGGACATTCCCCCTAACCTATAAATACACCCGATCCGGTGGCCATTTTACATTCTTTCTTCTGTCACTGTAGGGAAAGGATCCTGTGTGGAGTAGGGACAGAGAAAACGCTAGCTATTTGGTACACAAAAGTTCTTTTCAGGACTGGTATAGGTGTTAGGTCAGCAGCCTGAGTTTCTTTTGTCAGTTTAGATAAAGGGACAGAGCGCTGTATGCTGCTATTTTAGGGACAGCTCAGCCAGATTAGTCTTTCTTCATCATCATCATCATCATCATCATTAGCTGTTACTATCAGGTCCACAAAAGAGCTGTTCCAGCTAATCGTTCCAGCCTACTCTTTTTTGCCAATTTGTATAGGGACAGGCAGGAAGCAGTGTGTCAGGCAGTGAGGATAATTTTAAAGACTTGCTGTTACTATTAGTTCCACAAAGGTTCTTTTCAGGACTGGTATCAGTGGTACGGTAATAGGCTTGTACACGTATAATATTCTTTCTTCCAAATATAGAAAGAATATTATACTTGACTGCTGCCCTTCTGCTGCAGTCTGCTAATCATTCACAACTCACTTGTTCCACAAAGCTCTTTATCAGGACTGGTAACTTGGTCTGTCTAGGGTGCTACGGTACATAGGCTTGGGTGCGGTACAGTCTGCTGTTCTGTAAGGACCGCTATCGGTCCACAATACATAGGGTTGCCGTGCACTACTGCTGACCGCTGCCCTATACTGCAGCAGTCCTTCATTGGTATAGGGACTGACGTACAGTCTGCTAATCACTAACACACAACCTGCTTGGTCCACAAAAGTTCTTATAAGGACTGGTAACTTGGTATAGGGTGCTACGGTACATAGGCCTGAGTGCGTTACAGTCTGCTGTTCTGTAAGGACCGCTATCGGTCCACAATACATAGGGTTGCCGTGCACTACTGCTGACCGCTGCCCTATACTGCAGCAGTCCTTCAGCGGTATAGGGACTGACGCACAGTCTGCTAAACACTAACACACAACCTGCTTGGTCCACAAAAGTTTTTATAAGGACTGGTAACTTGGTATAGGGTGCTACGGTACATAGGCCTGAGTGCAGTACAGTCTGCTGTTCTGTAAGGACCGCTATCGGTCCACAATACATAGGGTTGCCGTGCACTACTGCTGACCGCTGCCCTATACTGCAGCAGTCCTTCATTGGTATAGGGACTGACGTACAGTCTGCTAATCACTAACACACAACCTGCTTGGTCCACAAAAGTTCTTATAAGGACTGGTAACTTGGTATAGGGTGCTACGGTACATAGGCCTGAGTGCGTTACAGTCTGCTGTTCTGTAAGGACCGCTATCGGTCCACAATACATAGGGTTGCCGTGCACTACTGCTGACCGCTGCCCTATACTGCAGCAGTCCTTCATTGGTATAGGGACTGACGTACAGTCTGCTAATCACTAACACACAACCTGCTTGTTCCACAAAAGTTCTTATAAGGACTGGTAACTTGGTATAGGGTGCTACGGTACATAGGCTTGAGTGCGGTACAGTCTGCTGTTCTGTAAGGACCGCTATCGGTCCACAATAGATAGGGTTGACGTGCACCACTGCTGACCGCTGCCCTATACTGCAGCAGTCCTTCAGCGGTATAGGGACTGACGTACAGTCTGCTAAACACTAATACACAACCTGCTTGGTCCACAAAAGTTCTTATAAGGACTGGTAACTTGGTATAGGGTGCTACGGTACATAGGCTTGAGTGCGGTACAGTCTGCTGTTCTGTAAGGACCGCTATCGGTCCACAATAGATAGGGTTGACGTGCACCACTGCTGACCGCTGCCCTATACTGCAGCAGTCCTTCAGCGGTATAGGGACTGACGCACAGTCTGCTAAACACTAACACACAACCTGCTTGGTCCACAAAAGTTTTTATAAGGACTGGTAACTTGGTATAGGGTGCTACGGTACATAGGCCTGAGTGCGTTACAGTCTGCTGTTCTGTAAGGACCGCTATCGGTCCACAATACATAGGGTTGCCGTGCACTACTGCTGACCGCTGCCCTATACTGCAGCAGTCCTTCATTGGTATAGGGACTGACGTACAGTCTGCTAATCACTAACACACAACCTGCTTGGTCCACAAAAGTTCTTATAAGGACTGGTAACTTGGTATAGGGTGCTACGGTACATAGGCCTGAGTGCGTTACAGTCTGCTGTTCTGTAAGGACCGCTATCGGTCCACAATACATAGGGTTGCCGTGCACTACTGCTGACCGCTGCCCTATACTGCAGCAGTCCTTCAGCGGTATAGGGACTGACGCACAGTCTGCTAAACACTAACACACAACCTGCTTGGTCCACAAAAGTTCTTATAAGGACTGGTAACTTGGTATAGGGTGCTACGGTACATAGGCCTGAGTGCAGTACAGTCTGCTGTTCTGTAAGGACCGCTATCGGTCCACAATACATAGGGTTGCCGTGCACTACTGCTGACCGCTGCCCTATACTGCAGCAGTCCTTCATTGGTATAGGGACTGACGTACAGTCTGCTAATCACTAACACACAACCTGCTTGTTCCACAAAAGTTCTTATAAGGACTGGTAACTTGGTATAGGGTGCTACGGTACATAGGCTTGAGTGCGGTACAGTCTGCTGTTCTGTAAGGACCGCTATCGGTCCACAATAGATAGGGTTGACGTGCACCACTGCTGACCGCTGCCCTATACTGCAGCAGTCCTTCAGCGGTATAGGGACTGACGTACAGTCTGCTAAACACTAATACACAACCTGCTTGGTCCACAAAAGTTCTTATAAGGACTGGTAACTTGGTATAGGGTGCTACGGTACATAGGCTTGAGTGCGGTACAGTCTGCTGTTCTGTAAGGACCGCTATCGGTCCACAATAGATAGGGTTGACGTGCACCACTGCTGACCGCTGCCCTATACTGCAGCAGTCCTTCAGCGGTATAGGGACTGACGCACAGTCTGCTAAACACTAACACACAACCTGCTTGGTCCACAAAAGTTTTTATAAGGACTGGTAACTTGGTATAGGGTGCTACGGTACATAGGCCTGAGTGCGTTACAGTCTGCTGTTCTGTAAGGACCGCTATCGGTCCACAATACATAGGGTTGCCGTGCACTACTGCTGACCGCTGCCCTATACTGCAGCAGTCCTTCATTGGTATAGGGACTGACGTACAGTCTGCTAATCACTAACACACAACCTGCTTGGTCCACAAAAGTTCTTATAAGGACTGGTAACTTGGTATAGGGTGCTACGGTACATAGGCCTGAGTGCGTTACAGTCTGCTGTTCTGTAAGGACCGCTATCGGTCCACAATACATAGGGTTGCCGTGCACTACTGCTGACCGCTGCCCTATACTGCAGCAGTCCTTCAGCGGTATAGGGACTGACGCACAGTCTGCTAAACACTAACACACAACCTGCTTGGTCCACAAAAGTTCTTATAAGGACTGGTAACTTGGTATAGGGTGCTACGGTACATAGGCTTGAGTGCGGTACAGTCTGCTGTTCTGTAAGGACCGCTATCGGTCCACAATAGATAGGGTTGACGTGCACCACTGCTGACCGCTGCCCTATACTGCAGCAGTCCTTCAGCGGTATAGGGACTGACGTACAGTCTGCTAAACACTAATACACAACCTGCTTGGTCCACAAAAGTTCTTATAAGGACTGGTAACTTGGTATAGGGTGCTACGGTACATAGGCTTGAGTGCGGTACAGTCTGCTGTTCTGTAAGGACCGCTATAGGTCCACAATAGATAGGGTTGACGTGCACCACTGCTGACCGCTCACCTATACTGCAGCAGTCCTTCAGCGGTATAGGGACTAAGAGTTTTGTCACAGGGTCATTTAAAAAATGACATGCAGAGGAAGAGGCAGGCCCTTCCGCAGGGGTGGTAGGGGTAGGGCAGGAGCAACAGGCTTGAGCCAAAGTGGGAAGTTGCAGAAGGTGCGTTCAATTACTTTAAAGGATGCACCAGACTTGGTTGAGTGGCTCGCTCAGCCTTACTCTTCTGCACCCTCCTCATCCTCTCGATCTGCACCCTCTTCTTCACTCTCTGCTATGTGCACCCCCAAAGACACTACCACCAACAACACGACCACCACCACCACCACCACATACCTTCCGCTTGAGTCACTGGAATTATTTTCCGATCCATATCAAGAGGACATTTCTGATGCGCAGCCACTCTTGGTATTGGATCAGGAAGAGGAGGTAGCAACAAGCGCTACTCAGCAGTCTGACGCCAGTACCCAGATCAGCCCAAGGAGGAGGTTGGTCCCCGGTGTTGCTGCCTACTCTACTTATAGCGGTGGGGAAGGTGACGTTGATGATGACGTGTCTAGTGATGTCACGTGGGTGCCCACAAGAGAGGAAGAGGAGGGGAGTTCAGAGGGAGATATGGACCAGCAGATAGGGAGGAGAAGCAGCAATGACTTACATTGCACAGCAGGGACAAAGCAGACTGCAAATGTATCAGGAGCGAGTCATCGACCATGTACGGTCACATCTGGCGCTCCCAGGACACCGGCACATGGCTCCGCAGTGTGGGCTTTTTTTAACGTGTCCGCTGCTGACAATAGCGTTGCCATCTGCAATCTTTGCAGTCAACGCGTTAGTCGCGGTAAGCCCAATACTCACCTAGGGACGACCGCCTTAAGAAGGCACATGAGCAGCCATCACCGAGCCCAGTGGGAGCAACGGAACACACAAAGCCACACTGCAGGCTCTCACCGTCCAGCCTCGTCTTCTACTTCTCCTTCTCCTCTCTCCTCACAATTGTCCTCCACTCCACCTTCCATCACGCCAAGCTCACATTTTTCTGCAAAAAGGCAGGCTTCCGTGGGCCTAATGTTTGAGCGTAAAAAAATGATGACGCCGGATAACCCTCTTGCCCAACGGTTGGCGGCTGGCTTGTCAGAACTCATAGCCCGCCAACTACTGCCATATAAACTGGTGGACTCGGAGGCCTTTCGCAAATTTGTGGCCATTGGAACACCACAATGGAAGGTCCCAGGAAGGAAGTATTTCTCAGAGAAGGGCATCCCAGAGCTATATGGCCATGTTCAGCGGCAAGTGAATGTATCTCTGGCACACAGTGTCGGTGCCAAGATACATCTGACCACAGACACGTGGTCTAGCAAACACGGGCAGGGAAGGTATATCAGTTTTACTGCCCACTGGGTGAACCTTCTGACGGCCGTCAAGCATGTAACCCGTGGCACCCGTGTAGATTTGGTTTTACCGCCACGGATTGCATGCAGGCCTGACTCTTCTTCTCCTCCTCCTACTCCATCCTCCTCCCTCTCCTCCTCAGCTGCCTCCTCCTTTTCCGCTGCTAGCGTCTCTTCCACTGCACCGCCCAAGCTCCCCAGAACCTATTCCACATGCCAGGTGAGACGTTGCCATGCCGTGCTGCGTCTGTTGTGCCTGGAAGCAAAGAGCCACACTGGCCCGGCACTCCTTTCAGCTTTGCGTTCACAGGCAGATGAGTGGCTAACACCGCTCAATTTGACAGTTGGTAAAGTGGTGTGTGACAACGGTGCCAATCTGCTTAGCGCATTGAAACAGGGCAAAATCACGCACGTGCCGTGCATGGCACACGTCTTAAACTTGGTCGTGCAGCGATTCCTTGTCAAATACCCTGGGGTCCAGGACATCTTGCGGCAGGCAAGGAAAATCTCGGCCCATTTCAGAAGATCTTACACGGCCATGGCTCGCCTTGCTGACATTCAGCGGCGACACCATCTGCCGGTCAGACGTCTTATTTGCGATTGCCCGACGCGATGGAACTCAACCTTCTATATGCTTGATAGGCTGCTCCAGCAGAAACGTGCAGTTAACGTCTACCTGTATGAACTCTGCGAAAGAAACGGTTCTGGGGAGCTGGGTTTTTTTTCACCGCGCCAGTGGCTGCTCATGCGCGACACATGCAGACTTCTGCGGCCATTTGAGGAGATCACCAAACTGGTCAGTCGCAGCCATGGCGCCATCAGTGACATGGTACCTTATGCCTTCTTTCTGGAGCGTGCATTGCGTCGTGTCATTGATCAGGCTGTGGAGGAGCAGGAGCGGGAAGATGAGGAAGTCGCAATGCTGGATGAATTCCCAGGGGGGGCTACTCTATCTGAGACAAGTCAACAACAGGAGTCTGATGAGGAGTCAGAGGAGGATGGTGCCGGGGCGGATGAGCAGGAGCAAGAAGAGCATGCTTTAAACCTTTCTGGGATCCCTGTTGTGCGAGGATGGGGAGAGGAGAATGAAGAGGACGACATTATCCTGGATGATGAGCAGGAGCCAGGCCACCACACCGCTTCCACTTTAGTGCAAATGGGGGCCTTCATGCTCCAGTGTTTTAATAGGGACCCCCGTATAAAAAGCATGAGGGTCAAGGACCAGTACTGGGTGGCAACGTACTTAGACCCCCGGTACAAACACAAAATGGCGGAAATGTTACCGCCGTCGCAGAGGGCTGTCAGAATGCAGCACTTCCAGGCCTTGCTTCGAGAAATGCTGCATTCTGCTTTTGCGTGCGCTGGCAGAGGAGCAATTCCCACTCCCAGAGAAGGATTTGCGGGTACCAATCCAACAGCGCCTGCAAGAAGAGGCCGGTTTGAAGATGTGTTGGTGACTTCGGATATGAGGTCATTCTTTCAGCCGACCCATCGACAGGTGTCATCCGGATCCAGCATCAGGGAACGCCTAGACCGTCAGGTGTCCGACTACATTGGGTTAACGGCCGATGTGGACGCTCTGAGGAGTGATGAACCCCTAGACTACTGGGTGGGCAGGCTTGACCTCTGGCCAGAGCTTGCCCAATTTGCAATCGAACTGTTGGCTTGCCCCTCATCCAGTGTCCTGTCCGAAAGGACGTTCAGCGCAGCAGGGGGGATTGTGACCGATAAGCGTACTCGCCTAGCTCACCACAGTGTTAACTACCTCACATTTCTAAAAATGAATGAGGCATGGATCTCGGAGGAATTCAACACATGTGATCAGTAGACCATGTATATGTCTATAAACAATTTTTGGAATCAAGCACACAGACCTTCTTAATTCATTTGGCTCACTTCCCTGACCCAAAAAAGCACACCGTACTATATGCCCCTACCCTCCTCTTTGAAGAGGTTGAGCGGTGTCATATTTCTACTGGGGCTGCTTATTATGAGGGGTTCCCACCATCCCTGTGCTGTGCTGACTTCCTCCTGGGTGTTCTTATTATGAGGGGCTCCCACCATCCCTGTGCTGTGCTGACTTCCTCCTGGGGGTTCTTATTATGAGGGGATCACACCATCCCTGTGCTGTGCTGACTTCCTCCTGGGGCTGCTTACGGTGCTGCTGTCAGCGCTGTATGTCACGGAGCTGCTGTCAGCGCTGTATGTCACGGAGCTGCTGTCAGCGCTGTATGTCACGGAGCTGCTGTCAGCGCTGTATGTCACGGAGCTGCTGTCAGCGCTGTATGTCACGGAGCTGCTGTCAGCGCTGTATGTCACGGAGCTGCTGTCAGCGCTGTATGTCACGGAGCTGCTGTCAGCGCTGTATGTCACGGAGCTGCTGTCAGCGCTGTATGTCACGGAGCTGCTGTCAGCGCTGTATGTCACGGTGCTGCTGTCAGCGCTGTATGTCACGGAGCTGCTGTCAGCGCTGTATGTCACGGAGCTGCTGTCAGTGCTGTATGTCACGGAGCTGCTGTCAGCGCTGTATGTCACGGAGCTGCTGTCAGCGCTGTATGTCACGGAGCTGCTGTCAGCGCTGTATGTCACGGTGCTGCTGTCAGCGCTGTATGTCACGGAGCTGCTGTCAGCGCTGTATGTCACGGAGCTGCTGTCAGCGCTGTATGTCACGGAGCTGCTGTCAGCGCTGTATGTCACGGAGCTGCTGTCAGCGCTGTATGTCACGGAGCTGCTGTCAGCGCTGTATGTCACGGTGCTGATGTCAGTGCTCTGTATTACGGTGCTGCTGTCAGTGCTCTGTATCTCCTGCACCCTCTTGTTTGCCTACCCTGGTCCCTGACCTTCCCTCTCCTCCATTGCCTTCATTAGCTCCATAGTCCTGAATTGTCAGAACAATTTCCCAAATAAAAAAAAAATGCTTGTAGTTATCGATCCCAAATTCACCTCATACATGTATTATGCTATTGTCCAGGTGGTGGGACTACGTGCTACCCCCTAATAATTACCCCGTGGCCGCAAATTCGACCTAAAGGTTTGCGAAATTCGCCTCCCATTGAAGTCAATGGAGCCCGCGGCGAACGGTCGTTTTCGCGAACGTTTGTGTCCGTTCGCGTTTCGCGTTCGCGAAACGTCCCGTCGGAAGTTCGTCCATCACTACTCAAGAGTGACAGTTTTCATTTGATCATGTGCTTTTCATTATGTGTATACATAAAGATAGTACCATTGTTCTCTTTCTTGAAAAACAGGTGTAATTTGAGAGTTGAGACAAGGAAGAAATGTAGAAAAGAAAATGAAAATGTATCTTTATAGATAGAACAAATAGTTTAAAGAGCAAAATTTGCACAATTTATTGGAAAAAAATCATTTCAAGGATTCATCAACAGTTTGTCTTACATGCTATTGATGCTATAGACAGCACCTATTGTTTGTTTCTTTTCACAAATTCACAAATTAGTGTCTTTTAGTAATGTATATTATTAGTATATTGTTAAAATATTCGTTAATAGAATAGCTTTATGTAACAAACAATAAAAGGCTTAGACGTGATGGCAACACCTAATGTGAATCATTTTCTTATGAAAGTGGATGTCCTATTGTGCTCAGTGATGTCTTTGAAATTTTGCCCTATGGATTATGCGAGACTGATAGCATGAGCCTGCTGCAAACAGAAATGATAGAGGAGTAATTGGAGAACAACATCCACAGGACATTTAGTACAATATAAAAAAGAATGATAGACATGGCACTATATTAAACTGCTGGGATATTCTTAGCCGTATACAGCTAATGATCAATAAGCTACAGTAGATGAGGACACATACCGTTTTCAGTTCTTTTCACCAATACTTCAAAAGAAACATGCACTAAGAAAACATATAGGTTGACATTGCTGACCCTATTTTTTAAAAGCTAGTTGCCTGGCTGTTATGCTGATTCAAAAATTGTAATACTTTTAGAGTCTCCAGGCCAGAACCTTCGACTGCTGCATGCCAGTTCCAGGTCAATGTCTTAGAAAAAAATTAGAGACAGAGACAGCTAGCAAACCAATATTTTCAAAAAGAGGTTAGCAATGGCAGTCTCCATATTTCCCTAGTACAGGTTCCTTTAAAATGGAGCTATGGACAAAATAAAAAATGACCTATATAATTCAGACTGTCAAAAGCAACAGTTTTCTGCAGTCTCTCCGAAACATAGTTTTGAATCTGCCAGTAGATCTGTGATATGTCCACTTCTTCTAACAGGCCCAGCTGCCTAAAAAAAGTAGCAGTTACAGGTGTTGAAGAAAAAAATACATTCATGGGAGATGTTACAACAGCCAGCTTTCATTCAGATAGGTTAAACCTTTTTTTTAATGCAGAAAAAAAATACCATTGCTGTAACTGCTTAAAATGTGTTATGTGAGGTTGTACTTCATGACTACCATGTCCAGATTGACAACACTGCTGTACAATTTTACAGCAGAATATTGGCAGGATCAATAGATAATAAAACAATGTTACAAGGAGGAACTTGGTAAAACTAAAAATGTTTTTTTTAATCCTAGTGACATCATATATTTCATTTTTTTTACTTTGTCCATAGTTATGGCCTAAAGAAAACCTGTGATAGACTAAGCGGGTTATTTACTAAAGGCAAATCCACTTTGCATTGCAAGTACACTTGGAAGTAAAGTCGCTGTAGATCCAGGGGGAACATTCAAGGAAAATAAAAAACAGCATTTTAGCTTGCACATGATTGGATGATAAAATCAGCAGAGCTTCCACTCATTTCAGATCTACCCCTCAGATTTAGAATGACTGCACTTCCAAGTGCACTTGTAGTGCAAAGTGGATTTGCCTTTCGTAAATAACCCCCTAAGTTCTTTATAAATCACTGACCTGCGGCAAGTATGCAGAGTAGATCCCCTGTTCTTCATAGTTGTTCAGCATCCATACAGGGCCATCTTATTAGCAATATGGGCCCCTGGGGAAAGTATTGCACGGGGGTCCCTAGAATAAATTAGAATTTGTTATACAACATATCAAATAAAATAAAAAATCTAATTTCTTGATGAATTTAGGCCAAAATTAATTCTGCTACGTACCCTGTTTCCCCTAAAATAAGACCTAGCGTGATTGTCGACGATGGCTGCAATATAAGCCCTACCCCCCAAATAAGCCCTAGTTAAAGTCCTTCTATGTCTTATTCTCAGGGTAGGGCTTATTTTTGGGGAAAGAGGATGGGGTTTATTTGGGGGGTAGGGCTTATATTGCAGCCATCACCGACACTCATGCTAGGTCTTATTTTAGGGGAAACAGGGTATCTTTGGTAAAAAAAAATCCCAATAAGTGTATATTGATTGATTGTTTGACGGTTATAGCGTCTACAAACTATGGAATATATACTGGAATTTACACAGCTATGCTGGTGCTAACTGACCCAATAACACTACTACAGTTGTCATATTTTTTATTTTTATTTAGTTTTTCTTAGTACAGAGTACATGGCATTCAGTATACAGTAGAAACAGGAGTGAAACAATTATCACTCCATAACATGTTGTTGATTAGTACAATGTATACAGAACCATGCAAAGTTCAATCACTATAAATGATATACTGTATAATGACACATAGAAAATAAAAGAGAGAGAAGAAAAAAAAAACTGTAGAGAGAAAGATGAAAATAATGGCCATATTAACCCATATATACCCTCAGAGAACTGAGGATGTGTAATGCATGAACAGTTACCTTGACCCGCAAAGGTCACCGATACCACATAGGGTTGTATGTGACACAAGGTCCACTTAGCCACCGATCTGGGGCTTTGCGACACCTATCCTTGTAGGAGTCTGTCTTTGATCAGCTGATGTGGTGCTAATGCTGGGTCATCTAACTAAGCCTGCCACATTTAGTAAAATTTACGTGGTACATTTCTATGCTGGTATGTTAGTTTTTCTCTTATCAGTAGTTTGTTAACCTGTTGTTGCCTGGTAGGCACCCTGGGGACGATCCAAAATTGTGCGATCAGTTTACGTGCAACATACAGCAGTTGAAGAACCACTGTATGAGCTGGCGGAATTAGCGTCTCCTCGTCCAGGGCACCCAGCAGACACACAACCGGGTTATGTGGAATAGCAATCATATAAACCTGAGATATTACGTCAAGGACCTCCTTCCAATAGTGAAAGAGTTTGGGGCATTTCCTAAGCATGTGTGAGGTTTCCATGATCCCTCACACATTTTGGACAGAGGGGTGTATTACAAGCCCCCCCATTTATAAAGCTGCACAGGTGTCCTGTATGCCCTGTGTAACAGGTACAAATGGGACTGTTTTTGAGAGGCGGATACTGATACCAAAGAGGTGGAGGTGAGGCAAAGATCCCACGTCTCTCTGTCCATGGTCCCCACATCCTTCTCCCAGCTACGTCTGCAAGGCAGAGTTGTCAGATTTCATACTGTACACTGACACTGTACTAATGACACTGGCTGGGAAGGGTTTAACTATGTGCCCATCAAGTAAAATGTGTGATGCTTTTACTTACAGATCTGGTTGTACAGAATTCTGTGTGTTTGTAAACGCAGGACTCTGTGATTGGATACAGTTGATCAGCAGGTTTCTGACAAAATCATTGGCTGAAACCTGTCAATTAACACATGCAGTCTCCAATCACAGCATGGGTTGGTGGGGGCATGCGTGTGTGTGCCCCAAAAACACAGAAAACAAGTAGCGACATACGGGTATGTTGTCTAGCATGCCTTTGTCGCCCAAGCTCAATAAAAATAGTGCAGGTGGGTGGCAAGTGGTAAAGGTATATTCACACCAGAAAACCCTTAGCTGGACGTGTGCACATGCTGCAGCCACAATGCTTTTCTTCATGACTGCAGCAAGAATTATATTGAGTTATACAAGAATTATATCACCAGTTGCATTTGGTGGGCATTACTGCTCACCAAACGCAACCCATACAAATAAAAGGGTCTGAGCTGAATCTTCCCAAAAACCATGTTCAATGCACGTGGTAGTGGTGGGGGTGATGCAGCATTTAGAGGGGGTAAAACAGGTGGTGAGGGCTGCCTTACTGCCTGTCAAATACCTCTGAAAAACAATCCATGTGCAGATTGCTTTTCAGAGGAGTGGAACCCACTGGTTTTCAATCAGAGACTCAGAGCATCATCAGAGACGAGGGAGGGACTTATGCAATTGTCAAGGTGAGGGGTATTTGAACACTGGAGTCACTCACCAATTTTTGTAGGCTCTAGTGTGTGTGTGTGTGTGTGTGTGTGTGTGTGTGTGTGTGTGTGTGTGTGTGTGTGTGTGTGTGTGTAATTCTAGCACAGGGATGTCTGTGTGTGTCAACATCAGGGGTGGAGCTGCTGGCACAGGAACAGCAAGGACTGGCTACATTACAAGGAGACGGGGCAAAAATGATTGGCCTCTCCTGCACCCTGCGCTGTTCACTATGAAGCCGGTGTCTTGTCTAATAATGTCCTCCATCGGATAGTGTCACAACACAGATTCCGAAAATTGCCGAGGATGAACGGCGCCTGCGCTGTGAGTCCAGGTTCTATCCCCACTATCCAAGTGGACATAGAGTAGGAATAAAAAAGAGCCGAGCGCAGCGAGGCCGAGCCCGAAGCGTGGCGAGCGAAGCGCGCCCACGAGGGGCCCTTTAATACTCACAACCCTATGTCCGCTTGGATGGTGGGGTTACCACCTCCACTCACGGCGCAGGCGTCGTTCAGCTTCAGAAATTTTCCAAAGCTTCGTCTGCTCCGTACTGCGCATGTGCAGTACGGGGCGGACGCTATATGATGGCCGGACACTATACGGCAGAACACCGGTCTCAATATCTCACTCGCAGCATTTCTGTGAGTGAGATATTGAGTAACAGGAACAAAGGCAGCCACAGAGAGCACTGTGCACCTGTTCCCAGCCACAGACTTCTGGCTGGGAGGTGGGCGGAGCAGCTGACATTCTGCAACAGAGGCTCAGGTGACAGCTTGGAGCCTGAAGATGGCAGGAAGTTGATGCCACTGCTGGACCAATGCCGCTCAGTCTGAGCTTTCTGTGGACACAAGGGGGCCACCAATCTTCCGGGACTACATTTCCTATGATGGTCCCCAGTGTCTTCTCTGCTGTGGCCAATGGGAAAAGCAGGAAGGAAGGTGGGTGTCACAGTGAATCAGATTTGAGTTGCTCTCTCTTCTCCCCTTCAGCTGACGGGAGAAAGGGGAGGGGACGAGCGGGGAAGATTCACCCGCAGCCCACCTCTCCCCTGTCACATCACTGTGCAGTGCTGTTACCATGCCACCTGACCTCCGTACTGTATCCCCCTAGATCAAAGCTGGGCCTGATGGGGCCCCATGAGCACTTGGGGCCCTGGGCAGGGCCCAGGGGTGCCCACTCAACAAGATGGCCCTGCGTCCATGATTCAAAACATGTAGATTTTAACCCATTCAATTACATAGCATATTTTGGCCTAAAATTAGAAAATTCTTGAATACGCAATATCACATCATGCTTGAGCTGTTCATATATTTCATTAAATATTTAGGATGTTGTAGTTGCTGATTTATTTTTACCATGCTTCGGTGTGATAGTAATACATAGTAAGTCTGCAAGCATCTAGTGCCACATAGTGGCCGAAAGAGCTTACCTTTAGCCCTGATCTCCTGTTTCAGTAAATGTCAAGCCTTTATTCCAGTTAGTGCTAATCTCTAACCTGCACCTGCAGTGTTATACTGTAAAAAAACTGTCCACTCACACAGTAATATTTATATGATAACCACTGCGTCAGGAAAATAATTCAGTAAATTGTGTACTTTTTTTTACTTAATACTTATTATTCTATGGACAAATATCAAGAAAAATCGACCTGACACTATCCATGAACCATTTAATCTCTAAAGAAGCCCTCTGAGTTTCCCTTTATCTGAATGGTATGTCATTCTTGGCATAAAGGGGGCAGCTAATCCTACACCTAGTCCAAACTTAATTTGCCTAAACTAGAGATACAGTTTTTAGACAGTTATTTTCCCTTTTTTAATCCAGGAAAAAAGCTTGTGCTGACTGCTGAACAATTCTTGGTGTGTGGATGACATATCTCAACTTGTGATTGTAAAAGGAGGCCATCTGTTTTGGGCATACCAACACCCAATGGTCACAAGGTCAGGTTACTGTATGTAGTTTGGCTACAAATTTCTCCCATTTGCCATTATACTGCTCTTGGTACAACCTTTGTACAAGTCATAAGCCCTTTGTTTCTTGTGAATATTTTAATAAAAACCAATAGAATGTCCTTTTGGATGAGGAATAGTGTTTACCTTTTATTTATATCTTTATTTTAAATGTAGAAAGCATGCGAAAGAGAGAATAGTGGTTATATATTCATGTTTTCTGAAGTAGAGAGTATCTTGACATCACCCAATATCCTCTGCACCCTCTTTCCCCTAGAGTTTGCTTGCTAAATTTAGCCAGAGATGTCTATAGGAAATCAGAGAGGCTGCTCCAGGCACTGGTCCACACATCCTGTTGTGTTAAATCCAGCCTAGCACAACAAAGCTATAAATCAGCAATTATGAAATAACAAATGTGTGGACGGGGCTTAAGGCTCACTAGTGGGGACACTGAGACAGTGGCGGAACAACCGCCATAGCGACCCATGCAGGCGCTATGGGGCCCGCAGCCGAGTGGGGCCCGCAAGTGGCATACTAACTGGGGGTGCGGGGTGGTCCGCACTGGGTGGCACACGCTGGGGGGATGTCAGACGGCGTATGAAACAGTGACAACGGGCAGGCTTGGAAGCAGCAGTGGCAATGTGTGCAGGGAGATCCCAGCTCAGGTGGACTGAACCATCAGGCATAAATATAGGGATGTCGGCTGTACTTGACACAATGCTGTGCATTCTGCATTACGTTCTAACAGCCCAGCGAGTACAGCTCTCCCCCCCCCTCCACAGAAATGGAAGAGGCTGCATTGGCTCTGCTCCCTCCCTCCCCTCTGTGTCCATCCAAGCTCTGTGCAGCCCGTGTGCTGTGTCTGAAAGGAATGTGGGGGCGGGAGCGTTTACAAAAGTAGCCGACAGCTACAGAAGCTAGTGTGAACATCCTGGGAACATCCAAGTGAGTTTGCAGCACTATCACTGTGTCTGGACTCTGCCCTCTCTCTCCCAAATCTTTCTCTCCCCCTCTTTCCTCTGTTGTCCTTCAGCAGAATCTTTCATTAACTCTATCCAAAGCATTTTCTTTTAACCAGCCAATACTAATAGATGGCCACATCGTGTTCCTTTAGCCATGTTTTTCACTAGTGCAATCACAGACATTGCATGTGATTCGCACCACATTGCTGTGCAAATCACATGCAATGTCTGTGCAATGCAAGTTTAGCCATACAAACTGTATGGCTGAAATCGCATTGCATTCTCTCCAAAATGGTGCAGGACCCTTTTTTGGTCTGCACTGGAATCGGATTGCATGGGTGTTCACACCTATGCGATCCCATGCCTGCACCATTTCACAGTTCGCACTGTGATCTGCAAACTGATCTGGGGATGTGAGTAACTTTACATTGACCCCCGTAGCAGCTTGCAAAGGGCAGTGTGAACCTCCAGAAAACGACATGCAATGCAGGAGTCCACACTAGAATCGCGCTGATTCGTGCATTGCATATACGTGAACCAGGACTCAAGTTGATTCACACCGATGCACTGTGGTTCAGTTGCAGTGATGGTGTATACAGATTTTTCCCGCATTTAACTCCACTACAGTCCCACAGACTTCTATTAGGTTACACATTTTGACAACATTTTCTGAAAGCGCACCAAATGTCCGCTATACTGCAACTTTGGTGTGCTTTCAGAAAACACAGTAACATTATACAAACTAATAGAAGTCTGTGGGACTGCAGCTAAAAATGGGGATAAAATGTAGAAAAAACTGCGTATACCCCAGAACTGCAAAAAAACTCCAGGACAGCAATGTGAACTCAAAGGTTTCAGGGTGCTGAGTAATATAAAGGGGTCCAGAGATGCTGTGTAATGTAAAGGGGTCCAGAGGTGCAGGGTGCTGTGTAATGTAAAGGGGTCCAGATGTTCAGGGAGTTGTGTAATGTAACAGGTTCAGAAGTGCAGGGGGCTGTGTAATGTAAAGGGGTCCAGTGGCGCAGGGGTTGGGTAATGTAAAGGGGCCCAGTGGTGCAGCAGGTTGTGTAATGCAAAGTGGTCCAGTGGTGCAGGGGGTTATTTGATGTAAAGGGGTCCAGAGGTGCAGGGGGGCTGTGTAATTTAAAGGGGTCCAGCAGGGGGGTACAAAGTAGTGACAAAGAGATCTTGGGGGATGCAGAGGTATGAGGGGGCACAGGGGGTTGTTTTTACATTTTAAAGTGGGGGGGTGCCAGATATAGGATCTGCCCTGGGTGCCAAATGCTCTAGGTACCCCCCGGGGCCCGGTGAGGATGAGGAATGTAAGTTTACTGTTAAGCCTCCCAGGCCCTGCGAGTCCGGCCATGTGCTTACACACGCAGCCGCATACAGAAGGAGCAGAGAGCAGAGTGGGCCAGGCAGAACGCCTGTGAAGGGACATCGTTTTCAGCACATGAGGAGTCTCTGGAGTCTGAACAGGAGGTAGGAAAGGAGTGGGAGACTATCATCTTTTTTTTGTGGGGGGGGGCCCATACAACATTTTGGTATGGGGCCTTGTGATTTCTAGTTACGCCCCTGCACTGAGGGACTGCACTTGCTAATGCCTGAGTAACAGGCAGGAGCTGCTTTCATGTGAAAACAACATTAAAGGAGTTGTAAAGGCAAAATATTTTTTATCTTAATGCATTCTATGCATTAAGATGAAAAACCTTTTGTGTGCAGCAGCCTCCTCAACCCCCCCGTAATACTTACCTGAGCCCCATCACTCTCCAGCGATGTCCACGAATGTCTAAACCATCTGGGACACGCCCTCCTGATTGGCTGAGACACAGCAGCGGCACCATTGGCTTCCACGGCTGTCAAAGTCAGTTAGCCAATCAGAGAACAGAGGGGGTGGGGTGCTGTGTCTGAATGGACGCATGGAGCTGTGACTCGGCTTGGGTGCCCCCATAGGAAGCTGCTGATTATGGGGGCACTTGGGAGGGAGGGGTCAGGAGCAGCAAAGAGGCACCCGAGAAGAGGAGGATCCTGGTTGCCCTGTGCAAAACCAACTGCACAGAGGTGGTAAGTATAACATGTTTGTTATTTCTTTTGTTTTTTTTTAAACAAGACTTCACAATCACTTAGGTCTCGAGACTTTAGCAGCAACTTCTTACACTGTTAACACTGAGCATTTTGGACACACTTCCGTTCGAGAAAAATACTTTCCCAGGTGTACAGCATTTCTGAGATGGTACAGAAAAGCATGTACCAATCTCCACCAACTCAGTAATCCTGTCACCTCATTCACGGTGACTGGTTCCACTGTTGCTACTGGATAAAGGAAACATACTTTCTGTATAACTCCATGCTTTTTCTCCTTCCCAGGGCCCCTATCTAAATCTCTCTCTCTCATGAGTCCATCCTGCGTCCCTGTGTACTTGTGCCACAGGGTCTGTCCCAGCACGTGGGGAAAGAGACGCTAGTGAAAGAGCAAAGGATACCACCCCTTCACTACCAGAGCATCCATCACCTTCACCATTCCACCCATTTCCTGACTGATTGGGTGCGTTAACAAGTGACTCAATAGGATAGACATTAGCAAAAGACATTAGCAAAAGAAAGTAAAAGAAAATACTACATTTTGGGTTGTCCCTAGAACAGTACTAGAGGGAACATCTTCCAATGGTGACACATATTCTTCCTGTTTTAGCTATGGGATGGAAAAGAAGAAAAATCTCCCCAATGGGACACATATTACAAAGAAAAAAAAAGAAGAAAAAAAACTGATAACCCTTTACTTTGAGCAGGCATTGGCTCTTCTGCAATAAAATGACCCTACCTGCCTGCTCCCTGTCTTCATCAGCTGCATGAGTAGCTCAGCTGACAGTGCAGTGTCAGTCACTGATTGCAGAGATGACTAGTGTCTGCATATGCACAGGAGTGATGTCATCCCCTGCTGCTCAATAAACAGGCCCGAAGACCAGCACTCAGAATAAGATTTCAGTATTGGTGAGGGACCATTGGACAGGTCAGTATTCTGCCTTTAGTCCTGCTTTAAGAAAATGTTGCTCTGGCAGCAACATGTTCTTACAGAATTACCAGTACTATGCAGATTAGGAAACTGGCAGTAATTAAAGCGGGAGTCCGCCGGGACTCCGCGTTTTTTTTTTTTTTTAAAAGCCAGCAGCTACAAATACTGCAGCTGCTGACTTTTAAAATAGTGACACTTACCTGTCCAGCTGCGCAATAAGGATGGACCCGCTGCCTCTGGGATCTGTGTGTTTCCCAGCAGGCAGCGGGGGACTTTCGGAAAGGGGCGTAATCTACGCCCCTTTCCGCAGAGAGCTATCCCGGAAGTGGGTGCAGAGACCTGTACTGTACAGGTACCTGCACCCCCCTCCCCCCTGAAAGGTGCCAATTGTGGCGCCGGAGGGGGGAGGGTTCCGATGAGCGGAAGGTTCACTTTAGGGTGGACCTCCGCTTTAAGGCCATCTCTGAGCTGGCATACAGAGGTACATGAGTGCTTAGAGTGGGACATGTCTGTGCTGGGAAGCTGTCATGTATGTGACAGTTACCTGCTCAGTGCTTTTTCCCCAGCCCCATTCAGCTGTCAGCCAGAAGATTCCCTGGCCGAAAGCAAAATGTATGTAAAGAGGTCAAGGATTGTGGTGATTTCACTGGGTGAACGAAGCCTGATGGAGAACTGGGAGACTAGATCCTCAACAAGTCTGTCTTAAAGTGTTACTGAACCCACAACAGTAAACTCAGAGTGTATATGCAGTAAAGCATGCTTGTTACGTATACTCAAAAGATTTAATCTTCTGCATTGTGTGAAAAGGCTGTTTGATCATGTCTTCTCTGATCCTCACTTTCTTCCACTGTCTCCAACTGATCTCTGGAAAGTACAGAAGGTAGGGGACAAGCTGCACATGCTCAGTTTGATGTGAATTGCTAGAGAGTTGTTGTTGTTTTTTTTTTGGGAGAGTGCATGTGATCAGCACAGGGCCAATCAGCAGTGTCCAGACAGAGGGTCAGGGGAACTTATAGGACATTCAGAGCAGTATGAAAATTCCTCCTACAAGCTTTAACCAGACATTGATAGAAGTCACAAGACTGCTATAACTGCTGATGAGAAAAGGTACAAAAACGATTTCATTTCCATGTTCTGTGTACTGTGGGAGACCAGATCTAGTGCATGTAGGGTCCTGAGTTTAGTAACACTTTAATTTTGGTTGACGGCCAAGGGAGTGAGGAGATTTAAACGCCACCATAAGGCCGAATAGCAGCTATGAATCTGCCCACTGCTATGCACTGTCAAATAACAGCAAGGCAGACCTGATGAGGAACTAGCCTCTAAGTTCCTTATCAACTCTGTTCACCCCACTCCTTGGCCATGTACATGGGCGTCCGCAGAACTTTTTCCAAGGGGGGGCATCATTTTAAGGCCGCTTATGCTCCGCCCCTTTTCGACAATCTCATGAAAATCTTTCCACTGGTAATACATATGTGTTATATAACAGATAATTCATCTTCACTTTGTATTGGAAGTTACTCTGGTGGCTGCGTACCATGCCCATATAGCCTAGAGAATGTACATCTTTTTACATTGCAATACATCTGTTGTGGCCATATTTTGATCTCATACTGTCACTGTATAGGCTGTTTTCATAAAGATAAAAATATGGCAACAACAGATGTATTGTAATGTAAAAAGATGTACATTCTCTAGGCTATATGGGCATGGTATGCAGCCACCCAAGTAACCTTGCGGACGCCCATGCTTTCAAAAACCAGCCCTGGAAAAAATTTCATACCAGCCTCACAGCATAACATCATTATTTTCTTGTTCATGAAAGGGAAAACCATACATTTTACCAGTTAATAGTGGTAAGTGATCAATCATCAAGGGGGACCCCAGGAACTCAGAACGTGGGGGGGGGGGGAAACTACCTTCTGCAGAAAGAATACTCGAAGGTAAGGGGGGTGGGTTACTAATATAAGGAGGAAACCCTTTATATCAGTGCCCCTTACATTATCGTATTCACTCCCCCCTTACATCAGTGACCCCCCCCCCAACTGGCCTGACAGTGCTTTCACTGACCTCCTCTCAGGTGCACTGTGCAAGGCTCAGTCAGTCGGCTCCAGCTTGGTGGCTCTGGTTTTATCCTATAGTCTCCTGTCCACAGTCCACACAAGTCTTACTTCTTTCATGACCCCCATCCTGGCGGTGCTCCCACTCTTGACTCCTCTCCAGACTCCTTACCGGAGATGGTCAGAGACTGCAAACTTGATGCAAGAGCTCAATGCAGCCTCACCAGTGCCCAACAATGCAGCCTCACTGTGTCCATCAAATGCAGCCTCACTGTGTCCATCAAATGCAGCCTCACTGTGTCCATCAAATGCAGCTTTACTGTGCTGTGAATGTAGCCTCACTGTGTCCATCATTGCAGCCCCTCCTATGCCCCATGTCCCAGTCTGCAGTCCCTGTCTGTGGGAACGTGTGTTGTTGATGCTTGGTACGGTACCTTGCATGCCAGCAGGATATCCATGATGGCCAGCAGCAGGCAGGGTCTGTTCTCGTTTTGGATGGGGATGGTACTCCTTCCAGAGGATCTGTCTGCTGTGAGATGGAGTGGTCCCTGGCCACCTGGACCTTCAGCTGTCCCCATTTTCCAGCCCCGGGTAGCCTGTCCTCTGGTCCTGGGGAAGTGGAGAGCACTGGGTGGGAGTTGGAGAGAAGGGGGAGCAAAGAGTACTGGCGGGGTTGGAGAACACATGGGTGGGGGAAAAGAGCGAGGGGGAGTGGAGATCACAGGGGTGGGGAGCGGAGAGCGCTGGGGGGGAACTTGAGAGCACTGGGGGGGCCAATAAGAACAGGGGTAGAGAGCACGGTAGGCTGAGAGCACTGGGGGGGCTAAGATTGTGGGGTGGTGAAGAGCACTGGGGGGGGGGCAGAAAAAAAGGGGGGGAGAGCATGGGGGCTGGAGAGTACTGGGGGGGTACAAAGAGCAGGGGGGAGTGGAGAGCAATGGAGGGGAGCTTGAGAGCACCAGTGGGGGCCATAAAGAACAGGGGTGGAAAGCACGGGGGACTGGAGAGCACTATGGAGGGTGGAGAGCACATGGGTGGGGGCAAAATGCAGGGGGAGCCAAAAAGAACAGGGGTGGAGAGCACTGAGGGTAGAGAGCACTATGGAGGCTGGAGAACACAAGGGGGCAGAAAGAACAGGGGTGGGGAGAATGGGGGGCTGGAGAGCACTGGGGTGGGGGCTGGAGAGTGATGGGGAGAGCTGAAGAGCACTGGGGGGGAGAAAGAATAGGAGGGAGAGCACTGGGGGGAGTGGAGAGCACTGGGCGGAGAGCACTGGGGGGAAAGAAAAGGGGAGAGCCCTGAGGGGCAGATGAGGGCACTGGGGGGAGAAAGAATGGGGGGAAGAGCACTGGGGGAGAGCAGTGGGGGGAGTGGAGGGCACTGGGGGGGGGAGAACAGGGGGGAGAGCACTGGGGGGAAAGAACAGGGGGGAGAGCACTGGGGAGGAGAGCACGGAGGGGAGAGGACTGGGGGGGAGTGGAGAGCAGTGTGGGGGGGATGGTGGGAGCACTGGGCGGAGTGGAGAGCACTGGGGGGGAACAGGGGGGGAGAGCACTGGGATGGTGGCTAGAGAAGGATGGGGAGAGCTGGAGAGCAGGGGGGGCAGCAAGAACAGGGGAGGAGAAAACTTTGGGAGGGGGCAGGAGAGTGTGGTGGTGGAGGAGAGCACTGGGGGGGCAGGAGAGTGTGGTGGTGGAGGAGAGCACTGGGGGGGCAGGAGAGTGTGGTGGTGGAGGAGAGCACTGGGGGGGCAGGAGAGTGTGGTGGTGGAGGAGAGCACTGGGGGGGGGCAGGAGAGTGTGGTGGTGGAGGAGAGCACTGGGGGGGCAGGAGAGTGTGGTGGTGGAGGAGAGCACTGGGGGGGCAGTAGAGTGTGGGGGTGGAGGAGAGCACTGGGGGGGGCAGGAGAGTGTGGTGGTGGAGGAGAGCAATGGGGGGGCAGGAGAGTGTGGTGGTGGAGGAGGGCACTGTGGGGGGCAGGAGAGTGTGGTAGTGGAGGAGGGCACTGTGGGGGGCAGGAGAGTGTGGTGGTGGAGGAGGGCACTGTGGGGGGCAGGAGAGTGTGGTGGTGGAGGAGAGCACTGGTGGGGGGCAGGAGAGTGTGGTGGTGGAGGAGAGCAATGGGGGGGCAGGAGAGTGTGGTGGTGGAGGAGGGCACTGTGGGGGGCAGGAGAGTGTGGTGGTGGAGGAGAGCACTGGTGGGGGGCAGGAGAGTGTGGTGGTGGAGGAGAGCAGTGGGGGGGCAGGAGAGTGTGGTGGTGGAGGAGAGCAATGGGGGGGCAGGAGAGTGTGGTGAATGAGAGCACTGGGGGGGGGGGCAGGGAGCACAAGGTGAACTGGGGACAGTAAAATAAGTTGGATAGGAGAATTGGCAGGGGAGCCCCCTGCAGCCCCCCCGATCCTCCTATCCAGGCGCTGGCTGGCTGTGTACGGCGGCCGCTCTGTAATATGGCCCCGCCCCCCCAGACCGGCACGTGTGATAGGGGGAACGCTGATTCTCTCTACTATCACACAAGCAGGTCTGGGGGGGGCGGCGCCGAACACAGAGGCTGCCAGCTCTGAGATCCAAAGGAGAGAGCGGAGGATGCAGCCACCAGCAGACTCAGTAACAAAAATGCAGCATGGCGGCGGCTGCAACACCTTGGGGATTCCAGGGGGGGGCACTTGACCCCCCTTGCCCCCTGCTGTGGATGCCCATGGCCATGTACCTGTCAGTATAAAAGGTGCAGTGGCTGGGGGGGTAGGGAGGGAGTGCACTGAGAAAGAAGTATCCAGTATGGACAATCTGGCCTCGGTGCTGGGCTCTGACTGATTCATGTACCTGTCTGACTAGGGCCCTATGACATTTAAAGGGTGACTACCTCACCCTTTATGAATTCCCCCAATATCTTTTTCAACATAGTTTTACAGCTTTCTAGAAATCTGAAAAATATGATCTCTTGGTGGTCCTTGAGGAGCTGAGGTAGACACGTTGCTAGATAATCAGGAACCCCATTTGGATTATGACCAGCAGGTTGCACACCTCGTGTCCAGAATATCCTATATCCATACAATATAAACCTGTATCCATATATTATTAGTATTTTGAAGCACTGTCTGTAAGTTGGATTCAGTTACTAAAAAGTATGGCTTTAAAAAAAAAAATTTAACATTTATACTCATGTAGGTGGATGCAGCATCTATTCGATGCTGCATCTGTCCGCCGCCGGCTCTGTGGTGAGAACTGAGTGATCAAACACCACTGATTGATCAGTTTTCCCCCTCTGCTCTGAGCAGAGAGTCAGCGACTCTGCTCACCTCTCCAATACTCACTTGAGCGCTGGGCTGTGGAAGTAGGGGAAAGGGTTGGCTCAGGCACTCGACTAATCACTGAGAGGCTGAGCTAAAGCCCGCTGTCTGTTGACGTCACACTTCCGATCTAGGCTTCTGGGTGGATTTCGATCATATGGTTGGGATCTTCTTAGAGCCTGGACCGACTCTGTGACATCAGTCAACAGCAGGTTTTAGCCCACTGTCAGCTGAAAACGGAATGCTGAACAAACGGCATTCCTATCATCCACAGGAGAAATATAGCCAAAAAAGCTTTGGCTATACTTCTCCTTTAACAGTAACATAACACTAATGCAGGGTTTCTCAACCAGGGTTCCATAGAACTAAAGGGTTCCTCCAGATGTTGTAGGGATTCCTTGAGCAATGAGAAGTTTCTAGACATTCGTTTTTGTTTTTTAAATTGAAATTCGGACGAATTTTAGTTTTTCGGAGATTTGGATGTATTCAAATTTCCGAATTACAGTAGTACAGAATTTCAATGAATCCAAAATAACAGAAAAAAATTCAGACAGAATTCGAATAGTTTTCAAATTCAAATAGTTTTCAAATTTCCAAAGAGAATAAAATAGAATAGAAAATAAAGGAATAGAATAGAAAAAAATGAATAGAAAATAATATAACAGAAAATAAAAGAACAGAACATAATAGAGTAAAACAGAACAAAATAGAAAATAAAAGAACAGAACAGAAAAAGAACTGAATAAAATAAAAATAATATAACCATCTTCTGAAATTCACATTTCAAATAGAATAAATTTGAATTAGAATACATTAAAAAAAAATATATAATTAGAAAAATCGAATAGCAAAGACTAGAATAGAATAGAAAACTTGAAAACTTTTACAAACTTATAAACTTTTCAAAACTATTCAGATTCCAAAACAATTCAAATTTAAAAAAGGATTTGAACCCCCGAAAATTCTAATTGATTTGAATGGTATAAATGAAACTAATTCCAAAAACGAATTAAATGGGTTAAACTAATTTAACTAAACAAATTTATGTAAATAACGACTTGAAACGAAACTAAACAAACATTTTTTCGTTCTGCACATGTCTAGTCTCGGCCGTCCTAGACTCTCCCTCCTGATTGGTTGAGACACAGCAGTGGCGCCATTAGCTCCCGCTGCTGTCAAAGGCAGTTAACCAATCAGGAGAGAGAGGGGGCAGGGACAAACTGCAGCTCCAAGTCTGAATGGACACAGGGATCTGCAGCTTGGCTTGCAGGCCCCCACAGCAAGCTGCTTGCTGTGGGGGCACTCAACAGGAGGGAGGGGCAAGGAGCACAGAAGAGACACCTGAGAAAAGGAGGATTGGGGCTGCTCTCTCCCTTACCACAGGCTTGGAGAGCTGCAGGGGAGTCACAGGGGATTTACCTCTAAAAATAGATCCTATTCCCCTCACTGCTCCAACCCCACCAATGCCCCATGCCCCCTACCTGCAGCACTGCGGGTTGCCTTCCCTCTGGCCAGCTTCAGCTACTGCATGGGAGCTGTGGGTGGGAAATCCAAATCTGCCAAAAGATCCTTTAGCTCCATGGCACTCCCGCACCTCCTGTACTTGGCTCTGACCCACACCCACCTCTCTGCAGCTGCTTGCGGGCTTCCCCTCCTCTCCCTCCCACTGACTGTAGCTGCTGCTGGGGCTGGAGAATGGTGTGCAGGATGGAGAGGGGAGGGGCTGGTAAACGCCCTTCCTGAATAAACACAATGAGCGATTTGTACCGATTGCTCACTGTGTTTATTCATCACTGAAGAAGAGTAAACTGTGTTTATTCTGCTTCAGTTTGTGAATGAAGTCTCTGTGCAGAGACATCTATCCATCCATATGTAGTGTAGCTGAAACTGCAGAAAAACAGGAAATGGGGATTCAGCCTTTTTCTCTGTCTCAAAAAGTGACGACAGGGGTCTGTTTAGAGGGGGTCTAATGTTTTGCCATGTCCCAAACAAACTATATTTAAAATAACTTTGTAAAAAAAAAAAAAAAAAATATATATACCGTATTTTCCGGCGTATAAGACGACCTTTTACACTTAAAAAAACTGAGCAAAAAGGAGGGGTCGTCTTATGCGCCGGGTCAGCTGCTGGGATGCCTTCTAGATGTCCGGTAATACTGTATGTAGCTTCGGCTACATACAGTATATACCACTGAACCAATCCCAGTGAGCGATGTATTCAAATGAATACAGAGCCTGCTCGGATTGGAGCAGCAATCTCTGCCAATCCGAGCAGGCTACACACAGTAGCCTGCTCCGATTGGCTTTGAGAGTGAGGCGCGGGCTGATGATGTAACAGCCTCCGCCAATCCCAGCAGGCTTTGTATTCATTAATAGAATACATTGCTCGCCGTGATTGGCTCCAGCACCAGAAGGAAGAAGGAAATGGCTCCAGCAAGAACGAAGAAGAAGAGGGATATGAAGCGTCGGAAGCCTCGGAATCGGGGGTCGTCTTAAACGGTGAGTACGGGCAAAACATTTTAACTGTGCAGGTTTTTAGGGGGTCGTCTTATATGCCGGGTCGTCTTATACGCCGGCAAATACGGTATATATATATATATATATATATATATATATATATATATATATATATATATATATGGAAAAAAATGTTTACTTTGAAACGAAAAAAATAAAACACATAGTAAGGCCTCATTCACACAGGAGCATACTACAATGTACACTTGTGCGATTCTGTATTTACCAGCACAAGGATACACAGGCGTTCTGTCCATCCACTGTGCAGGCAGTCCTATTTGTGTCTATTGGGACGCAGTGAATGCATGGACACAGCCGCTGCTCCTAATCTGACATCCATGTGGGTGCATGTCCCTTTACTCACACTGTCTGCGCTCAGCGCTGTGGGTCCACACTTACACAGATGTCACATTGGGAGCAGCGGTTGTGTCCATGCATTTGCTGTGTCCCAATTGATAAGAATGGCACTGCATGGATTACCTGTACATCCCTTTATGTGTAAACATGGCCTTCACACAGGTGTACATTTTAGTACACCCCAAGTGAATGCCTTAGTAGAAATGTAACCATTTGCTTACAAGGCCAATTCTGACACTTTTCCCATAAATGTGAAAATCATCATTATTTTACCAGAAAATGTCTTAGAAATATTATATATTTTTTAAGGCCTCATAAAATAAAATGGTGGGTATTGCAATTTTTTTATGTCACATGGTATTTGTGTAGTGAATTTTAGTGCACACAAACCCATATAATATAATATAATATAATATAATATATAATATAAAATACACAATTTTTGTGTAAAATCTAAATTATGTTACATCAAGAAAATAAATACCAAATATGTTACCTTTTAAAACTGCATACGGCTGTGGAATGATGGCAAACTATGGTACCTAGGCAACACTTTAAAAGCCTTTACAGGTTACCATTGTAGAGTTACACAGGAGATCTGGTGCTAGAATTAATTTTCTCACTCTGAAATTTGCAACGATACCACACACATGTGGTGCAATCATCGTTTACACATGGGTGTGGGAGTTATGTATGCCTTTGGGAGAATGGGGGATGGGGGGGGGAGTGCTTTAAAAAAAATGTATTTAAAAAAAATTTTCATAAACTTTTTTCCCATCACAAGGGATGAACAATATCCCTTGTGATAGCATGGGCTGTGACAGGTCCTCTTTATGGAGAGATCTGAGGTATATTAGACCCCAGATCTCTCCTTTGGCCTCCAAAGCAGCTGATTAGACAGCAATCAGCCTGGTTGGCTGGTTTTCCTGGCTGGTAACCAGCCATTAAACACAGTATCGGAACCGTAAGTGACAAAATCCTTGTCGCTTCCGGTTTCTGGTGTTACACAGAGGGAGGAACAACATCAGTTCCTCTCTGTGCAGTCCACAGAATGCTGTGGCGAACTGAGCTGAAAGTGGGAGCAGGTACTTGTCAGAAACCAGGTACCTGCTCCCACCTCCCCCCAGGTGCCCAATGTGGTAGCAGAGGCGGAGAGATGGCAGACAAGCAGGCTTTCTCCTTTTGGGTGGGGCTCTGCTTTAACCACGCCCCTTCAGTACCTTCCATTGTGGCTTTCCATGATGTGCGTAGCACTCTGCATTACTTTTCTACTTGGCGTGCCTAGGAGTGCCCTAGGTCTTCTACAATCCTAGCAACACCTCTGGCACAATGAAGCCCATGTCCACTCTTCACTGTGGCACACAAGCACACCACTTTTTTTTTTCAAACAATTGGGTCCAACTTTGTTTTGCACATAGGCCCACTGATTTCATAAAACGTTCCTACTCACCGTCATCTGCCTCACTGCCTGATACCTTGCTGCATCTTCCTCTCCCCCCCCACACATGTATCACCTGCTCCTTGGCTTCCTCTCATCCACCTGAGCTATACAAAACTGTCCAGCCTGTCATCCATTTATTCTTTCTCCCGTTAGCTTTCACTCATCCTCTGCTTTACCTATCTACCCCGCAGGTCCCTAATTCACAACTGTCATCCACCTTTACCGTCCTGTCATCATCTCACCCACTCATTAGCTACCATCACCATCCATCTTATGTCCAGCGTCTTCTTTTTTATTTGCCACCCTATTGGGAAGTTCATGCGTTCCTTCTTGCCGCCTAGCAGTTTTCCAACCCTCTCACCAATCCCCACCACCCACTTAGATGTCTGCATGTTGGGCCTGGTGGATAACCTCATCCCTACCAGGACGGGCAAGGCTTTGGTCGGCCTTCTTCTTTTCTATGCCAGGAAGGCTATCCAATTACATTGGAAGAAGAGGTCTCCCCCCTCTATTTCCTTTTGGAAACTACTAATAAACAATAATCACCCACTTTACAAGGATACTTATACTAATCGTAGATGCCCAACCAAATACGATAAAATATGGTCCAAGTGGTTGGCAGAACCTTCCACTGCCTCCTCTTAATATGATGCGGATGTGGTTTTGGTGCCCATACATTTTTCAGCATTAAGAACCTTTTTTTTATATCCTTTATTTTTGATTTCCACTCAATTAATGACACATGCTATGTTTTTTCTATCGTCAGGTTTTTCATGTATGAATTCAAATAGAAATCGCACTAGTATTATCTTGATTTTACTCATAGTTATGTGAAAGATCCATTTATGATAAAACAAGTTAAGGCGACCTAAATAAACATAAAAAAGTGGGTAGCTGCCCCTTTAAAAAAGTGTAATGCTAACACTTTACAAATAGTAAAAAAAATTAAGTTATAAAGGTAATGGCACTTTACCATACAAAATCACGATTGAATGGTAAAACTCTTTAATCCACTGGGATTTGTGCAAATCATGTACAATAATTTTAAAAAATGTGAATGAAGCATATATGAATTAAAATAAATAGTTCAATGTGACTGTGCCCAACACCAATAATGAAGATGTTCTTCCAAATATATGTGTCTTCTATTGCTTCACCATGAGTACTCTAAGGATCGATGGCAACTTACCAGAGGTTTTTGATCCCTTATTACAGGGGTTAAATAACACTTTATGAAACCCCCATGGATTGTAAGACTTTCACCATACTCCTCCAGTGATCTCTCAGGCTTAGCTATGAAGATAAGTACTCCACCAGGGAAACAGAGAAAGATTTTATAGTGTAGTATGTTTATTGTATTAAAAACAAGTAAAACACAACTTAGTTGCATTCATATATAGCCGTGCCCAGCCTGGCACTTGGGATCTACAGCATGTGCAGATGTAGTATATTGGTGTAGCTCTAGCATGCATCCCACACCTTGTTCTGAAAGCTGGGCCTAGGTAAGAGTCACATGGGACCTGGAAGTGACCAATCCTCGCTCCAAAGTAGATTTTTTACCGAACTTCGGTGTCTTCAGGAAGTGATGAAGCGCCATTTTCGGTTTGCTTTTATCATGGAAGAAAGGATTTCATTGGTTCTGCTCCTCCAAAATGGAGGCTGGAGATGAATATTATATATATAATCTGCCTCACCCATCAGAACATCCTTGTTAAACATTCAAATATATTGTAAAAATTAAAAATACATAAAGGTGATAAATTAAAACATATTATGATAATATATACACTATTTACAATTTGTTAGGTTAGAAATAACAAAAATAGAAAACCCCATATACAGAAACTGTGCTTTGGATAAGAGGACAGTGGAAGTGGCTGAGAGGTTTTGACAATGACAATGGGTAGGACTACCGACATTCAGTCCACAAAAAAGCTGTGTTTTTATCACGTACCTGGTGATGACTGGAATGTTGTGGAGGCCTCTCTTGCACCTCATGCCCAACACTCTTGAAGGTGGGAAATGAAGATAAATGCGAAAACTCTGGACAGCCGCACTCCACAAAAAGTAACTTTTGCCTTTATTGGAGAATGGGAACACACTGTACAACCCACAACAAAGCGATACAGACAGGGGCTTACGCGTTTCACACTACGGAGAGTGCTTACTCATAGCTTCCTGAAGGTGGGGACAGAGTGTGAGGGCGTGGAGTGGCATGAGTGCCAGATTCAGATTGGCCGGCTGGTTAAGTCTGCTCTGAGGTGGATGAAGCTGGGGGTCACATTCCTAACAGGATACTGAAGAAGCTTGACACCAGAGCAGGAGATGATAGCAGAGCCGTTAGGCAGGCAGCGACCAGTGGAATCCGGGTAACAAGGGACTGAGTCAGCAGGCAGAGCAAATCCAGGAAGCAAGCCAAGGTCGGTAACAGCTGGGCAATGCAGTACAGAATCAGCAAGCAAAGACGAGTCCAGTAAAAAGGCCAAAGTGAGAGAGATCAGGTGAACAATGTTAATGAAGGAGCTAAGGCAAAGTTCAGGAGAAAGCCGGGTCATACACAGGTAAGCCGGTTCAATGGATCAGGCCACAGGAATATATGTACAAGCTGAAGACCATTCAGCAACAGCTCATGGTGACAGGCCATTTTAAATAGGCAGCTGGTGGGGGGCGTGGCCTGACCTTGCATGGAGTAGGACGCGTGTCTCCGGAGTTCCGCCGAGGAATCCTGTCTCCCACGCTGATCCTGTGACACCACAGCGCCGATACTCACCTAAACACGTCTGGCAGGCGTCCCTCCACTCCGGTACATATGTCTCCCTCGAAATCCCGACAATCGGCGGCGGCGCGGTTGTCACAATACCGCCGACATGTGAGTGAGGAGGGGGAGGAAAATGGCGGCGCGGTGGAGCCGGGAGGGCCGCGTGTGGCGGGAGACACGGACAGGCTTCTTGAAGCCATTACATTGTGCCGCACGTCCCTTACATCCCAAATTGAGGAAGTGCAAACGGACATATCTTTATTGAGGCAGGACTTTCAGAAACTGCGTGACCGGGTAAGGGACACTGAGACCCGTATCAGTAATGTGGAAGACGCTCTCCCACCACTGCAAAATGATGCAGACCACATGCAGAAGCAAATAGATCTCCTGATTGCTAAACAGGACGAAATGGAAAATCGCATACGCAGGTGCAATATCCGATTGATTGGTCTTCCGGAGGGGGCTGAAGGTAAGGACCCTACAACTTTTCTGGAACAATTGCTGATAAGTACCTATGGCCGAGAGTCTTTTTCCCCCATGCTGGCGGTTGAACGCGCGCACCGTATGCTTGCCAGGCCTCCACCGCAGGGTGCACCTCCACGCACCTTTATTGCAAAACTCCTGAATTATAAGGACAGAGATGCTGCACTCCGCATGGCTCGGGAAAAGGGTAATATCCCTGTGGGCAATACTAAAGTTGCAATCTTCCCTGATTTCTCCGCGGACGTCCAGAAACGCCAACAGAGTTTCATGGAGGCCAAAAGATTACTACGTGCACAGCAAGTGAAATACTCTATGCTATTCCCAGCACGCCTCAGGGTAGAGGCAGGAGACCGGGCGCTCTTCTTTGAACAACCCAGGGAGGTCATAGCATGGCTGGAACGCAGAGTGCCTCAAAATGGAGCTGCCTGAGACCCTTTGGGACGTGTGAGCTAACACCTTTTGTTGTTTCTCCCCTGGTGTCCTGGAACGGAGGCAGGTTGCCTGATCTCTATTTGCTGCTCTAATATCGCCAGGGTGCTTGCATCTGAGGCGTATGTTACCTTTATGCCCGTTTCTACTTTGAGATCTGCTGAACTTTCCGATTCTGGGACATTTACGCCAGCTGATGGTGTCAACGTTAATAGATCAACTTTTTCCCTTTTTTCTTAGTGTCCCTGTTGGGGGACCTTTTCTGCAATACATACCTGTGTGTTTTGTTTTAATAATTTTGGTTTTTCCCCTTTTTTTTTTTTTTTCTTTCTTCTTTTTTCTCCCGGAGCAAGGGGAGACATGTTGGGCCTACGGTCTAATTGCACGGTGCAGCGGAACACTGCTCCATTGTCTGCTGGGACTTCTTCTTGTTATGAGGGAGCTGATCACCGGGACTGGACAGCAACTGACACTTTTGCTTATTTACCCGGGTCACCACTGTGTGCTGTTATACAGGGGGCTCTACTTTGCCTTGCCCTCTGGTACCGGTGGCCGCGACCCTCTTTCAGACTTATTGTTCTAAACCTTTTTATTGATTTATTGAAACTGGTTTTCCCAGCCAGACATGTTTGGTTTTTCAGGGAATATGCCCGCACAAGTTGGGGTTGGTGCAGGGTAGGGTGGGGGGAGGGGGGTGGTTTGGTTAGGGTTTCTATGCAGAAGATTACTATAAATATATCGAAGTATGTATCTGAACTAAGTGTTGCTTTTACTGAATGTTTTTTACCACTACTGCCTATGCAGCCCCTGTTCGGGCTTGATCAAGCACGATTGTATTGGGGTGCGTTTATAGGAGGACTGTTAGGGGGTAGGCCGACTGCACTTATTACTTTCTATGAATCTTTATGGCATCTATACGGTTTCTTACCTGGAACGTGAGGGGCCTGCGCGATAAAATTAAGCACGCGGCAGCCTTCACGTTCCTCAAAAAGCAAAGGGCGGAAGTGATGGTGCTAGTTGAGACGCATGTGGAGGGTGGACTGCAGATGGCCCTTAATCGCCCTTGGATTGGGTGGGCATTTCATTCCACCTACACGTCTCATTCGAGGGGGGTTTCGGTACTAGTAGCTAAGTCTGTCCAGTTTGAACTTTGTGAACTTCTTACTGACCCACAGGGCAGGTTTGTTTTTCTACATGCTAAATTGTATGGGGAACCCTACCTTATTATGGCCTTTTATATCCCCCCTCCATTTACCATGACGCTAGTTGTAGAGGGACTGTCTTTTATGTCCAGACATCCGGCGGTTCCTGTTATCTGGCTGGGGGATTTCAACACTACGCTTAACCCTTCCCTGGATAGGCTTAAGCCCCCCGAGTTGATGATGGGGCAAGCTGGGACCACTAGGTTGTCCAGGCTTATAACCACTGTTCATCTTGTGGACACTTGGAGACACAAATTCCCTCAAAAGAAGGAGTATTCATGCTTCTCACCCACACATGGTTCTCTCTCCCGTATTGATTTTATACTAATATCTAAGCAACTCACTCCCAGACTCAGAGAAGTATTGTTCTGCCCCAGACTACTTTCGGACCACAGCCCCTACTCTGTAGTGCTTGACGTACCCCTGGGTAGGCCTCCACGGACGTGGCGGCTAAATCCGTTCTGGCTGACATTATTACCCGAAGATGACACTATTGAGGCGGAGTGGATACAATTTTTTGAGGATAATGACCTCAGTTCCAGTAGTGTGGGATACATTTAAATTACACGCTCGATCGGTGCTGACTGCCCACATTAATAGGCTCAAAGCTGACTCGGCTACTGTCATTATTGAGGCTGAGGCAGATTTGAGCTCCAGGGAACGCACCTACATAGATGACCCGTCTACGGCAAATGCTGACGCACTTAGACTACAGTCGAGAGTGGTTTCCCAGCTGCACCAAGACAAGGCCCGACAGAAACTTTTTTTTACCAAACAAAAATATTTTGAATCTGGGGAGAGAGCTGGTAAGTTGCTAGCATATTTGGTGCACAGGGAAGACAGGCCCCCGGTTGTTATTTCTTTGCGAGGTCAGGGTGATACAATGATCACGGACCCTTCCGAGGTGACAGCTAGATTTCGAGACTTTTTTGCGGACTTATACACCACTACAGTCTCAGACGACACCGCTCCGATGGACAGCTTTTTGGCGCAGGTTTCCCTCCCCCAAGTTACGGAGGAACAGGTGCAGGCTCTGGAGGCTCCCCTGACCACTGATGAAATAGTGGGTGCTATTGCGGAATTTGCAAAATCCAAGTCACCGGGGTCAGATGGTCTTCCCATTGAATTTTATTCCCGATACCAAGATGTGCTGGCGCCTAGGCTTCTCACCCTCTACGGGAATCTTTTTGATACACTGACATTGCCTCCGTCCATGAGAGAGGCAACGATAGTTTTGATTCCCAAACCTGGAAAAGATCCGGGTTTCCCGGAATCATACCGCCCAATCTCCCTATTGCAGGTAGATATTAAGATTTTAGCTAAAATACTCGCTACTAGGTTGAACGGAGTGATCCTTAGCCTGATTCAGGCTGACCAGGCGGGCTTTATGCCGGGGCGGAATACGTCGTTCAATCTACGCAGGCTATTTATGAATCTACAGGCAACACATGAGGCGGTGGGTGAGCGTGTGGTAGTGACACTTGACACGGCTAAGGCATTTGACTCAGTGGAATGGGAGTACTTGTGGAAGTGTCTAGCGGGATACGGCTTTGGCCCGAACTTTATCCGGTGGGTGAGGCTGCTGTATCATCGCCCAACGGCTAAGGTGGTGGCGAATGGGTGGTCTTCCCGGGCGTTTGGCCTTAGTAGGGGTACCAGACAGGGGTGCCCACTGTCCCCGCTACTATATGCCTTGGCTGCTGAACCTTTAGCGGTATTGATTCGTGCGGACCCCGCGATTAGGGGACTGACGATGGGTCGACTAACTGAAAAAATCAGTCAATACGCTGATGACACGTTGCTATACCTGGCGGACTCGGGCCCTTCCCTCGCAAAGGCCCTACACATGATAGAGTGGTTTGGTAGCTTTTCCGGTCTCCGTATAAACTGGGAAAAGTCCCAAATTTTACCTATTGACATTTTTCCACAGTCAGAATCTCAGGCCAGTCTACCTCTCCAGCGGGTTGGCACTATTAAATATCTAGGGGTATATGTCTCTAGGAATCCAGCAGACTATATTGCGCTGAATGTAGAACCATTATTCTCCCTGGTGCGTACCAAGATTCAGGCCTGGTCTCGCCTTCCCCTTGGGGTTTGGGGGCGCGTTAATCTGATTAAAATGGTCCTATTACCTAAATTATTGTATGTGTTGTGGCATACCCCGGTATATTTGCCACTGAAATATTTTAAATCCCTTGAAAGTCTCCTTAGGCCCTTTGTATGGGGGAATAATAGACACAAGCTTGCTTGGCAGGCTTTGAAAAGCCCAACTGATATGGGGGGCATGGCTCTTCCAGATCTAAACCATTATTATGTTGCCTCACAACTGTCTCAGCTTTTTCATGTGGACAAGACTGATAAACAACGTTTTCTTACCCTTCTCTGCCCTACTTGGGCACAAATTGCAGATGACCCGATAGCTGCTATCTCGACGGGGGCGGGGAGCTCTGTTGGGGAGCCAGGTAAACACTCCATGCTTTTTCATTACAGAAGGATTTGGGATCTGGCATCCACTAAACTGAATGTTACATCACCAAATGACTATACCCCACTTTGGCATAACAAACAAATGCCGGAACTTCAAAAGATCCAGGGCGTTCAGTTATGGGTATCGAGGGGAATATACTATCTGCATCACCTGATTCACCATGGTACTATTAAAACGTTTCAGGCCCTGCAGGAGGAATTTGGTATTCCAAACACTATGCTATATCAATACCTACAGGTTCAACATGCACTTGGAGCACAGTTCCCACAGGCATTGCCTCGGCCTGCTCCCAATCCTATTGTCGCCATAGTGAAGGATACTGATCCCAAAAAGCTTATCTCATGCTTTTATGGTATGCTTATGGCCCCCGTCTCGGCGAGACTAGCGTATGCTCTGAAGTCCCGCTGGGAGGGCGATGTGGGTGAACTGACGGATGAGGAGTGGGAGGAGGCTCTGGAGACGTGCAAGTTGGTGTCCCCTAGGCTCCAAGACAGGCTTTCTCAGATTTATATAGTGCATAGAGCATACCTCACCCCCCTCAGGACCGCCAAATATAATACGAATCAATCTGTGCTGTGCCCGATGTGTACTCTAGAGACTGGGACGTTCTTCCATCTTATATGGTCTTGCCCCAAACTACAGGAGCTTTGGAAACAAGTAGTGTCATTTCTACATGATGTTATGGGCTCGCCCTTGGCTCTCGACCCCAAACCATGTCTACTAGGGATATTTCCTGACGTATTAGATAAAATTACTGGCACTTTCCTGCAGGAAACTTTGTTTTCTGTTCGAAAAGTGATAGCTAGACAGTGGATGAGGCCCCTTCCACCCCGGGTTGAGGACTGGAAACGGGAAGTTAATTTTACGCTCCCATACAAAAAATTCTTATATAAAAATAGAGGTTGCCCAGCAAAATATCATAGAATATGGGATAAATGGCTGCAGGAGGCTGCCACGTGTGATGAGGGAATTTGATGTAATATTACAGTAAATAATATGTCAACGTTTGGACTTTCCTTGGCAGTGATATATACTGGCTACTGTATTGGAGAAATGTTTTTTATCTATTGTTATGGTTATGATGCAACACCTTTTGAATGTTCGGTGTATGCCACTGTGATTGTAATCTCTGCAATAATGTTCAATAAACATTACCTGTTTAAAAGTAAAAAAAAATAGGCAGCTGGTGCCAAGTAAGCACGCCAATTTGTATGCCTATGCGTATTTGTGAACTGGAATAGTACATCTATTGCCTCTTTGCCTAGAAGTATTAGAATGTGAGCAAAGCACACGTGCACAAGTATGAGCATAAGCCTGCACTGGATTTCTGGTGCTGGGAATCTGGTTTACCTTACAGTTTTGTCCATAACAGAAAATTAGCAGCATGTATTTCTGGCAGATCAACAGGCATTTTCTGTACTTGCAGGGTTTTTAAAGTGGTAAAATATGTGCAAAAGTTTTGTGTGTTGCAGAAATGGATGGCATATTTTATTTTTTATTTCACTTTGACATATCCTTTAGGGTATCTAAACAATAACAATTTTTTTTTTTTTTTTAACTTTTGTCTGGAGTTTTCCAACAGTTTTTGGATTGTTGCATATTAGAATTACAGAGTGCTTTTCTATATAAATTGCTGGAAAATTAGGCTGCTGTCACAGCATTATTCTATTCAGTGCATTTTCTCTAACTTCATAAGTTAATGTAAAATAGCATTGTGTATATTACACTTTCATTCAAATAAAATGATTGGGCAAAAAAATAACCAGATAGGCCCTCCAAAACACCCTTAATTAGCATGGGGCTTTAAAGATACCTCATACGAGTCTGAGACCATATTGCAAAACAATATAATTATACTTTATTACATATACAAAAAAAAGGACAACTTTTAGACAAAATTTAAAACAGTTTATTTTCAATTTACATCAAGCTTAGATTGGTCATTGGCCACAAACTTTGGAAATGTCTTCCATCTAGCAGCTCAACAATCACCTCTGAATGTGGATATCCTTTATATACCATACCCTTATAGACATAATTATGCATAAAGCATAGAGACTAATTCACCGAAAAAGAGTTTTATTTCTTTTTTTTTTGTATATGTAATGAAATATATTTGTATGATTTTAAAAACTGGTCTCAGACTCTTATGTGGTACCTTTAAAGCCCCAACCCAATTAGGAGTGTAGATTTTTGGATATGACTGTTAAAGAATGTGGTGTCCTGGTCACCCACAATTACTATTAATTCACTTCAAAACATAATATTTTTTCTTCCTATTAGGATATTCAGGGATGTGTATCACTGTACAGTATGGTAATTTTACCTTATTCTATGATTTTTTTATTAAGCTTTTATAATGCCAATACAAGAAGAGGCAGAAATCCATGACTGCAATACTACTATACTTCTAGGCATGATTTCTATTGTCATTTATTCTGGTGAAATATAGTCCCCACTGGATACCAGGAACTAAAATAAAGAGTTTTTCTACATACATCAATTCTCTAAAGAGCATCAGTGATTATCCGAATGATACATCCAGCCTGCAGCTTTTCTTTTCATGTTACATACACGAGAAAATCAATAAAACATTATGACTTTTTCAATATTGCCTTTACAAAATGACTGTCCAATGGCTTCTTTGTTGTTATTGGCCTTGTATTCACAGCAGTGTCTCATGACTCACATTTGGCTTAGGTGTAATGTTAGGTGCAGTGATTATTTCATACTTTATACTTTAATATGTGTCCACGCACCAATTCTTACATACAAATGCAAGCAATTTCAATGATGCCGTTGCCATGGCAAAGATTTCTTGCTATTATTTGATGTGATAATTAGAGTTAGATGGTTTCTTTAATAAAGCTGTATGCCACAGAATGATAAATCCAGGGCTTTTAGTGCATTAAGGAGCTGGTAATGTCTATTCATTTTATGTTTTATTGTGCATTTTTATGAGGCTCACTATTCCATACTAAATTATCTACAAAAAGGTCTGCCTGTCTCTGGCCACCCTTATGCAGGTTAGGGAAAAATCCATGGTTTAAAAAGCCAATGTTTAGTGCATAGTAAATAGCAGTGGTAAGGATAATGATTGCAAATCTAACCATTTTCCGACCAGCTGCCGCAGTTTTACTGTGGCAGAATGGCACGGCTGGGCGAAACGACATTACCTTACGTCGCTTCGCCTTTTGGCCACTAGGGGCACGTGCGCCACTTGCGCCTGGAGCTGTTGCGAATGCCTGGCAGGCACGATGACCGCCGTGCACCCGCAATCGCTTATGACGGAGCGAGAACCGGGATCTGTGTAAACACACAAATCCCGGTTCTTTCAGGGTAGTGGAGACAGATCCTGTGTTCATACTTAGTATGAACACAGGATCTGTCTCTACTCCCCCAGATGAACCGGGATTCTGGTCGTACTGAGTGGTACTCATGTTTAGGGCCCTGTGCAATCAGGGCCTAAATGAGGGTATCACACAGTTCAACATTCATCCTGGTCTACCCACAGCCTACCATAAACTTTGACATGCTGACTGCAACAGGACTGGATGCTGCAGCTGTCCCTTCTGTCCCTTTCCCTGTGCAAGGAGCCCGATTGGTGAAGTCCAGGGTAGCTCTGGAAGGGTCAGGACCTCTGTTCTGCATATGTGTCCTGAGTCAGTGGCTGAAATCAGTGGATCACTATGACAGCCAGGTAATTAGTATTTTTGGTCAGAAATGGCTGCATATTTCTATCAGTACTGGTTTCTTGAAGAACCAGAATGTGTAGGACACTATCGAGATAGAACTTTTACAGTCTACATTCTACACTGCTGGATATGGTTAATTTGTACTTGAGCAACAGTGTGTTTACATTCTCTAATCACCCTTAAGTTGGCCATACATGGATCACATTTCAGCTGGTTCACCAGGGACAGGCCGAATTTTGATCCTTGTATGGGGAGGCTTGGTTGTACAGATGTCAATCACCCACAGATGTCAATCTACTGATCCACTTCTGATCCACTGATCAGTAGATAAGTCTCCCAGCTATCAGAATACAAATACTCGCAGGGATGATTCCTCCATGCCTTAATTTTGCTGATGGATATATCTGAGAAGAAGGAATAAAAATAAAATTAAAATGTAAGCAAAAATTGCAACTGGCTTCTCATTTACCTTAGTACCACACTCACAGGCTTATTGTACCCGTATTATTTATGTGGCCCTAGGAAGTAATATTCCCCTGTATCTAGTAGATTTGTTCAGGAGACCTGCCAAAAACATAATTTTCATTAAGGTGGTATTGTATCCTTAATTTTACCCGGTGATCATTTTATAACCTTCTACAACAGTTTATTTCCCTTTGGGATAAAGTTTTTTTGTAAATGAATAAAAGCTGGCCTTTGTAAGTACCCCTGTCAGTGGTAAATGGTTTGTCTAACCCCCCCCACTGCCACTTTTCCTGCTGAGCTTGGTCTGTTAAAGGAAATTGAAAAATAATAGACTTACTGGCTGGATCACCAGGTGAAAATGAAGGATATCCTAAAAAATGTAAACTAATGCAGCCACCACATCTAAGCATTAATAAGCTGTAGTATAATCATTTTTTGTTTTTTTGGGTTTATTTCCACTTTAATATCTATATACACTTAGTAACATTTATAGCCCTTGTAGACAGATAGAATTTCGCTCTTTGACATGACATAATGACCTGTAATAGGATGGTGACATTCTTACCAATTAAACCACACATGCAGAGATTATCTGCGAGGTGGGGTAATTAGATCTTTCTACTGGTGCATTGCTTATATACAAAATCCAGGATCACCTGTTAGAGGCCAATGAAAACAATCTCTTAATTGTGAGTGTTTTTTTCATTTCCCTGAAAGCCTTACCTTTAATAAAATAAACATAAGCATAGTATGCTATGGCCATGTGCTTGTTGTGTCCCTTTATCACACGTGAATGCATTTTTCATTTAGTACTAGTCTATCTTACATTTTAAAATGCATCCATTTCCCTGAAGACTGTAGACGAGATGTTTGTGCTGTTTCCAGGAGACACAATTAATGGTAATGTACTGTATGCATATTCAATAGTTGCTGAACTGAAAACAACTCATTTTCTAATCAGACATGGCTTCCAGGTGCACTCTATACACAACTCACATTCCCATTTTCCAAACTGGTTATAAAAACAGTTTCCTTGCTGTTTAGTTTACCAGTTCACTTAGAAATGAAATGTCTTGTAAATAATGAGGTCTATATCTTTGTATAAAAGCTTTAGTTTACACAATTTAACCACTTCAGCCCCAGAAGGTTTTATCCACTTTGTGACCAGGCCATTTTTTACGATACGCCACTGCGACGCTTTAGCTGCCAATTGCACGATGCTGTACCCAAAGAAAATTGATGTCCTTTTTTTCCCACAAATAGAGCTTTCTTTTGGTGGTATTTAATCACCTCTGCGGTTTTTATTTTTTGCGCTATAAACAGAAAAGGCTACAATTTTGAAAAAAAACAATATTTTTTACTTTCTGCTATAATACATATCCGAAAAACAATATAAAAAAAAGTATTCATAAATTTAGGCCAATATGTATTCTACATATTTTTGGTAAAAAAAAAAAATATCGCAATATGCGTATATTGATTGGTTGCCGCAAAAATGATCGCATCTACAAAATAGGGGATAGATTTATGGCATTTTTATTTATTTATTTATTACTAGTAATGACGGCGATCAGTGTTTTTTAGCGGGACTGGGACATTGTGGCGGATAAATCTGACTCCAAGTGACACTTTTTGGGAACCAGTGACCCTAACACAGGGATCAGTGCTAAAAAAATGCACTGATCCCTGTTTAAATGACACTGGCAGGGAAGGGATTAACACTAGTGGTGATCAAGGGGTTCAGTGTGTCCTAGGGAAGTGCTTTTTAACTTAAAGGGGTTGTAAAGAAAAAAAAATTATTTTTTTAAAATAACAAACATGTCATACTTACCTCCACTGTGCAGCTCGTTTTGCACAGAGTGGCCCCGAACCTGCTCTTCTGGGGTCCCTCGGCGGCTGTCTCTGCTTCCTCCCGCAGGTGCTTCTCACGTTAATGCGAGCTCCCTCGCATTGGTGAGAAGCACTGCGGGCGCGCTCCCGTGATACAGCCGGCGGCTATAGCCGCTCGCTGTATCACAAGGCCCCGCCCCCCGGCGCGCTGCGTCATTGGATGTGATTGACAGCAGCGCGAGCCAATGGCTGCGCTGCTTTCAATCCATCCACTCCAGCCAATCAGCGGCCAGGCTGAGCGGCGAAGAGGACGGCGGGGGCGAGCGCGGGATTTTTGAGGGGTCAGGTAAGTAAAACGGGGGGACTGGGGGCGCCGGCAGTGTGAGATGTTTTTTCACCTTAATGCATAGAATGCATTAAGGTGAAAAAACATTTACCTTTACACCCCCTTTAATGAGGGACAGATGCATTGCAGGAAAGCCGAGATTGTGTTTCAGCTTAGCCGAAACACTAGATCTCGCTTTCCCACACTGACAGAACAGAAGTGTGCCTTGTTTACATGGGCACACCGCTGATCCACCTCTACACTGAATGATCGGCGGGTTGTGGTGGCCATCGTGGCCGCCTGACCCACTGATTGGCTCCCACTGTCCAATCAGGGGAACGTTCCCACCCCCGAAACTGCGTACAGGTATGTGATTTTTTGCAGCCGGCCGCCCTGACGCATGCAGTATATGTACGGTGGGCAGTCTGGAAGCGGTTAAAGTATTGTTATACTTACTTGAAAAGGTACATCTTGGTCAGTCCATAAGGTTCACAAAGGAAAAGCATACAACTCACCCAAGATGCAGATACAATATAACACAAACGTTTCGAGCGCTCATGCAGCTCCTCCAAAATCTTCTTTTATTATGTCAACATAAAACACAAAAAAGCAACCTACTAATGTGTTTCAGCTCTACAGGTCTTAATCACAGTCATGATTATCAGAGTTTTGATGTAAACCCTTACATATACCCAGTGAACAGCCTCAAATGATACACAGAGATTAAACAAATCCTCCTATATAAGTTTTACATGTATATCTGCTGTCTTTAGCTTCATATACAGTTTAGAAAGTACACATCCTATTAGAATTTTTTCTTCCTGATTCACCTGTGGGTGTGGATTCTTGCCATACACTGTGAGGCAGCTGATTGGAGGAAAGGCACACACACCCTCTCCATATAGGCAGAGACTTTCAGAGCTGTGCTGTGAATAGACCAACTCTCTGCTAATCTATTTATAGGACCCAGCCTGACACAAATTCAGGCTGGTTTTATCACAGTTTACGGAGAACTTTCAGAAGTTATTTGAATATAAATAGCCTGATGCACAAAACCAATCAAAAGGACCTGTTGGGCTAAAATGCATTTGTGGGTTGCTTTCTTGTGCTTTATGCTGACACATTGAAAGAAGATTCTGGAGGAGCTGCATGAGTGCTTGAAGCATTTGTTTTACACAGACTATACAGTATATAACCACTTGACCTCCGGAAGATTTACCCCCCCTTATGATCAGGCCATTTTTGTGATATGGCACTGCGTTACTTTAACTGACAATTCCACGGTCATGCATAAATAAAATGTATATCATTTTTTACCCACAAATAGAGCTTTCTTTTGGTGGTATTTGATCACCACTGTATTTTTTATTTTTTTTGCGCTTTTCAAAAAAATCGAATCTCTTCATAAATTTAGGCCAATATGTATTCTACCACATATTTTTGGTAAAAAAAATCCCAACAAGCGTATATTGATTGTTTTGCACAAAAGTTGTAGCATCTACAAAGTATGTGTTTTTTCATTATCCAGGAGACACTCATACAAGCCCAAATTCCAGACCCTATTACCTTAAGCCACACACACGATCAGATTTTCCGCAGACAAAACCTCAGACTTTTGTCTGAAGGTGTGTGCCTGGATTTTGTCTTGCATACAAACGGCAAGGAATTGTCAGCCAACGAACACGAACATACTGACATACTATGTGGTTTTTCAGCTCTTTACCGCCACCCTTTGGGCTCCTTCTGCTAATTTCATGTTAGTAGAAGTTTGGTGAGTGTTGATTCGTGCTTTTCCTTTCACGCTTTTCATTTAGCGCTTTTCATTTAGCGATTTTCAGTTAGCGCTTTTAAGTTTGCGCTTTTCATTTCACACTTTTCATTTCATGCTTTTCAGTTAGTTTCTGAATGGCCGTTCGTCAACCAGACATGTTGCGGAATCGGAGGAGATAACGTGTTATTTATTTTTGGCCTTTAGTTATTGCTTTGACCCAAGTCCAGTCCAGGAACAGGAGGAGGAGGAGTTCTTGGACCAAAAATTGGTTGCTTTATTAATCGTGACCAATTATGTCATATGCCTTTGCTGCAGGAGCTCCAGGAGAATAATCCAGATGATTTTCGGAATTATCTCCGGAAAACGGACCCCTGCTTTCGCCAACTCTTGGCATTATTGACTCTCTATGTTAAGAAGCAGGATATATGTATGAGGCTTTTATTTTATTTTTTGATTGAATATAAATAAATGATTTGATTTGTTATATTTTCTATATTTTTGGATGCATATAATGCACTTTTTGGTTAAGTTCTATTGGCAGATAGCATGTCTAATTTTTTTTTTTTTTTTTAATGCACAATAAAAAAATTGTGGAGAATAATACTTGACTATGTGTTTTACTTCAAATGAAAGTTTGGGAGTAGGCAGTTACATTTAAAAAAATATAATGTAAAATTAACACCAACATAGTTGCATCTTTGAACTTAAAAACTACTTGATAATGTTGTTGTGGTAACTTGCCCAAAAAAATAAAATAAAAAAAAGCATAATTATATTATTCTTGATATCACTAGAAAAAAAAAACCTTTGAAAATTTGTTTGCAATAACTCCATCAGTATCCCCAGCAAAGCAGCTTCATTATTATCCCATTAAAGAAGAAGAGAATTGTGCGCTGCATTTTGAGATTTCATAATTTGCCATGTCACGAATCTTAATTCTCCATTACAAACGTAGTTTACAAGACTGGCCCCTTCTTGCTCATCCTTGCTTCTGAGCATGCATGTTTGTACTTTGGACTTTTGTCCGATGGACTTGCGTACACACTCTCGGAAAATCTGGCGACATTTGTCCGTGGAAAATTTGAAAACCTGCTATCCAACATTTGTTAGCAGAAATCCGACAACAATTGTCCGATGGAGTATACAAACGGTCGGATTTTCCTGCAACAGCCTGTCTTCATACATTTCCAGGCGGAAAATCCCATTGTGTGTACGAGGCTTTAAAGTCAGGTCACATTGCACCAGCAAAGGTTGAAAAAAAGTAGGCAATGTATGGGAACAAATATTATTTGTGCAACTGTGCTGCTCATTACTTTGGTCCTCTATAACATGTCAGTGTTACTGTAATAAGACCTGTGCTTCTCTTTTTGCAGAGCTTGTCCTGGCCCTAATAAAACAGTTTGCTTTATTACCGGTGCTTCGGAGAGTTATTGGGTCTAGTTACGGTCAGATCATCATTAGGAAGGGTTGTAGAACCCAAAGATTCCAGAATCTCATGGCGGAGTAAGTGCTATATACAGAAGATGCATCCTCATTCGTTATTTTTTATACATATACTGTATGCCACAGTTCAGATTCTATTCAGCCATGTGTGTAAACATTATTTCTCTCATTTTTTATTGTCTCTCTAGGTAAGGCTCAGAACAGCATCTGACAGCCAGTAGATAAACAGTACGCTAGAAGCTGTATCATCACACTTCCTCTATTTCTCCTGACTTCTAACTGCTGTACTATTGATTTACTAGTGTTTGAGGGTCTTGTAGCCTTTGAGAAAACAAATGGTATCATCAGCTGAGTGGAGACTAAAGGGAAAGAAACAAATGAGTATGATTAGTCCTTGGCTCAAGAAATGCTTAGTCCTTAGTCAGATTCTGACTGCTGCAAACCTCAATGAAGACAGGTAGTATGTAGCCTTGTTTAAGGTAGTCAATATATCCCAGTTTTGTAAATGTTCACTTTGCGAGGTGTATGTTCACTAAACTTAGTAAATAAACTCAAACAGTGTTCACTTTGAATGCCCATGCTTGTATATGATTGAATTATTAAAGTGAACATAGAGTCACCTTATTTATCAAGCTTGGTGAACATACACTGAACAAGGTGAACATGCTCTATTAATTAACCCCAGTATTAGAAAATGGTAGAAACAAAAGACTTTCTAAATTTGTTTTGCCCATCTCTAGATTCTGAATAATAAATAAATGCTGTTGGTATAACTTCTATAACTTAGAGAACATGTATTTGGCATATAAAATTGCCCTGTGTTTAAGGTGCTTAATGTTATTCATTTTAAGCCATATTGTTTTCCGTTCTGCTAATGCATTTGGATGTTTACAAATCCAAATTATTAGTCACAGAGGCTTGAAATAGCAAGATCACGCTTCCTTGGAGAGCACATTCCTAATGACTATCCAACTGGTTGATTATGTAAGAAAACTTATCAAGGGAATAAACTCAACGTACTTAAGAATAGATTGATCATACCAAGCACCACATCATTCATTACATTTATTTAAACGAAGAAACTAAGAGCTACCTTTAGACAAGTCTTTTGGTAGTATAATGAAAGAGGCATTGGAAGTAGAAAAAGTACATTGTACAGCACTTAAAATATATGGTGGAAATGAAAAAACTTTACAGAAGAATCCAGGTATCAGCATGTTATACCACACATAGGCTTAGTGCTTTCACACTGGAGAGGTGCGCTTGCAGGACGAGAAAAAAAGTAGTGCAAACAGCATCTTAGGGGAACCCCAAAACAATAGCCCCAGAACAATATTTTACAGTGCCATAATAATATCTGTCACCATCATAATATTATGTGAAATAAAATGATTTGACTGCAAGCATATTATTTATCAAAACCAGCAACATAAAAATATCTCTAAGAAACATCAATATATATTTAATTACTATAATGATAACCACCTAGTAATATACCTGAGGACCAGAAATATATCTTGCTGTACAAAAGGGAGGAGCTTCATGTTTGAGTCGAACCCATGCTCGACTCGAACATTGTCTGTTCGTCTGTTTGGCGAATTCCGAACATTATGGGCCGTAGTACACGCCCCACACTATATAAGGCCGCCTGCGCCTTGTGTAGTGCGTTGTGGCAGCGGAGAGAGATAGACGGAGAGACAGTGTGATTTAATTTCATTTGAAGCTGTTGCAAATATAGTCAGTGTATTGTGTCATCTACACAGTGTACACCTAAAGCTACCCCAATTGCTGGTGTTCTGCTGATCATATCCGCAGGCAGCTGTAGCAATTACAGTTGGTGTATTGTGCCATCTGCACAGTGTATGCCTAAAGCCAGCTCAATTTCTGGTGTTCTGCTGATCCTATCCGCAGGCAGCTGTAGTAATTACAGTCGGTGTATTGTGCCATCTGCACAGTGTACGCCTAAAGCCACCTCAATTGCTGGTGCTCTGCTGATCCTATCCGCAGGCAGCTGTAGCAATTACAGTAGATGTATTGTGCCATATGCACAGTGTACGCCTAAAGTTACCCCAATTTCTGGTGTTCTATTGATCCTATCCGCAGGCAGCTGTAGCAATTATAGTCGGTGTATTGTGCCATCTGCACAGTGTACACCTAAAGCTACCCCAATTGCTGGTGTTCTGCTGATCCTATCCGCAGGCAGATGTAGCAATTACAGTTGGTGTATTGTGCCATCTGCACAGTGTACGCCTAAAGCTACCCCAATTACTGGTGTTCTGCTCATCATATCCACAGGCAGCTGTTGCAATTACAGTTGGTGTATTGTGCCATCTGCACAGTGTATGCCTAAAGTTACCCCAATTGCTGGTGTTCTGCTGATCCTATCCGCAGGCAGCTGTAGCAATTACAGTCGGTGTATTGTGCCATCTGCACAGTGTATGTCTAAAGCTACCCCAATTGCTGGTGTTCTGCTGATCCTATACCGCAACAAGCAGAAAAATGTGTAGCGCTAAGGCTTGTAATAGCCATGTGAAAAATAAGTAAATGATCACAAAGTGAACATTAATGTGCAATGTGCAGATGGCACAATACACCAACTATAATTTCTACAGCTGCCTGCAGATATGATCAGCAGAACACCAGCAATTGGGACCTCGTCATCATACCTAAAGACAACCATCCACTCATGCGCATTTGACCCACTGCCATATGGTATGTGTGTCCACCTCTGCTGGTAAGAGTACCTCATTGAGTGTTTTAAGCATTGATGTTCTCTGTGTCACAAGTATTACATCCTTGTGTAGTCATCATCTCCTAGACACCACGGTTGATCCTCATTCGGATTTAAATCCTTCAAATTGACTCACATTTACCAGTTTTACATTGGTTATTGGACTTTCATCTGCACATTGCTGTTCACTTTGTGATTTTTACTTATTTTTCACATGGCTATTACAAGCCTTAGCGCTACACATTTTTCTGCTTGTATCTGTATGACTTTGTTTGTTTGAGTGTTAGCTGCTATAGAAATGTACTTTTCTTTTTTGTGTATATCACCCCCATTTATTAGGTTTAGCGCGGTGTTATCCCCCCTTTTTTGAGCCTATACCACAGGCAGCTGCAGTAATTACAGTCGGTGTACTGTGTTATCTGCACAGTGTGCACGTAAAGCTACCCCAATTGCTGGTGTTCTTCTGATCCTATACCACAGGCAGGCAGCTGCAGTAATTACAGTCGGTGTATTGTGCCATCTGCACAATTTGTGCCTAAAGCTACCCTAATTGCTGGTGTTCTGCTGATCCTATACCGCAGGCAGCTGTAGTAATTACAGTTGGTGTACTGTGTACTCTGCACAGTGTGCACATAAAGCTACCCCAATTGCTGGTGTTCTCATACTAATAGTATTACAGGCAGGCAGTTGATTCTGCTAGCTGCAGTATATCAGGATATACGTCCCAGCTTTGTGCAGCTACATGTCCCTGGAGGCCATTAGTATGTCTGGAAGGCCAACAAGGAGAGGCAGACAGTCACGAGCCAATAAAAGAGGGCAAACAGGCTCTGTATCTAGAGGCAACAGTGCTGGTCATCAGCACGTGGCCATGGGACACGCTTGTCCTTATTTTCGGCAACATGCCGAAGACTTTGCAGAGTGGATGACCAAGCCGTCCTCATCCTCTCTCACCCAGGTTCAGGGTACTGGCAAAGCAGCTGCCAATGCGGCCTCTTCCCTCATCTCAATGGCATCAGTCACTCCTTCCCAACCCCACCATGTCCTCCTCAGGAGTCCCCCGAACTGTTTGAGCACAGTGTTGGGTACATGCTCCATGAGGATACCCAGCGTTTTGAAGGTTCTGATGATGATACCCAGCTAGAGGAAGGCAGTAACGTGAACCCAGAGAGAGGGCATGCCCAAGAAGGACAGCAATCTGGCAGTCATGTTCCCCCAGCTGCAGCATACTGGCAGGTTTGCTCCACTGATGAGGAGGGAGGAGATGATGAGGTCACTGACTCCACGTGGGTGCCTGATAGGCGAGAGGAGGACGAGGAGGCACATCTCCAACGAGGCAGGATGCCCTCCAGGGGCCAGCTTAAGGGCAGCACACCGCAGAACACCGCAGAGCTCCGCATGTGCAGGGCGCTGCCTCTGTGCGTTATTCTAAAAGTTCTTTGGTGTGGGCCTTTTTTGAGACGAGTGCATCAGATCGCACCGCTGCTATTTGCAACATATGTCTCAAGCATATCTCGCGTGGCCAAAACATCAGTCGCTTGGGCACCACATGCCCATATGTCGACCTGCCATGAAGTTCGTTGTCAAGCGTACCTAAAAGACCCACACCAAAGAACAAAGCAGACCTCTCCTTGCTCCTCATCAGCTGGGATCTCCAACCCCACTATACCTTCAGTCCTCTCTGAAACCTGCACTGAGAGGAATTAAGGTGTAGAATTAGGTGTGTCACAGCCAAGTACTTGCGGGCACTCTGCTATCGGTACACAGACGTCCGATTGTACCAGGCAAATGTCCCTGCCCCAGCTGCTGCACTGTCAAAAGAAGTTCACTCCCAGCCATCCACATGCCCAGCGGTTGAATGCTAGCTTGGATAAATTGCTAGCACTTCAACTGCTGTCCTTTCAGTTGGTAGAATCTGCCCCCTTCCGTCAGTTTGTGCAATGTGCGGTTCCTCAGTGGCAGGTTCCCAAACGCCACTTTTTCGCACGGAAGGCAATTCCAGCCCTCTACTGGCATGTCTTGGCCTCGCTGGACAGGTCAGCGGTGAGGTTCATATTACCGCTGAGTCATGGTACAGCAGGCATGGACAGCGACGTTACCTATCTTTCACGGTGAATTGGGTGACTCTACTGGCAACTGGGAAGGATGCAGGACAAGGTTCAGTAGTGTTGGAGGTTGTTCTGCCACCACGCCTCCAAAATGCTACTACTGGTGATTCTGACACCAGTAGTACTCCACCCCCTCCTCTTCTTCTTCCTCCATGGCCTCTTCCTGTACGTTGACCTCGGAAACCAGCGGTGCTCCGTAGGCGTTCAAGGGGCTAAACAAGTACGCAGACAAAAAGATGCCATGCTGTGCTTGCGCTGATGTGCTTGGGGGACAGGAGCCACACTGGGGCAGAGATTCTGTCAGCTCTGCAGGGGCAGACTGAGAGGTGGTTGACGCCACACCAGCTTAAGCCATGAATGGTGGTTTGTGACAATGGCACCAACATCCTCTCGGCCCTCTGACAGGGACAACTGACCCATGTGCCCTGTCTGGCTCACGTCCTTAACTTGGTGGTGCAGCGGTTCTTGGGCAGGTACCCGGGCTTACAGGATGTCCTGAGGCAGGCCAGGAAAGTCTGTGTGCATTTTCGCCGGTCATATAATGCCAGTGCTCAGCTGGCTGACCTCCAAAAGGAATTGAACCTGCCCAAGAACCGCCTAATCTGTGACATGCCCACCAGGTGGAACTCAACGTCTGCCATGCTTCAGTGGCTGCACACGCAGCAGAGGGTCATCAATGAGTACCTGTGCGACTACGGCACCAGGACAGGGTCAGGGGAGCTTGTTTTTGTTTCCCCACACCAGTGGGCCATGATCAGGGATGCATGCACTGTCCTGTCACCATTTGAGGCCATGAGGATGGTGAGCAGTGACAGTACATGCATCAGTGACACTGTCCCTCTTGTCCACCTGTTGGAGCACACGCTGCGTGGAATAATGGACAGGGCACTTGAGGCAGAACAGAGGCAAGAAGAGGAGGACTTCCTTGCCTCTCAAGGCCCCCTTTATCTCCAACCAGACCATAGCCAGGAAGGGATCACATGGCCCCTACGGTAGGTTCATAGTGAACTCTGACCAGGACATAGACAGGAAAGGATTACATGGCCCCTTTGGTAGATCACATTAGGTCCATAGTGATCTTTGACCAGGAAATAGCCAGGCAGGGATCACATGTTTCCTATAGAATCTATAGAAGATCACATGGACCCTATGTTAGGTCCATAGTGATCTCCGATCAGGACATAGCCAGGCAGGGATCACATGTACCCTATGGTAGATTCATAGTGATCTCCGACCAGGACATAGACAGGAAGGGATCACATGGCCCCTGTGTTAGGTATTGGCATTTATGTTGATTTTTAAAGTGTGTCAGCTTTAACCATTTCCTGCTCACACCCAGGAAAAGTGACCTTGTCTTAACAGTGTATCATGGGCACAAGCCTTCCCCCAGGGAAATTGTCCTACTCTCCCTTGCATGTTGAAACAACAGCAGGGTGACCTATATAGGCTCAGCAGGTACCTGCCAGCAGTCCTCTGTACAGCTGCTTTAGGCCCTAAACCAACAGACCCTGCTATGACCCCCATACAGAGGTTAAGAGTAGGAGGAGTATTTGCCAGGAATGGCTTTTGACAGTACTCAAGAGTCAAAAGAAGATATTTGCACATCTCCTTTAAAGTTTGACAGCATTGTGATTGTAAACGATCACCTTGTAAAACAACCCATTCAGTTTAAAATAGAGATGACAGGCAAAACATGAGTGTATAGATATTAGAAAATATTATACATACCCTTTTTTCCTTTTTTATAAGTGATCACATTCCCTCTGTCCTAAGCTACGTGATTGCTGGGGGAGGAGAAGCAGCAGCACACTGAGCTTCCCAGTGAATGGTTGTGCAGCAGGGGCGTGTCAGGGCAAATGATCATTGGAGGATGAATTCCCAGAATAGCTAGAGAACTGACCATGGTGTGTTCTCCTGCTTAGTGTGGTCAGTTTTAATAGGAAAGCAAGGGGACTAGTAGGAACACTAGGGATTTCACATAAAGGAAGCAATACAAAGAGAACAGGATACGTTCTCATACTAGTACATGGTACAGCAGGGGCATATTAGGAATATGAAGCATTGGGGTAACAAATGCTTTAAGTTACAGATAGTCCAGCATAGTACAGAGAAATATGGAGTGAGGGGAGATGAGAGGCCTGCTACCCTGTTTCCCCTAAAATAAGACCTAGCATGAGTGTCGGTGATGGCTGCAATATAAGCCCTACCCCCCAAATAAACCCCACCCTCTTTCCCCAAAAATAAGCCCTACCCTGAGAATAAGACATAGAAGGACTTTAACTAGGGCTTATTTGGGGGGTAGGGCTTATATTGCAGCCAACGTCGACAATCACGCTAGGTCTTATTTTAGGGGAAACAGGGTAGTAAAAGGAGGGGTCTCTCAGAGTCCAGGATCTTAAAACATGGGAATGAGAGTAGTCCCATAAAATAAATTAACTGCTCCCACTGCTCTAGGCTTCCCCCCCATGGGGAAACTAAAAGAATAAGGCCTAACTGCCTACATGTTGACCTGGTCTGGTCCACCCACAGAGAAAACCCAGAAATCATCTTATTGTGTCAACTAACTGAGGAAATGTACTGTCTTTGTAATATATCCTTACCCAGGGTATCCTCCACCTAGTAGGTGCAGGGCTGGAACATAACCCTAACAACTTCTGAGTCTTCCCAGACTCCTGACTCTGGGCACATCTAGTGGCTTAAAAGAGAATTACAATTGGCCACCTCTGCACCCCACCCTACATAACTACTAGGTTATGGATACTTATCTGACTTGATACTGTCACGTATCAGATAAGACCAGAACTGTGTGGACTGCAACAGAGGAAACCCAAACGTGTATAAGTGAAATATGATTTATTAAAGAAAGTGAATAATATGAATACAACCACACAGTGCAATAAACCAACCAACAAAGACCCCCAAACAACAACAGACAGATATGTACAATAAATGGGAAATGCAATTCCCGTAAACGATAGGCAGGCCAGGGTCATACACAGAGGATCAGCAAATAAACAAGGGCAGTCCAGAATCAGAGTCACAAGCCAGGCCAAGGTCATACACGGGGAGATCAGCAAATGGGGTAAGGAACACAGGACAGGGAGAGGATGGATGGATCAGACTTCAGGACAGGAATAATGGTAACAGGTGGGACAGGGTTGGGACCAGGACAGGGAAACAGGATCAGAGCCACGGGTCACAGGTTCAGGGTACAGGAACAGGTTCAGAATCGCAAGCAGCAGGTCAGGGCACAAGGAACAATACTGAGGCAAACATATGACTGCTTGCCAGCTATTTATAGGCCTGTGATTGGCCTCAAGTGACACCTGATTGCAGGAGGTGCTGCCTGCTCCATACTGCCAGGATCCATCCGCTGGTGGACGCCAGTACTGCGGCCCAAAGATGATATAGCATCAGCAGGGAAAAGCTCTCCTGACAGCTCAAAACTGACAGGAGACACCTGCTGGTGGACCTCAGTACTGCACGCCAAGAGACAGATATTATCAGCGGATGGAACATTTCCTGACAGTACCCCCCCTCAAAGGAGCGGCCTCCGGACGCTCCAACTAGCTGCTGCTGGGACAAGTCCATGGCATCAAGCTGGGTAACAGGCAGAGTCATAACAGGTTTAGCAGCAGGCACATCAAGCGAGGCAGCGGGTACATCAAGCTGGGCAGAGGGCACAGGCACTTCAAGCTGGTGCAAAGGGCACCGCAGGCTGGACAGCGGGCACCGGCACTTCAGGCTGGACAGCGGGCACCGGCACTTCAGGCCGGGAGGCAGGCACATCAGACCGGGAGGCTGCAGGGCAGGCACTGGGACGGCAGGCTGGAAGGCGTCGGGCTGGCAGGCCGGGACATCAGACTGGAAGGCGTCGGGCTGGCAGGCCGGGACATCAGACTGGAAGGCGTCGGGCTGGCAGGCCGGGACATCAGACTGGAAGGCGTCGGGCTGGCAGGCCGGGACATCAGACTGGAAGGCGTCGGGCTGGCAGGCCGGGACATCAGACTGGAAGGCGTCGGGCTGGCAGGCCGGGACATCAGACTGGAAGGCGTCGGGCTGGCAGGCCGGGACATCAGACTGGAAGGCGTCGGGCTGGCAGGCCGGGACATCAGACTGGAAGGCGTCGGGCTGGCAGGCCGGGACATCAGACTGGAAGGCGTCGGGCTGGCAGGCCGGGACATCAGACTGGAAGGCGTCGGGCTGGCAGGCCGGGACATCAGACTGGAAGGCGTCGGGCTGGCAGGCCGGGACATCAGACTGGAAGGCGTCGGGCTGGCAGGCCGGGACATCAGACTGGAAGGCGTCGGGCTGGCAGGCCGGGACATCAGACTGGAAGGCGTCGGGCTGGCAGGCCGGGACATCAGACTGGAAGGCGTCGGGCTGGCAGGCCGGGACATCAGACTGGAAGGCGTCGGGCTGGCAGGCCGGGACATCAGACTGGAAGGCGTCAGGCTGGCAGGCCGGGACATCAGACTGGAAGGCGTCAGGCTGGCAGGCCGGGACATCAGACTGGAAGGCGTCAGGCTGGCAGGCCGGGACATCAGACTGGAAGACGTCAGGCTGGCAGGCCGGGACATCAGACTGGAAGGCGTCAGGCTGGCAGGCCGGGACATCAGACTGGAAGGCGTCAGGCTGGCAGGCCGGGACATCAGACTGGAAGGCGTCAGGCTGGCAGGCCGGGACATCAGACTGGAAGGCGTCAGGCCGGGACATCAGACTGGAAGGCGTCAGGCTGGCAGGCCGGGACATCAGGCTGGAAGGCGTCAGGCTGGCAGGCCGGGACATCAGGCTGGAAGGCGTCAGGCTGGCAGGCCGGGACATCAGGCTGGAAGGCGTCAGGCTGGCAGGCCGGGACATCAGACTGGAAGGCGTCAGGCTGGCAGGCCGGGACATCAGACTGGAAGGCGTCAGGCTGGCAGGCCGGGACATCAGACTGGAAGGCGTCAGGCCGGGACATCAGACTGGAAGGCGTTAGGCTGGCAGGCCGGGACATCAGGCTGGAAGGCGTCAGGCTGGCAGGCCGGGACATCAGGCTGGAAGGCGTCAGGCTGGCAGGCCGGGACATCAGGCTGGAAGGCGTCAGGCTGGCAGGCCGGGACATCAGACTGGAAGGCGTCAGGCCGGGACATCAGGCTGGAAGGCGTCAGGCTGGCAGGCCGGGACATCAGGCTGGAAGGCGTCAGGCTGGCAGGCCGGGACATCAGGCTGGAAGGCGTCAGGCTGGCAGGCCGGGACATCAGGCTGGAAGGCGTCAGGCCGGGACATCAGACTGGAAGGCGTCAGGCTGGCAGGCCAGGACATCAGGCTGGAAGGCGTCAGGCTGGCAGGCCGGGACATCAGGCTGGAAGGCGTCAGGCCGGGACATCAGGCTGGAAGGCGTCAGGCTGGCAGGCCGGGACATCAGGCTGGAAGGCGTCAGGCTGGCAGGCCGGGACATCAGGCTGGAAGGCGTCAGGCTGGCAGGCCGGGACATCAGGCTGGAAGGCGTCAGGCTGGCAGGCCGGGACATCAGACTGGAAGGCGTCAGGCCGGGACATCAGGCTGGAAGGCGTCAGGCTGGCAGGCCGGGACATCAGGCTGGAAGGCGTCAGGCTGGCAGGCCGGGACATCAGGCTGGAAGGCGTCAGGCTGGCAGGCCGGGACATCAGGCTGGAAGGCGTCAGGCTGGCAGGCCGGGACATCAGGCTGGAAGGCGTCAGGCTGGCAGGCCGGGACATCAGGCTGGAAGGCGTCAGGCTGGCAGGCCGGGACATCAGGCTGGAAGGCGTCAGGCTGGCAGGCCGGGACATCAGGCTGGCAGGCCGGGACATCAGGCTGGAAGGCCGGGACATCAGGCTGGAAGGCGTCAGGCTGGAAGGCCGGGACATCAGGCTGGAAGGCGTCAGGCTGGAAGGCCGGGACATCAGGCTGGAAGGCGTCAGGCTGGAACATCAGGCTGGAAGGCGTCAGGCTGGAAGGCCGGGACATCAGGCTGGAAGGCGTCAGGCCGGGACATCAGGCTGGAAGGCGTCAGGCCGGAAGGCCGGGACATCAGGCTGGAAGGCGTCAGGCCGGAAGGCCGGGACATCAGGCTGGAAGGCGTCAGGCCGGAAGGCCGGGACATCAGGCTGGAAGGCGTCAGGCCGGAAGGCCGGGACATCAGGCTGGAAGGCGTCAGGCTGGAAGGCCGGGACATCAGGCTGGAAGGCGTCAGGCTGGAAGGCCGGGACATCAGGCTGGAAGGCGTCAGGCTGGAAGGCCGGGACATCAGGCTGGAAGGCGTCAGGCTGGAAGGCCGGGACATCAGGCTGGAAGGCGTCAGGCTGGAAGGCCGGGACATCAGGCTGGAAGGCGTCAGGCTGGAAGGCCGGGACATCAGGCTGGAAGGCGTCAGGCTGGAAGGCCGGGACATCAGGCTGGAAGGCGTCAGGCTGGATAGCTGGCAGATGATTGGCAGAATCAGGAGGGTGATCAGGTTCGGCTGGCATGCAGGCAGACTGGAGCAGGTTGGTTGGTGCGGAGGCAGGTTGCGTTACTGGCAGGATCAAATGGGTAGGAAAGAACTTCCGTCTCTTTTTAGATTTAGCTACTGAAGGCCTGTAGGTAGCTGCAGATCTATAGGTAGGGGATGAAGCAGACTGGAGAGAAGGGTTGGAATATGGCAGGGAAGAGGTAACAGTGGCTGGGGGAAGTTCTTGAGGGATAGTGGGCCGTAGTAAAGAGGCCGTTGGATTAAAGGCAGGATATGTGCAGCAGGAAGAAACAGGGTATTGATATTTGGTGGGAAGTAGAGTATATTGGGCTGAAACTGAGGTTGCCATAGGTGATGGAGGAAGAGACTCTTGGGCAGGCGGGTGTTTGGTAGCAGAGAGGGTTAGTTGTGGGCTGGCTGTGGCTGATTGCAAAATACCAGACCATGCTAAAAGTAGTGGTTGTACAAACTGCGGGTTACATACTGCCTGCCTAACAAGGGATTGTACGGAATCAACACATTCTATTATCATCTGTTGGGAACAGGCTGTGTAATGCTCAAAAAAGTAAGAGGAATCATCTTCCAGAAGCCATACCAGTGATGCGACTTGATTAATACTGAAGGGGGGAGAAAAATCATCCTGGCCCTCTGGGATGCAGGGCAGGGCCAGCTCTGTGCAGATTTTAATTAACGGCTGAACATCCCCAAACAACATACAGCCCTGATCAACCCAGGAATGAGCTAAACGAATGGTTTCCAACAGCTGATCACTGGTCCACCCTTTCAGTGTCTGGCGGAGATAGTCACCACTCTCAGACGCCAACAAAGCATAATAACGAATCACTTCTAAATTCATTTCAGTAAGCAACCTGAACCAAGATGGTTCCTCTGTGTAGCCACTTCTGGTCAGGGATGGCCTCGGTATTCTGTCACGTATCAGATAAGACCAGAACTGTGTGGACTGCAACAGAGGAAACCCAAACGTGTATAAGTGAAATATGATTTATTAAAGAAAGTGAATAATATGAATACAACCACACAGTGCAATAAACCAACCAACAAAGACCCCCAAACAACAACAGACAGATATGTACAATAAATGGGAAATGCAAGTACCGTAAACGATAGGCAGGCCAGGGTCATACACAGAGGATCAGCAAATAAACAAGGGCAGTCCAGAATCAGAGTCACAAGCCAGGCCAAGGTCATACACGGGGAGATCAGCAAATGGGGTAAGGAACACAGGACAGGGAGAGGATGGATGGATCAGACTTCAGGACAGGAATAATGGTAACAGGTGGGACAGGGTTGGGACCAGGACAGGGAAACAGGATCAGAGCCACGGGTCACAGGTTCAGGTTCAGGGTACAGGAACAGGAACAGGAACAGGAACAGGAACAGGAACAGGAACAGGAACAGGAACAGGTTCAGAATCGCAAGCAGCAGGTCAGGGCACAAGGAACAATACCGAGGCAAACATATGACTGCTTGCCAGCTATTTATAGGCCTGTGATTGGCCTCAAGTGACACCTGATTGCAGGAGGTGCTGCCTGCTCCATACTGCCAGGATCCATCCGCTGGTGGACGCCAGTACTGCGGCCCAAAGATGATATAGCATCAGCAGGGAAAAGCTCTCCTGACAGCTCAAAACTGACAGGAGACACCTGCTGGTGGACCTCAGTACTGCACGCCAAGAGACCGATATTATCAGCGGATGGAACATTTCCTGACAGATACACTTGACTGAAGAGGGTCACAGGTGAACTGAGTAGGAACTGCTTTCTGAACCTAGGAAGAGTGTTCTTTAGCCAGGGTATAGACAGGTGCAGTCTACTTTCTCCACTGAAGGTGGTACTCTTCTGCTGCAGCACTGCAGTTGGAAGGGAAGTCAAGAGAAACACAGTTCCTCTACGGTTTCCTGGGTCATTGGGGAAGCTATCCAATTGGATGCTGCCGCCCCATGTGACTCTAGTAGCCATCTTGGTTCAGGCAGAGCGTATCTAAAGGATAAGTTCACCTTTCATAACATGTTACATGTTACACCCATATTCGGGGTGTAAAATGTAACATGTTATGAGTACACCAGCCACTGCATCTCACGCTCCCCCTGCTGTGACAGCTAGCATTTATTATTTTTTGTGAAAAGGTGAACTTATCCTTTAAGGCCCTGGCTCCCAGGGTTGGTGCACATTTTGCGAGTTGGTAGAGTAGGGACAGGTTACCCGCCTAGTAGGTACAGAACTAGTGGCAGGGAAGGGTTCCTGATGAGGAGGGAAAATGTAGGGCTCGCAACTTCTCTGGACATATTCCTGCTTGGGCATGAGATGGCCGGGCTGAATTCTGCTCCTTTCCACAAGCGCTGTTAGTTTGGCTGAAACCTTCTCTCTACATGCTGTTGGATCTGTTGGATCTGTGAGTGTTCCAGGTTTGGCTGTTTTCCCACTGGGTTTATTTTGAACTGTCTTTGCAATATTTCAATAGAACTTCCTTCATCGCACTTGGACTGTGTGTGTTATTGTCGCTGCACCGCGCTTCACCTCACCTGCAAGGCACTGTTTACAGAGTGACAGAAGTCAGATTCAGGAACAATGAACACCATGTCTGCTCTCAAAGGGTAATAGATTTATTTGATTGTCCTCTTTCAATTGGCAGCTATTTCAAAGGTTGCTCTCATAGTACCTTATATGATTCAGTACCTCCATCTTATCATTTTGTGCTTATGGGGTATACTGCATCCCTCAGACCCTCTCTCCAATTAAGGAACTGCAATAAATGGTAAAAAGACACTTTACTACAGGTGTGATCAGGGCCGGGACAAGGGGTGGGCAGGAGGGACGGCTGCCCCTGGCGCAATGGTCTATTGCAGGGGTAGGGGGCACCCTGACCCTAACCCTAAGGGAAAGGGGGGCACAGTTTGGCATCTTTGCCCTGGGCGCTGGGTGACCTTGTCCCGGCACTGGGTGTGATGGTGAGCTATTGGCTCTAGTTAAAGAGCAGGTATCCAAAGGACAGGAGGAGTAACAGAACCCACGTATTTAAATTTACTCTCTCAAAGTCATTATATCTGTTTGGTAAGTGCAAAAAAAGTAGCTGTTGATCCTGACCGAAAACTTGTAAACTGATAAACCTGATGTGCTCTAAACTTTTCTGCACTCTTATCTTTTACCATTGTTTGCAGCCTCTGTGGATTACAGAACACTTTCTCTTTATGGTATGAAGAAAGGGCTAGGGATGGTGTTCTGCAGTCCTGTACTAGGGTGACAACACTGATCATACACAGGTATAGTATAGTATGTAGGTAGGTATAGGTATAGTAGGTATAGTATAGTAGGTATAGTATGGTAAATGTTGTCACTGGAGGACAGGAAGGGGTTGATTTAATAGATTGTGCACTTTGCAAGTGTGGTTGCCATAATTTTTCTCAGAATACCCAATCAGGTGCAAGGAAAATATAAAACAGCACTTTGCTTGCACGTGATTGGATGATGGAAATAAGTAGAGTTTAACCACATGCACTTGCAAAGTGCTAAATATTTGCCTTTAGTAAATCAACCCCTTATGCCACGTACACACGACTGGACATTTTGACAGCAAAGGTCCGACGGAACGAGTCCGTCGGACAATTCGATCGTGTGTGGGCTCCATCGGACCTTTGCTTGCCAAAAATCCGGCAGACTTTAGAAATAGAACATGTTTTAAATTTTCCCACCAGAACTCCGCCGGACCGAGAAATCCGCTCGTCTGTATGCTGGTCCGACGGACAAAAGCCGACGCTAGGACAGCTATTGGCTACTGGCTATGAACTTCCTTATTCTAGTCCGGACATACGTCATCACGTTCGCATCCGTCGGACTTTGGTGTGATTGTGTGTGGCCAAGTCCGTTCATTCGAAAGTCCGTCAGAAAGACCGTCGGACCTAGTCCCTCGAAAAGTCCGGACGTGTGTACGCAGCATAAGTGTTTTAATGGCAGGAACTCCAGGATAAAATAAAGGAAAAGAAGCCTAAAAAAAAAAAAACAATGCAGCCACTACATCTGAAAACTGTTTAGCTGCTATACATTACATTTTTGTTCTTGGATTTAGAAACACTTTACATTTGTTTTGAGGTTAATGTTTTAAATCAGAAATTCAAGTTCTATATTAATGGTACCACAAAAATGATAAAACCAAAAAAAGACAGAAGCGAGATGTGCTAAAATTACAATTTAACACATTTAATTGTGTCCCATCCAAGAAACTGTCACCTATTTCTATTTATAAATTTGTTAGCCATCTGCTCAGATGGCTTTATTAATTTTGGTAAAATGCAATATTGTAATTACAGTATATGACAAGATAATAATGCTGCTAAATGCCTGGGGCGGGAGCTGGTAGAGATGATAAAACACTGTCTGTGAAGCTTTGAGAAATATATTGGCACTTTTTACATTGAGATTAAGCTATATAACATATGTTTCAAGGTTAATTTGCTTGATTTAGCCCAGTTATATGGCACTGTTTGTAATTGTTAACACTGTGGACTTTTAAAGAGCTAGACTATTTATTTTTCTCTCATAGAGAAATGGAAATTATCAGTGGAAATGTGTTTTACGAAGAGTACTGTAGACTCAATAATAGTCTGTAGTAATGAACTTCTGGTTGGGGTTGACCATGAGTTTGATCTGAATCTAAGCTGTTCGCAGTTCTTTGAACAGGTACAACTGAATTTGGCCAGTTTGTTTGCTTACCCAATCTTCTGGCTGACATGGCATACAGTAATTCATTTAGTGACAGAATTACTACTGCCACTACTACTTCCAGCCGTCTGCCTGTCGGCTTGTTTCAAATTGTAAACAACTGTACAACCTGTAAACAACCATGATCACATTTGGTGAATGGGGTCAGTCAGGTTCCCTGAGTGTCTGGTGATAAGAGTCTAGTGAGAGAGGCAGGAGTGCACAAGTTGTCGTATTTGATTCATTCATTGTGATCGACAATGGATCTACAATAATGGACAAAGGGATTGGCATTAGACTTACCACCCAAGGGCTCCTTCACACGGACGTGTACGTGTACCGAGCCCGCTCTGCTCACTGAGCAGGCAGATGACAAGTCTGTCTCTGCACACTGTGCAGGGACCGACCTGTCAAAGCGCTGCTCTCCCCTATGGAGGATCAGATGAAGACAGACCGTAGGGTTCGTCGTCACCCGATCCGATCCGCAGACAGATGGAAAAGTAGGTTTTTCCTCCGTCACACTTTTTCAGATCGGAGCAGGTCGGATGTCAGCGGTCATGTCACCACTGACATCCATCCCTCCATAGACCTCTATGAAGTGTCCGTTCAGGTCTACCTAAAAAACTGACAGGCGGACCTGAACGGTCCGTCCGTGTGAAAGGGGCCTAAGGGGACTTTTAGATTTTGATACATCCCCCGAGAAACTTCCACATCCACTGGGGCAGAGATGTAGGGATGAGACTCTTGCCCCCATCAAGATAAGGAAAACATAAGAAATGCTTTGCCAGGGAGGAAAGGGGACCCTGGAAGGTACTCTCTCCTTGTTGAGGACTTATGGCTTAGCATTGTTCTGGAAGGGGGTAAAGAGTGTGCTTGCTGGCCCTCCATTTCCTGGCCAGCCAGGTTGTATGCCCAGATAAGGGGTTGGTATAGATTTTGGGAAGAGCCTCCACATCATTAAAAAAGCATAATTAAAAAAAAGAGGGAAAAGAGGAAAGAGGGAAGCAGAGTAAGAGAGTGGGAAATAATGTGAGGGGCTTCTGAGCCCCCTGAGATTGATATGATGAAGATCAATGCACTGTTTGACTCCCATAATTTGTACACACAGCTGTGAGTCACTGCTCCATTGCTTGTTTCCTCGTTGCTAATAGATTGAAAAACTGTCTGACAGCAACCATCATTCAAATTCCTTGACCTGCCCCGGGCCTGCAACTTAAGGGAGAAGTAATAAATTATGTGCAACCCTTCTACCCCTCATTGGGACCCTATACCTGCATACCTCCCAACTGTCCCTGATTTTGAAGGACTGTCCCTGATTTGGAACAAATTATCCTTTAAGGGGGGGCATGACAGGGAGCGTGCCCTATGCCTCTGTCCCTCTTTCCTGCTCATTTGTCCCTCATTTTGGTCTGATCTATATAGTTGTATATAAAATGCACTATTAATCTTTCAAAAAGTGTTTCCCAGTGCTAAACCTTTCATCTAATTTCTAAATTGGTGCATTTGTAAATGTCAAAAGCCAATATAATGGAATAATAGTGATAAACAAAAGCAATTTTAGGTTTAAATAATAATGTTTTGTATAATTCTGCTTTAAGAGGGGCGTGACAGGGGGTGTGTCCTATGCCTACATACTTTTGATAATAGGTGTCCCTCATTCACATCTCAGAAAGTTGGGAGGTATGTACCTGGTGAATGGTATTTGTTTACCTAAAACACAAGAGTAAATAAAAAATCTCCCTATTTGATAAGTGACCAGTATAGTGTAAGCGATTGTACTATGGTAATTGCAAAGGGTTTATACCTAATAATGATAGCTTTCAGTTTATGAATTCTTTTTTTATTTTAAAAGCCCTTTTTCACAAAAAAACATATTTTTCCATGCAGACCTGGCTGTCCAGCGTACAATGGGGCAAATTATTTTACTGATGGAGAAGTCAGATGGTCTGAACATTTTTCTTCAAGGAAAAAAAAACTTAAATGGCTTAAAAAAATGGACTGCGTATACTTAGTTATTTGAGTGTCTAATTGCTTAGGAGACAATATATTTAAATTCATATAATATATTAAATTCATATAATATATATATATATATATATATATATATATATATATATATATATATATATATATATATATATATATATATATATATATATATATATATATATATAAAGGGTTTTACTTAATATTACAATATGCATTATTTTTTTTGGTATTTAAACCCATACTAAACCCCCAAACTTATTTGAATAATCAAATGTTTGTATAATTATTACATACATATCTTTATATTCACAGTTTATATATTAATTAGCTTTCTTATGTTGTTAATATTCTATACTATATACTGTTATTATTTATGTCATTGAACATACAACATAAAAACTTTTGACAAGACATAAAAACAACATAAAAACTTTTGACAAGAAAAAAAAATCGGGCTGGAGATAACTGGAGATGGGCTTCATTGTGTTTTTCGCTTTTGAAAACACTACTCTGTTTTCAAGGTGTCAGTGCCGCAGTGATTTCACTGGTGGATGAACAGTGTTGTTACCCTACTATAGGAATGGAAAATTAACATATCTAGAGGCCGGATCAACAGGTAAAAGTCCATCATATTTGTCATTTTTACTTTTGTCAATAATTTCACGTCATCTAATTTATTAATTTCCAATTTAACAACCAAACTAAGAAAAGGGCAGCAAAAAGGAAAAACATGCTTAAAGCATATCTAAATGTAAAGTCATATATTCATTACAACATTGTATTTAAATTATCCCTATTAGTCTGAACAATCTTGACTTCTGCATGTCTTCTGAAATACATGAAGGAAGAATCTCATGAAGTGGAGTCAGTTCAGGAATCACAGCTTGCAGGCAGCAAGGTATAATGTGAAGGGATCTGCTGCCCTCTACTGTCTATATTTGTTATTACCTGTGTTCTTAATATTACACAGTTAATTATGTATGCACTCTTCCTATCCCTGGGAGGCTCAATTAACCACTCAAGGACCAGAAGATTTTCCCCCTTAATGACCAGGCCATTTTTTGCAATATGGCACTGCGTAACTTTAACTGACAATTGTGTGGTCTCGCGATGCTGTACCCAAACAAAATTGACGGGTTTTTTTCTTCCCAAAAATAGAGCTTTATTTTGGTGGTATTTGATTATCTCTGCGGATTTTATTTTTTGCGTTATAAACAAAAAAAGACCAACAATTTTGAAAAATTTTTTTTTTTTTTACTTTTTACTATAATACATATCCAAAAAAATAAAATAAAAAACGAATTTCTTCATCAGTTTAGGCCAATATGTATTCTTCTACATTTTTTTGGTAAAAAAAATTGCAATAAGTGTATATTGATTGGTTTTCGCAAAAGTTATAGTGTCTACAAACTATGGGATTGTAGATTATGACATTTTTATTATAATTTTTTTTATTTTTTACTAATAATGGCTGGCAATCACCAATTTTTTGTGGGATTTTGACATTGTGGCAGACAGATCAGACACCTTTTTACACTTTTTTGGGACCAGTGACATTTATACAGCGATCAGTGCTATAAAAATGCACTGATTACTGTATAAATGACAGGGGCAGGGAAGGGGTTAATACTAGTGGTGATCAAGTGGTTAAATCTATTCCCTGGAAGGTGTTTATAACTGTGGGGGGAGGGGACTGACTGGGAGTACAGAGATATCGCTGTTACTAATCACTAGGAACAGACGATCACTCTGTAGTGCTTGATCAGAACGGGGATCTGTTTGTTTACATTGACAGATCCCCATTCTGGCTCTCTGGGGAGCAAATGCAGGTGGCCGCCGGCCGCACGCATCAGCTCACTCACTGTGCAGCTGGTGCATGCACGCCTGCTATAGCTGTAAAACGGACCGACATACAGCTACGCGGATTCATGGGAACGAGCCAACCTGCCACAGTATAATGACAGTTGCTGGTCGGAAAGTGGTTAAAAAAACCCAGAGGAAGGAATTAGATGGTTTATGGTGACCACATACAGGAGCTTCTGCTGTATTTAATTCGGGCGAGCAGCAGAGACTATTAGGTAATTGTTCCTGTGTTCTGGCTGTTTAACTGTAGCTGTCCATAACTTCTTGCTTTGAATCCTAGTGACAGATGAGTCTCTATCCTATTTTTTATTATCTCACATGCACAGTGCCAGATAGGTATTTGCTACTGTATGTATATAGTGGTCACCTTCAAGTATATTAATAGGGGAATCTGTTTATTGCAATAGAGTTTATATGCAATGCCTGGTATTTTTAGTAACCCTGTCCCTTCTTGTGTGGGATTGCATAGCTAGTTTTAGCTCGGGGTTTAATAACCAGCATAGGGCAAAGCCAGGTTGGGCAACCAACGGCCCAGTAGGTAGTTAGAGGACTGGTTGTATGGCAAATTAGAAGTTAATACAGCTAACCCCGAGTTCCAGAATCACACATTTTCTGCTGGTGAGAAGCCTCAGTATATTCCAGACTGGCTATACAATGGTTGGAGGATATGCCCATCATTGTTGACCTTGTCTTCAGGTCTTCGACCAAAATAAGGATGCTACATAGTGATTATCCTCAGGGACCCCTGCAATTGGACTATGCTGCAACATTGATCTGGATGTATAGTACCTTTACTAATAAATATATGAACCTGGGTATATGTGCACAATTCATACAGGACTCCTGTCGGGCCGTTTGTTAATATTACCTATTTTTTACATTGGATGTATACTTTTCTTCCCATACTGGTGTGTATCTATACACCTATGATTAATGTAATACGCTGGCTGCAGTAATTCATCTTCCTCAATTACTTTGATTAGATTACTGGTTAATTTCCCAGGAAGGTAATTTCCTCTGATCACAAGGGCCCTGTCCTAGGTGGAGGCACTGCCAACTTTATTATCAAACCGACTCTTCCACTTAGTGAAGCTTCTGGGGTTTTATTTGCCTACAGGTTTAGAAAATATCCTGTTTGGGGAGGGATAAGTTCTGATAACCACCCTCAAAAGAGGGATACACATGGGATATGTAGTCCTTAGAACAATGGAGGAGAAGCTGCAGATCATGCAGAGAATCCAAGAAGTTGTGGAACAAGATGGCCAACAGACAGACAGAACTCAAAACATGAAAGGAGATTTTTCAAGTGAGCTATGTTAGATTGTCAAAAATAACCATTGTTTACATTGCTATTAGGAATGAGCTGGGTGTTTGAGTCGAACGCACATTCAACTCGAACACCGGCTGTTCGCCCGTTCGGCGAAACCAGAACTTTATGGGCCATTCGCGGCAAATTCCCCCTTTTTTTCCTCCCCCCTCCCAAAATCCTGAAAGCACCCCCTATCCATCTGGGCCGAACGCACACCCTCCCTTTTTTACCTGACTGAACCGCCCCTAAACCCTGCTCCGTACCCTTGAACGTGCGCCCTGTCTGGACTCTAAGACCGACCGAGCTTCCCCAGCGACATGACCAACCCAGAACTGACAGTACAGGCACTTACTACACTTTTGGCAAAAATAAGTACTACTTGTATTGGCTGCTCACACCCACACACAGTTTCAATCAGTTCCTGAGGGAAAAGAGGAAGGTAAAACATAAGCATAAGATGACATTGCAGTAAATTGAAAAATTAAACCCCAAAATCTCCCACTGTGAAATGCAGTAAGGTGCCAGAGCCTGGGGACATGAAATGAAAATGACAGTGAAATGATAAGGCCTAATCCCACTGACCCACTGGCCTGAACAATCGTAATTTTAACCTGAAACCAGAAAGATTTTGTCTGCAACATCCCAGCTGCTTCCCCTGCATGGACATAACACCATCCTTAACCTATAAAACATCCCAGCAAGAATGTACCTATATTAGCCAGTGATGCCCCTATAGAAAGCACCGCTGCTATGCGACCAGTGCCACGCCCCCCCCCCCGAGCCAACCCACCCCCCCAGAACAAAAATTGAGGCAGCGTCATCTGCCATGATCACCCCACCCCCCCCCCACAAAGATCAAAATCCCTGTTGAACAATCCCACCCCCAATCCACATCCTTTAACCCCCAATAACCCCCTTCCCCAACTATGACTGCCCTCCCCGCAATAAATGCACCCCCACAAACAAGCTACAGCAAGAGCCCCCCACAAAAACCATCCCCCCAACTACCTGACCCTGCCCGACAGCAGGGGAAAAATAGGTGCCCACAACCACCGAACACCTCCACGAATGGCGCTGGAAATGCCACTGGCCGTCGCACCGTAAATGACGCGGGCGAACGAAGACCAGCCTCCTAACCCCGAGATACGCCCCCAACAACCTCCGGAAAGACCGTCAGGGCAGGGAGGACCCGAGGCCGTCTTATAACGGTGAGGCTCCTCCCACAAATACAGACGGGCCTGCGTCCCGCCTTCCCACATGTCTGCCTAACCACACGCAGTACAGTGCCTCACTGTATGGTCATATACACATCTCACCTGCCTGCATTGATCTATCCATCCATTCAGTATGGTGAGCGATGTTTATATGTTGAACTAGAGTGCATTTTGACTGTACATGCTCCTCCACACATGCATGGTGACCTAACAGCTCAGTGTTTGGCTCACGTATACTTGTATTCGACTATCCCTACCTGGCTTCAACTTCCCACACACTGCACACTACCTGGCTCTCAAGGACAGGATTTGGAGACTTGGTGTCTAATAACCGTTTGTGCCTAAGGCATGTCCAGCACTCTTTATGGGAATTAATCAGACTTATTTGAAGATAAATACTCCCTTGTTTATACTTGTATCAGTTTGCACAGATTGGATGGGCTGATTTCTTGCATAAGACTTTCTTGTGGACCTTTAATTCCCTTATTTATATGCTTGTTTCAAATCTTGAAGATCACACTCAATGATCTTATATATTGATGTGACGATATACATTGCTTTGGGGTAATTGCATACATACTGTTACCCCCTAGTATATTTACAGCAAAGGAAATACATTGGTGGTATTTTTTATTTTTTTATGTATATACCATACACTCTTGATAAATCTCCATTTATTAGGGACACTTACCTGGAGGCTTGTGGGAAGGACAACAAAAGTGATGGAGAAAAGAGCAAGTGAGTTTGACATGAGCTGATTTTACAGCATCTTCAAGTTTGCACTTCACTTCCTGGAGCTAGGATTTGGGCCCAATGGATTTTCATCATCCCTCTCAAACATAATGGTGACACCATCCCCATTCAAACCCACAAACCTTATATTTGCTGAACAGTGGTTTTGAATTTCTAAATTAGTTTTAGTTATTGTTTGATGTACAGTCCATTTAACCTGAGTAATTTGCTTACATTTGGAGTATCTGGCCAGGCCACATGGGTAAGGTGACCAGATTTTCAAAATGAAATCCGAGGACATTTTTTTTTTTTATTGGCAAATGGTAAACTATTTTATAAGCATATTTTCCTCAAATTACATACATTATTTCTCACATTTTGTCCATGAGATAAAAAAGAAAGATACTTCTTACCACCGTCCAGAGCACTGTCTACATTACAGGCCTCCTCTCAGACCACTGTCCAGAGCACTGTGTACATTACAGGCACCCCCTCAGACCACCATCCAGAGCACTGTGTACATTACAGGCCTCCTCTCAGACCACTGTCCAGAGCACTGTGTAGCCCCACCAGTCAGGACAATCCCCTCCCCCAGTCTGCAAAATCCACCCGCCCAGTCTGCAAAACTCCCCCCCCCCCGCCCAGTCAGCATAACCTCCCTGCCCAGTCAGCACGATTCCCCCCCCAGTCAGCACGATTCCACCCCCCCAGTCAGCACAATGCTGCCTGCCCAGTCTGCACAATCTCCCCCCAGTCAGCACAATCACCCCTAGTCTGCACAATCCCTCCCAGTCTGCACCCCCCCGAGTCAGCACGAACCCCCCAGTCTGCACAGGGGGGAGAACGAAATGAGAAGGGGCTCACTCACCAATTATGCTTCCCCTCTCTCTGGTTTTCACAGGTAGGCTGAGCACAATCCATGCATTGCATGCTGGAGGCTGGAGTGTGGGCAGGGTTGGGCGGATACCAATTTGAGGTGGAGTTTCTGATTATACAGGTGGCGGAGTGAAGGAGGAGCCAGGAAGTGCTGATGGGATGGGCAACAGGCGATACAGCCCGACTCCCGAGCTGGCCAGAGCTAAAATGCGGAAGCGCCTGAGACCGAGCAGCCGAAAATAGTGCCATTGCTGCTGCAGCATGAATCCGGGGACAAAACCGGGGGCAAATTTGATCTAAGGAGAGCGTCCCCAATCCAGAGACTGTCCCCAGAAAACGGGGACGCCTGGTCAGCCTATAGGGCCTATGTTAAGGAAAGTCTACAGGGGACTGTGTATTAAGCTGTACAGGCCTCTAAGCAGTTTGATTATTACATGAAAGTGCGTGCCAATGCCAAGTTGGAACAAGCCAAATTTGTCTGTTTAGGTTTTGGTCTAGTTTTGTTATAGCGGCGATAATAGACTATAGCAGTCTACTGATGAACAAGTTTAACAGAAAAGTAATAGGAATTATCATCACCCATTTTAGCCAGTGTTGTCCACTCACTTCCAAATGTTTTAGGAAAATGTTATATATTTGCCAAGAGAATATGAAAAGATTTCTTCCTTAGACCACTCAATCACTTATTTAATTTTTTATGACTGTTACCATGGCAACCAGAAGATAGATATTCCCATAGTAACCACTGTATTGGCAACAATAAATAGCAAGTAAGGACTATGAAAAATATCTCAGTATTAATGATTCTGTGAAGAGCTTAGAATAATGAAAATAGAAGAAGATAGACAAATATTTTGTTTAATACGCAACAAATACCTTTTCAGAAAAAAAATCTTTTGGAATAACGTGTGGTCAAAGATGATCTTTTATCCATCTCTTTCATGTCTTTTCATGTTTAACAATGGATTCATGTATTTTATTTCAAATAGATTTTTATTGAAGTTTGTGAAAGAAATACAGAAGACGTATTAATTAAAGTAATGCCAGGAAAAAAGAGCCCATCTGTAGATGAAAATATTAATTATATTATACATTATTATAATATATTATATTATACATGCCTTAAGTTTCTCGCAATATGTATGTTTCACATTTTCACAGGTTCTGATGGTTCATGTATTTTTTTTATTTAGCATTTTTTTCAGTTCACAATATATTTTTTTCACCAACACAAGTGAAACCGAAATAATGTCAATTATCTTCCTGCTGTCCTGCCCCTCACCTGCTATAACATGATCAAATAAACTCATAGGATAACTAACCTCAGAGCAACACAAACAGGTTACTACATTTGTCCAAGAGAGACTAGTATACTGTGTTATCATGCCATGTGCTGTCTCTCTCCCTCCCTGCCTGTCAGGAATCCCCTGTGTAATAGTGCTTGTAGAATACTGGAATCCACTCTGTTGCAGTATCACACCATGCAAATAGTGTAGTGCCACATACAGTCTAATATCACCTGTGACCCGTCGGAGCTCTGCAGAGGAAGGGGGGCCCAAGATCCCCTGTTGACATCTTGGAAAGGGGGAGATCAGCTGAGTGCAGCTTGCCACTTCCTTAGCCTGCCGGAGCTCTAGACAGGGAAGGGGGCCGAGATCCCCCACTGACATCTCAGAGAGATCAGCTCTCCACTTCCTTAGCCTACTGGATCTCTCCTCCCTGCTCCGAGCACTGAAGAGGAGGGGGCAAAATCTCCCGCCGGAAGCTGGGAGGAGAGGAGCAAGGGATCAGCTGATCGCAGAGCAGCTTTATTCCAAAGGTACTTGGCACAATTAGATCACACAGACACACAAAATCTACACTTTACACTACTATAACAGAATGTATTCCAACACTCCACACTAGGGCTTATTTTTGGGGTAGGGCTTATATTGCAGCCCTTCCTGAAAACTGCAGTAGGTCTTATTTTCAGGCTAGCTCTTATTTTCGGGGAAACACGGTAGTAGCTGGCAGTATGTGTTTTTGTGGCCTTGTGTTCTTGTGAATGATGACACCTCTCCAGCTGCTGTAATTTGCAATGCAAGCCAACAGCTGCAACTTTAGCATCCTCCTCTGAACTAGCTCACAGGATCAGGAGGCAGGCAATGGCAAAAAAAACTCTGGAAAGCCGCACCCCAGAAAAAGGCTTAAAATCCTGTGTTTTTATTAAAAATCGGGGGTCACATCATATCAAATAATCCACAGCAAGGAAAAGGGTACAACAATTCTAACGCATTTCGCACTAGAATCAGTGCTTACTCATAGCTGTGAGCTATGAGTAAGCACTGATTCCAGTGTGAAACACGTTAGATTTTTGTACCCTTTTCCTTGCTGCGGATTATTTGATGTGATGTGACCCCCGATTTTTAATAAAAACACAGGATTTTAAGCCTTTTTCTGGTGTGCGGCTATCCTGGAGTTTTTTTTGCCATTGCCTGCCTATTGCACATGTATTAGCCAGCACCTGGGGCTCCTCGTTAGGAAGAAGGACATCCGCCTTGGAGGGCTATCCTGGAGCGGTGGTTCTCTCTCTTTATCACAGGATCAGGAGGTTGTGGGCTCATTCATGTATCAGTACAAGGAGGGATGCAAAATGGAGAGGGGGCTGTGGGTTTAGTGTTGTCTATACTTTCCATATAGAAACACCTACAATTTAGGCATCTGCCTGGGGTGCAGCTACAGTCAGCACTGACAGAAATTAAATGTACATTGTTTTTCTAAATAATAACACAGATTTAACAGGGTTAATGCTATGTGCACTGCATCCACAGTGGGATTTAGCAGGTCTTTTTTAACTTCAGGTGAGGGTTCTTCTTTAAGGAGGTAAAGGTTAAGTTAAGCAATGGTGTAAGGAAGGATGAATGGATTTACAGTAGGTTCATAGAACACTGGCTAACATTTCTTTGAGGTGACGCTGGCTAACTTTTCTTTGAGGTGCTACCCATAAAGGAGAGGTTTCTAGGAGGAGGGCAAGTTATAAAATAATAGGGATATAACAATATACTGTAGAGGCAAGACTATACTGGAGGGTAAATTGGGAGAGGATGGCTGAAATCTATTCAGTCATTTTTTAAAAGCTTTTCCAGTTTTTTTTCGCTCTGAAATGTTGACTACAATTTATGCCACACTAAACCAGGCATGATCTTTTATTTTCAAAGGAGAGTAATGCCACATACACATGGAATTCTCGTCGGAAAAATCTCTGATGGTTTTCCCGTCAGAATTTTGACGGAATTCCACTCAAACTGTCTTGCCTACATACGGTCACACCAAATTACGACCGCCAAGAATGCGGTGATGTACAACATGTACAACGGGACTAGAAAAAGGAAGTTCAATACCTAGTAGCCAATAGCTTCAATCTCGTAGTTGAATCTGAGCATGCCTGAGCTTTTGCACGTCGGAATTGCGTACACACAATCGCAATTTCCGATAGAATGTTTTTTCATCTGGAAAATTGAGAACATGCTATCAAATTTTTGCTGGCGGGAATTCGGCCAGCTAAATTCCGATGGAGCATACACACGGTTGCATTTTCCGATGAAAAGCTCTCATTGGTCTTTTGCTGGCTGAAATTCCGATCGTGTGTACGCAGCATAACTTGGAAAATATTTTTTCTCTTGATGGTGTAATTTTTTTTCTGTAAAGCCCTGTACACACGATAGGATTTACCGACAACAAAATTCATGGGATTTTTTCTGATGGATGTTGGCTCACACAAAGTTGGTCGGAAATTCCGAACGTCAAGAACACGGGAGTGTACAACACATACGACGAGCCGAGAAAAATTAAGTTCAATAGCCAGTGCTGCTCTTCTGCTTGATTGCGAGCATGCTTGGCACTTTGTGCGTCGGAATTGTGTACACACAATCTGAATTTTGGACAATGGATTTTGTTGTTGGAAAATTTGAGAATCAGGTCTCAAATTTTGTGTGACAGAAATTCCTATGGAAAATGTGTGGTGGAGCCTACACACAGTCGGAATTTCTGACAACAAGGTCCTATCACACATTTTCCATCGGAAAATCCTATCGTTTGTATGGGGCATTAACCTTTTCTTTTTTTATATTTTACTGCATGTAAACATTGCAACTTCATTTTTCTTATTATTTATACCTAACCTCCAAATCCACTGCCAAGACTTGACTTTTCATTGCAGAATAGGAAGTGAAATACTATAGATACAGATATTACTGGACTATATGCTGTATGTCATTTATAGATTTCTATATCCAAGCATCACCAGCAATACACTTGTTTTTGTACCAGTATATGGTGATATATCTGTTAAATCTGTAAATTAATTATAGGAAAACTTTAGAAACAGAAATCATACAACATGATTTGTCCAATATTTATTTAAAATATAAGCACCTATTTTCTGTTAAAAAAAATAAAATAAATATAAGCACCTAATATTTATTTCAAATGTGAGAACCAGTGCTCTCTGTTTTGTTGAAATACACCTCCTATATTCTCTATTGCTTACAGTGACTGGACTCTGTGATTTACTCATTATACTATATATTGAAAGATAATCACACCATTGCCACAAATCCAAATAAATTGAAACAATTAAAATCAGTGACAATACATGAAGAGCTTCTAATTTTATAATGTACTCCGGTGTGAAGATTTGTCCAGGAGGCCTTCAATATCTCTCTAGCCAACCTTGACATCTAAAGCTTCAGGTTCAAATTAAGATTATCATTTGTTTTTTACATAAAGATTTCAAACTATGACTTTTTTGTTACTTTTTCATAGAGTTCATAGACTTGGTCTCCCAGGAGTTCTTGGATCTTTTGATCTCTGCCGAATTGCACTTTCTTTTTCTATGCATTGCTTTAAAGAATACACTATAAATCTAAAACACCTACTGGTTTATTATTTACCTTTGAAGCTTCAGTAATGAGGTACCGTAATTGAAATTCATAAGACACTCAAACTAGATGACCTTTGATGAGATTAAACACCAATGATATCTGTTTTGGAGAAGTGCACCTTTTATATTCTTTATTGATTACAGTCACTGGATTAGTGTAATTCTTGTTGTATATTTTATATATTGATATAAAATCACACCAATGCTAAAAATCAATTTTAATTGAAAAATAGTACCAGATAATAAATACTGTATTTTATTTACTTATCAGGGTTCAGTATTGAGGAAACTGAATGTTATAAGCTAAGCACACTGGATGACTTTCTATGATGAGATTAATATGTTGTTTAAATCTTTTTTAATCGTCTGAAAGATTTGCACTGTCCCAGTTAAGCTGAATGGTTGCACTTGGTTAATATTAAACGTAATTTTCTGTTGAAGTTGAACTATAGACTAAGACTCAGTCTAGCATAGTTTTACAAGCTTCTCTCTTTTACTGAAAATACTTATTCTTGTGTAGCCAGGTGCTGACAGATTTGTTCCCATAAACTATTATACTGGGCAGTCATCTAGTACCGGAAAGCTGCGGGCCTCATTTCACTTGCCTGCTCTTTATTTTCCTCCATCCCATTGCTTACTGTAAAAGACATTTCCACAAACAGTACTCTGGAATATGTTGTCCTGTGGGATTGGGAAGGGGAGGGGGAGTGCAGTGGAAAGCAAGAGAAAAAAACAACATCTCCCACAACCCTACAGGACAGTTGGAAGGGGCTGAGGGATTCATACGAGACTGTCGCAGTTGGTGCCTGGATGAGGAGGACTGTGCATCTCAGTTCACCTTGCTGTAGGGAATCCTAGGCCAGAGGATAGCTGTTGTCTTGAGCCAGCGCTACTGAGAGACCCTGTATTGGTACACTAGCCTCCTTGTCAGAGAGCCACAGAGAGAGAGTCAGAGCGGCCATCCTTCACGAACCTCCTAACTGCTTGCCAGAAATTCAAGAAGAGACCAAGGAAGGGCCTCTTCCCTCTTCACTACTAAAAATGTATCGCAGGACTGGTGAGACTAGTGAGAGGGTTGTCAACTCAATATCTACACTGTTTGACAGGAAATAAGTTATTCTGGAACAGGCTAACTGTCATACCTTATACAGATACACTTAGCTCACAGCATACCATCTGTTGTAGGATTGCATGTTAGATTCTGTTTCAAGACATTATTGCCTATTTGAACTACCTCTATGACTAACTTTAATCCCGTTATCTACTTTACAATTCAAAAATAGACCAAATCAGCCTTCCGTTGTGTCATTACTGGGTACAGGGTTCAAATACGTTCCTAAAATGCACCAACGCTTCAAAAAGGGCCCAGATTGTTGCTGGCAGAAGAGTCAACTCAAGGACAGCCCCTTCACTCAGTTCATTTATTCTACCTACATTTCGCTACTCATTTCCTATTAAGGGTTACTAGGGTTGGGATCTTGTCCTGCATTGCCACCCTTGTGTACATGGGCAGCGTCGCTTTGGGGGTTTAGGCCTATCTGCTTGCTTTACCTGCTCCCTGTTGCACGCTGGGTGAAATGTTACTTTTTAAGCTGACCTAATTGTCAGGTAAAATCTTAGATTACGTGGTGTCGTCAACTGTATTGCCCCTCAAATTAACTGTTATCTTTACCATATAATGCTTTCTGTGGTTGCTTTCCTGTAGCATTGTTATTCCACTAATAGGTATCATTATTTTAACTGTGCTTTCCTTTACTAACTGGTTGATGTCTGTCTTTTAAAAGTGGCAATTTTGTGAAGACCTATGTTCTTTGCCTGTGATTTTCCTCGTGAACACGGGGTCTGTGTATTCATCCAGGTGTGTTAGAGGGGCTAGGGTCTAACAAGAGGTTGAGGCCAGCATTAGAGGACTTAAACAGCAACTTCTTCAGGGGTGACACTACAATTTTTTCACTGCTAACTGTAAGCTTCTTTGGTTTTTATTGGGGATATTTGCTTTTATATACGTTTTTGTGATTACATCATGCCTGGTCATTATCATACTTGATGTAATAAAAAACATAACCAGTATTACACTTGTTTTAAATTTCCATAGTACAAACTAAGTTACATTTTAGATTGTATGTAATATATACATCCTTGGCAGTTCTGGAATGGACATGCTTTTGCTAGTATAAAAAATGATACCCCCTGCCCTGTTCCGTTGCACTACTGCTGCCGAATGCAACCCATTCAATTTATTGGGGCCATACCACAAGTGAAATGCAGGGCTACAAATCACTACAAAAGAGTTGGGATCCTGTTTAGTATCCTGAAATTGTACAGGCTACTGTTCACCTTAAGTTTTTTTTAAATAGCAAAGAGTAGGTCAGGTCAGGTGCAAGACTATGGCCAATGATGAACACAGCCCCTTTCCCAACAGCCCTAATTCAGTTTGTTGTAGTTTGGAGTTAGAGGGAGGGACAGCAGAAGAAAGGGTGAGGAGTCCCTGACAAATTCTATACCAGACTCATGTTGATGTAAGGGGTACATAGTACTCCCACACATTTACAACTCAAATGTCTCTGAATGAAAATACATCAATTATGTCAATTATGATAGCCCATGTCAATCATGCAAAGCAATGCCAACTTGCCTACAAGAAGAAAACATGTGCCAACCACTGACATGATCCGCTACAATTTAATAAAATTAGAGGGACATATCTGGGTGCTCCCTCATTTTAAAGAGGGCTTTCAGAGTTGGGTAAGCTTAACCCAGAGACAACCAACCAATAGACTAGCTTTGTTGGGAAGCAATTGTTGTCCTCATCAACATGGGCAGGGCTGGACTGGGACACAAATTTGGCCCTGGACTTTATCCAGACCAGCCCACTTTAATTTTGCAAACAAGCACAAAAACAGTATATAAAACTATAAGTAATTGTGAAAAAAAACACAAGTAGCATAACATAAAGAGTCCTCACTAACCTCTTTTATTATTTCACTTATTCTCCTCTGTATTTTTCTCATCTTTCTCACATCACTGCGTGAAGTTGAGGGCAAGCCGTGCAGCCATTACTTTGCCACTGAAACCGGCCCACTGAGCCATCGGCCCACCGGGAAACTCCCTGTAGTCTCAATGGCCAGTACATGCCTGAACATGGGGACAAGGTGCTTTGCCAGGGGCCCCCCCACCAAAGTATTCTCCTCATGTTAAGGACATGGGGTCTATTAAGATTCAGAAGGCGAGACACACACGCTTTCTACCCCTTTCCTGGCCTCAGATAAGGGCCCAGTATGAATTTTGAGGGGACCCCAATGCCATTTTTCTTCTCTGTGCAAGTTCTACCATTAACATTTATACCAGACCCTCATCTAGGATAGGGTCCAGTATAGAGGAAGGGAATTCCTGGCTGTTTGAATTAACAGCAATCTGTTTCTCTTTATTTATCATTTTTTGTAAATGTCAGATGTTATGTAATGCGTTCTATACATAGTACAGATGTGCCATTTCATGGGCGGTTTTGGTCATCCCCAACCATGTTAATTAAAAGAATTTAGCATTTTCAATGTTTCACTTCACTAAGCATTATTAAGATCGCTGCTCCCCACCAAAATATATATATTTTTTGTTTTTTTATGCATTTGGATATGTCTCGCAGGGCAGTGCCCAGTTCCGCTTTATTTTACAATCCCTTGCCCTTTATCCTAGTAAATGGCCATTACAGATTTCAGATATCTGACTCCCTTTGATTTCAGTGGGGTTTGGACTTATAATCTTCAGTATAGTTTGGTGAATTCACCCTGAACTAAGTCTGGGAACATTTGGATCATCACTAGCGAATAATAAGTGTTGCTTCAGTAACAGGGTTGGTCTTGAAGTTTGTAATAAAACACCAGGGTTGCTACGTTATGGCAGAGCCTCAAAATAGCTGATATCCTGATAAAAATAAGAGTAAAGTCTTATTTGGACTTGAGAGTTAAATCCATTGGAATTAGATCAATCAGTCTCAGTCTTTAACTTGGTGGAATGTCAGATAAATATAAAGATTTTTAAAAACGTCAATAGGCATTATACCTGACATGTATTTAAATCTCTATTTAAATCATAAAATAGTGAAAAAAATTGTGGCGCTAAATTAAACTGATCAAAAGTTTACCCTTACCCTCTAAGAGTGTACAATGTATCAACATGTAATAAAAAACTGATATATAAATGTAAACATAGACATAATGTGCATTATGCCCATCACATCACCCTTGTGACAAGTGAAACAAACTTATTTTTCAAAAAATACTATCTACTTAATATAACAAAGAAACAAATTGTATCTATATAAAAAGGAAAGCGTCCAAAAAAAAATTATAATAAAAATAAATAAAAAATATAAAATAAAACAGTCCCAGTGATGATTCCTATTCATCCACCACACCTACGTGTACGTGATCCTGCTCCTTTCAGGTACTGTACTGCACTCACCAATAGGTAATGCCTGACACTTTCGTGTTTGGCTAACACACTTTAAGCCACATAAACCAGGCTAAATATACTCTTCGATCTCCAACCGTATATGCAAGGGAGTTCTCCACATGTAAAATAATGAAAAGTGCTCCAATAGTGTGATACAATAAAAACACTTGAATCCACACTTAAAACTCTTCCATCATTACACTCACATTAGTCCAGTCAAAAATTAGCACAACAAATGTGTCACAGCAGCAAAAACTCTACCCAGCAGAGCAATTCCATGCAGTATTCTACCGATGTATGGCAGACTCAAGGTGTGCAGTGCTTTAATTGATTCTCACCACCTCCGCAGCCCTGAGCTTCTCCTCCTGATACAGCGTCATATGCCACACATTTACTGATTGCCATGTAGCCACGCCCCCGGCATGTTTCATCTCAAGGACTTAATCATGGGATTGGTCCCATGATTAAGTCCTTGTGACGAAACATGTTGGGAGGTGTGGCTACATGTTTCCTCACAAGGACTTAATCATGGCATTGGTCATTATTTTACATGTGGAGAACACCCTTGCATATACGGTTGGAGGTCGGAGAGTATATTTAGCCCAGTTTATGTGGCTTAATGTGTGTTAGCCAAACACGAAAGTGTGAGAAATTACCTATTGGTGAGTGTGGTACAGTATCTGAAGGGAGCGGGATCACGTACACGGAGGTGTGGTAGATGAATAGAGGAACAGTTCACTGGAATCATCACTGGGACTGTTTTATTTCATATTTTTTATTAATTTTTTTATTATTATTTTTTTGGATTCTTTCCTTTTTATATAGATACACTTTGCTTCTTTGTTTCACTGAGTAGATAGTGTTGTTTGAAAAGAAAGGTGATGTGATGGGCATAACGCATATTATGTTTACATTTACATTTATGTATCAGTTTTTTTATTACATGTTGATACATTGTACACTCTTAGGCCCCTTTCACACATGCGGATGGTATGTCCGTATTTCATCCATCCGTTTGCGGATGAAATACGGGCATACATTCATCCCTATGGGAGAGCAGGTGTCTGCGGATGAAAATCCGCAGACACCCGCTATTGTCCGCCTCCGCAACTGTCCGATTCTGCAGACGGAGGAAAATCCTATTTTTCTGTCCGTCTGCAGAGCGGATCGGATTAACACGGACAGACGGTCCGTGCTCATCCGATCCCCATAGAGGAGAGCGGAGAGCTGACAGGATGGTCCCTGCACAGTGTGCGGAGACCGCCCTGTCCGCCGCCGGCTCAGCGGGGACAACGGAGTGATCCCCGCTGAGCGAGCGGATCATTACGGGGCGGATCATTACCGATCCGCCCCGTGTGAAAGAGGCCTTAGAGGGTAGGGGTAAGCTTTTGATCAGTTTAATTTAGTGCCACTATTTTTTTCACTATTTTATGATTTAAATTGAGATTTAAATACTATTCACAGACTTATTACATTTAGTGGCAGCTGTACACATCAGAGTTAGGTTGTCCTAGAGTGTAGTGGTGGGAGTTCAAGTGGGGATGCAGTTAATCTTGAATACCATATACTGTTAACAAATAACAATTATACCTGACATAAAGATGATTTAAAGCGAGAGTGTTAAATACGTATTTGCTCTTAAATGTGTTGAATGAACAATGTCTATATAATGTAGAATAATCCATAAAAGACTGTATTCTTGTGAAAGAAAAACACATTCCCCATTGTTGCTAAGATAATGTTTAAAGAGAGCAAGAGACTGTGTTCCTGTTAAAGAAAAAAAAATGTCAGTACTGCTAAAGCTGAATCCATCAAGCTGAGAGAAAAAGCTTTTTATGGAGAAAAACGAGAAGAGACAGGCGGGACTGTTACGGTGCTAATACTAGTAAGAAAGGAGTGTATAAATGTATAGATAAAAGAGAGTATTTTATTAAATGTAATAAAAGCGATCAAAAAAAAAAAAAAAAAAAAAAAAGGGAAAATATTACAATAGGATCAAATTTAACAAAATTGCATATATTAGCTACCATACAAAACAGTATACAAAATCCAACAATTAGTTTAAATAACCCAATTCATTGGCAGTTCAGATAGAATGTTCCCGACATGTTTCGCCTATCATTAGGCTTCTTCAGGGGAGCCAGTAATTGGTGGAAGAGAAATTGTTTTGTTTAGAATACAAAAAGGGTACACTATAAATAGAAAAAATAAAACAAAGTTAATGGAGCCGGTCACATACACAAAAGAGCACATCCTTAGTCCCCAACACCGCCCAACTGTCTCCAAAGATTGGTGGATAGGGAATGACACAAAAAAAGTATATGTATGTCTCTAAAGAGTATAAGCGAAATAATACCTACCTATTTAAAAACAAATACGTCTAGTCCCTAAAGGGAAGACCCCACCTGGGATTGGAGAATGGACCGATCATAGACAACCGCCAAAAGGGTGACTGCAGGAGACAAATCAAGCGAACAGACAAGTCTAGTAATCAACAAACTTCACAGGGAGCTTAATAAAGCTTCCATAGGGATTATTGGTTAATCAATAGGTTTAGAAAGTCCATAGCAATAAAAATAAATTTAGATTTAAACTATACCTGTGCTGCATTAGATGTAAAGTATGTTGCACATGAAAAGTTGAAAATTGCACAGAGGGAGGTCCTTGGAGTTGTGTCTAGAGGCCCGTGAGATGATCTTGGTTATAGTGAGGTAGTTTAAGAAGAACACGAAAATAGAAAAAATATTCAAAAAAGAAAAATTATATGTAAAAGAAGCCCTAAAACAGAGCAAGAAAAAACAAAGGAAAAGGATCAGCTGGGCAGTGAGCGCACGAATAATTATTGGTCAATTAAAGTAGTGCTAGCTTACCATAAGCATATGAGAAGTGCAGTCACAATTATTGCTGTATCACACAGGCAGTAGCCCAAGCGTACCGCGAAGCAGACAGCACCAGAGCCACAACATTCAGGCTCTAAGCAGAGCCGCCAAAAGAATCAGTCTAAGATCTAAAAATGACCAGAACAAATTTAAATAAATTAGATAAGATGAAAGAAAAGAAGGGTTAGAACAGCAGCCTAGTCTGTGTGGACAGACTCAGTGCTAGTTCAATGAACTGACCTTGCGGCGAAAACTTCTCACGTGGACTCGGCAGGGCGGACATGCCTGCAGCATTGATGAACGCTTATTTATCTCCCTCACCACCCGGCGTCTAATTAGCGACGCCGGATGTGAGCGGACAGTAAGTGCGGAACTGCGCATGCGCGCGCCCCCGCGTCACAAAGGAAGCCTACAGTCCCCATAATGCACTGCGGAGGTGTCTCCGTAACCAAGGAGACCAGGGCACCGCGACAGGCAATAGCGGGGAACACGGGAGAGACATTCGAGAGGGCTCAGAAGAGCTCTACAGAGATTGTCAATCCGAGGACCCGGTGAAACGGACGCGCACGTCCCGCAACCCGCATGTTAACAGGTCCAGCTTCCACATAGCTGGACCTGTGTGTCCGTACAGCACCCAAAACTGTGCAGAAATAAAATGATCGAACGTACCCCAAAGAAGTAGGGGGGGCCTTTCCAAAAAAGAAAAGAAAAAGTTTTTTATTACATTGTATTGGAGCCTATATAACTTAGTCTGAGTGGCTATCAGTCAGAGAATGGCTGTTTAACCAGTTGCCGACCGCCGCACGACGATGTACGTCGACAGCATGGCACGGGCAGGCATAAGGGCGTACATGTACGTCCCTGCCTTCCCGCGGGTCGGGGGCCCGATCGGGCCCCCGCCCGGTGCCTGCGGCGGTCGGTTTTCGTGCGGGAGCGATCCCGGACGAGGGGACGGCCATTCATTCATGGCCACCCCCTCGCGATCGCTCCCGACGAATGAAAATCCTTCGTGACATCACTTCCTCTCCTGTGAGGAGAGGAAGTGATGTATTCTCTCCTCCGTGTCGGTATTTTTCGTTCCGACACGGAGGAGAACGGATCGGTGAGTTGCACCAACACTCTACACAAACAGTAGAACATGCCAGGCACACTCACACCCCCCCTTTACCCCCCGATCACCCCCCCAATTACCCCTGCCCCCCAGTCACAGTGACACCAATGTCATTTTTTTTTTTTTTTTTTTTTTTTTTTTTTTTTTGCATTGGTGTCATTTGTGACTGTAATAACTGTTAGGGCAGTTAGGGTTAGCCCCCTTTAGTTCTAATGTACCCCCCTAACCCCCCCAATAAAGGTTTAACCCCGTGATCACCCCCCGTCGCCAGTGTCACTAAGGCTGGGTTCACATTGCAGCGGTTTATGAGAACGAATGTGATTCGCACCGCACTGCAGTGCAAATCACATCCGATCTCTGTGCGATTCGAGTTCAGCCATTCGCCACACCCGCCGCACCCGCCGCAAATTCGCACGGGACCCTTTTTTTGGCCCGCAGCAGAATCGGATCGCATGGGTGTTCACGCCATGCGATCCGAGTTTGCAGATCGCACTGCGATATGCAAACTGATCTGGGGGTGTCAGTAACATTTCACTGACACTCCCAGCAGTTCGCATAGGGCAGTGTGAACTGCCGCCGGGAGGCATGCGATGCGGGAACCCGCCGCGCATTCGTGGCGTTCCCGCATCGCTCCAGTGTGAACCCAGCCTAATAAGCGATCATTTTTCTGATCGCCGTATTAGTGTCACAGGTGACGCTAGTTAGGCAGGTAGGTATTTAGGTTCGCCGCAGCTTTTTATAGCACCAGGGACCCCCATATACTACCGCATAAAGCCCCCTGATTGCCCCCTAGTTAACCCTTTCACCAGTGATCACCATATAACTGTTACAGGTGACGCTGGTTGGTTAGTTATTTTTTTATAGTTTCAGGGCACCCGCCATTTATTACCTAATAAAGGTTTAACCCCCTGATCACCCGGCGGGTGTCATTTGTGACTAATAACTGTTAGGGCAGTTAGGGTTAGCCCCCTTTAGTTCTAAGGTACCCCCCTAACCCCCCCAATAAAGGTTTAACCCCGTGATCACCCCCCGTCGCCAGTGTCACTAAGGCTGGGTTCACATTGCAGCGGTTTATGAGAACGGATGTGATTTGCACCGCACTGCAGTGCAAATCACATCCGATCTCTGTGCGATTCGAGTTCAGCTATACAGATAGTATGGCTGAATTCGTGTCGCACCCGCCGCACCCGCCGCAAACTCGCACGGGACCCTTTTTTTGGTCCGCAGCAGAATCGGATCGCATGGGTGTTCACACCATGCGATCCAAGTTTGCAGATCGCACTGCGATATGCGAACTGATCTGGGGGTGTCATTAACATTTCACTGACACTCCCAGCAGTTCGCATAGGGCAGTGTGAACTGCCGCCGGGAGGCATGCGATGCGGGAACCCGCCGCGCATTCGTGGCGTTCCCGCATCGCTCCAGTGTGAACCCAGCCTAATAAGCGATCGTTTTTCTGATCGCTGTATTAGTGTCACAGGTGACGGCAGTTAGGTATTTAGGTTCGCCGCAGCTTTTTATAACGCCAGGGACCCCCATATACTACCGCATAAAGCCCCCTGATTGCCCCCTAGTTAACCCTTTCACCAGTGATCACCATATAACTGTTACAGGTGACGCTGGTTGGTTAGTTATTTTTTTATAGTTTCAGGGCACCCGCCATTTATTACCTAGTCTCACTAGTGTACCCCTAAATTTAGGGGTGTCTACTTTCCAAAATGGGGTCATTTGGGGGGGGGTTTGTGCCATCTTGGCATTTTATGGCCTTCAAAACTGTAACGCCCTTAGAAAGCCTGAAGGCGGTGCTTGGTTTTCGGGGCCCCGTACGCGGCTAGGCTCCCAAAAAGTCCCACATATGTGGTATCCCCGTACTCAGGAGAAGCAGCAGAATTTATTTTGGGGTGTCATTTCACATATGCCCATGGTATGCGTGAGCAATATATCATTTAGTGACAACTTTGTGAAAAAAAAAAAAAAAAAAAAAAAGTTTGTAATTTTCCCGCAACTTGTGGCAAAATATAAAATATTCCATGAACTCAACATGCCTCTCAGCAAATAGCTTGGGGTGTCTACTTTCTAAAATGGGGTCATTTGTGGGGGTTTTGTGCCATCTTGGCATTTTATGGCCTTCAAAACTGTAATAGGTAGTGAGGAGTGAAGTCAAATATTTACGCCCTTAGAAAGCCTGAAGGCGGTGCTTGGTTTTCGGGGCCCCGTACGCAGCTAGACTCCCAAAAAGTCCCACATATGTGGTATCCCCGTACTCAGGAGAAGCAGCAGAATTTATTTTGGGGTGTCATTTCACATATGCCCATGGCATGCATGAGCAATATATCATTTAGTGACAACTTTGTGAAAAAAAAAAAAAAAAAAAAAAAAGTTTGTAATTTTCCCGCAACTTGTGGCAAAATATAAAATATTCCATGAACTCAACATGCCTCTCAGCAAATAGCTTGGGGTGTCTACTTTCTAAAATGGGGTCATTTGTGGGGGTTTTGTGCCATCTTGGCATTTTATGGCCTTCAAAACTGTAATAGGTAGTGAGAAGTGAACTCAAAAATTTACGACCTTAGAAAGCCTGAAGGCGGTGCTTGGTTTTCGGGGCCCCGTACGCGGCTAGGCTCCCAAAAAGTCCCACATATGTGGTATCCCCGTACTCAGGAGAAGCAGCAGAATTTTTTTTGGGGTGTCATTTCACATATGCCCATAGCATGTGTGAGCAATATATCATTTAGTGACAACTTTGTGTAAAAAAAAAAAAAAAATTTTTTTTTTGTCATTATTCAATCGCTTGAGGCAAAAAAATAAAATATTCAATGGGCTCAACATGCCTCTTATCAATTTCCTTAGGGGGTCTACTTTCCAAAATGGGGTCATTTGGGGGGGTTTTGTACTGCCCTGCCATTTTAGCACCTCAAGAAATGAGATAGGCAGTCATAAAATAAAAGCTGCGTAAATTCCAGAAAACGTACCTTAGTTTGTAGATGTGACAACTTTTGCGCAAACCAATAAATATACAATTATTGACTTTTTTTTTACCAAAGACATGTGGCTGAATACATTTTGGCCTAAATGTATGACTAAAATTGAGTTTATTGGATTTTTCTAATAACAAAAAGTAGAAAATATCATTTTTTTTCAAAATTTGCGGTCTTTTTACGTTTATATCGCAAAAAATAAAAATCGCAGAGGCAATCAAATACCATCAAAAGAAAGCTCTATTTGTGGGAAGAAAAGGACGCAAATTTTGTTTCGGTACAACATTGCATGACCGCGCAATTACCAGTTAAAGCAGCGCAGTGCCAAAGTGTAAAAAGACCTCTGGTCATTTACCAGCAAAATGGTCCGGTCTTAAAGTGGTTAATCTACATTCAACCAAATCTCATGAGACACATGGACAGAATTAAGGAGAAAGAACTGTGCTTGTTGACCGGCACCATACAAATTCATAAATGTACAAAAAATGATGAACAGAATATAATTAATTTGAAAAAATTATATATCATTGCAGAACATCAGTCAAAAAAATGCACTGTATTAAAGAATATAAACAAAAAATCAGTGAATATTAAGGTGTTATGTTGAAATAAAGATAAATCCAGTACATTAATGTATAAACAAAAGAAAAATAAATAAAAATTAAACAGTCTAACCCTTATAGAGTAGGTTTAAAGAATTTTGTATTTAAACTATGAAAACTGAAAATAAAAAGAAAAATAATAGAATGTAGCCGAGATAAAGAAAAAAGAAAAAGGGGAGAGGGAGGGGGGGTTTTTGAAAAGCAAAGATATGAAGAATATGAAAGGAAAGTACTGACAATTTGGCAGAAAGTGGGTAGCCCTATTTCCAAAGGATGGGGCCCCCCATGGGGAATTCCATGGGTTCAGGATTAGACATATTAATTAGTAGATAAATAGTATAGAAAATAATGGTTTTTAGAGAAAATGTTTGAATGTAATATATTCATTTAAACCTGGATGATTGGTGGCTTCTAAAGTATATATCCATTGGGTTTCCAATTGAAGTAAACGCCTATCTATTTCACCTCCCCGAGCATGAGTAGGCACATGCTCCAGAGCTGCGAAACGTACACTATTAGAATCAAAATTGTGGGAATTACCTACATGTCTGTTTAATGCTGTGGTGCATAATCGTTTGGATAAGGGCAACATGTGATCTCTAATTCTTTTATAAAAAGGGCGTTTAGTTTTTCCAATGTAGAAACATCCACAAGAGCAATTAGCAATGTAGACAATCCCCACAGTTTTGCAAGTGACATTATGTTTGATGGTGCGAATGGAACCATTAGGCAGTGTAACTTGTGCTGATCCTAGAATGAAACGACACATGTCGCAGTGGCCACAAGGATAGGTGCCGGTGCGATTGGGTCTAACAGGTCGATGAGTATTAAAGTGACTTGTGACTAGTCGGTCTCTCATGGACTGGGATCTACGGTATGTCAATTGGGGAAAAGGCTTAATATATTTATGAATTATTGGATCCGCAGTTAATAGAGGCCAATATTTGTCTAGGATTGCTCGCATTTGATGATGTTGGCGTGAATATTGTGTTATAATACGTATGGGTGTATGAGAGGTAGATCTCGGTTTGGGATAAATTAACTGATTTCTGTTCAATTTTAATACTTTATTATAGGTACGTTTTAATAGTGTTTTACTGTAGCCTCGTTGGCAAAGTCGTGTGGTAAGATCCCGTGCAGCCAATTCAAAGTCCGCGTCTTGAGAACAGTTACGACGCAAACGAAGATATTGGCTGTAGGGGATGCTATCTAAAAGTGATTTAGGATGAGCACTTTCCGCATGAAGAATGGTGTTACCCGCAGAGGGTTTACGATATAGAGCTGAATCAATGACGCCATTTTTGTCCAATTTAATGTATATGTCCAGGAAACTAATCTGGGTCTGACTGAATTCCATCGTAAATTTAAGATTAAATTGATTGATGGACAAATTATGAAAGAATTCATGTAATTCATTAAGGGAGCCCGTCCACAATAACAAAATGTCATCAATGTAACGGTGCCAACCCAGGATGAACTGACTCCAGTCCCGGGGTTGGTCACCTGAAAAAATGTGTCGTTCCCACCCCCCCAGGTACAGATTGGCGTAGGTAGGGGCACATTTAGTGCCCATAGCTACGCCCTGCACCTGGAGGTAGTGGGAACGATCAAACATAAAATAATTGTGCGTCAGAATGAACTCCAAAAGTTGAAGTACAAATTTGTCATAGTTCTGGGAAATAGAACCCCGTTCCTGAAGGAAGGAGTACATGACTTGGATGCCTGTTGAGTGCGGGATGGAATTGTAAAGGCACTCAACATCTAGGGCCACTAGCCATGTGCCTGGGGGAAGTTGTTTTCCGTCTAAAATTCGTAATAAATCAATCGTATCCTTCACGTAGGATGGCAGGGATAGTACATGTGGAAAAAGGTGTTTGTCAATGAGAGCACTGGCGTTCTCAGTCAAACATTGGCAACCGGATACTATGGGTCGACCCGGTGGATTAACTAAAGATTTGTGTAATTTAGGTAACGAATAAAATGTGGGGGTTTGTGGGTTTTTTACATTTAAGTACTTCCATGTATTAAGGTCTATGGTACCATTTCGGTACGCTTGAAAGATAAGATGGTAATACTTGGTGGTAGAATTCTCAATGATGAGTTGGGATATTGGGCGATACCAGTCCCTATTGTTAAGGATGTCTAGGCACATTTTTTTATATGCCCCCACATCCATAATGCATACATTGCCACCCTTGTCAGCAGGTTTAATGATTATATCAGGGTTGTTTTGAAGGTTTAGAAGTGCCTGTCGATGTTTAAAAGAAAGATTGTGGGATTCTTGTGTTTTAAGATTTAGATGCTTAATTTCAAGAGTTAATTGGCTTACAAAAGCCCAAATGTTTGGGTTGCTTTGAAGCAGGGGGAATGTTTTTGATTTAGGTTTAAACATAGCCGGGGTAGGGAATAATACTCCCGGAACTGATACACGAGGAGTGATTAATTCTGAAGACTGTTCAACATCTGTGTTTCCCTCATCCCAAAGTGACATCAGGTCTTCCATAGCCCGGAGCTCACTGGATGATGGTTCCACAGAGATGATACTGGGATCAGTTATGTGTTCAGTTTTATCATATAGTACCTTGAAAAGAAGACGTCTGGCAAAAAGGTGTATATCTTTAACAAATTGAAATTTGTCTAAATCAGTAGATGGGCAAAAGGATAAACCAAATTTCAGAACTTCAATTTGTTCCTTAGTTAAGGAGACCGAGGATAAGTTCACAACCTCGAGATTCAGTGCATGTGTGCGTGAGGTAGTGAGGGTGGGTGTGTTTTGGGTTCCGGAGTCTGAACTAAAAAAATAGGTGCGATACGAGGGTCCGAGGTGTGTGAATGAGGTGGAAACATAGAAGAAAGTGCAGGTTCACTGGCTCTCCTGGATGAGAGTCCAGAGTGAGTGGGGGCGGGATTTAAACTAGGTGCAGGAGTGCTGAGTGCATGGTGACTAGAGGGCTCTGACGTGGTGGTTGGGCGTAGAAGAGTGTGGGGCATAGGAGTGGAAACTTGTGTGCGATGTGCCTTGGGTGGGGCCGCAGTGGATTGGTGTACCGTTTCGGTGGATCTGGGTGACGAAGCTGTGGACGTATCCAGACGGTCTCCCTTCCTTTTCTTAGGAATTCTGTCCTGGGTTAAGTCTCGGTAAGATGTAGAAGTGCTGGAAGAGAAAGAAACAGCATTAGGTATCAGTGTGTCTGTTTGAGGGATATTAGAAGTAAAGGGTTTTCTTCTGGGAGTGGTTTGATTAGAATTTTGCCATTTGTAGGCAAAATGGTTTTCATAAGCCAATTTATCCCTAAGAAATTTATTCTCCTTAGCACTTATAATGTTACGTGTGTATTGTTCAAGATAGGAACGTAAATTGTTTTCACGCTGTGTAAAACGAATGGGATTTTGTAATGAATTGTTGTCCTCGTACCAAGAGGCAATCTGAGTATCAAGTTGTTCCAGTTCAAGTGTATATTGGTCAATCAAAATTGACATCATTTGGAAAGAGCAAGATTGAAGGTTGCTCTCCCAGGAGTTTTTAAGTGAGTCACTTATTTTATTCATGTTTGGAAAGATTTGAATTCTCAAGCCCCATGGAACCACTTGATATTCAACATATTTTTCAAAGTAGACTTTGTGCCAATATGTTCTAGCTTTTCGTTCTAACAGGCGCTGTAGGCGCATAAAAGATTGATTTAGTTCAGAATCTGAGATATTAGCATCTTTTCTGGAGGCCTGAACCTTGGTCATAAGACCATCCCATGCATTTCCACAAAACGCAGCCATAATTAGAGCAAACAGAAAATAGAGAATCAAAACAAAAAGGAAAAGAGAAGGAAAGGGAAGAAAGTGCGATTTCGGCTACAGACTTAATTACATCAGCATAGCAAGTTACTTGACTGATACCTGGAAAACCAGTTCAATTGTGATTATTACACATATAACTTTTGAAAAAAAGGGGATGAAGTTAGAAAAATTAAATGCAGGAGAATAAACAGTTTTTATAGAAAAGAACATCAAAAGCCTTGCCTATAGAAGAGGTGTGTTTTAGACACCAAAAAATTTGTATAGGGAAATGGAAAGGACTCAATAAGGCAAGGAATTATCAACGCACCTCATCCCAATTATAACAGAGAAAAACGAGAAGAGACAGGCGGGACTGTTACGGTGCTAATACTAGTAAGAAAGGAGTGTATAAATGTATAGATAAAAGAGAGTATTTTATTAAATGTAATAAAAGCGATCAAAAAAAAAAAAAAAAAAAAAAAAGGGAAAATATTACAATAGGATCAAATTTAACAAAATTGCATATATTAGCTACCATACAAAACAGTATACAAAATCCAACAATTAGTTTAAATAACCCAATTCTTGGCAGTTCAGATAGAATGTTCCCGACATGTTTCGCCTATCATTAGGCTTCTTCAGGGGAGCCAGTAATTGGTGGAAGAGAAATTGTTTTGTTTAGAATACAAAAAGGGTACACTATAAATAGAAAAAATAAAACAAAGTTAATGGAGCCGGTCACATACACAAAAGAGCACATCCTTAGTCCCCAACACCGCCCAACTGTCTCCAAAGATTGGTGGATAGGGAATGACACAAAAAAAGTATATGTATGTCTCTAAAGAGTATAAGCGAAATAATACCTACCTATTTAAAAACAAATACGTCTAGTCCCTAAAGGGAAGACCCCACCTGGGATTGGAGAATGGACCGATCATAGACAACCGCCAAAAGGGTGACTGCAGGAGACAAATCAAGCGAACAGACAAGTCTAGTAATCAACAAACTTCACAGGGAGCTTAATAAAGCTTCCATAGGGATTATTGGTTAATCAATAGGTTTAGAAAGTCCATAGCAATAAAAATAAATTTAGATTTAAACTATACCTGTGCTGCATTAGATGTAAAGTATGTTGCACATGAAAAGTTGAAAATTGCACAGAGGGAGGTCCTTGGAGTTGTGTCTAGAGGCCCGTGAGATGATCTTGGTTATAGTGAGGTAGTTTAAGAAGAACACGAAAATAGAAAAAATATTCAAAAAAGAAAAATTATATGTAAAAGAAGCCCTAAAACAGAGCAAGAAAAAACAAAGGAAAAGGATCAGCTGGGCAGTGAGCGCACGAATAATTATTGGTCAATTAAAGTAGTGCTAGCTTACCATAAGCATATGAGAAGTGCAGTCACAATTATTGCTGTATCACACAGGCAGTAGCCCAAGCGTACCGCGAAGCAGACAGCACCAGAGCCACAACATTCAGGCTCTAAGCAGAGCCGCCAAAAGAATCAGTCTAAGATCTAAAAATGACCAGAACAAATTTAAATAAATTAGATAAGATGAAAGAAAAGAAGGGTTAGAACAGCAGCCTAGTCTGTGTGGACAGACTCAGTGCTAGTTCAATGAACTGACCTTGCGGCGAAAACTTCTCACGTGGACTCGGCAGGGCGGACATGCCTGCAGCATTGATGAACGCTTATTTATCTCCCTCACCACCCGGCGTCTAATTAGCGACGCCGGATGTGAGCGGACAGTAAGTGCGGAACTGCGCATGCGCGCGCCCCCGCGTCACAAAGGAAGCCTACAGTCCCCATAATGCACTGCGGAGGTGTCTCCGTAACCAAGGAGACCAGGGCAAGCTTTTTATATTTATCTTTCATAGTTAAAGGCTAATTCCATAAAATGCAAACAGTATGTTAACATCATGTTTATTGCCTTATTTCCAAAACCAAATTACCCTCTACATTGTTAAGCATGCATGGGTTTGTTTCCAGCAGCACACACAGTCAGCTAGGGCAAGCTGCAGCATCCGTTTTACACAAAGTGATCCTACCATCAATAAGGCACCTATGGTCTCCCATTTAGGTGCCAAAACCCCAAGGTAACGTTCCTCACCTCTGGAAGCTCTACAGCCTGGTTGCAACATAAACACTCCCCACAACTAAACCCTGTATCATTTGAAACCATTTGGTCTCCCATTTAGGTACCAAAACCCCAAGGTAACGTTCCTCACCTCCGGAAGCTCTACAGCCTAGTTGCAACATAAACACTCCCCACAACTAAACCCTATATCATTTGAAACCATTTGTCACATACCTTTAACTCTGGCCCCATGGATGTGGACACAGCCAGTATTAGGTAGTGGATCCAGAAGAGAGCATTGGCATTCCCCCGTCATTGTTCAGCCAAGTGTTTCATATGAAGTTAAAGTGTATTTAAAGGCAAAATTGTTTGTTTTCATTTGGATAAAGTGGGGCCCCTTTATCTAATTTTTAATGTGGATTGTGTTCCTCCTGGGGATATCCACCCCTATAGTTGTTCTGGTGACTGTTATTTCCAAAACAGAAAGCGAGGCAAAATTCCATATTGTAGCTTTGTCATGAGAGAAAGAGATGAGGGTTATACATCCAATAGGGGCAAGCATTCTGGTCAGTTGCAGCCCATCCATATGGGGCGCAGGGGCGCCGCCCCCCTAAACCAATGCGTATGGCCCCTAATCTACATGCAGGGTGCCCGACGCATTGTTTTTTTTTTTTAGCACACGATTAGAACTGGAGGCTCTAATTGGTTTGAAAAAAAGGTTGGGCTCGAGGCACAGAGCACTGCGCCCTGAGTCCATCCAGCTGTGTGATTTAGTGAGATTGACACCTGCTGATCTGAGGTCTGAAAAGGGTGGTATACATTGCATTGAATGAAAGTATTGCTATCTTTTAGTTGATGTTGTTGCACCTAAACTGGCCATGTAACATAGTGACCCTTGTTTTATCTTTTTTTATATAATTATCAATGTTTCCAAATACAACACTGTTTGCCAGAACAAAATTTTACAGTGTTTCCATGCCTCAACTGTGGATAATTCATTTTTGCTGCTATCATTTATTTATTTATTTTTTTTATAGAAAAAAAACAATCCCCTCTAGGAGCTCTGTTTAGCTCTGTTGCAGATTTCTACCTTTTGGTGTTCTAAAGAATTAGCTGCTTGTTTCACCATGTCTTTTGCAGACTAATTCCTCAATGTAAGTGTCTGCATTTAATACAATGACCTCAGAAAAGTAAAGTGGCATTTTATAGGGGATGACTAAAATATTACATGTATCTTAACGCAGACTTATGAGAAAAAATTAAAACAATTGCACAGGACGGACATTTTGTGCATAAATTGTGTACATAACACATCCAGGCTGCCATATTGCATTGAATTTTCTGATACTTTTAGAAAATTACAGCTGTTTTAAATGGTATCGCGTTTTTTAATAACATGACATTACAAAAATGTTTGTAAAGCATTAATTTTCTTCCTGACAGGAGCTTGATCTGATATAATGCAGTCACTATTTGCCTGATAACTTTACATCTGACTCAATCAATTTTAAATCAACTTTTGTTGAGCTAGGTGATGCTTGCAGGGCCACCCACAGCTCGAAATTTCTGCTGATTCAGCAGGAATCAGCCACAATTTGAGGCATCTATGGCCAGCCTTAGTATAACACTGACAACATCAGACGTTGAATCATGCTTAGCCTCAGGGTGGAGAAGCGAAAAAAAAAAAACAGTTTGCCTACTATGCATTAGTCCTCTTGCAACAGATAACTAGAGGAATAGGAGAAATTGTTGCTTTACCACTTGTTTTGAAATGTAAAAAAAATTGTCTTGTACAGCAATCCAAGATAAGACATAATAATGGTTGCCGTTACTGAATTAAAGATCTTGAATAGTATACAGACAGTTAAATAGGATAATTTGTATAGAAGGAATACTGAATCTGACCACATATGCACATGCAGTCAACCAGGACTGTCTACACCCTTCTAATAATCATATGTACTTCACTGCAGTTAGTAGAATGTTACAAAAGTTGATACATGCATGTATCAGTGGGAAAGATAGGGCCTTCAATTGGTCAAAGCACATAGCACATCCTGGAGAGCTTTGTTGTTCTACACACAGTAAAGTCCCTCATCTCTTTCTCTTAGATCCACTTCCTGCCACATCACTTCCTGACTTCCTGTTTACCTGGGCTTTTCAGACCAGCTAGACGATATCATTAGCATTATCAGTAGAGGAAGCTGAGTGATATTAGCTGAAAACACAATAAACCCAATAATTTCTACATGGAAGCTAAAATTGATTTTACACTTTTATTGTTAAATTTTTTTTTATAAAAAATACGTTCATGCCACATCACCTCTAATTTCTGCCAACTAAGTCCAATGGGTGGATGCAGTGCGAATTGAAAAGGGGGTACACAGAGAGGTACAAGTTCTGTGTTTTATAAAGGGAATGGCAAAATATAATAGGCAGCATAATAGAACCAGTAACCTGCTTGTTTATTTTGTAACTGGTTACTATCAGTATTATGTTACATGTTTTCTATATTATTTAAAAAGATCTGTTATCTGGCAGTGTTTACCTGTTAAATAATATTGCAACCTTGGTTAAGAAGAACGAACGCCCTAATAAAAATAATTTGCAAGGCCCTTTTAACACATGAAAATGTACAAACAACAGACTATAAGCTACATGTACAAATTCAAAATGTCAACCAACTGCATGGATTGTCAAGCTAACATCAGTAACATCAATTTGGCAAGCTTATTATAAATCTGTTTTGCATGTTATTCTCTCTCAAAGTCATATAACACATTGCAAGAGCTTTGATCTATAAAAACCCCACCAATAACATAACGTGATTGTAATAGTGAAAATCAATCCAGTGGCCTTTTTGTATTAAAGTATTGTTTGCTTAATATCTAAACATTTTAAAATCTGTCATACTATCTGCATGTTGCAATCCTTCAACTAAGCTTTGTTACTGGATGTAACATGAGTGTTCAAAGGTGACCAAAAAAAGAAAACAAATAAAAATAGAGTAAACAAATTAACCACTTGCTGACCAGCCACCGTCATTATAATGCGGCAGGTCGGCATGATCCCCTGAACCGTCGAAGCTGTACATCAGCTCCTTTAAACGGGATAGCTGCATTGCGGGAGTGCCAATGGTCGTGGCTGGCGGTCACGCACGATTGCGGTCACGAGAGGCAGAACAGGGACGTGTTTGTGTAAACACACAAATCCCTGTTCTTTAAGCTGAGGAGAGGCAGAGCGTGAGTTCCTAATAGACATGTGCACACCGAAATATTTCGTTTTGGAATTTCGTTTTCGTACAAAAAATACATTTATTTTGTTGCTCCTGAAACTCGTTTTTTTTTTTTTTTTATAATTGTAATTTTTATAAATTTTTAAAGCAAAAACAAAAACAATACACTAAAGCATTAGAAAAATCAGAAAATATAGAAAGATATAGATCAAGATGTAAGGCATACGTTACAACAAACAGAGAAAAATGTCCACAAACGCAGGCACAAGGGTGAACTGCGTATCCATATCTCGTACCATAAATAACAAACAGTCGATGAAAAGCGAACAAACTATTCTGAGCATCAAAAGGCCGGAGGCCAAAAAGAGGTAAAAAACGGATATTCACATGGTCAACATAGTATGTCCCCGGGAGGGGAGGGGGCCAAGACAGGGTAGGGAAGGGGGGGGGGGGGACGGAAGCTATCAACAAAGGGCCCCGATCGGTAGCTGCAGTCAGATGGACGTACCGGCAGGGGGGGCCCCATATGCTGATCGATCCCAGGGTTCCCACACTTTTTCGAACTGGGGTACCAAATCATGCACCGAGGCTGTCAAATACTCCATTCTCCGAATTTCAGACACCAGTTGGAGTAACCTAGGCCAGGGGGGGGTTGCATTGGACTGAAACTCGTTTTTATTTATTTAGTTTAGTTAAAAAATGCATTTGTCCGAAAATCCGAAATAATTAAGGTCGAATCTGTCACTGAAGTCTTATAGGGGTTGATTTACTAAAGGCAAAAAGACTGTGCACTTTGCAAAGTGCAGTTTCACTTTGCAAGAGCAGTTGCTCCAGAGCTTAGTAAATAAGCAGAAGCTCTGCTGACTTTCATCAACCAATCATGTGCAAGCAAAAAATATTTTTTTTTTCCTTGCATGTGATTGGATATTCTTTGCAAAGTGAAGCTTCACCTCATTTACTAAGCTCTGGAGCAACTGCCCTTGCAGAGTGCAATTGCACTTTGCAAGGAGCACAATCTATTGGCCTTTAGTAAATCAACCCAATAGTGTCTGTTGAATGTTCTAAGAAGATTAGACGGAGCAGCTAAACTGTACGACGCCGCAATCGTACATTTCAAGTCAAGTGTTCCGCCTACAAGCTATAGTAGAATTCTAATGTTGTATGACACTAGTAATAATTATATTTATTAATTATTATTACTAGTCAACCAACATTAGAATTCTTCTATAACCCAACCCAGCTGGGGGAGGATGTGATGCGGGAAGGCTGGGGGAGGAGCCCGAGACGGTGTCTGTGAGGACGGAAGGGGAGGCAGGAGAACCATGGCAGCAAGTCCAATACAGTTGCTGGTGAAGTGGGATAGAACACTGTGCTAGAGGACCGCACATGGTGACCCCCGCAGATGCCTATTCCCCACAATATTGGATCAGGAGACCAAGGAGGAGCGACTGATAGATCGGGGTGGACAGCAATAATGGACGCAGGAAACTGAACAGGGGTAAGTGAGAGATATCCCTGGTTCAACCAAAAGTGGCTGCAAGAGAAAACACCTGATCCTGAGACCCCACGAGTGATTGTTGGTGCTGGCCTCCCCTCTGTCTCCTCCATGCGCCCCCCCTCTTATATTTGCCTTTGTGTGCTCTGTATATTATGCTCTGTATACTACCCTCCGGAGCCCCTAGATTATCTAGCGCTGTTGCATCGTGAACTGTGTTTGAACTGTGTTTGCTGTGGAAGCTAAAGAGATTTGATGACTAACTGAGGGAAAGATACAGCAGCTGGGGCTGGCTAAAATTTAAACGACAGGAGACATAAGAGAGGTCTTGATGGAGCAAGGATTCTTTTTGGAACCTATGGATTTATGAGAGCTACGGAATTTAAATGTCTGTATGAACTGTACCAATGAGAGGGCCTGTTTAAATGTCAATGACTGCCAATAACCCTAGGAGTGGCTCAATTGATTAAATGCTGGAAGTACTGGAACTACTAAACTGATAGTTGAAATTAGTACTGAGTTTTAAGTTCACTTAAGGACTAAGTATTGATACAGCTTAGTACTGACTGAAAAGGTTATGAACTATAATATGAACTAAGCTGCAAATTAAGTGATGAATTAAGTGATGAACTCTGCGATTTCACTATGCGATAAACTCGGAGCGATTTCTACTGGAGAGTAACTTTTCTTCCTGTGGTGGATAGCAGCCGAATAGACAATTGGGTCAAGCTGAAATAGAGCTGCAAAAGCAGCTGATTAGATAACTGGGTTAAGCTAATATAGAGCTGCAAGGGTATAAGGACATTCCTTTTTTTTTCTACCCCCCCCCCCCCTCTGTGGTTTTCTTTTTCTTTCCTCCCGCCTCTCTTACGCTATACAGAGACTGGGAAAGAGGGATGAATGGTACGTTTTTCATAGGTGCTCCAGCAAAAAAAAAAAAAAAAAAAAAAATCCATCAAGTCGCAGAATTTTCAATTCCATCTAAACTAGGGGGCCTGAGAGGGTTAAGTGACTGGAGACATAAGAGAGGTCTTAATGGAGCAATGATTTTGTCTGAAAACTATGAACCCATGAGATCTATGGAATTTTGCATGAACTGTATTAACGAGAAGACCTATTGAAATGACTACCTAATAACCCTAGGAGCGGCTCAATTGATTAAACGCTGGAATTACTAAACTGATAGCTGAAACTAGTATTGAGTTCTTAGTTTACTTAAGGACTATGTATTGATACAGCGTAGTACTGATTTTAAAGGTTATGAACTATGTTACGAACTAAGCTGGGAATTAAGTGATGAACTCTGCGATTCAACTATGCGATAAGCTCGAAGCGATATCTACTGGAGAGCAACTTTCCACTCTGTGGTGGATAGCAGCTGATTAGACAATTGGGTCAAGCTGAAATAGAGCTGCAAAAGTATAAGGACATTCCCCTTTTTCTTTTTTTTTTTTTTTTTCTCCCTTATGCTTTTTTTTTTTTTCTCTTCCTCTCTCTCTCTACGTGTCCTCTCGCCCCGCTTACGCTATATAGAGATCGGAAAAAAGGGACGAAGGGTACGCTTTTTATAGGCCCTATACAGGATCTTTACAGGTGCCCTAATAAAATAAGTAAAGGAAAAAAAAAAATCCATCAAGTCGCAGAATTTTCAATTCTTAAAGCAAAAGTGAAGAGAAGTATTTCATCTAAACTGGGAGCCTGAGAGGTGAAACGGCAGGATATTCTTCTCTCCCCTTACCCTTCCTTTCAAATTAATAAAAGCAAAGATTGGAACCGAGAGGTACTCCCCTCCATACAGGACAACTATTTTGTCAAACAAGATAAGTGAACAAGATACATGATGAGGGGAAGATCACATAAAACAACAGAACCTAAAACCCAGAGGGAGAGTTTAAATACTAGTGTAACCGCTAGTTCAATACAAAAATATTTGACAACTAAAGAGGGTAACCAAAAAAGCCCAGATGTAAAAAAAAAACATCCTTGCCAACCAAAAACGCAAAAAAGCTAAGTTAAAAGGAGCCCAAGGAGATAAAACAAGAGAAGAAACACAAACAGAGAGAGTGATGGAAACTTACGAGGGGGAAGGGGAAGAACGGCGAAGTATAGCTCAAATGCCCACAAAGATCGAGATGATGGCAATGTTTGAAAGGATGGAAAGATTAATCAAGAGTGAGATTACAAAATGTCCGGATGGATCTGGGCCATTTGCTGCGGAGAGTAGAAGAGGCTGAGGAGAGAACTGAGAAACAAACACAAGAAATCGCAGAATTAAAATCGCAAGTGAAAGCACTGCAAATAAACCAAAGAAATACCTTTTATAAAATGGAAGCACAGGAAAACCAAAATAGACGCCAAAATCTAAGGATAAGAGCCCTCCCAGAGCAAAACGGAGAGAGACTGGAGGAAAAAATAAGGAAAATATTTAACCCCCTACTAGGACGAGAAGAGGACGAGGAGTTAAAGATCGATAGAGTACATAGAATTAGAAAGCCTCTAGGAATGAAGGAGGAAACCCCACGAGATGTCATTGTTAAATTCCATCGGTATACAGACAAGGAGAAAATATGGAGGAACCTCAGAGAGAGACACCCGCTGCAATACGAGCAAACAACTTTGCAAGTATTTGCGGACTTGTCAAGTGAAACATTATCCAGAAGAAGACAACTAAAACCATTACTAGAACATTTAAGACAAGCTAATATTAAATATAGTTGGGGGTTCCCTGCAGCTTTGATAGTATATAGGGACGGAAAGACGGTTAGATTGAAATTTCCGGAAGAAGTACAGGACTTCTGTACAGAGTTACAGATTCCAACCATTAGTATACCTAAGCGAACGGAAAGAGAAGAAAGACTAATTGAAGAGGGAATAGGGCAGAGAGCTTAATGTGGGGGGGGGGGGGTAGGGGGAGAGGGGGGAGGGGGGGCTGGTGTAATTTATTACAAAAGAAACGAGATGGGAGAGGTAAAGTAAATAAAAGTTAATGTGGGTATGGGTGGAAACGGGAAGAGCCTCCCTGGACTATCTGCTCCCTCCTCTCCCCCCCCTATGACTACTGGGCCTTCATGGCCGGGGGGGAGTGAAGGGACACGGAATGCCGGGCTTGCAGCTTCACCCCAAGGGGTGAGGTACATATTCCAGGATGGGGATATATTCTGGATATAGGTACAATGACCAAAGAGGGGTCTGGGAAGGTTGGGAGGAGGTTGGGAGGGGGGGTGGGAGGGGCGGGGGGAGAAAGAAGACCCGACAGCAGAAAACCTCGTTAAGTGAGAAAAGAGAAAAAACCAGCCTGACTAAAATCTATGTCTATAGTTAATTGTTTGTCATATAACGTTAGGGGGCTAAATGAATCAGCAAAGCGGTTTAAAATTTTGAAAGAAATAGAACAATATGAAGCGGGTATAGTGTTCTTACAGGAAACCCATCTATCATACGAAAGCAAGATTAGAATATATTCCCCTAGGTTCCCTGTGTGGTTTTATGGAGATTCTTACTCAAGGAACTCAAAAGGGGTAGCTATCGGTATAGGACGGGAGGTATATTATAAAATAGAAGAAAGATTAGTCGACCCGGAGGGTAGATTCCTCTTTCTGAAGGGGAAACTATGGGGAGTAGACTATACCCTCGCTAACATATACTGCCCAAATAGAAGTCCAACGGTTTTTCTGAAAGGAATATTGGAGAAATTATGGGATTTTAAAAGAGGAAGAGTAATTATAGCTGGAGATATGAACTTTTGTATGAATCCACAAATGGATAGTTCGTCCCGTGTGCAGGGGATTGGGAAAGAGCAGAGGAGAATACTAAAACACAGGATATATCAGTATCAGCTTATGGATGCGTGGAGAACTATGCACCCAAGGACACGAGACTACTCGTTCTATTCCCCTGTACACGGGACGTACACAAGGATCGACTACTGGTTAGTGGAACATAGGGTTCTGGACGAGGTGATATCCACAGATATAGGAATTAGAACATTGTCTGATCATTCTCCAATATGCCTGAAGATCAAAATCCCAGGATTTCAGAAATTGAATAGGGAACTGCTGGACGAGAAGGGAGAGGAAATAATTAGAAAAGAATTGGAGTTTTTTTTTTACCACTAATTTAAATGAAGAGAATATGGAAAATATTATTTGGGAGACACATAAAGCTTATATAAGAGGGATATATATTTCATTAGGTACAAATAGGAAGAGAGAAGGTATTAAAAAGAGTAGGGAGTTGAGGGAGGAAATCCACGGATTAGAGCAAGAACATAAAAAGGCAAATGGCAGGGAAAGTGGACAGGTAGTGGACCTATTACATAAACTGGCTATGAAAAGAGAGGAACTCGGGGAATTAATGGAACAGGAAATAAGGACGACATATAATAGGATTACTAAAGAGAGATATTATAGCGGCATTAAAAATAGTAAGATCTTAGCAAAGATATTGAGGAAAAAAAGATCGAAGAATTATATAGAGAAAATACTAAATAAAGAGGGAGAGCCGGTCTATAAAACTAAGGAAATAGCAGAAGTTTTTAGAGAATATTATGAGCAGTTATATTCCGTGAGAAAAAAAGAGACAGGAAAACAAGAGATGAAGAGAAGGGGAAAAATTAAAGACTATATACTTCAAGCAAATATCCCTAAAATACCGGGGGAATTGGCGCAGGAACTGGAGAATCCAATCTCAGTCCAAGAAGTAATACAGGCAATAAAAGAGACCAAAGGAGGAAAGAGCCCAGGGCCTGATGGCTATATAATAGAATATCTAAAAAAGTTTGGAGACATACTAGCCCCAATTTTATGTGCATATTATAATGGACTAGGTACAAAATATGGACTGAGCGAGGAGGCCTCCACTGCGACAATCTCCACGATATTGAAAGAGGGAAAAGAGAATACAATATGCTCAAACTATAGACCGATCTCACTACTCAATACGGACGTTAAATTGTTCGCAAAAATATTGGCCGCTAGAATAAAGAAGTTAATGCCTAGCTTAGTCCACGCAGATCAGGTGGGATTCATCGAGGGGCGAGAAGGAAAAGATAATGGAGTAAGGTCAATATTACTGCTTCAGAGGATGAAGGAGAGTAGAATCCCCAGTCTACTCCTATCAATAGATGCTGAGAAAGCTTTTGATCGAGTAGACTGGGGATTCATGATGGGCACCCTAAGGGGAATGGTGTTTGGACCCAAAATTTTGAAGTGGATAAAGGCACTATATAACAGCCCCAAGGCAGTGGTAAGAGTTAATGGGGTACTATCAACAGCCTTCAGAATGAACAATGGGACTAGACAGGGGTGTCCGCTGTCCCCCCTAGTGTTTGTTCTGGCATTGGAGCCACTCCTGGAGACGATAAGGAGAAACCCAGATATAAAGGGGGTTGAGATGGAGGGGGGAATACATAAGACAGCTGCATTTGCGGATGATATTCTGTTCTATGTATCTAGCCCACGAATCTCCATGCCAAACTTGTTAAAGGCTTTACAGGAATACGGGGAATTATCTAACTTTAAAATTAACCCAAGCAAGTCAGAAATCTTAAACGTAAATATAAATCCGAGAGAAGAACTTGACATTAAGAGAGAATTCCCATTTCTATGGCAAAAAGAAATGAAATATTTAGGGATTAAACTGACTGCATCAATAGAAAAATATACCAAATAAACTATATCCCCCTTCTAGAAGAATTGAGAGAAGAAATAAGGAGAATGAGAACAAAGCCCCTGTCATGGTTAGGAAGAATTAATGCCTTAAAAATGATTATTCAACCTAAAATCCTTTATAAATTTCAGCTATTACCAATATATATCCCCCCCTATATTTTAAAATGATAAATTCTTTAATTTCTAAATTTATCTGGAACAACAAGAAACCTAGAATCCCACTGAAGACTTTGCAAAAGGGAAAAGATGAGGGGGGTCTGAATGTCCCAGACTTTAGAAAATATTACGAAGCAGCAGTGTTAACACGGGTGGTGGAATGGGCAAAATTAGAAAGTAAAAAAAGATGGGGAAAAATAGAACACAGTTTATCAGGCACAAATCTAGGTAGAGAAATCTGGACTCCTTTAAAATATAGATCACTAGGGAAGACAACACCTTTGGTCACAAAAAATGTGTTTAGAGTATGGGAGGGAATACACAAACATAACAAGTGGAAATATAATTCCCCTTTAATTTATCTAAAAGATAATGATTTTTTTGCACCTGGTAAAAGTACAATAGGAGGGAAATGGATAAAACAAGATAATATGCAATTACGACACATAATTAAAGAGGGGAAATTGAAAACACTAGCAATATTACAGAAAGAAAATGACTGGATGGAGTTGAATGAGTGACGATACCTGCAGCTTAGACATTTCGTCTCAAGACTACCACAACCGCTTAGAGATGGAGAAAATTTGACTGCCTTGGAGCGGATATGTGAGGGGAAATCCCCAAGGGCAGGTATTGCCCAGTTTTATAAGGTCTTGAGACGGGAACATGAAGCGGAGGTACCAATCTTCATTAAAAAATGGGAAGAAGAGATAGGAGCACGGGGTGAAAACCAAAATATAGAAAAAATATTGAAGATGGTGCACAGATCCACAGAAAATAGTAAGATGATAGAAACAAATTATAAAATTTTAGTAAGATGGTATAGGACCCCAGATATAATGGCAAAGTACCAGGAGGGACAATCTGGGAAATGTTGGAGGAATTGTGGACAAACGGGAAGTTTGGCCCATATATGGTGCGATTGTCCCAAGATTAAAGAATATTGGAGAGAAATAATAAGATATATAGAAGTAATAGCTAAAATACAGCTACCTGAGAACACATGGGTGTGCCTATTCCATGCAGTAGATACCCCAATTAAGGATTATAGGAATTCCCTTACAAGCTCATTAATAAACGCGGCAAAAAGTCTGATTCCGAAAAAATGGAAAGAAATAGAAGCACCCAAAGTAAAGGAATGGTTAGGAAAAGTTGAGGAAATGTACAGCATTGAAGGGCTGGGAATGGAGGAAGAAAGAGAAAGAAAGAGATTCCATGTGAAATGGAAATACTGGAAAATCTTTAGACAATCTATGATCTTTAACGAGGTAATGGGTCGGTAGGGGTGGGAAGAGGGGTGGGAGGGAGATATTTTAGAAGAACTCGAGAAGTAAAGAAAGAAAACCAGGATAATGTGAAAAATTGAAAGGCATGAATGTATATTGGTTCTATGGTTTTCTTTTAATACCTGATTATGTTTTGTACGCAACTTAAATGAAAAATTTAAATAAAGAATTTAAAAAAAAATAATAATTCTTCTATAGCCCATGAGTGGAGCATTTGACCATAAATGTCCACTTGCAGCAACTGCTTCGGTGAATCTTCATCTTGAATCTTTTCTCTCTATGTCGAATAATCTTGGACTAATAGAGTTAGGTTAGGCACATTCGACCTTTTTTTGCTATTGTCTCTATAATGTTGAGTCTTTTCTCTCTATGTCAAATCTTTTCTCTCTATGTAGAATAATCTTGGACTAATAGAGCTAAGGTTAGGCACATTCAACCACAGGTTCGATGGACATGTCATGTGGAATCTCCTATCTATATCAAACTGTTGTCACAAAGAAAATGAAAATAAAGCATTTATTTATGTCAGATCTTTCGGTTTTCGGATTCTGCACGTTTGTTATCAAAACGATAACAAAAATACCCGAAATTTGGACAAAAATGCATTTGGACGAAAACTAATGCACATGTCTAGTTCCTAATAGATAGGAACCATGATCTGTCATCTCCTATAGACAGTCCCCTCCCCCCACAGTTAGAGCAAACAGTCAGCAAACATAGTTAACCCCTTCATCGCCCCCTAGTGTTAACCCCTTCTATGCAGTGACATTTACACAGTAATCAGTGCATTTTTATAGCACTAATCACTGTATAATTTTCAATGGTTTCAAAAATGTGTCAAAATGTTGATGTGTCCACCATAATGTTGCAGTCCCAATAAAAATTGCAGATCACCGCTATTACTAGTAAAAAAATAATAATAATTAAAATGCCATAAATATTTCCCATATTTTGTAGACGCTATAACTTTTGCGCAAATGAATCAATATATGTTTATTGCGATTTTTATTACCAAAAATATGTAGAATAATACATATCGACCTAAACTGAGGAAAAAGTTTGCTTTTTAAAAAAAATAAAAAATAGGGATATTTATTCATAGCAAAAAGTACAAAATATTGTGTTTTTTCAAAATTGTCCCGCATTTTTGTTTATAGCGCAAAAAAAAAAAAATGCAGAGATGATCAAATACCACCAAAAGATAGCTTTATTTGTGGGATAAAACTGACACAAATTTTGTTTGGATACATCGCCATACGACCACGCAATTGTCAGTTAAAGTGACACAGTGCAGAATCGCAAAAAATGACCTGGTCATTGAGCAGCCAAATCTTCCAGGCTGGTTATAAAGTGGTTATAAAGGTGTTTTTAGTGATAAACTATAATGTCAAAAGTATTGGGATACCTGCACCATGCACATAAACTTTAATGGCATCCCAGTCTTAGTCCGTAGGGTTCAATAGGGAGTTGGCCCACCCTTTGCAGCTATAACAGCTTCAACTCTTCTGGGAAAGCTGCCCAAAAAGTTTAGGAGTGTATCTATGGGAATGTTTGACCATTCTTCCTGATGTGCATTTGTGAGGTCAGGCACTCTTGTGGATGAGAAGTCCTGGCTCACAGTCTGCTCTAATTCATCCCAAAGGTGTTCTATTGGGTTGAGGTCAGGACTCTGTTCAGGCCAGTCAAGTTCCTCCACCCCAAACTCGCTCATCCACGTCTTTCTGGACCTTGCTTTCTGCAGTCATGTTGGAACAGGAAGGGACCATCCCCAAACTGTTCCCACAAAGTTGGGAGCATGAAATTGCCCAAAAGGTCTTGGTATGCTGACGCCTTAAGAATTCCCTTCACCCAGCCCAGCCCCTGAAATACAACCCCACACCATAATCCCCCCTCCACAAATGAAATGGAGGGCTGGCCCAATACTTTTGGCAATATAGTGTGGATGAGCAAGTTGGAGGTGGAGGAACTTGACTAGCCTGCACAGAGTCCTGACCTCAACCCGACAGATAACCTTTGGGATGAATGAGTGGAGACTGTGAGCCAGGCCTTCTCGTTCACATCAGTGCCTGACCTCACAAATGCATTTGAAAGAATGGTCAAACATTCCCATAGACACACTCCTAAACCTTGTGGACAGCCCTCCCAGAAGAGTTGAAGCTGTTATAGCTGCAAAGGGTGGGCCAACGCAATATTGAACCCTACAGACTAAGACTGGGATGCCATTAAAGCACCTCATGGTACAAATAACTATACACACAGAAGAGGCCTTCCATGTATCATGTGCATTGTAAGCAACACTGAAGATAGATAGTCATACACAGTACATAACATAACTCATAAACCTGCTCTAACCAACTGAATGTTTTTATGGGTGGATTTCCCAAAAATGCCCTGAAACTTTTTACATTTATTTGAGGTATTCACATGTTATAGAGAATGCCCAACTGAAGGTCCGACAGACGCTGCCGGACCTTGCTGGGAAGAAGACTCCTGTGCAAATGCGTGGGAGTGACATCATCGCAGCTCCTGCAACTCACAGCTCTGGAGCCACGAACCCGGAAGACACACCAAGGGCAAAATGTCAGCTGGAGGGGGCAAAATGTCAGCTCCCTCCGAATGGACCGGCCTGCGATACGGGGACCTCAGGTATACTAGCTTATTGTGCCTTTGCCTTACAGGGTGTTCTTTTAAGGTTTTTTTTTTTTAAAGGTATACAACCGCTAAATAAATAATCACAAATGCTTTTCAAATGATGACAAATTTTATACATTTATGAATCTTTAGTTAATTATTTAGTTATTATTAGTATTGTTTATTTGTGCTGGACTGGGCTGATTTGCTAAATACTTTGAAAATAATAAAATAAGATATCAGAATTTTACTAATTTAGCTATGCTGCAAAAAAACTATGTAAAGAATATGTTTTATGCAGGAGTGCCATCCAGTGTTCAATAATAGGAACTGCAACTGCAAGAAAAATATAGTTAAGGTGAAAAAAATACCTCGCTGTTGCATTGTAGTTCCTATCTTTGCTCTCTTGAAGAGCTACATCCGCTAACAGATTTTCATCATCTGAAACACTTCCAGGTGTCATGTAGTTACAAACAACAAGTTCCTGAAGCGATGGAAACTGTCAGTCATATGTGGATTTATGTGGAAAAAACTGATACCCAGTGCAGCTGCCAACCGCTGGAGAAATGGGGAGCAGGAATCAAAAGACAAAAAAGCAGCACTCTATGGGTAGAAGGCAAAATTATATATATATGTAGCACTGACCCCCTGAAGGAGCTGCTGGTTTTATTGGGCTTACCGCTACCTTCTTGACCTTGTCTCGGTCTAGGGTTTCCTGTCGTAGATGGCCCAAAAAAATGCAGAAAAGTTAATGTTTTCCCCTGAGTGTCCACTGTAGTAATGAAGTAGACAACATTGTCCCTTCCCTGCCGGCAAATAACAACTTTGTCTGAGTAAATATGTTTCCCAAAGCTCCAATGCGGGAAACATCCAGTGAACCGCTCGTACAATCCTCTCGATTTTTCTCAATTTCCTCCATAATCTCCTTAGGAACGTAGTGAAACTCCAGTCCATATTCTGTTGCCATCCGCTTATTCAGCAGCCGCTGGGACCATGAGAGCCTGGGCAGAATTCGAGCACTTCCATCCCAGGGAGGTACACAGGAATTTGGTGATTTACGCACCATTGCAAAAATCGCTCTCTTAGGTTCAGGTAAATTGACATGTTTTGGCAAAGTTAAGTCTATAGTAGTAGGGGTTCCCGCCCGAGGCGATGCACTCCCCGAATTAAGGGTTAACCAGTCGGAGACACTGCAAGTTGTGGCCACATCATCCGCATTTCCCCACAACATCTCCTGGGACAAAGTCTCAAACAGATCTTCATCCCCTGCATCGGAGAGGGAATCTATCTTCAAATCCCCTAACTCCTCCGCTGGAAAGTAATTATGCACAGTCCCGCTTAACACAATTTCCACAGATTTCTCACCGGTAACTGTGGCGGACTTCTCGGGAACGATCTCCTTCCTCTGATCCGATCTGGGTAAAGTCTGGGATGGTCCTCTACTGTGGCCGCAGGAGGCCTTGACATAGCCCACTCTCTTTGAGGCAGACACGGTAGTGGTGGTGACGGTGGACGAAGTTGTGTCCATGACATCCGGAGTAGTTCCTCCGGTAACAGTAGTGACAGTATCTCCCTCTGGGACACTGACAGCAGCAGACAATGTAGAAGCTGTAGGCCTTACCACAGGAGCGTAGACAATAAACTCCTCGGTGGCATCACCGTGGCCCAGTCCATGCGGTACGCCCTAGGCGGCACGATGGGTTCCACCTTGAACAAATACTCTCCACACCACAGGCAATGAACAAACGGCCAGGGACTTGTGACCAGTCCCTCAGGCGGCGTACACACGCGGGGACTGTCTGCCGAAACTAAGTTCGTCAAACAGTCCGCTCAAACTTTTGAATGAACGAACACGCCCACACACGGCACTTTTTGAGCGGACAAATACGGCAAACTTTGTTCGTCGTACTAAGTCCGCGCAACTTTTGAAATGAGCGGACTCGCCCACACACGAGGCAACAGTCCGCTCATTTCGAGCGCGTGTGCAGGTAGGCGGGGCCCGCGACGGAGACGTCGCGGGCTCCGCCGCCTGGAATGGACTTAAATGGGAACCCCAACGCCGAAAAAAATCGGCGTGGGGGTCCCCCCAAAGTCCACAACAGACCCTTGTCCGAGCACGCTACCCGGCCGGCCAGGAAAGGGGGGCGAGCGAGCGCGCCCCCCCTCCTGAGCCGTACCAGGCCGCGTGCCCTCAACATGGGGGTTGCCTTGGGGAAGGGGGGGCCGCGCAGCCCCCCCACCCCAAAGCACCTTGTCCCCATGTTGATGAGGACAAGGGCCTCTTCCCGACAACCCTGGCCGTTGGTTGTCGGGGTCTGCGGGCGGGGGGCTTATCGGAATCCGGGAGCCCCCTTTAATAAGGGGGCCCCCGGATAACGGCCCCCCACCCTATGTGAATGAGTATGGGGTACAATGTACCCCTACCCATTCACCTGTAAAATAAAAGTACCCAAAAAAAAAACACAACACACGAGATAAAATATTTTATTGCACAGCTCCGGGGGTCTTCCGTCTTCCGGGGTCTTGTCCCCCTCTTCGGTTCTTCTGCCGGGCCACCGCGCCTTCTTATAGCTCTTTTGCAGGCGGTGGCCCGGGCATCTGTCGCCGCCTTCCGTTCTTCTGTCGCCGCCTTCCGTTCTTCTGCCGGGCCACCGCGCCTTCTTATAGCTCTTTTAGAGACGGTGGCCCGGTCTTCTGTCGCCGCTGTCGCCGCCGCCTTCCGTTCTTGTTCTTCTTGTTCTTCTTGTTCTTCTCCAGGAGATGTTGACACGTCGCTCTCTCCGGCTGGAATGCCAGAGCCGCTCTGAGCGGCCACTTATATAGTGACAATGGGGCGGTGTCACATGGTATATGTCACATGGGTTGGTCACATGGTGACCCCGCCCCCTTACGATGTCATAGTCCCCATGTGACATCAACCCATGTGACCAACCCATGTGACATATACCATGTGACACCGCCCCATTGTCACTATATAAGTGGCCGCTCAGCGCGGCTCTGGCATTCCGGCCGGAGAGAGCGACGTGTCAACATCTCCTGGAGAAGAACAAGAAGAACAAGAAGAAGAACAAGAACGGAAGACAGCGGCGACAGCGGCGACAGAAGACCGGGCCACCGCCTGCAAAAGAGCTATAAGAAGGCGCGGTGGCCCGGCAGAAGAACCGAAGAGGGGGACAAGACCCCCGAAGTCGGGAGAAGAGGCCGGCGGCGGGGAGGAAGAAAGCCGGACTCCTCCGCTAGCAAAAGAGCTACAAGAAGATAGCGGAGGAGTCCAGCGAGAAGACCCCCGAAGACGGAAGACCCCCGGAGCTGTGCAATAAAATATTTTATCTCGTGTGTTGTGTTTTTTTTGGGTACTTTTATTTTACAGGTGAATGGGTAGGGGTACATTGTACCCCATACTCATTCACATAGGGTGGGGGGGCCGGTATCCGGAGGCCCCCTTATTAAAGGGGGCTCCCGGATTCCGATAAGCCCCCCGCCCGCAGACCCCGACAACCAACGGCCAGGGTTGTCGGGAAGAGGCCCTTGTCCTCATCAACATGGGGACAAGGTGCTTTGGGGTGGGGGGGCCGCGCGGCCCCCCCTTCCCCAAGGCACCCCCCATGTTGAGGGCACGCGGCCTGGTACGGCTCAGGAGGGGGGGCGAGCGGCCGGGTAGCGTGCTCGGACAAGGGTCTGTTGTGGACTTTGGGGGGACCCCCACGCCGATTTTTTTCGGCGTTGGGGTTCCCCTTTAAGTCCATTCCAGGCGGCGGAGCCCGCGACATCTCCGTCGCGGGCCCCGCCTACCTGCACACGCGCTCGAAATGAGCAGACTTCCCTCCGAGCGGGAACAGTTTGCTCATTTCGAAAGTAGCCTACACACGGGCGGACTGTTCGCTCAAACCAAGTTTCAGCGGACAGTTTTTCGGAATTTGTTCGTCAAACTGTCCGCTGAAACTGTCCGCTGAAGCCCCACACACGAGCGGACTGTCCGCTGAAACACTGTTCAGCGGACAAAGTTGAGCCAACAGTCCGCCCGTGTGTACGCGGCCTCACACTTTCCGCAGAGCATTCCAAGGGTCTTGACGTCTCCCGACGTGTACAGGACAAAACACCCCTGCGGTAACAGACGAATTCCCATATCCACCAATACAGTCCCAGGCAGTCTCACACTTGTGGGATTTCCCATTGAAGGCATCCTGGGCCCTATAATGGACGATGTCCCTGGCACTCTGAACATTTTCTCTTTTTCTCTTCTGCAACAGAACACAACCTACTTCCTCTTTCTCCTACCACACACTCACGTGGTGCCTCGTGCAGGTAAAAGAAACAGGCAAGACTCCTCCCACTGGTCCTCTGGTAGCGCAACTCGTGGGCTTTTTCCAACTCCGCCCACAGTTTACGCGCCCACACTGGATGTCAATCATTCCTTTCAGAAATGGCGCAGTCCTAAAAAATAACCCTCTACAGTTCTTTTGTTACGAGGGGTAGCGGTAAATCCCAGATGAGCCCCCACATGTAGCACTGACCCCAAAGGAGCGGCTGGTTTTATTGGGCTTACCATTACCTTCTTGACCTCGTCTCCGTCTAGGGTGTTCCGTGGTAGATGGCCCAAAAAAATGCAGAAACTGACACTAGATCTTCTTTTGGGTTATTTATTTAGAAGATAAAACAGTCTCTTAATGAAGGGTTTAGGAGAAAGTTCAGGTACTTTTGGACTGCAAAAATAGAAAGTCTCTTTTAGAAGAAATCTAGAGAATAACTGTTTCACAGCTGGATTCTCACAACCTCCAGATAGACCTCCTCTCACCAGGCCTAGCAGCCGGTAGGGTGTTAAGTAAAGCGAAGTCTCTGGCACAGACTTGGATGTGAATTAGTAAAGAAAAGTCTCTGCCACAGACTTGGATGTGAATTACTTGAGCAAAGTCTCTGCCACAGACTTGAGCGTAACCGAGGGTCGTAGACAAATTTAGAGAACTATCATACGATACCAGTAACTCTCAGCCGGTCCGGCGATACCGTATGAATGTGAGTCCATGCAGTGTCCTTCAACTGAGCCTCCAGGCTCCTTCAGAGAAACAAGCCTTGTCCATGACCTGCTCCTTAATAGTTCTCCCCTGGATGCTTCTCCAGTTGCTGGGCCTCTCCTTAGATGAGACGGCACCAGACCACCTTTGAATCCTCAGGCCTCAATATCCAGTCAGGCCTGTCCCTGCAGTTACTTTGCCTCAGGCTATCCAGCCCTGAGACTTGGCATGGATTCGCACCCCAGGCCAGGAGGGCCATGGGGGCTGGTCAGGAGGAATATTAATTTTCAAAAACATATAGCGCATGCTCGTCAGGAGCCGGCTAAATATATATATATATATATATATATATATATATATATATATATATATGTGGGAAGGCTGGCCGTAGGCCAGCCTGTATATGTGGGAGGAGTCTGAGGCATATAACCCTCCTCCTCTGTCAGGGTCAGGGCTGGGGTTTTCTAGGTGGAGGCAGCTCATGGGGGAAGGGCTGTCCATCTATCCCCCACCGCTCACTTCTCTACAGTCATGCTGGTGGAGAGGGGGGTGCGTTCCCCTGTCCTCTTCCAGTGTGGGGAGAGGGGGGGTGAGCTTGTCTTTGCAGAGCGGCAGTCGGCCGCCTCTCTCCCTCGTCCCTGGGTCCACTGGCTTGTGGTGGCCGCCCTGCCGTCGCCCCCCCGCCCCCCTTTTTGGTTCGGCCGTGTTCCAGCAGGGAGGGGGGTTGCTTCTCCCGGCATTCGGGTATGGGGGAGGACGGGACGGTTCATCCATCCGTCCGTCCTACTTCCTCCCTTTGCCACCCACAGCTCTGGCTGACGTGCCGCCCGCCTCCTTCTCCTGGTGCTCATGCCGGGGGGAGAGGGGGGGGCGTCCTTCTGTTATGTTCCGCCTCTCGTTGGGGGGATGTTCACCTGCTCCACGAGGGAGCCACCCGCCAGCTCCGCTCTCCAGGCATCTTTTCACGGGGGAGCCGCACGCCTGGTAAGGGGAGGTGGAGAGAGTCGGCCTCCCCCCTCTCCCCTCGCAGGTACGGAGCACCCGCCGTTTCTCCTCGTGGGGGGGGGGAGATGGTCGACCATGCCGCCTCCCCCTCCCTCACATATGCTCTGTTCCGATGATTCTCCTGGCGGGGGGGAGGGGGAGGTGGTCGAGCCGCCCCCCCCCCCATACACTCATATGTTGTACACCCACCGATTCGGCCGTCCTTCACTCTCCCCTCCCTCAGCTCTCCGGCAGGCAGTCGGCTCGGTGTTCCTGCGGGGGGGGGGGGGGGTGATCGGCCGTCCTTCGCCCACATTCTCCCCTCCCTCAGCTCTCCTGCGTGCAGTCCGCCCTTCTTCCCACCGGTTTTCCCCGTGGGGGGGAGGGGGAGGTAATCGACCGCTCCCCCTCCCCCCTCACATATGCAGGGTACCCGCCGGTGCTCCTGGCGGGGGGAGGGGGAGGTATTCGGCTGCGCTGGCTCTCCCCCCCCCCCCTCACATAGGCGTTTTTCCTGTAGTAAGTTTTAGCACTGTGTGCAGGCTCTGACTGAAGTGATTTTAAACCTTCAATTATTTTTATCAACAAGCGTGTGGTAAATACCAGTAGCTGCATTATGTTTTCATTGACGCTGCTTTAGTTATTGCTTTCTGTCATAGCGTTCTGCCAGCGGTTTCTGTCATAGCGTTCTGCCAGCGGTTTCCGTCATTGCGTTCTGCCAGCATTTTCTGTCATAGCGTTCTGCCAGCGTTTTTCTGTCATAGCGTTCTGCCGGCGTTTTCCGTCATAGCGTTCTGCCAGCGTTTTCCGTCATAGCATTCTGCCAGCGTTTTCCGTCATAGCGTTCTGCCAGCGTTTTCCATCATAGCGTTCTGCCAGCGTTTTCCGTCATAGCGTTCTGCCAGCGTTGTCCGTCATAGCGTTCTGCCAGCGTTTTCCATCATAGCGTTCTGCCAGCGTTTTCCGTCATAGCGTTCTGCCAGCGTATTTCTGTCATAGCGTTCTGCCAGCGTATTTCTGTCATAGCGTTCTGCCAGCGTATTTCTGTCATAGTGTTCTGCCAGCATATTTCTGTCATAGCGTTCTGCCTGCGATTTTCTGTCACAGCGTTCTGCCTGCGATTTTCTGTCACAGCGTTCGGCCCAGCATTTCTGTCACAACGTTCTATCCAGCATTTCTGTCACAACGTTCTATCCAGCATTTCTGTCACAACGGGCTATCCAGCATTTCTGTCACAACGTTCTGTCCAGCTTTTCTGTCACAGCGTTCTGCCCTGCATTTTCTGCCCAGCATTTTCTGTCACAACGTTCTGCCCAGCATTTTCTGTCACAGCGTTCTGCCCAGCATTTTCTGTCACAGCGTTCTGCCCAGCATTTTCTGTCACAGCGTTCTGCCCAGCATTTTCTGTCACAGCGTTCTGCCCAGCATTTTTCTGTCACAGCGTTCTGCCCAGCATTTTCTGTCACAACATTCGGCCCAGCATTTTCTGTCACAGCGTTCTATCTAGCTTTCCTGTCATAGCGTTCTGTCCAGCATTTCTGTCACAGCGTTCTGTCCAGGTTTCGGTCATAGCATTCAGTCCAGTTTTTTGTCACAGCGTTCTGTTCAGCATTTTCTGTCATAGCGTTCCATCTAGCTTTCCTGTCATAGCGTTCTGTCCAGCATTTCTGTCACAGCGTTCTGTCCAGGTTTCGGTCAGCATTCAGTCCAGTTTTTCTGTCACAGCGTTCTGTTCAGCATTTTCTGTCATAGCGTTCTGCCCAGCATTTTCTGTCATAGCGTTCTGTCCAGCATTTCTGTTACAGCGTTCGGGCCAGCATTTCTGTCACAGCGTTCGGGCCAGCATTTCTGTCACAGCGTTCAGTCCAGCATTTCTGTCACAGCGTTCGGTCCGGCATTTCTGTCACAGCGTTCGGTCCAGCATTTCTGTCATAGCATTCGATCTAGCTTTCCTGTCATAGCGTTCTGTCCAGGTTTTGGTTATAGCATTAGTCCAGTTTTTCTGTCACAGCGTTCTGTTCAGCATTATCTGTCAACGTCCGGCCCAGCATTTTCTGTCATTACGTTCGGCCCAGCATTTTCTGTCATTACGTTCGGCCCAGCATTTTCTGTCATTACGTTCGGCCCAGCATTTTCTGTCATTACGTTCGGCCCAGCATTTTCTGTCATAACGTTCGGCCCAGCATTTTCTGTCATAACGTTCGGTCCAGCATTTTCTGTCATAACGTTCGGCCCAGCATTTTCTGTCATAACGTTCGGCCCAGCAATGCTGTCATAGCGATTGGTCCAGCATTCTCGGTCATAGCATTCTTTCTAGCTTTCCTGTCATAGCGTTCTGTCCAGGTTCGGTCACAGCATTTAGTCCAGCTTTTCCGTCATAGCGTTCGGTCCAGTATTTCCGTCATAGCGTTCGGTCCAGTATTTCTGTCATAGCGCTCTGTCCAGCATGGCGGTCATGGTGGTTTGCCCCTGGGTTCCTGTCATAGCATTCTGCCCGGCATGTCTGTCATAGCGTTCCGCCCCAGGTTATCTGTCAGTGTTCTGCCCCTGGAGTTCTGTCATAGCGTTCTGCCAGCATGTCTGTCATAGCGTTCTGCCCCGGGATTTCAGTCATCGTTCTACCCAGGTTAACTTTTAGCATTTCTGTCATGGCATTGTCGTGACATTTTTCTGTCAGTATTTCTGTCATAGCGTTTCTGTCATGGTGTTTCAACCTCTGTGTTTGGCTTCAGAGTTCTCAGAAGGGCGTTGTTCACTTATGACATATTCTGGTTAGGTTTGTCTGCATTGATTGTCATGTCTCATCGTATCTGTGTTCATGTTTGTACCGGGGTCAGTTAGCTAGGGCTCGCACATCGGGATCTGTCACGTCTACAGATCCATACGGGCTGAGGTTTCGTTATTAATGATTGTTGACCACAATCTTCTTGCCTGTATACCATACGTCATACGATGCATGTTCATTCACCACACCTGTACGTCTACCCACCACGGTCTGTGGGTACTCTAGGTCTGAGTTTCTGTTAATTACCTGTCTCTGCGCTGCAGGTTACTCGGGTTAACTCACTATTCACAACTCACACACGGGGGGGGGTTCATCATTAGGTTCATTCATGCGCCATGGTCTTGACTTTTCTGCCATGTTCTCATTCTTAGGTAGGCAGAAGGGCGTTGTTGTTCTCATGTCTGGTTGTCTGTCTTTCCTTCTAGTTGCGTTTTCAGGTTGGGTCGTCTTGGCATCCATACCAATATCAACCATGCCTGCACTCACTTACAGATGTCATTTCGCCACTGGGCGCACCCTCGGGTTGGAAGCAGACGTCAATTTTCTTAGTTGACATCCTGTTGCATAGAGGCCCTGGTTACCGCCTTGGGATTCATACTCTCAGGGTGTGTCCAAGCCACGGTCCTTAGGTGGTAGGTTGGGCAACGTCATCACCATTCTGGATTCCACTCTCAGCTCCGATCTCTTGTCTAGGAGGTTGCCTGGAGTACTGCTCAGGGACGTCGGTCCAGTCATCTTTGCTCCTCCCCGGTTTGTTCCAGGTGGGGAGGGGGGTGCTTTAGTCCCTTCGGGCATGGCTGGATCATGCTATGGGACTTATTCCCCTGGGTTCTCCTTCTTCGGTTCAGGATTCGGTCTCGTTTGGTAGGTCTCGGGCAGTAGCATGACCTGTTCGCATCCGGTGGGACCAGTCTGTCTTGGTGTCGCCATGTTGATGATGCTCATTGCTATGGCACCTACTCCATCACATCCATCGGGCAGCCAGGTTTCCTCTCCTATCTCTGGTATTTTTGGCACTCACCCTCTCACTTCCTCTTACCAGGTATGGGAAGGGTTGTTTTACGGTGCTTCTTCTGGTGTCTGTTGTAGGGGTTCTTCGGGTCAGCCCTTGCTCTCTTGTCCCCACGTATCCTCTCATTCATAGCAGTTCATTCTCATGTCCGGGTTACCTTGGGCATCAGGCTCATCCTATCCTTCACGGGACGTTCAATTGGGTTTGCGTAGCTTGCAGGCTCTAAGGAGGTTCCTTCCCATCTCCAGGTCAGGAGTCGGTGGGTTCTACTCTCACAGCGGATACTTACCGGTTACTTACGGTTGGCGTTTGGGCATACGTCATTTTATGGATGGGATCTTTACCTTCCCTCTCCCACCTAAACTTGTGTCTTTTTGCCCTCTTTTCAGGCATACTGACCATCCAGGCCATGGCACACCTCAGGCCTTGTTTCTTAAGTAATATTGCATTTCCCACTTGAAGACTCCGATTACAAGTGGGAAGGCTGGCCGTAGGCCAGCCTGTATTTGTGGGAGGAGTCTGAGGCATATAACCCTCCTCCTCTGTCAGGGTCAGGGCTGGGGTTTTCTAGGTGCCCACCCACCCGTTTCCCCCAGGTTATTCACTCATACTCATAGTATTTTTTCTTATTCTTACATTCAGGGTATGCCCTCTTTTCAGGCATACTGACCATCCAGGTCATGGCACACCTCAGGCCTTGTTTCTTAAGTAATATTGCATTTCCCACTTGAAGACTCCGATTACAAATATATATATATATATAATTTCTAGATTGTAAGCTCTAATGAGCATGGCCCTCTGATCTGTCCTGTACTGATTTGTATTGTGGTTGTACTGTCTGCTCTCATATTGTAAAGCACTGTGCAAACTGTTGGCGCTATATAAATACTGTATAATAAATAATAATGTTATATATATATATATATATATATATATATATATATATATATATATATATATATATATATATATATATATATATATATGAACCATGGACTGGATTCAAACTTAGTTACTTAGTTTATTGCATTGTAGACAGTTACCCAGAAAATTATAAAGGCTGTTTGTTGGTGCTTTGGTGCTGGTACAAAACTGCAGCAGATAATAAAAAGCATATAGCTATGTAATTGTATTACATTCAAATTAAAAATGGTACCACCATGATGTCTGGATGAGAAGGGGTTAAAAGCTTTCAGGAGGCTTGCCGGTCACACGTGGAGAGAGATCATTCCAAAGCGTGTGGGGGAACATTATTGTCCTGATTGAAGAAAGTGGGGTAATGGACTGCCTCTTACTTCTGACGTGAGGTCAGGTACTGCCAGAATCCAGAGGAATATCGTGTGAGCAGGGAGACACTGGCTGGCTGTGATGATGGCCGGACCTGACCTCTGTAATCCAAACAGCGTTGTGCCAAGCTGTTTAGGGTGTAGTGGGGTGTAGTGTAATTTCTACCTCCCATATGCATCCAGTTTTGTTTCTAGCAATCACTCCTCACTTCTTTGGCATATGCAGTACAGTAAATCATGAATGTGCACTAAGGCATGGGCTACATCAATTTTTCTAGATAAATATATTTCTAAAGGTGCTATTGACATGAAATTTTCACCACATGTCCATAAAACCCAGCCAATCCAAACATATAAAGAACCCACAACAAATAAATTCAGAAATTAAGTTATGTGTAATAACATGGAATGACACAGGGAAAAAATATTGAATGCGCTAACTGATTTATTTAATACTTTGTACAAATGACAACTTCAAGATGCCTCCTGTATGGAGAAACTAGTGACATGCGTTGCTCAGGTGTGATTTTGGCCCATTCTTCCACACAAACTTTCCGTATCTGCCAGGCAAGGTCATGGATGTAGTTGAGGCCTCCCGGGAAGGATGGGAGCAAGACCTTGTTTGGGACTACTTAAGCCCCATACACACTATCAGTTTTTCTGCTGAGTTTTTCCTTAAGGTTTACCAAAACCATTTAGTAGAAGGGCCTGCCAGATTGCATACACATTGGAACTCCTAAGGTTTGACCTCATATTATATGGTTTTGGTAAATCTGAAGGTAAAACTCAGGAGAAAAACTGATAGTGTGTATGGGGCTTAACATGTCCTTAAACCACAAAGGACCCCTAACCATGAGATGTGGGTGAGGTTTTAAGACATTTACAAAGAATGGCGGCAGGGAAGGGCCATTTACAAGGACAGAGTGATCATGCAGAAACCTGGACAACACACTAAATCATACATCTTGGTCAGAGGGGAAGGGGATATACACGAAGATTGCCAGACTCCCGGTATTATCTGTAAGGTGATCTTCAGATATGCTGGACTTGCCACGGACTGCAAGAGCGCAGACGGGTTAGGGTGGGCTATACCAAGGACTTTTTGTATAGGGCAACAGCACCATTGCCTGGCTGGCTAGCTATGGACACTATTCCCCACTGTCCCTGTCTATTCCCTTTCCTGTTCTAAACAAGTTCTGGACTTCTATTGAAGCCACTCAGAAAGTAATCTGGCTTTTTTTTGTATATATTTTGGCATGTCTGTTCAAGTTGCATCCTGCAGAAGTCAGGCTGACTTCTTTTGAGGGGATGAAGGTCTTGACAGGATCACACATGCCATACACTGTGTCTTATTGAATTGTCTAGTTAGATTGAGAGTTAGGTTGTTTCTTTTGCAGGTGCGGGGCGGCTGTCCGAAGAAAAGAACCAGAAGACCTGGGGCAATGGAAGTACTATCCTCTCAGGGGTAGTGCTTTGGTTCCCTTTTGTATTTCTCTCTCTAAGTCAGGGATTGGTAGTTAGGAAATTCTGTGTAACTGTTCTGTAACATTTGTTTGCACCATACACTCACTGATGGTATAAGATGCCTCGCAGTTAGAAGGTGGGTTATGGCTGTTCCTAGTTCAAGGATTCTTTTCCACAACTGGGGACAGTTGTGATTTCAGAGGGGTGTGTGTGTAGAGCCTACCACCTTTAGGTGGGTGCTAATAGGTAATGACAGGTTAAATTGATAGTGCCTTACTATTATTTTTGTACAGACCTGGAGGTTTGGTTTGGGTTAGGGTGGAGTTGTAGGTTAGAGGGGGGGTGTGACCACCTGTTCATCACCCTGGAAAACTCTCCCTTGCTTCTCCAGAGGAATCTTCTGGAAAGGAGGCGGGTACAGGGATTGAGGGACGGGCAGTGTGTATGGCCCCTCGTCCAATTGTTAATTCGTTTAGGCAGGGGCAGGTCTCATACATATACACTGGGGTCACATGTTCCCTGGGGGAGATGGGACAAGATTTGATCCCGAAAGGCTGCAAAATGTGACCCACAGGAGCAGGGTCAGAAGGCCTGGATTTGCCAATACCTCAGTGCTGGAAAGCCAAGGAACTCTGCCAGAAAACCTGGAGGTTCACAGACTCCGGAGCTGGAAGGTAGCACCATTTCAGAAGCAAGAAGTATCCACTAACAGGACAGAGTAGACCGGGGGCGCTTGGACTTTTCCTGAGCTGGCATGGGAAGAAATAGCAGACTGCAGGTGAGGCCTGGGACTTCCAGCATTTAAGAGTACCACATGTTTTTCAGAGAGGCATGCGCCAGCTCATTACAGGAAAAGGGTTCTTCTACTCGTGCAGCTCACAAAGAGAGGCAACTTATACTGTCCTGCATCACTCACAGACCACACATTATGGACTGCAGCATCAAGAATAAAAGCCATTGTTTAATTGTTGAACTGTGTCTGTGATTTCTACAGCAGGGGTGGAAGAAGCGGGGTTAAACTAGCCTTAGTGTATGAACTATTAGCAGCTCCCAAGGGAGTAGTGAGCTTCATGTACATGCTAATTTCAAGTCTTTCTGAAGTTCTCCACAAGTGGCCCATCGATGGGCACTGAAAGGCAGCACTGACTGGCATAACTGATGGGCACAGATTGGCCTCACTGATGGGCACAGACTGACGTCACTGATGGGCACAGAGTGGCATCACTAATGGGCACTGCTGGGGCTGCATTGTAATCAGGGCACTGATGATGTATGCCCTGATTAATTTTTCACATCTTCCCAGTAGGGATGAGCTTCGAGTTTGAGTCAAACTCATGATCGACTCGAACATTGCCTGTTCGCTTGTTCGGCGAACAGTGAACAATTTGGGGTGTTCGCGGCAAATTCGAAAAGCCGCAGAACACCCTGTACAAATCTATGGGAGAAATCTAAAGTGCTAATTTTAAAGGCTAATATGCAAATTATTGTCCTAAAAAGTATTTGGGGACCTGGGTCCTGCCCCAGGGCACATGTATCAATGCAAAAGAAAGTTTTAAAAATGGCAGTTTTTTCGGGAGCAGTGATTTTAATAATGCTCAAATTGAAACAATAAAAGTGTAATATTCCTTTAAATTTCGACCTGGGGGGTATCTATAGTATGCCTGTGAAGGGGCGCATGTTTCCTGTGCTTAGAACTGTCCCTGCACAAAGTGTCATTTCTGCAGTAAAAAAGTAATTTAAAATCACTCGCTGCTATAATGAATTGTCGGCTCCGTAATACAGAGAACAGTCATTGAAAGTCATTGATAAAAAAAAAAGTATGGGGTTCCCCTAAATTCAATTATCAGGCCCTTCAGGTCTGGTATGGATATTAAGGGGAACCTCGCGTCAATTTGTTTTTAAAAAATGACGTGGGGTTCCCCCCAAATATCCATACCAGACCTGAAAGGTCTGGTATGGATTTTAAGGGGAACTCCACGCCAAATTTAAAAAAAAATGGCGTAGAGTTCCCCCTAAAAATCCATACCAGACCCTTTATCCGAGCATGCAACCTGGCAGGCCTCAGGAAAAGAGGCCTGCCATCGAGAGAGCGACCCCCCTCCTGAACCGTACCAGGCCACATGCCCTTAACATTAGGAGGATGCTTTGGGGGTCTGTGACCCCCCAAAGCACCTTGTCCTTATGTTGATGAGGACAAGGGACTCATCCCCACAATCCTGGCCGGTAATTGTGGGGGTCTGCCAGTGGTGGGCTTATCAGAATCTGGAAGCCACCTTTAACAAGGGGACCCCCAGATCCTGACCACCCCCGTTTGAAATGGTAAGGGGGTACAAAAGTGCCCCTACCATTTCACAAAGAAAGTGTAAAATAATGTTAAAAAATACACACACACCATTACAAACGTCCTTTATTAAAAATAAAAAAAATGAAAAAAAGATTCCAGCGGTGGTAATCCACTCTTGCTATCCAGTGACAGATGATCATCTCTCCAGGGTCCAGTGATGGCTGATCTGATCCAGCGATGGGTGATCTGTCCCTCCAGTGCAGAGCATCCATCCACTGGCAGAGACACTGCGGGGATCCCGGCAGCATGACATTTCTTATATGAGGAGGGCGGGGCCACAATCACCTGGCCCCGCCCCCATCTAACACAAGTGGGAAAGCCTGGCTTCCCCAATGACGTGTGGGTGACCCCGCCCCCCTCTGATGTAATGGAAACCTGCGTTACATCAGAGGGGGGCGCGGTCACCCACACATCATTGGGGAAGCAGGCTTTCCCACTTGTGTCAGAGGGGGACGGGGTCAGGTCACTTTTAGTGTTTCACTTTAAGCATTATTAAAATCACTGCTCCCGAAAAAACAGCCTTTTTAAAACATTTTTTTGCATTGATACATGTCCCCTGGGGCAGGACCCAGGTCCCCAAACACTTTTTAGGACAATAACTTGCATACATGTCCCCTGGGGCAGGACCCAGGTCCCCAAACACTTTTTAGGACAATAACTAGCCTTTAAAATTAGCACTTTAGATTTTGAACGTTCGAGTCCCATAGACTTTAATATCGTTCTAAAGTTCACACGAAGTTTAGGTCTGCTAGCAGGTTCTGGGGCTAACTGAACCGGGGGGTGTTCGGCTCATCCTTACTTCCCAGTAAGGAGATGCTACTGATCACTCCTTCAGTGTGAGGCGAGGAGAGCCGATAAACGGCACTCCCTTGTTTACATGGGCAAAGAGCCGTGGGATTTTTTTTTGATTAATAATTGTATCCATTGGTGCTTTTATATCTGCCTGGAGTCTAACATTTAAAATAAGTAATAGAGCTGCTTTAAAGTGTTATAAAGTATATTACATTTTTTTATCAAATATATAAAACAGGCCCAAGTAATAATTTTTGATCATTAGAAACATAAAGGAATGTTGGCAAACATATTGATTATAACTGGTAGTACAGGTAATAAATGTATGAATGTCAAGGTACTTTAGAAAGACTAATCTATCTCAAAGATATTTGATAAACCTGGGTACTTTATAAAGAAATATATAATTTTATAAAGCGGAAAGGAAGGATTGCACATGTGTTCTTGCCTTCTGGATCAAAGGCAGAATTGTAGGATAGGGGCAGCTGTGCATTGTTATACTAGTAAATAAAAAAAATTTCTTTACTACTACTTGGTGACATCTGTGAAAAGAGACTACCACTGGGTAGTCATCAGGGCTATGAACCCATTCCTTTTAATCAGTGACTTTTTTTAAGTTCTAAAGGTTCTAAGGTATATTATATTTAATTAGCCTGTTACCTGCAATACCTTAGCCATGCAATTGGTGGAGTTCTTGTGTCAGATGGCAGTTCTGATAGCCCACCTTCTATTGACAGCCACGTGTTGCAGAAATAGCTTGCTCACACAATACTTAAGAGATACAAAAGTCTTGTTTTTTCTTTTCTTTAAAAATAACAAACATGTTATACTTACCTGCTCTGTTGCAGTGGTTTTGCACAGAGCAGGCGAGATCCTCCTCTTCTCGTGCCCCTCTTTGGTGCTCCTGGCCCCTCCCTCCTGCCGAATGTCCCCCAGAGCAAATAGCTTGCTAGCTCCCGAGTCGAGCCGCAGCTCCCTGTGTCCATTTAGACACGGCGCTGCTTTTTGGCCCCCATTCCGTCATGCATAAGATGCATGAAGATAAGAATCCTTCTGCCTTCACGACCTCTTTAAGACCCTTTCACACTAATCAGTTTTTCTTCCATTTTTGCCTTACTAAAAGCAGAATTAAAATGCATGACCATTACTGTAAATCCTATGGAACTCTTCACAACAGTCAGTTGTGAATCAATTGCATTAAACATAAAAGTCCTGCATGCTGCATTTTTACAAAAAATTTAACAAGAATGCACCTCCCTATTGAAATAAATGGAAAATGCATTAAAACGCACCTGCAGTTGTGTTTTTGGTGCATTTTTTGTCACATTTCCTTTTTTCACAGGTGCAAAACACACCAGAAATGCAGCAAAAACGCATATACATTTTTACCACCTTTTTGCAATGAAGCAGTGTGAAAGCAGCCTAGATATCTGCCAACTGGTTTGGCTACACGTTTCCACTAAATTCTTCCTCCTATACAGTATTACCTTTTGTAAAAACTGGTTGACAGGTTGCCTATTCTGGATAGAAATAATTGCATGATCGGATAGGTGGAATACATATCAAAATGCTAGTTAGCAAATTAGTTTATTGACTACGCCTTCCATTTCGGTAAATCGAAATAGTTTCTTCTGGAAATATAATTAACAATGGGATCAGAATATGTTTCACTGGTAACTACACGTGACTTGTAATTACAGTTTACCATTCAAACTTTATTTTGTATACAGCAGTCCTCTATTATTTCAAGTACAATCATAGTAAGGTAATATTAAATACAACATGTATTAGTACTCTGTGTTATTAGCAGCATGTCTTTTGCAAGAAAATACTGAACTCTTGGCAGCTCATATGTTTAGTTATACATGAGAATCTTTCATAGCTTGTTACATTCCTTTGTTCTATGTTTCAGATGAAACTGTTCTTATAGATAGGCAATGTTTCATTTATACAGTTTAGCAATATATCTGAAATTTGCTTTGTCTCTGTAAAAAAAAATGTACAGAAAAAGTTTAAAGCTTATATATACACCATAGTCTCTGTTTGGGTGAAACCCATTCTTTGCTCCCCTTAGTCACCTGTGACAAATGGTGTCATAAATGTTATATGTGGCTTGATACTGTAGTAAAACAATCAGGTTATACTATTTCTCCAAGATAGAGCAAGCTTTACAGTGTGCTCAAAGAAATTTGAAGCCTTTTACAAAATCTTTTATTGTGCCACAAATCCTATGAGAACAATGCTGAACTTCAACTCCCATGAGGCCTAGCAAATAATTTTCCTTTTTCTGTAAGTTCATTGCTTTGTGAAATGCTGAAATATAGAAACATATTGACGCAGCAGAAAAAAAATAAGTGGTCCATCGAGTATGCCGTTTTTTTACATTTTTTATTTTTGCCTAACCTTTTCCTGCCTGAGTATAAATCTATGTTTGTCCTAAGCAGGTTTAAATTCACTTACTGTTGTCTGACTCATGACCTCTGATGAAAGTCTTTTCCAAGCCTGCTACTACTCTTATAATAAGTTCTAATGTTAGTTTTGAACTTTCCTTTTCCTATTTTAATGTGACATCCCTTTTTTCTTGACCCAAGCTTCATAGCAAAAATGTTGCCTCCTGATGCTTATTTACACCCTTAACCCTAGTACACCTGGGCCAAATATCGGCCGGCATTGGCCGGTTCAAAAGAAACCAGCCGACATGCAGCCCCTGTGTATGGCAGCCGGTCCAACAGAAGCTGGCTTCTGTCGAAGCCTCATGACCAGGGCTGGACCAAGAATTTTTGACACCCTAAGCGAAACCTAATTTTACCGCCCCCCCCTGGCTCCACCCCTGACTCTACCCCATTTGCCCTGCCCATGTATAACCCACCTTTTAAATAAAGCGTCCATCAAATGCAGCCTACCAGTGCCCATCAAATACAGCCTCACCAGCAACCATCATTGCAGCCTACCAGTGCCCATCAAATGCAGTCTCACCAGTAGCCATCAAATGCAGCCTACCAGTGCCCATTAATTAATGTCTGCTTGCTTCCATTCATTTGGACACAGGCACAGTCCTCCGCCGCCACTGCGCCTCATACACTATGTGTGAACGGAGCGGCGGCTTCCTGCTGATTCTAAGACTTAGTTGCTTACTTGCTGGAGAGAGGAGAGAATTAGAATACCAATGGACAAGCACCCTAGGCAGCAGGGCGCCCTAGGCGGCTGCCTAGTTTGCCTAGTGGTAGCACCAGCCTTGCTCATGACCCGAAAAAGGTCTGTTGACCATCTCCAATGCTGTGCTCTCAACAAATGTGTGAGAGCACTGACCAGAGTGTTCATTTGGGCTGCTATCCCCCTGTCAGAACACAGTAGCACAGTAGGGGAGATCACTGTACTAACATCGGAGCTGTCAGTTGTGGTGTGTACTAGGCTTTAAAATGGTATTAAACCCAAAAACAAACATTAATTATATTGCAGCTTACCAATTCTTAGATGTGATGACTGCATTTTTTTTCCTTTTTAAGGCTTTGTTTCTTCTATTTTCATGTGATCCAGCCAGTAAGTCTGCTGTTTTTTTTAAAGAACAAGCTCTCTTGCAGATGTATCAGTTACGGGGATAAGACAAACCTTTTAACATTGTCATGGGTGCTTACAATGAACAGCTTTTTATTTGTGTAAAGCCTTCATCTTAAAAGGCAAATACAATGTTTGCTGTAACTGCTTAGAAAGAAATAGCCTGAGTTTGGGTTCAATTTGTTAGTGTAATTAAATCTGCTAGGCCTTCTAACACTTCCCTCCCCCCAGACTGACAATGCTGCTGTCCAAAGGTGCCCCCTGTGCTCTATCATGCAGTGGAGGCATTCTAATACAAGTGTTACTGGCCAAATCATCAGGTAAAAACAGAAGGAAAAATCCTAGGGTCTCTCGCACATGATACTCCTGTTTGGGTATTATTTTTTGAGTCGTTTTTCTTTTTTTTTAATGTATTTTCACACATTTTCATGCAAACATTCTCGCGTTCGCAATGTGTTAATGAACATTTGCACATTTGCTCACATGAGGCTTAAATTACTGAGAAAAAATTCAGATTTTTCTATTTATGTTTTTTACTAAAGAATACACAGCGCTTTTTTATGCGCATATGTGCATAGGCAAATTACAATTAATGGGCTTTATTTTAGAACAGTAAAACAAATAAGCTGTACTGAGCTTTTTCAAGCTTCAGTGTGCAAGATGCCAAAGGCTCCATGCACACTAGTGTTTTTTAAGCTCCTAGAAGCTGTTAGCATTTTTTTCCGCTCCTAGAAGCTAAATAGTGTTATCCTATGTGTCCATGCACACTACTTTAGGCTATTAGCATTTTTTGAGCTTCGGGGTCTAGGAGCAGAATTTTTTTTTTTTGTATGTTTTTTCCTTTATGTACTGTAAAAACACGAACTTCCTGATTCCCTCACCTAGAATGGTGGCGGCAGCAGCCGAGGGCTGAGCGATCGATCGGCCTCGGCTGCCGGCATTGCTGGAACCCGGGACAGGTGAATGTCCATTTATTAAAAGTCAGCAGCTGTAGTATTTATAGCTGCTGGCTTTTAATAATTTTTTTTTAGGTAGAATCCCTCTTTAAGATCCTACCCTCTCTCTTTACATGTTTTATCCCTCACCCAACCTTTTTTGTTGCCCAACTCTGGACTCGTCCTATTATTGTAAGTAAAGCTTTTTCATAGAATGAGAAAATGGGACTAAATTTCTATGAATTAATTTTATTTTAGGCTAACATTAATTCATGAATGGCTTTTAACTCCTTCAGCTACAGCGCGGATCTACTTTGCCGAGAGGCCATTGATTGTCGTCCTCCCCTTTGCACGCTTCCCCCCCCCCCCTGCAGGGCGCTCGTGGAGCGCGTTGTGATCACCGATTTACCGAGACTCGGGTGATCACAGATTGGAGTAAGGGGTTGATCCTGGCCCCTTACCACATGATCAGCTGTCAGTCAATGACAGCTGATCATGTGATGTAAACAGAAGATCGGCAATATATTGTTTTTTTTTATTCATGGCACTGCCAGTACCTACAGTGCCATGAATCAATGCCCACCAGTGCATAACATTGCCAGCAATCAGTGCCATCTATCAATGCCCACGAGTGCCACCTATCAATACTCTCCAGTTGTACCAATCAGTGCCCCATCAGTGCCACCTAGCAGTGCTGCCTATCAGTGTCACCTACCAGTGCTTATCAGTGCCCATCACTGCCACCTATTTATGCCACCTATTAGTGCCCTTCAGTGCCACCTATCAATACCCTTCAGTGGCGGCCATCAGTGCCACCCATCAGTGCCACCTCTCAGTGCCAACCAATGACACATCTATCAGTGCCCACCAGTGCCACCTCATCAATGCCCACCAGTGCTGCCTATTAGTGCTCATCAGTGCAGCCTATCACTTTCCATTGGTGCAGCCTCATCAGCGTACATCAATGAAAGAGAAAAATTACCTGTTTGCAATATTTATTTACTAAATATAAACTGTTTTTTTTTTTTTATTTACATTTCGGTCTTTTTAAAAAAAAATTAACAAAAAATAAAAACCCAGGGGTGATCAAATACCACCAAAAGAAAGCTCTATGGGGACAAAGAGATCTCCTGTTAGAGGTGTAGATAAGCACCTCTGGGCCCTGATGCAAACATTGGCTTGAGTCCTATAACTTACAATTTATATTCGTGCCTCAGGAAATAAAACATATTTCTTAGCACATGTCTCTTCTAGCTGATACGAACACTATGGGGGTTATTTATGAAAGGCAAATCCACTTTGCACTGAAAGTGCACTTGGAAGTGCAATCACTCTTAATCTAAGGGGTAGATCTGAAATGAGGGGAAGCTCTGCTGATTTTATCATCCAATCATGTGCAAGCTAAAATGCTGTTTTTTATTTTCCTTGCATGTCCCCCTCGGATCTACAGCGACTTTAATTCCAAGTGCACTTGCAGTGCAAAGTGGATTTTCCTTTAGTAAATAACCCTCTATGATTAATCTTTTCCTGGAAAAATGATAGGGAAAAGTAAACCCACTGAGTCAGTGGTAGTTGCAACCTTGGATATTCCGATTGCTGCATTACTCTTCTGTGAATTTTTTTAAGGGAAAAAAATACAGTGCCTTGAAAAAGTATTCATACCGTTCTCCTTGAAATTTTCCACATTTTGTCATGTTGCAACCTTAAACGTAAATGTATTTTATTGGGATTTCATGTGATAGACCAACACAAAGCGGCACATAATTGTGAAGTGGAAGGAAAATGATAAATGGATTTACATTTTTTTTTACAAATAAATATGTGAAAAGTCTGGTGTGCATTTGTATTCAGTCCCCCTCAAGACAGTCAATACTTTGCAGGACCACCTTTTATTGCAATTACAGCTGCAAGTCGTTTTAGGGATGTCTCTACCAGCTTTGCACATCTACAGTGAGTGACATTGTTCCCCATTCTTCTTTGCAAAATAGCTCAAGTTCTGTAAGATTGGATGGAGAGCATCTGTAAACAGCAATTTTGAAGTCTTGCCATAGATTCTCAATTGGATTTAGGTCTATACTTTGTCTGGGCCATATATGAATATGCTTTGATCTAAACCATTCCATTGTAGCTCTGGCTGTATGTTTATGGTCATTGCCCTGCTGGGAGGTGAAACTCCGCCCCAGTCTCAAGCCTTTTGCAGACTCCAAGAGGTTTTCATCTAAGATTGCCCTGTATTTGGCTCCATCCATCTTCCCATCAACTCTGACCAGCTTCCCTGTCCCTGCTGAAGAAAAGCATCCCCACAACATGATGCTGCCACCACCATGTTTCACGCTGGGGATGGTGTGTTCAGGGTAATGTGCGGTGTTCTTAGGACAAAAGCTCAATTTTAGTCTCTTCTGACCAGAGCACTTTCTTCCTCATGTTTGCTGTGTGCTCCACGTGGCTTCTCCCAAACTGCAAAGGGACTTCTTATTACTTTCTTTCAACAGTGGCTTTCTTCTTGTCACTCTTCCATAAATGCCATATTTGTGGAGTGCACGACTAATCATTGTTCTGAAAACAGATTCTCCCACCTGAGCTGTGGATCTCTGCAGCTCCTCCAGAGTTACCATGGGCCTCTTGGCTGCTTCTTTGATTAATGCTCTCCTTGCCCGCCCTGTCAGTTTAGGCAGATGGCCATATCTTGGTAGATTTGCATTTGTGCCATACTCTTTCCATTTACGGATGATGGATTGAACAGTGCTCCGTGAGATGTTCAAAGCTTGGGATATTTTTTTAACACCTAACCCTGCTTTAAACTTCTCCACAACAGGGCTTCACAGAACAGCTGTATTTATACTGAGATTAAATTACACACAGGGGGACTCTACTAATTGGGTGACTTCTGAAGGCAATTAGTTCCATTAATTTTTAGTTAGGGGTATCAGAATAAAGGGGGCTGAATACAAATGCACGCCACACCTTTCAGATATTTATGTGTAAAAAAAAATTGAAAACCATTTATCATTTTTCCTTTTCTTCACAATTATGTGCCACTTTGTGTTGATCTATCACATAAAATTCCAATAAAATACAATTATGTTTTTGGTTGTAACATGACAAAATGTGGAAAGTGTCAAGGGGTATAAATACTTTTTCAAAGGCACTGTACTTCAAAACAGTTACAGACATACCCCACTTTTAAGTACACAATGGGGTTTATTTACTAAAGCTGGAAAGTGTAAAATCAGGCTCACTGCTGCATATAAACCAATGAGCTTCTAACCCCAGCTTGTTCAATTAAGCTTTGGTAATAAAACCTGGAAGCTCATTGGTTTCTATGCAGTAGTGAGCCTGGTTTTGCACTTTCCAGCTTTAGTAAATAAACCCCATTGTGTTCTTAGAAGTAGGGTATTCCTGTATTATCTTTTTTGCATATTATCAGTCTGAAAGGTGCAGACTGCTGCTTGCAATCAGTAATGCCCAATACACTCGATAGGATTTTCCGATGGAAAATGTGTGATAGGACCTTGTTGTCGGAAATTCCGACTGTGTGTAGGCTCTATCACACATTTTCCATAGGAATTTCTGTCACACAAAATTTGAGATCTGGTTCTCAAATTTTCCGACAACAAAATCCGTTGTCGGAAATTCCGATCGTCTCGGAATCAAGGAGAAGAGCAGCACTGGCTACTGAACTTAATTTTTCTCGGTACGTCGTACGTTTTGTAAGTCACCGCGTTCCTGAAGTTCGGAATTTCCGATCAACTTTGTGTGACCGTGTGTATGCAAGACAAGTTTGAGCCAACATCTGTCTGAAAAAATCCCATGGATTTTGTTGTCAGAAAAGCCCATCGTGTGTACAGAGCATAACAGTTATTGGTACATATCAACATTTTGGTAAGGTTCACATTTGCATGAGTACCAATGCATGACCTATGGCTGCTGTTTATAAGGATTGAACTTATAAATTGACTGAACAGCCTGCTGGAAGTTCCCTCCCACCAAAACATAAAGTAGCAAATTGCCAAATGTATTCAGTGAAGCTATTGGTCTAGAGGCTAAATAAATAGCATGAATATGTTTTTCATATACACAGTTTACAAGGTGTAGTCGTGTTTCAATACGAATAGCTCTAAAAATATGTAAAGGAAAAAAACAAACATAAAAAACAATCAAGAGAATGACAACAAGTCTACGAGCCTTTTTCTTTTGGGCATCTTCAGTATAGGGTCCATTTGCCAGGCTACAATTGATACAGGTGTAGCAAAGAGTCACCACCAACAATGGTAAAGCAAAGCCAATGGTAGTGAGACAGGCATTGTACCAGCGTACATTGTACCTCTCAAGAGACACTGCAAAGTCCATGCAAGCTACAGTATCTTGAATGTCTCTCATGAAAATAACCATTGGAAGGACCTCAATTAGTGCAATCACCCATACAGCTGCGCAAGCTATAACTGCCCATCTCCGTTTATGAATGGAGTGAAATTTCATTGGATGAACAATGACAATATAGCGGAAGATGCTGAAACAGGTGAGGAAAAGAATGCTGCCATACAAGTTGAAATGAAAAACAATGCGGATCAACTTGCATGTGAAGTCCCCAAGAGTCCAGTGCTCTTGATTAACATAATTGTAAACCAAGAATGGGAGGCTACTGAGATGCATGAGGTCTGTGATGGCCAAATTCAGCAAGATGATGATGCTTGTTCTCCATGGCCTCATCTTCAAAACATACACTGATATTGAAATAATATTTCCTGGAAATCCTACAATGAAAATGATGCTGTACATTGTTGGTAGAAAGTAAACCTTTATTATACTGTCCACTGTGACACTTGTACAGTTTGTTGTTGGTTCTTCAGTGCTGAACATAAGCGTGGTGTTGTTAAAATCCGATTCATTGCTTATAGCCATTCTCCTGTTGGAAAAAAAAAATAGATTGTATTATATACAAAGCTTATATACACAGCTAGTGTACAATATTTAAATTTACATACTATAAATATAGATAATAAAGAATATTTCATGAAAAATGTACTAACACATCAGTATGTATTAATTACAGAATAGCAAATCACTAAAAAGCCACTACACTATTTATTCTCCCAATCCACTGCATTTGCAGTAAACTCAGTGGAACAATGCTAGATCTGCTGAGTGGTTCAGTATCTGATTTGTGCAAAAGACAGCCCCCCCCCGGTAAAAAGGGGGTTAAAAAAATAGGGGGGCGGGGCTGAGGATCTGCTTTAATGCAGATAATGGTTAACGGTTTAAAACATTCTACCTTTAAAACCACTTTAAAGAATATACTACAATTAGCTTTTATTGTAATGTAATACATTCAATTGTAATAAAATTGTAATCTTATAATAGCTATAAGAAGAATACAAAAAGCAACAGATCACAGATCTTGAAATCTACTATTATTGGGTTCATAGTCATTCCCAGGAGGTGTGCCAGGTGTGCCTGGGCACACCCTAATCACTATGTGCGGTGCTGATTCTCACTACTGACCAGGCCTCCCCCACATGTTGGCCCCCCACCCACCCTGCAGTGTTGCTGGCTTCCCTCCTCTCTTCTCCCCCTGGCTGCTGCGGGTGATGTTTAACCACTTGAGATCCGCGCTATAGTCAATTGACGGCTACAGCGCGGATCTCCTTTTCCGGGACTACGTCTATTGAAGTCGTCCCGTGTACGAGTGCCCTGCGCGCCCCCTGAGGGGAGCGCGCGGCGCGCTCTGTGATCGGCAAGTCCATGAGACTCGCCTGATCACCGATCCGTGCAAGGGGTCGATCCCGACCCCTTATCACGTGATCAGCTGTCAGCCAATGACAGCTGATCATGTGATATAACGGAGCCGGTAATCGGCTATTATTCCCCCTCGCGCTGACAGCGCGAGGAGAAAAAAAACAGCCGATCACCAGCGGCCGTGATCGGGACATCAGTCCCGATCACGGCCAGCCCTGCTAGCGTCCACCTGCCCCCTGACAGTGCCCACCTGCCCCCTGCAGTGCCCCACTTAATAAAAGTAAGTGCCCCCCATCAGTGCCACCCAGCAGTGCCCATAGTGCCACCCAGCAGTGCCCACAGTGCCACCCAGCAGTGCCACCCACAGTGCCACCCAGCAGTGCCCACAATCTGCCTCAAAGGTGCTGCACCCCAGTGCCACCCATCAGTGCCCAGCAGTGCCGCCCATCAGTGCCCAGCAGTGCCGCCCATCAGTGCCCAGCAGTGCCACCTATCAGAGCCACCTATCAGTGCCACCTATCAGTGCCCATCAGTCCTATCTATCAGTGGTACCTATCAGTGCCCATCCGTGCCACCCATCCGTGCCACCCATCCATGCCATCTTATCTGTGCCCATCTTTGCCCATCAGTGCCGCCTTATCTGTGCCCATCGGTGCCGCCTTATCTGTGCCTATTAGTGCCGCCTTAACTATGCCTATCAGTGCCCACCAGTGCAGCCTATCAGTGCCCACCAGTGCAGCCTATCAGTGCCCACCAATGCAGCCCATCAGTGCCCACCAGTGCAGCCTATCAGTGCCGCCTAATCAGCGCACTTCAATGAAGGAGAAAAATGACCCGTTTGCAAAATTTTATAACTATTAAAACATGATTTTTTTTTTTGCATCTTTTTTTGTTTGTTTAGCAAAAAATAAAACTCCCAGCTGTAACTAAATACCATCAAAAGAAAGCTCTATTTGTGGGAAAAAAATGATAAAAATTTCATTTGGGTACAGTGTATCAGCGCTGAAAGCTGAAAATTGGTCTGGGACTGAGGGGGGTTTAATTGCCCAGTAAGCAAGTGGTTAAGGATGAAGAGCAGGGGAAGAAGGTGGTAAGTACACTATATTACTAAAAGTTTTGGGACACCTGCCTGTACACACACATGAACTTTAATGGCATCCAAGTCTTATGCCTCGTACACATGAGCGGAATTTCAGTCAGAAAAATCTTGGATGGTTTTTTCGACGGAATTCCGCTTAACCACTTGCCTACTGGGCACTTAAACACCCCTCCTGCCCAGACCAATTTTCAGCTTTCGGTGCTCTCACACTTTGAATGGCAATTACTCAGTCATGCAACACTGTACCCAAATTAATTTTTTGTCCTTTTTTTCCCACAAATAGAGCCTTCTTTTGGTGGTATTTGATCACCTCTGGGTTTTTTATTTTTTGCCTTATAAATGAAAAAATTATTTTACTAATTTTGCTAATTATTAATTTTTCTTCATAAATTTTGGCCACAATTTATACTGCTACATATCTTTGGTAAAAATAACCCAAATTAGTGGATTATTTGGTCTTTGTGAAAGTTAGAGGGTCTACAAGCTGTGGTGCATATCATACAAAATTGATCACATCTGATGTACCGGTGGCCTATCTCATTTCTTGCAACCCGAACAATTCAGGAAAGTACAAATACCCCCCAAATGACCCCTTTTTTGAAAGTAGACATTACAAGTTATTTAGTAAGAGGAATGGTGAGCTTTTTGATGTTGTAATTTTTTCCCACAATTTTTGCAAAATTAAGATTTTTTATTTTATTTACATTTTTTCCACAAAATTGTCATTGTAATAGGTTATTTCTCTCACGTGGCATGTGTATACCACAAATAATGCCACAAAATAAATTCTGCTACTCCTCCTGAGTATTACGATACACAATGTGTGGGACTTTTCCACAGCCTGGCCACATAGAGAGGCCCAACATGCAGGGAGCGCCGTCACATGTTCTAGGAGAATAAATTACACATCTAACTTGTTGACTACCTATTACACTGGTTTGAAGGCCCTGGAGCACCAGGACAATGACACGTGACACTGACATGGCACTGATGACAGATCGCACTGATTACAGATGGCACTAATATGTGGCACTGATGACACGATACACTGACAGATGGCACTAATATGTGGCCTCATGACAGATGGCACTTATACGTGGCACTGATGACACGTGGCACTGATGACAAATGGCACTAATATGTGGCACTGATGACAGATGGCACTAATACGTGGCACTGATGACACGTGACACTGATGACAGATGGCACTGATACCTGGCATTGATGACACGTGACACTGATAACAGATGGCACGTGACACTGACAGGTGACACTGATGACAGATGGCACTGATACATGGCACTGATGACAGATGTTTACATATGAGATCATCTCTCATTGGGCACGCCGATCGCGCTGTAAACGGCCGCTGTGATTGGCCGTTTACAGCGATCTTCCCCGATGCGTGCCCGCAGCGGTGCACAGAGGGGAAGTTAAAGGGAGGACGTCTAGGGACGCCCTCCCGGCAGATAGCATCCGCTCTGTAGCCGTCTTTTGGCTATAGCGCGGGCGTGAAGTGGTTAAGCTTGGCTTGCATACACATGGTCACACAAAAGTTCTCTGAACTTTCAACTGTGAAGAACACAGTGACGCACAACACTACGACAAACCGCTAAAATTAAGTTCAATGCTTCCAAGTATACGTCAAATTGTTTACGAGCATGCGTAGGAATTTTGCGTGTCGAAATCGCTACAGGCGATCAGATTTTTTCCAACCGAAAAATAGAGAACCTGCTCCTAGTCTTTTGCTGGTGGGAATTCCACCAGCAAAAGTCCGATGGAGCATACACACGGTTACATTTTCGGACCAAAAGCTCTCATCAGACTTTTGCTGGTGGAAATTCCGATCGTGTGTACATGACATTAGTCCATAGGGTCCAATATTGAGTTGACCCACCCTTTGCAGCTATAACAGCTTCAACTCTAACCCTGTCCACAGGGTTAAAGAGTGTGTCTATGGGAATGTTTGACCATTCTATCCGGTTGAGGTCAGGATTCTGTGCAGGCCATTCAAGTTCCTCCATCCCACTGGTCCAAATCATTTGGTGGAGGGGGATTATGGTGTGGGGTTGTCTTTCTGGGGTTGGGCTTGGCCCTTAGTTAAAGTGAAGGGAACTATTAAGTTGTCAGCATACCAAGACATTTGGACAATTTCATCCTCCCAACTTGGTAGGAACAGTTTGGGGATGGCCCCTACCTGTTCCAACATGACTGCGCACCAGTGCACAAACATGGATGAGCGAGTTTATGGTGGAAGAACTTGTCTGGCATGCACAGGGTCCTGACCTCAACCCTATAGAACACTTTTATGATGAATGAATTGGAGCCCGTGAGCCAGGCCTTCTCGTCTGCATCAATGCCTAAACTCACAAATGCGATTCTGGAATAACGGTCAAACATTCCCATTCCCACACTCCTAAACCTTGTGGGCAGCCTTCCAAAAAGAGTTGAAGCTGTTATAGCACAGTGCCCTGGGCTGTTTGTGCTGATACCACCACGCTTAGAATATTCCCTAGCACGGGTGTATATTTGTTCTTATTTTAACCGTTTTTTTATGCATATTTTTTTATTTTTACTCGTTAGAATCGGACCGATTCGGTCATACCTTTGGTCTACTGTATATTAAAAAATCTTTTAGAATCAGACCCATTCGGTCATATCTTTGGTCTGCTGTATGTTAGAAATTTTTTAAATAAAATTGCCGACTGCTTAACGGTACGTTCACGATCGGAGTCCTTCTTTGTTTTCCCCTTCCCTTTACTCGTGGCCGGGAGGCCCGAGTATCTTGTGTTTTACTACAGGTTTGCGTATTGAAAAACCTTGACATCGGACGATTCGCTGGGGAGCTATAAATAAACTCCAGACGTACAGGGAGATCGGATAGCCATTCTCTACGGTGATCGAGAGAGGAAGTAGGACGTATGGAATCGTTTCAATCTAGGCTGGTTACTTCCGAATGATCCGCATCTATCCATACATCTAGTAACACACCGGAACAGATTACACGCAAAAGAACCCTGCAGAGGGCTGTCTGCTCGCGCTAACGACTCCGTTGATTTGGAGTCCACCCATTGCGATAAGAGTCAAACCTTTTTCAGCTCTGGATTTGTAAGAAGATTACACTGAATTCGTAAAAAGGATCGATTTCCCTGTTCATTGGTTTTTCTTGGAAACAGAGAGTCCCTGATTACAAAAGACTCCTTCTTTCTTAATTGAACTTTATACAGGATGTTTTTTGATTTGTAATCTTAATGATTTGTATTAGATTTCTCACTTTAATTTTTCATGTAATTTTAGCGCAACTTTATATATACAATTTTTTCGGAGTTTATCCATATCTTGATATTAGATGGTTTTTAGTTGCAGCTTTTAGGTTTACCCCAAGCGCGATATTTTTGTTTTTTTCATGTCCAAACTCCGGCCCGCGTTCCAATTTTGAATGGCCCGCCTTTTAATTTGGACATGTATATCTTTTGTGGCCCCCAACGAATGCACAAATTACTGGGGGGCCACAAGAGTATATATGCTGGCTGTCTTGGAGGGGAAAGGGGGGGGGTGGGACGAGTGCCATACATACACAAGAATTTCACGTTTACGCCTTTGTAATAGGAAGTCCTGTCTCCTGCACTGCCATTGGACATCTGTTCTGTCCATCATAGGAAGCAGGACAAGTATTAAAAAGTCAAAAATTGTGGTGATGCATTCATGTCAATGGGGCTGCTGCATTCATGACAATGGAGTGCTGCATTCATGTCATAGGGGGTGCTGCAATCATGTTAATGGGGGTGCTGCAATCGTGTTAATGGGATGCTGCAATCATGTTAATGGGGTGCTGCAATCATGTCAATGGAGGTGCTGCATTCATGTCAATGGCGGTGCTGCAATCATGTCAATGGCGGTGCTGCATTCATGTCAATGGGGATACTGCATTCATGTCAATGGGGATGCTGCATTTATGGCAGTGGGGGTGCTGCATTTATGTCAATGGGGATGCTGCATTTATGGCAGTGGGGTGCTGCATTTATGTCAATGGGGTTGCTGCATTCATAGCGATGGTGAGGCTGCATTCATGGCGATGGTGAGGCTGAATTTGTGGCAATGGGGAGGCTGCATTCGTGGCAATGGTGGGACTGCATTCATGGCAATGGTGAGTCTGCATTCATGGTAATTTGTTGGGCTGCATTCATGGTAATGGTGGGGCTGCATTCATGGTAATGGTGGGGCTGCATTCATGGTAATGGTGGGGCTGCATTCATGGCAATGGTGAGGCTGCATTCATGACAATGGTGAGGCTGCATTCATGGTAATTTTTGGGCTGCATTCATGGCAATGGTGAGGCTGCATTCATGGCAATGGTGAGGCTGCATTCATGGCAGTGGTGAGGCTGCATTCATGGCAGTGGTGGGGCTGCATTCATAGCAATGAGGAGTCTGCAATCATGGCAATGAAGAGGCTGCCTTCATGGCAATGGTGAGGCTGCATTCATGGCAATGGTGAGGCTGCATTCATGGAAATGGTGGGGCTGCATTCATGGCAATGGTGAGTTTGCATTCATGGCAGTGGGGGGGGGGGGGGGGGGCTGCATTCATGGCAGTGGTGAGGATGCATTTAGAGGTCAATCAATATATCGGCTGATATTTGGCCATTTTTATGAAATCGACATTGGCCGATTATGCGGCCAGCCACTATAAAAGGGAAGGAGAAAGTTTCACTGGCACCACACTGCTTCGCCCACCTCCCCCGGTGGCTGTAGCAGAGGAACATCCTTAGCATCTAACAAGCCTCTGCCACCTAAATAGTTACTCCCCCAGCAGGAGATCGTGGCCAACACTAGCTAAGCTCCTCTTTCTTCCCTGCTGAGGCTGAGACTGCTGGCTGCTTCTATGTCACTTGTATTGTGATTGGCTGGTCAGCTTATCAGTGTCTATCTGCATGCACCTAGCCTTATCAGGTGCATGCAGATAGATACCAGCATGCATGGAGGGTAAGTCAAAAAAATGTAGTGTGTGCTACTGTGCCCCCCTGCAGACTTTATTAAATCTCCTTTTAAAAAAAAATCTGTCTGAGGCTGACAAGCTGGCATTGAGAAAATGGATGAGGATGACTGTGAGTGGATATGAGAGTTACATTGTGGAGATTCCGACGGAATGTGTCCTATCGGACCGTTTTGTCGGATATTCCGACTGTGTGTGGTATGCATCGGACTGTTTCCGTCGGGAATATCCCTCGGACCAAATTTTCCAACTTGCTGGAAATATTTTCCGACAAACTGCTCCGATCGGACATACTCCGATAATGTGTAGAGAATTCCGATCGGACAAAGTGCCACGCATGCTCAGATCAAATTCCTAGATCAAAGCTATTGGCTACTAGCCTGAACGTAGTCGCGCCGTAACGAAATAACGTCATCACGTTCTGAACGATCAGATTTTCCGACAACTTCGTCCAACCATGTGTATACAACAGTTTCGGACAAAATCCGTCTGACAAAATCCGATGGATTTGGATGTCGGAATCTCCGATTGTGTGTACAAGGGCTAACTCTCATCCTCATCCATTTTCACAATGCAACTCAATCATCTCTCTGTACTCCCCCTCCTCCACAGCCACCTCTCTGTACCCCCCTCTGCAGCCATCTCTCTTTACCCCAGTGGCGGTGCGTCCATAAGGGGCGCACAGGCGCCGCCACCTCTCTCCTGTCACTTCTCTATCACCATAGATAGATTCATGAATGGTCGCCACTGCCACCCCCTATTAATGTGCCCGGCCCCTTGTCGGGCGCTGGGCACCTCAATTACAGTGGCAAGGTATTTTTTAGAAGCACCTGATTAGAGCCATAGGCTCTATTAGGCGTCCAAAAAGGTGAACAGCAGGCACCATGCTGAGCACTCACTGTTCACTCAGTGTTGTGTTAGGAAAGCGATTAATTCGCTTTCCTAACACTGAACCGCCTCTCAGTCAATCAGGTGCTCGGGTCTGTTACCTGTAACCTGATTGGCTGAAATGACAGGCGCTCTGCTTGGATGCCTATACAGAGGAGAAGACTTCGAGGATCGTGGAGGACATTGCTGCGTTTGATGGGCACAGTGGCTGTGTTTGATGTGCACAGTGGCTGCGTTTGATGGACGCAGTGGCTGCAATTGATGGGGTTTTTTTTTCAGTTTGTTTGCGCCACCTCAAAAAGTTTGAGCACTAGCCTTCACTGTTGTACTCCCTCCCTCCACAGCCACCTCTCTGTACCCCCCTAATATTTTTTTTATTTTTTTATAAGTACAGTCTGATGATGGCTGAAAATAAATCAAACCCAGTATGGCAGTATTTCAGTGAGCCAACATCAGGGAAGGCCAAGTGCAATATCTGCCAGAAATTGCTGAGCATGGGAGCAGAAAAGGGAAAGGCTAAAAATACCATACATATCTGGAATCATCTGAAAGTCCACCACCTCCAAGCTTATAAAGACGCACAGAGGGAGAAAGAAGATGCAGCTGCTTCTTCAGCCAAAATAAAGGAAAAAGTACTAACACGCACAACCAAATGTCCAGTACCTAGAAAAAGTCAATATATAAGGTTGTCAGGAAGCTGCCAACATAGAAAAGTGATCTCTGCACAGTTATAAAGATAGTTAGAAATAATATGTGGCACTACCTCACCTCTAGTAAACCTTTAAATACAATATCAGTGAAAAATTAATATTAATTATAAAAATACAGTACATAACATTAATAATAAAGTGCCAAATAGTGATAAAAGTGCAAACATGTGAAAAACTGCTTGAAAAAGTGCAAATGTATACTGAAGTATTGTGCAAAAAAAGCTGAATAAAGTGCAGTATGCTAATGAGGTAGCAAATATTTTCCGAAATATATCCATGTACCACACTGATTAAATGTGAGCATCAAATAAATATTATATCCACTCCCAAAAATAATATAAAGAAAATTTAATTAAAATGAGAATCTTCATAAGTGAGTTCAATGAGCTGTAGTGCAATCCACTTCAAACAGTGCAAATCTACCGATGCTTTGTGCTCAAAGTGATCTGAGTGCTCCTCTTATTTCACCCAGCCTCTCACCTCAAATAGCGGCCACTAAAGGCCATATGACGCTGTATGTATAACACTGGCGTTTTATATTGTAGTCCTGCAATTCTTAGGAATAACTCTCTTAAATCTGTCCAAACCAGAGTCTAGCAGACATCCCGGGTATAATAAAGTTTGAAAAATGAAATCATAAATTATAATATAATAAATAATTATAAATAATTGTACCAAATAATAATATAACAATAATAAAAATTATTCAATAATGTAATCAAATCAAAAACACTGAAATTTGCTCAGTTGCAGAATTGTCACTGTCATTACTTTTCAGTATTTGATGACGGATCTCCCCACAAATCGCTATCGCTCAATTCTGCGAGTGATTCTAATTTATTATCGCTGTTTTCTAGCTGGTCTAAAACCATTTTTGATGTAAAATGACAGTTTGGTTGCTATGGACAATCTCCAGTTTCCAGGCATAAAGAACAGTTTTTATTACATAAAACTGCATGCAGGACACTGGGCAGACCACTAGGGACAACGGGGATGTGAAATAATTACATACAGCAATGTAATCTGTAAGGTTACATTATACTGTATGTATACTGTCTGTTTCACTTTTTGAATTTGGCGCCGATCTCCGTCCCCGTGCGTCGCAACGCTCGCAGGGCACGGAGATCGGTGATGTGATGCATCGAGCGAGACACGGCTCACTCGTACAGCGGGGAGACAATACTGGATCCGAGGGAGAAGGTAAGTAAACCTCCTCCTGGATCCAGCGATGCAGTCCCGAGTCTGGCTCGGGGATACCGCTTTTGGTATGAAAATTCCACCCCGAGCCAGACTCGGGAATACCGCCAAGGGGGTTAATCTCTCGTCCACTCATCCAATGGCGGCCACTGAATACCATATGGCACTTTATGTAATACTGGCTGTCATCGCTATCCATAGCCATACACCTGTCAGTAGGTGGCCATACTGTTACTTTTCAAAAAAGAAAATGGCAAAATACTGATCCCCAGTCCAAGAAAATTGATACCCGAATCCCAGAAATGATTGCTACAGACAACCAGCCTTTACAGTTGTTGCAGATATTGGCTTCCAACGCTTGCTGGTACCAATAGAACCAAGATATTCAATCAAAAGTGGAAAAATACTACTGCACAGACATGCTGGACAGTGTGTAAAAAAAGGTTACCCAGCAAATTAAGACACTAATTGCAACAGAGAATGCTGGCCCCTATTTTTCCTTCACAACAGACTGTTGGTCTGGAGAAACAGAATCATTTATGAGCCTAACATGTAATTTTATAGACAGTAACTGGGAAAGGAAACAGGTAATTCTAAATGTCAAGGCCATGTCTGGCTCACATACTATTATACGCCGAAAAATACTGTATATCCAAATAACATGCCCAAGCTTATCTCTTTACCCCACACAGCCACAAAGGCAAGATAATTCTTGTTGGGCAGTGTATTAGTGCTTGGATGAACACACTTAGACCAAATTTTAATGGTTCAAAGAATGTCAGACAAAATGGTCAGCCCTCACGGATGTTCACTTCATCAAATCTGGCCCTCTTTGAAAAAAGTTTGGACACCCCTGCACTATGGGGTTGGTTTACTAAGGCAAATCCACTGTGCACTATGAGTGCACTGCAAGTGCACTTGGAAGTGCAGTTGCTGTAGATCTGGGGGGAAGATCTAAAATGAGGGGAAACTTTGAGGTTTTTATCATCCAATCATGTGCAAGCCAAATTGCAGCTTTTGATTTTCCTTGGATGTCACCCTCATATCTACAGTGCCTGCACTTCCAAGTGCACTTGCAGTGCAGAGTGGATTTGCCTTTACTAAATAACCCTCATTATGTTTCCAATGAGGTTGACTTAAGGATAGATCGTACTTCCACCTACTGAATTAATATTTGGGTAGAGTTATATGAAAGTAGGTTATATCAGTGACACAGATTATTTTAATGTTGACGATGGTTTTAAATATGATTTCAATTACATGTGCATTGCAATTAAACTTATGATATATTAATAGGCGAGTTGCAACTTCTGGATTCTTTGATGTTTTAAAATTTAATTTGTTTAATATAATCATTGAATCCACAATTCAGCTGTTGCTATTTGATACGTACTGTATATTGATTTTGTCACTTTTTTCAGGTCTTAAAATGTTTGTGATACACAAATTGTAGCTATGCATGAGAAGACATTTCTTCTGTAGAACATTCTGAAAGCTAAAAGAAAAAAGGATTTATTCTTTGATCTAGGTGCAGCTGGTGGGGAACTGAAGTCTTCAGCTGGCCACTCTGTTCCCTGATTGGAGGGAAGGGAAGGGAAGGAACCCCCCCCCCCACACACACATACACACCCACCCACCCACCCAGGACTGAGAACAAGCACAGCTGTGGATAACACACAGTCAGCTCTTTCCCCATCACCATTTTAACTCTTGGGGGGAGATTTATTAAAACTGGTGCACCCAGAATCCGGTGCAGTTGTGCATAGTATCTAACCAATCAGCTTCTAACCTCAGCTTGTTCAATCAAAGTGGGAGTAAACACCCTTGGTTGATGTTTACCTATAGGTAAACCTATAATAAGCCTTACCTATAGGTACAGTAAATATCTCTAACACGTGCACAATTCTGGAGATATTGACTTGCGAAGCCGATGGTGTCGTCACGAGCGCATGCATTCTGAAGCAACGGCATACCTGTGCCGTTTCTTCAAAGTATTGTGCCGTAAAAAGCGTGTGCGCGGAAATGACATCATCATGGTTTGTCCAATCAAAGGACCAGAGCCCACCAACCCAGAAGGAAGACGGAGACAACGTCCTGCTGGAGAGCTTTGTTTTAAGGTAAGTTCCACATAAAAAGTCAGTGGTTTACTACCGTTTTAGGCTTTGACAATAAAACCTGGAAGATGATTGGTTTCTATGCACAGCTACAACAGCTTTTGCACGCCTCAGTTTTGGTAAATAGCCCACTGGGGTTGATTTATTAAAGGCATATAGACTGTGCACTTTTCAAAGTGCAATTGCACTCTGCAAGTCCAGTTGCTCCAGAACTCAGTAAATGAGGTAAAGCTTAACTTTGCTAAGAATACCCAATCACGTGCAAGGAAAATGAAAAAAAAAACAGCCTTTTTGCTCGCATATGATTGGATGATGGAATTCAGCAGAGCTTTTCCTTATCTACTAAGCTCTGGGGCAGCTGCTCTTGCTGAGTGCAACTGCACTTTTCAAAGTGCATAGTCTATTTTCCTTTGGTAAATCAACCCCACTGTGTCAGGAAAAGCTGGCAGAACTCATAAGAGAAGTACAAAGCAGCAGAGACAAACGACACTCAGAGAACAAGTGCATGCTATAGAAAGATGTGCTTATTTCATTCCTGGGGTTTACAGCTACTTTACGTGTGTGCTGAGATTATTGTTTTATGTGTAATGCTATGCCATTTCTTTTTATTTTAGACTTTTCAGCCCAAGTCTTTTCATATTAAAAAAATTTACATTTCCAAACCCAATTTATATTGAGGTATTGGGTGTTATAATAACTAAAAAAATATTTAAGTACCCTTTTAAATTACTGGGCAAAATGCACTTCTAAAAAAGTAATAGCATCAGCTACATTTCTATTGTTTTTTAAGTAAAGATTTAGCTTTGTTTGATATACAAAATAGGTTTCTTTTGAAACAAGGTGCAGTCGTATTTGTGATTATTAAAAAAAAAAGTTAATGTATGCCAATTTCAGGTTTGGGGTTTAGTGGCCCTTAGGTGCAACATGTGCATCACCCAGATTGCACAGTTACATAATCAACTTTTGAACAACAGTATTGTTCCCCAATTTTCCATTTAGTATTTGTGAAATCTAATACTAAGCACATAGCTAATGTATCATACCTTTAGATTATCAGATTATGAATATGCTACTATAGAAGGATAATTATAGGCAATTTGTTATCTGTTCCTTCAACTCATTTTAAACTTTAGATGGCAATAGTTTAAAATATTCAGTAAATAGTGCCCAAAAAGTAGTTTAAATAATAGAATACAATTTATTAGTTGTACTGTTCAGTACATATTTATATGATACATTATAGCTAATATTATTTATAAAACCCTAGTATTCTTCTTACCTGTCTTAAAAAGAGGTCCTGTCAGCATTGGTCACAGCTGCATTTGTTCATTTGAAGAAGCAGAAAATAGTTCTGTAGACATGCTGTTATGGAGAAAATCTTTGTTAACTTGAAACCGTCTGCTTGGTCCTGTAAAGTAGTGCAGAGAAAGACAGCTAAGTTTTGCAAACATCAAAACAGCATTTAGTAATTTGGATGAAACTGCTGCCAGATTCACTCCTCCCACTGGTAATCACGTATTGACGTATTATTAAAGGAAGCAGGTCTACTTTTAAGTCTTGTTGACTTAAGATTCTGTGCCATCAATGAACATGAAAAGAAAAAAAAAACATTGCGGTTGATTTAAAGAGGAAGTAAACCCTGATGAGTTTACTTCCTCTTTCATTCCCTGCAAAGGTAAAGCATAATGGACTACTATGCATCGCATAGTAGTCCATTATGTGTCACTTACCTGACACAGGAGCCAGCGAAGTCACCGCTGTCCCCTGTAGTCCGGTGCATCCATCTTCTCGGTGGGTCTCGCTGCTCCGCTGCTGTCATTCGGTGAAGCCATCACTCCCGCGCATGCGCACGGGAGCCGCCACGCGCGGCATATCACCGTTGACGGTGCCTGTTTTTCGGCAAATATCTCCTAAACAGTGTAGGTTTAGGAGATATTTCTTGGACCTACAGGTAAGCCTTAATCTAGACTTACCTGTAGGTCAAAGTGTACTGTAAGGGTTTACAACCACTTTAAGGCTCAGTTCACACTGCAGCGATTCAGGAACCCTGTGAATCCACTGCAGGTTCCTGAATCGCATGCCTTCCGGCAGCAGTACACACTGCCCTATGCAAACTGCTGGGAGTGTCAACTAAAGGTTAATGACAAGGGCCTTATGCCCACAACTCTTGCCCGGTGGTTGTGGGGGTCTGAGGCAGGGGGCTTATAGGAATCCTGAAGCCCCCTTTAAAAACAGGGCCCCAGATCAGACCCCCCTAATGTGAATGGGTATGGGATACATTGTACCCCTACCCATTCACCCACAAAAGTGTCAAAAAAGTAAAAACAACAAGAGTCAGGTTTTGACAATTCTTTATTTAAAAAAAGTGTATCCTTGATGTCCATCCATCTTCAATCAAGGTGCCTGGACCTGAAAAAGGCTCTGCCTCGATGGGAGGCGTCCCACCGACTGCTGCCTCTTGGCATTGACAGCTGTTATATACATATAGGCAAGGACGGGGCCACCCGCTGACTTAACCCTATAACCCCGTCTCCATCTGACGACACCTGATGTCAGAATGGGCGGGGTCACTCGGTTACGTCACTGGGTGGTCCCACCCTTGCGTATATAATAGCTGTCACAGCCAACAGACAGCAGTCGGCAGAACACCTCCCAATGAGGCAGAGGTTTTTTTTTTTTTCGTGTTTGTCGGCACTGTGATTGAAGATGGATTGACATTGCGGGACACTTTTATTTTATTTTTATTATTTTTTAATAAAGGTCAGAGTCAAAAATTGTGTATTGTGGTTTTTAAATTTTGACACTTTTTTTAATGGATAGGAGTACAATGTACCCCATACCTATTCACATGGGGGGCCGTGATCTGCGGGCCCCCTTTTTAAAGGGGCTTTCTAGATTCCGATATGAACCCCGCCCGCAGACTCCCACAACCAATGGCCAGGGTTGTGGGGATGAGGCCCTTTAGGAGGTGACCCCAAGCTAATTTTTTTTATTTTGGTGTGGAGTTCCCCTTTAAATCTATACCAGACCCAAAGGGCCTACTATATACTGGGGGGGACCCATGTTGTTATTTTCTTAATTCTGTCATAGGGTTCCCCTTAACCACTTCAATACACAATATTATATGCTGTACATTGCACTATATACCCTGCAGAAAAAAGGGGCAAATGCGCCCGTGGCCACCTGCAGAGGATGCACATGTCCACAACCACCACTGTTCACTGTAGACAGAGGCTCCTTGCCCTCTTTTAGTTGTCTGTGAGCGTCTGCCTCCCCGTGGTGGCCTTCTGGACATGATGGGGTTTTTTTTAGCACCGCACGACACTGTATTATATACTGTGTACACCACCTGCACTGTATTAGAAACTATACACCGGCTGCACTTTATTATATACTATGTACACCGCTTGAAGTGTATTAGAAACTGTACACACTGTATTATGTACTGTGCACACCGCCTGAACTGTATTAGAAACTGTACACCGGCTGCACTGTATTATATATATATATATATATATATATATATATATATATATCAAATACACTGCCTGCATTGACTGAATATAGAGAATACACTGAATATATAGTCTATACTAAATTCAGAATATAAATATATATAAATATATATATGTAAGAAGGCCAGTATGGTGGCCTGAATTTATGGGAGGAGCCCGGGGGGTATTTAACCAGCCCACTCGCCTGTGGTCTTTGTCGGTTTCCTGTGCGCAATACTACGTCACTAGGCCGACTACGCCGTTCGGAAACTTCTCTCTACCAGAAGTCTTGTGGTTTTCGTTCCCGTTCGTGTTTTGTACAACGTCTCTGGCTCGACTGCCGCAGGTAAGGGTCTCGTTTGACCTTCCTTTACTAAAACGTTTCATTTTTGAGTATCGTAAAACTTGAAATATCTCGAGTCATTCGTTACGAAACCGTGTCGTTTATCACTCAAAACGCACCATTTTCGCAGCGCCCTTCATTTCACGGGCCTCATTTCAGTAGGAATTGCTCGAAGGAAAATCTGCACTGTTTTCGTAAATTGTTGTGTTATCTGCCTCATCACCATGTTCCACAGACTAATCGTTGCCAGTCGCACCTCACGGCACAACGATTCGTACCTCTGCCACAGCTGGCTCACGTAGGTCATTTCATCATTTCACTCATTTCTGTCACTCACCGCGCCCCGATTCGAATCCAGTCGCATTCGTTTAAATGCGACGGTTCATTCCGGTGTGCCCCAGTTGCTCGGCCTCATTTCAGTACATGCTCCAGAAACCGCTCGTTGCTAATCGATTGGGTCTCTGTCATGGGAATCATTTCACTGTCACCTATCACGTTCCGATTCGAAACCAGTCGCATTTCTCAAAACGCACGGCTTCGATCAACGTGTCCCAGTTGCGTTGGCCTCATTTCAGTACATGCTCTAGAGCCCGCTCGTTGACGGTCGCAGGCTGCATCCTCTCCGATTCGTAGCTCTATCATGGGAAACATTTCATTGTCACGTAGTGCGTTCAGTTCGAATCCGGTCGCATCCCTGTGCATCGATTCGTCTGGACGGCCCCAGGTATTTTTTCAGCCTCATTTCAGTGCATGCTCCAGAGACCGGTCGGTTCCAGTCGCAGTTCGTGGCCAGCCGATCCAGGCCTCTGTCATGACAGAAGTTGTTCATTTAATTTCACTGTCACGCTCCGCGCTCCGGTTTGAATCCAGTCGCACATACACATGCACCGATTCGTTCCGGTTCGCCCCAGGTTATTTCCCACATTTCAGTACATGCTCCAGAGTCCGCTTTGTTGTCAGTCTCACTTGCGACACGACCATTTCGTGCCTCTGTCATGGCAAATCATGCTTCATTTCACTGTCACTTACAGCGCTCCGACTCGAATCCAGTAGCATCCGTGATGCATCGATTCGGCTCGGCGTGCCCCAGAGGGAACGGCCACATTTCACTTTTTCAACAGGTTGCCTTATTGTACGGTCATAACTACAGCACTTATTTACGCTCCCGCAGTGGACACGGGTCATCTCGCACTTCGTCCTTTACGCATATGATACGTCAGATTGGGACAAAAAAAAAAAGGAAAAAAGAAAAAAAAAAAAAAAAAAAAGGGAGGATGATAAATAAATGGCGGTGATAAAAAAGGAGTGGTGGCGGGAAAAATGTCTACTCAACGGTGCACTTCGGTCATGTTAGCCAGCCGTTCACATCACTCTTCAGTTTACTTGTTAGGTTCTCACCAATTGTCATCTGTTGTTTCTCTCTCCAGGTCAGTCAAGTTCAGTAGGTCCACCCTGCACCAGCTTGGACGTTATCTTCCCAGGTAAAAAAAAAAAAAAGGGGGGGAGAGAAGGGAAGGCGTGGAAAATGCGACAGCAACCATGCTGGCATACATATATATGTATGTGAAGGCTTGTGACAATATATATATATATGTATACACGTTCGCTCCCGCCTTAGTGCTCAGCAAATAGGTGGGTTCGCTTGGTAAAATAGAGAAACAGTCTTGACTTATGTCACCCTCTATAGGTTCCGGTCGTCCATCCTTCGTCCCCAAAGAGATAGGACATCACTCCTAGGGCACGATTTACCTGGAGCCATGTCCCAACTCGGCAGCGAAGACCTTACCGCCCCCTTGTCTCCTCGCCCGCCTTCAGTGAGCGACAGCGTACAGTCCTTCAGGGGTTGGACTATCCCCAGGCTGACAGCGGAGCTGAGACGCAGGGGCATTCCTTTCCCCGCTACGGCTAGGAAGGCAGAGCTTTTCAGGCTCCTCTCTACCCCACCAGCTACGGCCGGGAATAGTACCCCGCCTCAGGCTACGCTCCAGTCCATCTCAGCGGCTATAGGCCAACTGCACGCTATGGTGTCGTCCCTAACCAATACGGTCACGGACGTCCAGGCCAGAGTGACGCTCCTAGAAGCTCTCCCAGCCACAACCACCCCTGTTCCGGTTCCAGTCCCATCACCACTGCCGACAGGTAACGAAGGAACATGTCCCGTGGTCTGTCCAGCACATCTGGTGCCGGCCGGCATAAGGAAGGACATCTTGGACGGCAAGGATGTCAACCTGGCCTCCCTGCTCATTTCGGTACATGACCTTGCAGAAAACAAGGCTTACTCCTGGGGAGACGTCTTCGTAGTCCTCAAAGCTAAGGACCCCAGGCTGAATCGTAAACTTTCCATCCCAGAGTTTGCCCTAACCTTTGGGATGCTGAGAGACGTCATTTGCTCAGCATCCCCTGCCAGGAGGGAAGAGCTGGATTTGTACCTCCACACGGTAGTGGACCTAGGATACAAATACGGAGGCTTCTCCTTCTACGACTATCATCGGTCATTCTCAGCCAAGGCAGCCGCTAAACTGGCACAGTTCCAGTCACCCACAGACTGGAGCCTTATGGACACGGAACTGTTCTGTCGGCATTTTGCCGGCCTTCGTTCACCCCTGTGTGCCATCTGCCAGTCCTCCACCCATACCGCTTCCTGGTGCGCCAACATACCGGTTAGTCGCCCAGTAGAGTTCCCCTCCACCTCTGGTGCAGCCCTAGGCCAATCAGGCCCTGCGCCAAAGAATCAAGTGGACAAATTTGGACTTACGGTCCGAACCGTAGGGGGAGCGGCCATCTGCAATAATTATAACTACGGCTCGTGCAATTTTAGCCAGTGCCGCCTACTGCACATCTGTGTCGTATGTCACAGAGCGCACCCCAGAAATTTGTGCGAGGTCAAAGCACACAAGGGCTCATGACTGAGCCGCATAGACGTCCTATGCTTGGGCTTCTACCTCACTATGCACCCCACTCCTTCACTAGCCACCTTCCTCATCGGTGGCTTCACGTCAGGCTTCCACACCGGCCTCATCTCCCTACCCCACCAGACCTACGAGTGCAGAAACCTCCGCTCAGCAGCCGCTGACGAGCAAGCCATTGACCAACTGCTGCAGAACGAGGTGGAACGAGGCTTTGTCATAGGTCCCTTCTCACAGCCCCCCTTCAATATGTGGAGAGTTAGCCCTATTGGGCTTGTCAAGGGCAAATTTTCTAATAAAAATCGTTTGGTGTACGACCTGTCTGCGCCTCGTTCTTCCCACATTCCCAGCTTAAACTCCTTGATTCCTTCCGAAGAGTTCTCATTGAAATACGCCTCGGTGGACATGGCGATTCAGGCCATCCTTAAAGTAGGCACAGGTGCGTGGCTGGCCAAAGCCGACATATCCGACGCCTTTAAACTATTGCCTATCCACCCGTCCCTCTGGTGCTGGCACGGAATTAAATGGAGAGATCAATATTATTTTGCCACCAAGTTAACGTTTGGCTCTAAAAGCAGCCCGTGGCTGTTCGACACATTCGCGCAGTCTCTCGAGTGGATTCTCCTGCACAAAGTTGGTTGTCAGCAAGTTATCCACTACTTGGATGACTTCCTGCTGATCGAACAGCCAGGCACACCTCCAAGGGACCTCGACAAATTAAGGACCGTCTTTGGGAACCTCAATGTTCCCATCGCTGAACATAAGGTGGACGGGCCCGCGCAATCAATCACCTTCCTCGGAGTCAATCTGGACACCAGCTCCATGCAGGCCAGCCTGCCCCTCGACAAACTGACTCGCATCAGGGCAGTTCTCCACGAGTTCACCCGCACCAGGGGATGTACAAAGAGGCAGCTACAGTCGCTGTTGGGCATGCTCAACTATGCCATGCGTATAATTCCGCAAGGTCGCTCCTTTGTCTCACGCCTGTTGGTCTACCTTTCTCAGGCACAAGACCCGGATCAAATCCTATGCCTAGATACCGCAGCCTTAGCAGACCTGTCGATGTGGGACGAGTTCCTGTCCACCTGGAACGGTATCCCTTTGTTCATCCCATATATCTCACCTCTCTCGCCACAGGTAGTGACAGATGCCGTGGCCTCCACAGGGTTTGCGGCAATTTTTGGCCACCATTGGACCCTGGCCTTCTCAAATACTCAGGATCCCTGGGTTTAGTCAGTCGTCATCCCTTTTCGAGCTCTACCCCATGGTAGCAGCCGCCCAGCTCTGGGGTCATACCTGGACAGGACAAACTGTAGGTTTCACCACCGACAACCAGGCCACAGCCGAAATTGTCAACAAGGGCAGGTCCAAATCTCTCTCTGTGATGTCCTTCCTACGCAGGCTGGTGCAGCTGTCTCTGCAGCATCAGTTTAATGTTTACTGCACGTTTATCCCAGGAAAGTACAACCGTGCAGCTGACGCATTGTCCCGCTTTAATTTCCTGTCCTTCTTTCAGCAGGTTCCCAGTGCAGATACGGTCTCAGCTCCTATCCCGCATTGGTCTCGGTTGACCCTGGACTAGAGCCACATCTACATAGAGCCAATCAGCTCATCAACCATTCACTATCGGACAATACTCTGAAAGCCTACCGGGTAGCCTGGAAGGCGTTCAATACATTTCTGCTTGCCTCCACAGTAGGCACCCCCACAGACGCTAGGCACATACTAGCCTTCACCTCATACTGCCATAATCAACTGGTCTTGTCATTCAACACCATCCGCTTATACTTAGCTGGCATACAGCACTTCCTCTCACTTCAGGATCCTACCAAGCCGTCCGTCTTCTCGTCCCACGCGATCCGAGCCATCCTGCGCGGCATCCAGAAGCAACAGCCGCCAATAAAAGTGAAACGGCTCCCCATCACCAGTTCCATCTTCAGGGACATGTCCACCATGCTTACCAGTTACCCCTTCGGTGTTCTCCCCAGTCTGGTCATACAGGCAGCCATTTACCTGGCCTACTATGGCTTCCTACGGCCCAGCGAGTTCACTCATAACAGCCCACATACTCCAGTCCTTCGCAGACGTCATCTGCTCCGTCACCAGGACCACTTCATCCTCCACCTCTCGGTAACCAAGACCCAGCAAACAGGCACCGGCGTAGATATCCACCTCTACAAAACCAACAACGCCTGGTGCCCGGTCGCTGTGCTTACACAGTTACTCTCTCGGTTACCCGAGCTCCCGGACTCTAGCCCTCTTTTGCCCTTCCCGGTCAAACCGTTAACGAACTGCCAGTTCATTAAACATGTTAGGATTCTCCTCCGCAACTTGCTCCTCAATCCCGGTGAGTATTCCGGCCACTCCTTCCGCATCGGAGCAGCTTCATCCGCATCCCGGCACGGGGTCCCGGACCACGTCATCAAAAGATTGGGCAGGTGGAAATCGGCCTGCTTCACTCGGTACATCCCTAACCCACAGGTAGAGATGTCTCGAGCATTCACTCAACTTGCTCAATAAAGGTTAAGCTGGAAACAATAAAACTCTCTTATCCCTACCTAAGTGTTTTGCCCCCTTATTTTGGTATACCGTCCATTAGACCAGGGCACACTTTCAGGTCCATTTCATATAGGGTATCTCATGATAAGTTTGTATTGTTCGGATACGTATCGGTCATAGGGCTTCAGCCATAAATATATATATATATATATATATATGTATGTATATATATATATATATATATATATATATATATATTTATATTCAAATACACTGCCAATAACTTAATAACCTGGCCTGCCTAATCTAGCTATCTCTCTGTCAACAACACTACACATGGCCGCTATGTAAACAGCCTTATATAGTGTGGGCTGTGGACTTAGTCCCCCTGAACCATGATTGGCTCTTGCAGCAGAGCGTGCTGTGATTGGCCAACGCATGCAGGTCAGGTGCATGCTTTGGCCAATCATCAGACGCTAATGCACTGTGATCTCACAGTGCATTATGGGGCGTTCCGCGGCACTTGAATTTCCCGCAAACGCCCCATAATGCTCTCTCATCCCTAATGGTAAACCACTGTGTGTGTGTCTCTATAAACATAAAGTGCAAGTGCAACTGCAATGTGTATAGCAATCTATATGTGTGTCACCACAATTTTCAATACGAAGATTTCTTAACAAAATAAATCTAATATCTACAACTGACTGCTAATTTGTGATGATAACAAAAAGTACATATTTTCAAAACTGAAAAACATATATTTCATAAATAAATGAAAAAAGTGTCCCAATTAGAAAAGTCCAAGAAAAAAAACTTGTTAATGTCTAAAAATGAGTATGTGTAACCAAACAAAATCCAAATTTCAATCTTCAACAAAAAAAAAAAAAAAATGGAAAATGTGATCCAAATTCATGTGTCCAAATATCTGATGTGCCCCTTCTTCAAGACATGTCCTAAAATTACTCACCAGAGGCTGTGGTTGGTTAGATTATAGATTTATGGCCAATTACTTGCATATAAGCCTATAAGCCTATATGTTCGGCTCCCATAGACTTTAATGGAGTTTTGCAGTCTAGGGCAGAACTTTTCCCCTTTTCGGGAGTTCTGCGGCGAACCAAACAGGAGGGTGTTCGGCCCATCTCTAGCCACCAACAATAATTATTGTGTTCCCCCAGTGGAGATAGCTTCCCCACAATGGTTGGTAGGAGGGATTCTCATGTAAACACTGTATTTTCCCTTGGTTGCAGGAAAGAAATTCACTCCGTCTATGACTGGTCGTAATCCTTACAGTGAAAAATATACACTTATGCTGCATACACACGATTGGACTATCCGGCGGACTTAGCCCGGCGGATAAACCACCGGACTTTGAAGCGGAGGTCTGCCAGACTTTCCAAACGAGCGGACCTGCCCACACACGACCGGTCTTTTCCAGCGGACTAGGTGCGGCGGACAAACCGCTGGACTATGGCGGGAGTCTGCCGGACTTTTGAAATGAATGGACTTGCCCACACACGGAAGAAAGTCCGTTCATTTTGAATGTGGCTTCTGGTAGACGGGATTAGCAAAGGAGGTCAATGTCGCCACCTCCATCAGCGAGATTGACACGCTGCTGGCTGAAAAAACAGCGCGGGGGTCCCCCCAAAGTCCATATCAGACCCTTATCCGAGCATGCAGCCCGGCTGGTCAGGAAAGGGGGTGGGGATGAGCGAGCGCCCCCCTCCTGAGCCATACCAGGCCACGTGCCCTCAACATGGGGGGTGCTTTGGGGAAGGGGGGCCCTGCGGCCCCCCACCTCAAAGCACCTTGCCCCCATGTTGATGAGGACAAGGGCCTCTTCCCGACAACCCTAGCCAATTAATGTTGGGGTCTGCGGGCGGGGGCTTATCGTACCCCTACCCATTCACCTGGTGAAAAAAGTGTAAATAAAACACTAGGATTTAAAATAATTTATTGCATAGCTCTGGTGGTCTTCCGTCTTGGGGGGTCTTCTCGCCGGACTCCTCTGCTATTTTCTGCTCGCTCTTTTACTAGTGGAGAAGCCCGGCTTTCTTCTTCGTGGCCTGGTCTTCTGTTGCCGCCGCCATCTTGTCCCCCTCTTTGGGGGTCTTGTCCCCCTCTTCGGTTCTTCTTGCTGGGCCTCCGCTTTCTTCTTCCAGCTCTTTTACTAGCGGTGGCCCGGTCTTCTGTCACCTCTGTCGCCGCCTTCTCTTCTTCTTCTTATGATGTCACAGTCCCAGCATCCTCCAGGACTGTGACATCATAAAGGATGGAGGTCACCATGTGACATCACCCGGTGACCCCGCCCATTGTCCCTATATAAGTCGCCGCACAACGCATCCCTGTCATTGCGGCCAGAGACAGCGTCGAGTCAACATCTCAAGGAAGAAGAAGAGAAGAAGATGAGAGGGCAGCGGCGGAGCCCACACACAGGCGGATTGTCCAGCGGACTCTGGTCTGCCGGATAGTCCGATCGTGTGTATGGGGCATTAAGCTCCATTGATACTTGTGTGACTTGTCATGCGACTTTGGATATCTAAGTCACATGACAAGTCACACATCATGTTTTTGTACTGAGTACCACTCAAATCTATGCGACTTAAAGTCGCAATGACTTCAAAGTAGTACATGCACTACTTTGGTCTGACTTTCATGCAGCTTGAGAACCATAGACTTCCATAGACTTCAATGTTAACCCTCAAAAGTCACATTAAAGTTACACCTGAATGTTTTACATGCTACAGTTGTGCAACAGCTGTCCATTATAATTGCTCAAAGCCAAAGTCACATCCAGGTCACACCAGTGCCCCAGGCTGCAAAGGGAAGACTTTTATGAGACTCCAGGACTGCCGATTTTCACCACATACTGAACTCATCTAATTTAACCTGAATTCCTTCGAATTATGGTCTTGGATGAGGGTGGAGTCTTGTTGGAGGATTAAGGCACATATATGGTCTGGCTTGACCCCTTAAAGCGTATCATTTTAGGACGTCTGGTAAGGAGCCAATCTTAATTTCTGGTGGTGGTGCACTATAGCATGCCTCGTGATTTACTAGATGTGACATGTGGTGTTTTTTCTACAACCTATTCTTTTGGATTTATTTCAAGGACTATAAGAAAAGGACACATTTAGATTTTATTTGGTTAGCTTATGTTTTTCTGAAGTGTATGCACAATATATTCTGCACTTTTTTGTACAAATTGTAGGTATGAGTGTTACATAAATTTCTGGGATTCATAACACATGTAATATGTGACACTATATCCTATTTATTGTTTATTGTTTATTTTTTCCTCCACATATGAGGTTCATTTTATGTATGTAATAGGTGATATAGCACTGTAATCACTATTTATTTGTATATATAGTCTCCCATTTGGGGGGCGTACACCCTAATATTAATTTTTAGGGATTGCGCGGTTCCTCTTCTCTTTACTTACATCCAGGTCATACCCATCCAGAGTGGCATCAAAGCTGCACCAAACTTGTACTCCAAAATTGTGTGACTTTTGAGTTGTACGAGTCTGAATGGAGTGTAAATATATAGTTTACTGCGTAAACCATGACCAAGCAGCAACTCTTTAGCGAGACACTAACACAGTGCCAAAAATGTGTTCAAAAATTAGCTGCGCTGAAAAAGCATAACATGTAAACACATATAACAAAAAGAATAAGCTGAAGAAAGATGATCTAATAACTATGGATGTGCCAATAGCCAATATAGATGAAACCAGTGAAAATAAGTCCAGTAACATAAATAATCCAATCAAAGTGCTCAGTAATTCTGATGGATCTTCATCACCATCCAACACCTTGGAAAGTGATCTTGTGACTCAACACCACCAAAGGCTGAAAAAGGGCTTGCTTACCTGATCAAATGGGCTTCTCATTACAAAAGCTCAGAAATGCCTGTGGCTCCAAACCCAGCCTGGGCCTTTTAAATCCTTTTGATCCCGTAAGCAAGCCATTTTTCATCCTTTGGTGGTGGTGTTAAGTCACAAGATTACTTTCCAAGGCGTTGGATGGTGGTGAAGATCCATTGGAATTACTGAGCACTTTTATTGGATTTTTTATGTTACTGGACTTATTTTCACTGGTTTGATCTAAATTGGCTATTGACACATCCGTAGTTATTAGATAATCTTTCTTCAGTTTATTCATTTTGTTACATGTGTTTATATGTTATGAAATTTGAGTGCAGCTTATTTTTTAACAAATTGTTTAAATATTGTCCAAGGATAAGGATTTTCTTTTTCATTCCAATTATATGTTATACATAAAAGGAAAAACATAAGGTACTTAGGTCCCAGCAAAAAATAAACCAGTCAAGATAAGCAAATAAGTAACATAAATATGTAAACATAAGTACAGTATATAGATAAACATGTTAAGATAAATAATAATATTAATACACCTTGAATTAAACGACTTCAGGATGCTCAATAAGATTGCAATATTATCTATCTCAAAGTGCAATTTCCTCAAACTCATATTACATTGATGAACAGAAAATAAATAATAATTATAATTGCAGCAATGATTTAGGGTAATGCAGAATTTATCAATCTCACAGCCTCAGAGAAAAAAACTATTCTTTCCTAGTGGTTCTAACCCTGAGTCTATAAACAAGACTGGAGTCCCTCTTAATATTGATGGCCATCTTCCTACAGCTTCTGTTGTAAATAATACTGATGAGGCTGCCAACAACCCTCTGGGCAGTCTTTACCACCTACTGCAGTCCCTGTTTATCCACAGCAAAGCAATCACTGTATGAATTGGTATTGAGAGAAATAAGGATGGTCTTCACCATACACATATAAAAAATGATAGGGACTATTTCTTACACGAAGACAACAGAGTCTGTAAAAACAAAAACAACCAGTGACCACTGACAAGACATTTTTCTTTCATTGATAAAAGGCATCAGCCAGTTTCCTTTCACTGACCAGTAGGGCCAGACATATTTTATTTTCACTGAGCAATGATGTCAGGCATTTTTTCTCCTACTGGAAACCCACAGCAAGACTTTTTCTCTTACTAACCAATGATGCAGAACATTTTTCCTCCCACTGACCAATATTGTTAGCCATTTCCCCCCTGACCACCAATGCAGTGCAGTTTTTTTCTTTTCACTGACCATCTTTGTAAGGGGAACTATGTTACATAATCCTAACCACTGAACTGTGTACAATGTGTAGTTTGTTATATACTCTTGACCAAAGTATCTATTGTCTCAACAGTTGCTGGTAGTCCCCAGTTATTGAAATTAAACCCAAAAGTGGAAGCTCCGCTTATCTCCCTCCCCCCCTGGTGCCACATTTGGCACATTTTGAGGAGGAGAGCACCTCCCCCCTCTTTCCCCCTACCACCGGGTCATTCAGAAAGCGCAGCTCGCTTTGCTCAGTATGGAACCGCCTGTGAAGCCGAAAGGCTTCACTGCTGGTGTCCCTTACCACAAATGGCGGCAGCAGCACCCAAGAGCTGAAGGAAACATAAGCTGGAATGCCAACATCGCTGGATTTCAAGACAGGTAAGTGTCCTAATATTAAAAGTCAGCAGCTACAGTATTTTTTGCTGGGGGAGGGCGGAACTCTGCTTTAAGTTCTACTTTAAGGTAAACTCAGACAGAAATACATATTTGAGGAGTGATGGAAAAAGTATATTTTGTCCTGAGCTTTTTGAGTGTCTGTGTCACTTGTGGCACAATAATTGCAGAGTATATTGTGGGTACAAGGAAAGTGGCAAAGCTGTTCAATATACAGTGGGTAGGATTAAATGCTATTTAACTAATATATGTATAACATGTGTATAAATACTATGACTACTAAAAAGCTATCTGTCTACAGATGCTGTCCGCTGCAAGCATTTATTTCCTTTTTTACAGGTCTTTGAGTTCTTATATTGAAGAGACACTGTGGGTTATTTATTGCAAGAGCCCTTGGAAGTGCGGTCACTGTAGATCTGAGGGGGACATGCAAGGAAAATAAAAAAAAAATTTTGCTTGTACATAATTGTATGATAGAAATCAACAGAGCTTCCCCTCATTTCAAATCTTCCCTCAGGTCTACAGCCACTGCACTTCCAAGTGCACTTGTAGTGCACAGTGTATTTCCCTTTAGCAAATAAACCCCACAGTTACCTTGCAAATACAGGGCATAGTGAAAGCATCTTTGAAAAGGGGTGTTTCCAATCACCTTACCTTGTAAGATCTCAGTCACAGCTCTTTCCTCTGCAGCCACACTGAATTTGTGGTGTCATTGAGTGTGATGTCACCTTCCATTTCATGTCCATAGGTTGGCTTGTATACCTGAACACTTTCACAGCAGAGGACATCACAAGGTCCCCCACATCTGTAAATGCTGAGTATTGGGTCAATGACTATGATGGAGGAGGGAGTAGCAAGGAACACTGGCAAGGTGGGATGGGGGATAGGCTTTGCAAAGACACTGTCAATTTGGCAAGGAGGGTTGTAATAGGTTTACTAGAGTTAGTAATAGTTTTTTTTTTTTAAAGAATACACATATGTTTAAACAAAGTACCCCTTTTCTTTTTTCTCTAGTTTTTAGGGCTGAAAGAAATCTACCTACCTCTCAACATATCTAAACATACTCCAATATAATCACTATCTGCCATGGTAGTTAGATGTTGAACTATGTGTTTTTTGTTCTTTTGTGGGAAGGGGGGCATTAAAAATGTTTCTATGGGAATGATGCCCCTGATACACTTTAAACTAAAGCATAAAACTATTATAGGACTTATTAAAATGGCAGCAAAAAGAGCTGCCATTTTGAGTCTTACACTTTGTGATTTAATTAAAGAAAATGTCCAGGTTCTTTTACACAATTCGAAGTAATTAAAATAATAATAATAATTGTTGCTCTATTGTAAACAGTGCATAATAAAGTGTTTTTTTTTCAACAGCATATTGTCTTTCATTAATACATTTTACATTATGATCCTTGTTAATTGCTTAAGTCATAAAATCCCCTATGGTACATCTTTTGGTGTAATTCAAAATATTTATATTGTAATCAGTTACAGTATTTAGAAACCTTGAAGCTATAATGTTATTATATTTTCTAGTTTTAAGGTCATACCAGGTTGATTAACATTTTTAATTGTTTATGAATAAAGGTTTTAGATTGAAAAATATTTCAACATCAAAATTAATTACAGTCCGGTAGCTACTTCAAACAGATTACTGCACAAATATATTAGAACAAGGTTTTAATTATGTTCTGCATGCTGGTTAGCTGTGCTGAGTGTGGGATAATTTTGTTCTGCGTATTTACTGCAAGTGGTTCCTCCCAACATTTACCGGCTATTTATTGAATACAGATCCACTGCCTGTAAAGAGTATATAGAAGACAAAAAGTTTCTTACTCTATTGAAATGCTAATGAATATGTTTACCTGCATTGAAAATTAATATGAAATAACCCAGCTATGTGCTGGACCATCTATGTCTGTGCTCCCTGAGCAACCAAGGAGATCTTAATCATTCAGAAGCATGCACCAATGATTAGAATTAATTGAAGTTCCTAATTTGAAGAGAAGCAACAATTAGTTGTTAATTTTTTTTATACACTTAAACCAGGATAAATTAATAGGCTTGATTGCTTATGCAGCCTTCATGAACAAATCTAAGATGCCCTGCAAATGACAAAGGCCCGATGCATGTAAGTAAAGGTAAGACACATGCTACTGTTACTGTTATAACCGGTCCAGGCCGGGGAAAGATTGCGGCCATATGGTTGGGATCAACCCAGAAGCCTGGACTGGCACCTGACTCAGCCTCTCATTGAGCCGCTGAGAGCCTAAGCCAGCCACTCCCACCCCATTCCACAACTCAGAGCTCCAGTGGGTGGGGGAGGGGTTAGCTGCTCAGGGAGCTCTGAGAACCAAGTGATCAGTGGCGTTTGATCGCTCGTTTTTCAGTCTTAGAGGTGGTGGGGGACAGATGCAGCATTGGACTGATGCTGCATCCAACTGGGTAAGTATAATTCTTGAAAAAAAATCCTATACTTCTTTCAACAAATGCTTGGTGGCAATTGAGATGCGTAAGAATGTGCTGTCATTTTGGAAGTCAGTGCAAAGCAATGGGTTTCCCCAGTGACAGTGACCCAAACCCAGGAGGTAGTAGAGCAACTTTTGTTGGTAATACTTTGGTACAGTGGCAGGATTTATATACAAACATATAACATAATATAGCTACAAGAGTGTATTCCCATGGCTATTTTAGTGATCTTTAGAGTATATAGAAGACAAAAAGTTTCTTGCTCTATTACAATGCTAATGAATATGTTTACCTGCATTAAAAATGAATATGAAATAACACAGCCATGTGCTGGACCATCTATGTCTGTGCTCCCTGAGCAACCAAGGAGATTTTAATCATTCAGAAGCATGCATCAATGATTAGAATTAATTGAAGTCCCTAATTTGAAGCTAAGTAACAATTAATTGTTTGTATTTTTTTACACTTAAACTGGGATAAATTGATTGCTGGTGGGAATCAGTAAATATGGTTTTCTCAAGTAGAGCTGGTCAAGTTAAATCAGCCAATAGGAACGCACTGCATATGGTCTCCTGGAAACAGCTCCCTCCTCCTTCCCCCCTGCTGCCTTCTGGGAGACACACACAGGTTCCAGAAAACGTGGGACCATTCAGAAAGAGCTGCACCACAAGGCTTCACTTCCTGTTTCCCTTAGTAAGATGGCCTGCACCCAAAGCCAATGGATGGGTCGGCTTCCGGTGCCGACATTGCGGGTTCCCTGGACAGGTAAGTGTCCTTATATTAAATACTGTAGCTGCTGACTTTTTTTTTTTAATTCTGTTTATTGGTTTTATGCAAACATACAAAACATTGTACGCATCTGTTGGACACATCCACAGGCCACCGGCCAGTTCTAACTAACAACAACAACTAGCTAATCCAACACAACCCCCCATCCCCTCCCTCCCCCCCCTCCCCAGAGTCACAGCCCAACCGGACCCCCTGTACCACTTACAGCCTCTCTCACCTATACATTCGGTGTCTGGATCATACAATAGAATAATAAATAATAGGGTACCTATCAGAGCGTTTCCTCAATCTATGTTTTTGTTATCTGCAGTTCTCAACAACTGCTACCTCCACGTCCCTCATTCCAACCATTTCCCCCTATGTTGTTATCCTACTGTGGTGCTGGAATTAAACCAGGAGTGCCAGAATTTATCAAATTTTTTCTTGCAGCCTCTGGCCTCTTAAGTGTGTTTGTAATAAGGCAACATCGTGTTTACCAGGCCTTTCCAAAAGGAAACAGTCAGAGCCCTTGCTTTCTTCCAATGTAGAAGAATGGACTTTCTACCGTAAAACAGCAGGATGCTCAGCATTGTTCGCATAGCCCTTGAAGGCACCACCTCATCAACCAGGCCAAGCAGGCAGACTCTAATAGTCTTTGGTATAGGTACTTGAATCAGTTCAAAGATGCACAAAGTTATGTCTTCCCAAAAATCCTGCACAAGGGCGCAGTCCCAAAAAATATGATGGGCATCCGCCGGGGGAATGAGAGCATCTCCAGCACTCCGAGGAGGTGGCTGGGAAAATCTTGCCCAACCAGGCCGGAGTGTAATAGCTCCTGTGCAAAAATTTTAACTGGATCAATCTGTCCCTAGCAGACACCAAGTGCTGGAACGGCTTGGCCCACAGGGCATCCCAATCTTCCCCTTGGACATCTGGGACCCCCGTTGCCCACCTGTCTCTACATTTTACTATGGCCTGGGGTGTAATTTGAAACATTTCCTTATAGGTCACTGAAAGGGGTTTAACCAGGTCCTCCCCTGACAACAACCTCTCCAAGGCTGAAGGCAGAGACTCCACTCTCATCTATTGAAACTTTACCTGAAAGGCATGTCTAATTTGCAAAAACCAGAATAGATAACCATTAGGCAGGTCGTGTCTAGTTTGTAATTGGGGGAAGGTCTGCAACTCCCCATATCTGGTGATATCCCCTATGGTCTTGATACCTTTCACCACCCACAGCATGGGGTCCGGGAGATTATAAAAGTGTGGCAAGGTCGGGTTCATCCACAAGGGCGTTGACGGGGATATCCCTCTAAAGCTGGGGCATGCCAATTTTACTGCTCCTCCCCATGCCCTGATAGTGGCCTTCATGGACAGTGTCAGTGGCAGCTCCGATTTGGTACCTCTAAACAAGGCGAATCGCAGGCTATCATAAGCCCCCAGGTGAGCCGCCTCTAACACTGTAGCCGCATCCCCATCATCAGCTGTCAGCCATCTGCGTGCAAACACTAGTTGCCCGGTGAGATAGTACTTAAACCAGTCGGGAAGAGCAAGGCCACCCCTCTCCCTGGGCTCCTGCAGCACTTTAATTCCCACTCAGGGTGACCCAGGGGCCCAAAGATATGATGAAATTATACTGTCTAGTTTGCGAAAATATGACCTTGAAACCCAAACCGGTGCAATTCTAAGAAAATATAACACCACTGGGAGGAATTTTATCTTCAGCAAACGAATCCTTCCCGCTAGAGACAGCGAGAGTTTAATCCATGCCTGTGTTTTCTTCTTGAGAAGCTGTATCAGGGGCAGTAAATTAAGGGCCATATAGTCCTCGACCTTCGCTGTAACTTGTACTCCCAAGTATTTGAGGGACTCAACCCACTGTAATGCCAACTCGGGGTCCACTCTATCCTTTGCCGCCACATCAATGGGCAGAATAGAGGATTTCCCCCAGTTTACCTTTAGCCCAGAAAACTGAGCAAAATCATCTATGATCCCCAAGGCCACTGTCAGTGATTCCCCAGGGTCATTTAGGAATAATAACATGTCGTCCACGTACAGTGCAAGAGTCTCGTCAATTGATCCCACTCTAATATGTCCAATGTCACCTGATAAACCGTAGTGCCACTGCAAGTGGCTCCAGAGCCAGGGAGAACAAAAAGGGGGACAGAGGACAGCCCTGTCTCGTCCCCCTGCCCACCCCAAAAAAATTGGACGTGGCCGAACCCAGTCTGTAGCTGCTGACTTTAAAAATGTTTTAATATAGGCTGGAACACCTCTTTAGGTGTGGGTTACTAGAGAGGAAATAAATGGGATCTCTATGCACGCTTTGCAAAGTGGAAGAAAGTGGCTGGGAATGGTAAATTCAGTCTCATGTTTTTGATGTCATAGACTGGGGCACACTACTAGAGATTGCCATGCTCTGAATATCGATCAGCACCAGGCCAGCGTTCCCAGGACAACACAGAGAGAGATGCAAGTTTTTTCTTTCCACTGGAAATATATGATGTTGTGTGAGAAAATTTACAAGGTAACAGTGTGCATTCGACATTGATTCTGCTGTCAGAAATGGGCAGGTAGAGAGATGTGAGCAACAAGCTATTTGTTTTGGCACAGTAAAGCTTCGTACACACAATCGGATTGTTGGCAGACAAAGCACCAGACTTTTGTCCGAAGGGCGTGTGCCTGAATTTTGTCTTGCATACCAACAGCACACAATTGTCTGCCAAGAAACGTGAAAGTAGTGATGTACTACGAGGAATTTCAGCTCTAGAGCGCCACACTTTGGGCACCTTCTGCTAAGTCATGTTTGGTGAGCATTGATTCTGAGCATGCATGTTTGTACTTTGGACTTTTGTGTGATGGACTTGTGTACATACGAGACGAAAATCTGACAACAGACCGCCGAAAATTTCCTAGCCTGCCATCCAACATTTGTTGGCGGAAAGTTGGCGGAAAGTTGGCCAACAATTGTCTGATGGAGCATACTAATGGTTGGATTTTAGGCAAACAGTCTGTCATCACACGATTTCCAGCCAAAAATCCGATTGTGTATACGAAGCTTTAGAAGGAATATATGATCTGCTTTGTCTTTTAAACCGTTAGGATAACACACATCAAGAGGTGGCGCGGGAAGGCATCTGAGTATGTCCTTAGTGCCTGGAGGACAATGGACTTTCATCTGGAATTTTCCTTCCATCTATTTTAAACACACTGCCAATGACACATTGCTAAACATGCTTAACAGAACATTACAACTTGTCCAAGGGCAAAGACAGATCGCCCAGAACTTATGGAGTTAAAAGACGAACGCATTGAAAAAAATGTAACCATGGCAACATCACCCCCACAGATGATTCTGACCTTTGCTGCCTTAGCATGCTCTACTTTTCAAAAAAATGAAATAGGGAACAGAAGACTTATAACAGTATTTACTTCGTTTTTATTAAACCAAAGGTTGAGTAAAGTTATTGCACAATGTAATTTAGGGAGACTGTGGTAGAGATTTACAAAGGGGTCTACTCATATAAAAAAAAAAAAATCTTTGAAAATGTTTCAATATTAATGCAAGCATTCCAAAAAATACCCATGATGTTTGTAATATGCGTGTAAGCCCTTGTACACACGGTCAGATATTCCGATGATCCGATCACGTCAATTCCGATCGTGTGTAGCCTAGTCTGACGGACAAGGTGCCACGCATGCTCACAATAAAATTCTGAGACGGAAGCGCTCGCTCAGGTAAAACTACCGCTCGTAATCAATATAGCACATTCGTCACGCTGCAATGTTAAAAATTCTTGCAGCGCATTCTCTTTTTCTTTACAATGCTGCAAGAATGAAGTTGTTTTGATGCTCATATTCACACACACTTCTCCCAAATGTATTTCTTTATTCTTTTTACTAATTTCAGCAATACAATATTTTAATTCGTCACATCTACCCATTTATTTTTTGGTTTTTATTTTTTTTTATTTTGTGGTTGTTTTTTTTAATCAGCATCTCCTTTTTTGACAGTTTGCTCATCTTACCACAACACCATTATTATCTTTTTAATTTATTGTTTTCTTTTTTAATCTACAGGAGGCTGTTTGGTGTTGGTGCCCCTTGTTATTCATTTGAATTTGTATTTTTGAAATGTACCTGCCTACTCACAAATAAACTGTCCCTTTTGAAGTAAAACACATACGCAAGTATTTCTTCAACCAAAAAAACCCTTTTTCTTGATCATACATCACGGGACACAGGAGCTTCATTACATAGTGGGTTATATAGGCACCTCTGGTGATTGGACACTGGTTGACCCTAATTAAAGAGAATTCCTCCCCTATATAACCCCTCCCATCTGGGAGGCACCTCAGTTTTTTCGCCAGTGTCTGGTTGATGGTCACGTAAAACTTAGCTCTATGCAGGTCCCTGCGAGGGCCGAAGGGCTACAACAAACCGGATCCATACCTCGGGCCGATATTTGACTGCCAAGATGGTATGGTACCCGGGCCTCGTCTGCCGAAGAAGCAAGGTTTTGCCTGTAAGTCCTCTCCATTGGAAGACTGGGCTCTGGGAAAACCAGACTTGGGGTACTGTTTACTCAGAGCGCCCGAAAGTTTCTGGCAGAGCTTTCTACATGGTCCAGGTGGGAGGATCTTTTCGTAAGAGCCCCAGATATACCTGAAGGTTGGCTAACAATACCCGCCGTGATGGGTGAAGGCTGGAATTGGTCTGATATCAGCAATTCCTGCGGCGGGGACAGGTAAGGGAAGTCATCCTATATATTTAAGTATATGAATGGATTTCTTCATTTTGAGTAGTTGTATGTCTTACCTGGTTTCCACCACTAGAGGGAGTAAGAGCAGCCTGATGCATACTTACATGCCTTTCAATACAAACACGCTCAGTGAAAGCCTGGTTCTCCAGCTACTCACGTCTCCATTACAGTTCCTGCCACAGATAAAGGTAAAAAGGGGTCCCACGCAGGTCAGGGGTCCCACGTTGCTCCCTTTGGGTTCTCCTTCCCCCCCGGATTCCGCGGTCCTCGTGCACGCGCGCGGGCGCGTGCACGCGCGCCGGGCGCGCTCCCGGCCTAATGGAGGAGGGGGGGTGTGGTTGCGAGCCGTGCACGTTAGTGTGCACGGCGCTGTACTGCGCAGGTGCCAGGCAGCAGTTTTAAAAAGCCCAGAGCGTCAGGGGACTGTAACTGGAGACACAGGAGCTGTGGGCTGTAAGCATCCGTGGGGATTGGATTCAGGCAAACCTTAAGACACCTACTCAGCATCAGGTTGTGCAGTTTAAGCATATATTGATTTATTGTGAGACTTTAAGCGCAACAGTGATCGCATTTGTACTAGTACCTCTGCTTTGTAGCTTAGTACTATGTCTCCTCATAAGAGGGTCTCAGGGGGAGGTAATAAGAGCACTGGCAAGTCACCGCCTAGGTCCAGGGGTTCCAAAAGTGCCTGTAAATTACCATCCCCCTCTGCAAGACTGGAGCCTGCCTCTCAAGACGAGTCGGTGCCCCTTTCAGACTTTGCAGCCTCTCCTAATGTCGCAGCCCCGGTCTATGTCACTGAGGACTCCCTTAGGGCTACATTGGAGGGTTTGGAAGGGAGGATCATGAATTTTATTTCTGCTTCCCTAAAAGATAGCAGGAAAAGGGGTAGATCCCCTCCCTCTGCTGAAATCCCTATCTCAGATAGTTGTTCTGAAAATGAGGAGGGATCCCTATCTTTGGATAGGGATCATGAGCGGTCGGATGAGTCAGAGGAAGAGGAGATAGTCCCCTCCTCCCAGGCACTCAGAAAGCAGGTGCAGTATTATACTGAATTGGTGCGTACCACATTCAGAATGCCGGCTGCTGAAGTCGCTACATCCTCTGTCTCTTCCCTGGGAGTCAGGAAAGCCCCACAGACTGCTTGTTCCTTCCCAATTCATCCTTTAATGGATAAATTGATGTATGAGGATTGGGGACATCCCGATAAACTGTTTACTCCTCCCAAAAGGTTTTCCATGCATTATCCTGTGGAGGAAAGTTTCACCAAGAAGTGGGGGGTCCCATCTGTCGATGCGGCTGTTTCTTGTGTGAATAAAAACCTAACTTGTCCTTTGGATAATGCGCAGGTATTTAAGGATCCAACTGACAAAAGGCTGGAGACCTTATTAAAAGCCTCCTTTTCCATGGCTGGCGCTATGGTGCAGCCTACAGTCGCAGCCGTGGGGTTGTGTCAGTTCCTCAAGGAACAGGTTAAACAGATGTTTGGACTCCTTCCCAGTGAGGAAGTAGAAAATTATGCAGAGATGCCTCACATCTTGTGTTTCATAATTGATGCGATTTTGGATTCTGTCCAACAAGCATCGCGTTTGTCCCTCATGTTGGTTCACATGCGAAGGGCCCTATGGCTAAAGAATTGGGCTGCTGAGCTGTCATGCAAAAAGCATTTGACTGGGTTCCCGTTTAAAGGGGAGCGTTTGTTTGGGGAAGAATTAGATAAATTCGTCCAAAATATTTCAGGAGGTAAGTCTACTCTCCTTCCAGTCAAAAAGAGCAAACGTCCTTCATTTAGGCGTGCTCTCTCTCCCGAAGCATCAAGCTCTAAACAGTGGCGACGGCCTTCTCAGCCCTCCTCTGCTAGAAAGCCTCAAGGCCGAGCCCAGGGACAGAAAAATACTTGGGGGCGAAAGCCTGCCAAGCAGACCCCCAAAACCTCCTTGTGAAGGGGCGCCCCCGCTCGGCACAGTGGGGGGAAGGCTCCTGCAGTTTACAGGCGCCTGGCGGGAGGAGATTCGAGACAAGTGGGTGATCTCTTCAGTATCTCTGGGCTACAGGCTAGAGTTTCAGGAGATTCCACCTTCTCGTTTCCTAAGGTCAAGGATCCCCAAGGATCCAGTAAACCAGAAACCGCTATTCCTGGCCTTAGATCAGTTACTATTCCAGGGTGTGATAGTAGAAGTGAGCCCGAAAGATCAGGGTTCAGGGTTTTATTCAAATCTCTTCACCGTTCCAAAACCAAACGGAAGTGTCAGACCTATCCTGGATCTGAGAGACCTAAACCGGTTTTTACACATCCAGACCTTCCGGATGCAGTCAATGCGCACTGTGGTCTCCTCCCTGCAAGGGGGAGAATTCATTGCATCAATAGATATCAAAGACGCATATCTCCATGTGCCAATATTTCCCGCACACCAGAAGTTTCTAAGGTTCGCGGTAGAGCGGCGCCATTTTCAATTTGTGGCTTTGCCGTTCGGGCTGGCTACGGCCCCTCGAGTCTTCACGAAGATTCTGGACCCTCTCTTAGCAATCTTAAGAGTTCAGGGCATAGCCGTCATGGCTTACCTAGACGACTTGCTTCTCGTAGAGAGAACTGCAGCGTGCCTAAGTCGCAGCGTCACCAGGACGCTAGAACATCTAGAGCGCCTAGGTTGGATTATAAACCTAGAAAAGTCGTCCCTACAACCGACCACCAGGTTGGATTACCTGGGTTTGATTATCGACACCGCTCAGGGCAGAGTGTTTCTTCCAGGGCTAAAGGCCTTGGCCATTGGAGAGCTGGTGCGTCTGATTCTAGGCAGAAGATCTTCCTCCATTCGGTTGTGTATGAGACTATTGGGAAAGATGGTCGCCTCATTCGAGGCCGTCCCATTCGCCCAGTTCCACTCAAGGCCTCTGCAAAGATGCATCCTTGCGGTTTGGAACAGGAAGCCCCAATCCCTGGATCTTCCTATGCGTTTATCCCCCGGGACACGCAAAAGTCTTGTCTGGTGGTTACAAACCAGGAATTTGCTGAAAGGCAAAACTTTTCTTCCCCTCTCATGGAAGATTGTTACAACGGATGCCAGCCTGACAGGCTGGGGAGCTGTATTGGAGGGAACGTGCTCGCAGGGGAAATGGTCTGCGACCGAAAGTCTGCTGCCTATAAATATCTTGGAGATTCGGGCAGTTTACATGGCACTCATAGAGTGGTCTTACAGACTGCGAGGTTTCCCGGTTCGGATTCAGTCCGACAATGCCACCGCAGTGGCTTACATCAATCACCAGGGCGGTACCAGAAGTCTGGTGGCCCAAAAGGAGGTGAATCGCATACTTGTCTGGGCAGAAGAACATGTTCCGTGTCTTTCTGCAGTCTTCATCCCAGGAGTGGAGAATTGGCAGGCGGATTTTCTCAGCCACCAGCAGTTATGCCCAGGAGAATGGGCCCTGCACCCCGACGTGTTTCAGAACATATGTCACAAGTGGGGCACTCCAGACGTGGATCTGTTTGCATCCAGATTCAACAGGAAACTGGACAAGTTTGTGTCAAGGACAAGAGATGCGCTTGCCCAGGGGTCAGACGCTCTGACGGTTCCCTGGGATCAGTACAATCTGATCTATGCCTTCCCCCCGAGCCCGCTGCTATCGCGGTTCCTGGGAAGGGTCAAGAGGGAGTCGAAGTCGGTCCTTTTGGTGGCCTCAGCTTGGCCCAGGCGACCATGGTTTGCAGAAATCATGAAGTTGGCAGTGGGCAGGTCATGGACCCTCCCTCTCCGGCCAGATCTGCTCTCACAGGGTCCAATCTACCATCCTGCTTTATGCAGTCTGAATTTGACGGTCCGGCTGCTGAGACCCACATTCTGAGAGACCGTGGCCTTTCGGGGCCAGTCCTTTCTACTCTGGTCAATGCCAGAAAGCCGGCCTCCAGGCGTATTTATTACAAAATCTGGAGGACATATGTTTCCTGGTGTGAACTCAGGAGGTGGCATCCTAGAAAGTATGTCATTAACAGAATCTTGGCCTTTCTCCAGTCAGGCCTAGAAATGAATTTGGCCATAAGCACTATCAAGGTGCAGATTTCGGCCCTGTCGGTATTTTTTCAAAAACCTCTTGCATCACATTCCCTAGTACGGGCTTTTATCCAGGGGGCTATGCGGATAAAACCGCCAGTTAAACCTCCGGTATGCCCATGGGATCTGAATTTGGTTCTCTCGGCCTTACAGGGCCAACCATTTGAACCTTTGCATCTGGCTTCTTTAGCTCTCTTGACTAAAAAGCTGGTCTTCTTAGTAGCCATATCCACGGCTAGAAGAGTATCAGAATTGGCAGCTCTTTCCAGTAAAGAGCCGTATTTAATTATCCATAAGGACCGGGTGGTTATGCGTCCCAACGGGTCCTTTCTACCTAAGGTGGTTTCGGGTTTCCATCTGAATCAGGATATAATCCTACCATCCTTTTTTCCGAACCCTCAGTCCATAGAGGAAAAGTCTTTACACACTTTAGATGTGGTTAGAGCAATCAGTCTTTATCTTCAAGCAACTGCTCAGATAAGGAAAACTGACTGTTTATTTATTCTGCCGGAAGGCCCTAGAAGGGGTCAGGCAGCGTCAAAGTCCACTCTCTCAAGGTGGATCAGACAAGTTATTTCTCAGGCCTATAGCTTAAAGGGGAAGATTCCTCCTTTTCAGGTGAAAGCGCACTCTACTAGGGCTGTCAGTGCCTCTTGGGCAGTGCATCACCAGGCCTCCCTGGCTCAGATCTGTAAGGCTGCGACTTGGTCATCAGTCCACACATTCACCAGATTCTATCAGGTGGATGTCAGAGGGCAAGAGGATATCGCCTTCGGGCGCAGTGTACTGCAGGCTGCAGTTTAGGTCCTCAGGTCCCTGGCGGTCTATGTTTATGGTCTGTGTCTCCCTCCCCTCAACCTGAGCATTGCTATGGGACATTCCACTATGTAATGAAGCTCCTGTGTCCCGTGATGTATGATCAAGAAAATGGGATTTTTATATACAGCTTACCTGTAAAATCCTTTTCTTGAGAGTACATCACGGGACACAGGGCTCCCGCCCCTCTTGGGTTTTACGTGGTTTCTTATTGCTTTGCTACAAAACTGAGGTGCATCCCAGATGGGAGGGGTTATATAGGGGAGGAATTCTCTTTAATTAGGGTCAACCAGTGTCCAATCACCAGAGGTGCCTATATAACCCACTATGTAATGAAGCTCCTGTGTCCCGTGATGTACTCTCAAGAAAAGGATTTTACAGGTAAGCTGTATATAAAAATCCCATTATTTAGGTGTCAAACAAATAAACAGGAAGGCAACGCTGGAGAAAATGGTCATTTTGGCGAAGCCTTTGGCCCCCAGGGCAGACATGAACTAATTAGAAAATGCTAAATTGGTGGCCTGAGGAGTATATATCTCAGGGAGAGCAGTTTGGCCCAGAAGTCCAAGGGATCAGGAAGAGCAGATGCCATCTATGTCCCCAGGCTGTGGTTCTACAAGAGGCTGCATCTTCAGTCAGACCAGACTGAACCCAGGCCATCACTCTCTAGTGTTCCTTAGGCACTTCCCGCCAGGCTTCCTTCCAGGCTGTGGCGTGGCTCCTATAGTTGTGACAGGAGGAGGAGGGCGATGGTGGATCTCCCGGCTGCCACTTGCCACAGCCTCCTCCCAGCTGCCACTTGCCATAGCCTCCTCCCAGCTGAGGTCTTCCTGTGTATGAAAATGGGACATAGTTTTCGTTTTTTAGTCATCAATCCCACAATTTTGTGCTCATGACTGTTGCAAATTGAATGTTACCAAACAGAACAGACTATCATTCAAGCCCAGCATTTTTCATTCTTGTCCCAGTCATTTTTGGTCACTACTGTCTATTGAGATGTAAACCACTTTGTTAAATCACAACTTACTAATCAATAATAACATCTAGTTAACATCATTAAATGTACGACAAGAAATATGTTCAACAATGCTATACCTGTCTCAAGCTGGGCCCCTCCACATGTTGTCGCCTGGAAGTCCCAGGTTGGACATCGGAAGCCTCAGCTGGGGGTGAAGGAAGCCTTGAAGGAAGACTGGAGAGTGGTGGCCTGGGTTCCCCCTGGTCTGCCAGAAAATGCAGCCTCTCATAGTACAACATCCTGGGGATATAAATGGCATCTGGATCTCCTGATCTCAGGGAATCCTGGAACTTCTTGTGCTCCCTGAGATAAGTACTCCTCAGGGCACATATTTTGGCCATCACATAGGTCATGTCTGCCGTGGGAAGCATGATCTTAACCAAACCAAGCACTTTCTCCAGCACTGCCTTCCTCTTTCTTTGGTCCTTAGAAAGGGGATTTTTCATTTTCCACAGGCAGGGCATCTCCCTGAGCATGTCAATGACTATTTCTAGAAAATTAGGTTCCGTGAAGGGATCCATCTTGTCTGCAAGACACAACACAAGACAAAGCCTAATAATGTCAGGCTAAACTCTCTATAAACTTGTGCCAATATAGGCCTCAATCTAGAAGCAGTATAGGCTAGTGATGTACCAAGTTAAAATTGTACCTTCGTTTGAACGATCAGTGTTTCCGTTCCTCCTTCCTCTACTCACAGATCGTACGTACGACACACGCATGTTGCGTTTTATATACAGTGCGCATGCATGAAATTCCGATCACCCCTGATGTTCTTTCTAGACCATTCTCCGCCCCTTCTCTTTCGGCGCAGTGGGGAGAGCACATGGCGGAGACAACGCAGGTGCGCAATCATAGTTCCACTAACGAGGAGGAGGGCGAGGAAAGCCCGGAGCCTGAAAATACCATGATGGAAAGTATGGACCTTACCCAAACCCAAATATAAGAAAGGCCAAGATCATGACTAAAGTTGTGAAGAGTCTTCAGAAGAATTTTGGGGTACGACGATCCAAGGATCAACTGAGAAAACACTGGTCAGACCTTTAACTGAGGGAGCACGATCAGTACAGAAGGATCAAGCAAGTTCTTCGAAAAAGTAAGTAGTTGTCGTGTGTTCATATGATTATTATTGCTTGCATACTGCTCCATGTGCTTTGATTTAATGTTGTACAGTTTAAAATGGCCACTTTCAAGTTCATGGGTTCAATCGTTCGTAATAAACATCGTTCGTTAGCCCACTCCAAAAACAATGTTTTCCCAACTTACACTTCACTACATTTGTTCACACTGCAGCTAAGTATTCCAGCTTTACAAAGTGTCCAAAATAATGTTCTCACCTTTGAACTCGGCCAAAAAACACAATTGTACGACACTTCCAAGCAATGTTTCATATTCCTATTTCTGCCCTCTGTATGCTAAGTATTCCTTTTTTACATTCTCATAGGGGAGAGAAGACTCTGGACGTCTGAGGACACCAGGGACCCCACACCTCCCAAAGAAGGGGAAACACCAGAAGCAGAGGAGGAGGAGGAAAGAGAGATTGTTGAAGTTGGACAAATTGTCACCACAACAGGTGAGTGTCGGAGACCACAGCTTCCGGTAAGCTAATCAATGTATGTCTGCATATTTATAATACATGGTGTGTTTATTTTTTTATTTTTTTAGGTGATGTGGAAGAAGAATTACATTTTACCATTGAAAGTGCCCCATCCTCATTTGGGAGATAATGGGGTGCAATCGCGATTTAGAAAATATACAGAAAAACATCAATCATCAAACATCAATCATCTATACTCAGCAAATTTATACACTTGTGTTTGTCCCTATTTATCATGAGCTGAACTTAAAAAGATCTACCACTATGTACTTTTCTATGTACAAAAGGGCCTATTACTCTCAAATATTGTTCACAAATCTGTCTAAATCTGTGTTAGTGAGCACTTCTCCGTTTACCAAGATAATCCATCCAAATCACAGGCATGGCATATCAAGATGCTGATTAGACAGCATGATTACTGTACAGGTGTGCCTTAGGTTGGCCACAATAAAAGGCCACTCTAAAATGTGCAGTTTCACGGTATGGGGGGGGGGGAGGCAGGAATTGGAACATTCTGTTGTACCGTATTTGCCGGCGTATAAGACGACTGGGAGTATAAGACGACCCCCTATTTTTCCAGTGAAAACTTACGATTTGGGCTACACTCGCCGTATAAGACTACCCCCTTCCGAGGCAACACCATTAAAAAAAAAACATCAGACTTAACATCAGATTTGATTTAAACACGGTCATTTTAATAAACCATCAGAAACATAAAAAAAAAACAACAAACTTAACATCAGATTTGATTTAAACATGGCCATTTAAATGAACCATCAGAAACATAAAAAAAAAAAACATCAGAATTAACATCAGATTTGATTAAAACACGGTAATTTTAATGTAAATGGTTGACTTTCTGGTACTTAAAATCCTTCAAAATCCTCTTCATGTTCATCCTCTGACATCATAAGTTCATCAATGACATCTTGTGGTACATTTCTAAGACAATCATCATATGGATCCAATTCCACATCAGATGGTGTGGCTTCAGCTTCGGCTTCCTCTTCATCTTGCCACAAGTCATCATCCTCCATACCATCCAATGAATTTGATATGCCACACTTCTTGAAAGACTTGATGACTTTTTCTGCATCAATATCATTCCAGGCTTTTATGACAAAGGTGCACAAAACATCCAACTGTGGAGCACGCATGTTTCCTCCTTTTGTGAATGACTTTTTGCCGCTAACCATCCACTCATTCCACTGTTCGCAAATACGATCTTTAAATGGCTTGTTTAGGCACACATCCAGTGGCTGTACCAACAATGTCAATCCTCCAGAAATAACCGCTGCATCAGTGTTTAATCTTTTAAGCCTTTCCTTTGTGCTGGGAGATAAATGAGCCCTGAACATATCCCACACCAGTAGGCTACGTTCTCAACGAAGTCCACCTGGTCGTCTACTCCATACATGTTCAAGCCATAGTTTTACCCCTTCTTTATCCATCCAGCCTTTTTCATTCACATGTACAAAAACTCCAACGGGGAACTTGATTTTTGGCATTGTTTTTCTTTTGAAAATAATCATGGGTCTTAGTTTGGCACCATCAGCTGTACATACTAGTACCACAGTAAAACTGGACTTCTCATGTCCTGTTGTTTTAATTAACACAGTTTTGGCACCTTTTGAATTGACTGTTTTATTTCCAACCATGTCGAAATTCATAGGAGTTTCATCCATATTTCCGATCTGACTTAACGCATAGCCATGTTTCTTGCGCTGTTCTATTACATATCGATGGAAATTACTTACTTTGCCGTCAAGACCTGCAGGTAATTTTTGTGCAATTTTGGTCTTTTGCCTCAGTACCAGATCATGCCTTTCCAAGAACCTAGAACACCAGGATATAGTGGCCTTAAATCCTTTGCTGTGATCTGGGTTAGATTTGGCCCACTGAAGTGAAAAAATCCGTATGCTGTTTCGTGTCACTACAAAACCATTGTGACGATGCTCATGCACCATGTCCGCTACATGCTTCTCGAGTTCTGGCCAATGTGGGGTGCCTCTTCTTAATGCACACTTAGCCCTTGGCATACTCTTTAATGCATCTTCCTTTGCTTTCCAGTCTCAGACCATCTTTTCCGTTACTCCATATTGTCTTGCAGCAGTGCAGTTATTATTTTCCTTGGCAAAGTTTACAACCTTGAGCTTAAAACTGGCTTCATGTTTCCTTCTCCTTGCTGGAGCCACGCTGGGGCCCGGTCTATCAGCCATTTCACACAACAGGGAATCTGAAATCTGTCAGATATTGTAATCTGTCAGGTATTATGGTATTAATTTTATGAAATCAAAAAGGAAACTGGTGAACTACAAGTCCCAGAGATCCCACAATTGGTAGGTGGCAACAATGACTCTCCTCCAAAGCACCATAAATCTTTTTTATGAAGGGAAGATCTGGAGCTGGATGTGCAGTACAGGATGTTGGCTACCGGTACACACAGTATATGATGCTTTGTTACCGTATGTACAGTAGCACCAGGTACTCACAGTATATGATGCTTTGTAATATACCGTACAGTAGTGCCAGATTGACACAGTATATGCTTTGTAATTCCGGTACAGTAGCGCCAGGTACACACAGTATACGGTAATATGATGCTTTGTTAGTACGGTAGGTACAGTACGGTATATACCGTATGATGCTTTGTTAGTAGGTACAGTATATATGATGCTTTGTTAGTATGTACAGTACTGTATATGATGCTTTGTTGGTAGGTACAGTAGGGCAGGGGTTGACAAATTTGTTTGGAATCTAGGAGCCAGCTAAAAAAGTTAGGAGCCAGGTCCGTGACGGCGATCTGGACCTGTCCCTGGCCTGACATGGAGACAAGTGAGGGGAAGATAGCCTCCAGCCCCCCACATATGAGATCACCTCTCATTGGACACACCGCTTGAGTGCTAAATGGCCGCTGTGATTGGCCATTTAGCATGATCTGTGATTTGCTGTATCCAAGGGACACGGCCAACACAGAACTTCCCCGATGTGCGCCCATGGCGGCGTTCAGAGGGGAAGTAAACAGGAGGATGTCCAGGGACGCCCTCCCGGCAATTGGTGTCCGTGCTGTAGACATCTTTTGTCTATAGCGCGGGCACGAAGTGGTTAACAAAAGAATGTGACTTTTATTTCCGCCATGTTCCCGCTTCTTAACGTCATATCCCCGCTAAGGGTTAGATCAGGTCCGCCTGAAAAACTGACAGGTGAACCTGATCAGACAGCCCTTGTGAAAGGGGTCAAGCAGGGAGGATTACAAATAATATTTTTTTTTTCCCCTTAATTAAAATAATTTTTTTTACTTTTTACAAAAAAATAATAATAATAATTAAATTATATATATATATATATATATATATATATATATATATATATATATATATATATATATATATATATAATTTTTTATTTTTTTTTGTAAAAAAAAATATTTTAATTAGGGGAAGGAAATGGGCAGGCAGTGAAAAACAGTCAGGGAGCTTCACTCCATTAGGAATTATCATTATTGGAATAGGGTGTAATTTCTACATCCACCACAAGATGGCGCCAGACTACCGAAAGATTTTAGTAGGCCGCAAAGCCGCGGCCTCAATTACTGGCCGGCGCGGCCCGATGGAATTGCGCGGCGGAGTTCGGGGTCCAAATGGAGACGGGATACCCCAGCAGCGTTGCCCCAGTCGCCAGGACACGAAATCTAGGCGCAAATGCGACCTGGCGACCGGGGTTTGTCGAGCCCTGCAGTAGGGTATGATATATGATGCTTTGTTACTGCTTGTCAAGTTGTCACTGAGTATGATGCTTTGTTAGTAGGTACGTTACAGTATACCTACATGATCCTTTGTCACTGCTTGTCAAGTTGTCACTGAGAAACAGCATCTATTACTTCCTCACTGGTAAATCTTTTGATGAAGGGCTTTTAAATGTGAAAAGTACAGTACAGTATACCGGTATACCGGTATTTTGTTTGTGTGGTAACGATACAGACTTAATACAGTGTGCATACAGTGTGCACCACTGAGCCAATCACGGCAGGCAATGCATTTTACTAATCTGTTGATGGATGCAAAGCCTGCTCGGATTGGCTGTAACATCATCAGCCCGACTTAGATTGGCAGAGGCTGTACTCCAATCCGAGCAGGCTTAACAGGCTTTGCATTCAGCAAAAGAGTGCATCACCCACCAGGATTGGCTGAGCGGCGCACACTGGACACAGCGGGCTTCATATATTACACTTGGCGGCATCTCGAGCACCCGGCGGCTGAGCGGCGCACACCATGTATGGATACAGCAGCCACCGCATCTCGAGCACCCGGCGGCTGAGCGGCACACACCGTGTATGGCCAAAGCGTTACTGAGCACCCGGCGGCTTCCACTTGGTGGCATGTCGATCACCCGGCGGCTTTTTCACCAGGTACAGAGCACACATACACATTGCGGCCTCTGCACCCGGCGTATAAGACGACCCCCGGGTTTTGGCTGTGTAGATCCGGTGTAAAAAGTCGTCTTATACGCCGGCAAATACGGTATATGCCGATCTAGAGCATCCTAAACATGCTCAATGAGTGACATGTCCAGTAAGTATGCTGGCCATGCAAGAACTGGGATGTTCTCAGCTTCCAAGTATGGTGTACAGATCCTTTCAACATGGGGCCAGGCATTATCATGCTGCAACATGAGGTGATGGTCATGGATGACTGGCATAACAATGGGCCTCAGGATCTTGTCACGGTATCTCTGTGCGTTCAAAATGCCATCAATAAAGTGCACCTGTGTTCGTTGTCCATAGCATACGCCTGCCCATACCACATCCCCACTGATACCATGGGCCACTCGATCCACAATGTTAACATCAGCAAACCACTCAGCCACACAATGCCATACACCCTGTTTGCCATCTGCCCTGTACAATGGAAAACCGGGATTCGTCCATGAAGAGAACACCCATCCAAAGTGCCAGACGACATCGAATGTAAGCATTTGCTCACTCAAGTCGGTTACAACAATGAACTGCAGTCAGGTCGAGACCCCGATGAGGATGACAAGCATACAGATGACCTTCCCTGAGACGGTTTCTGACAGTTTGTGCAGAAATTCTTTGGTTATGTAAACAGATTGTTGCAGCAGCTGTCCGGGTGGATGGTGTCAGACAATCTTGGAGGTGAAGATGCTGGATGTGGAGGTCCTGGGTTGGTGTGGTAAAACGTGGTCTGCAGTTGTGAGGCCGGTTGTATGTACTGCCAAATTCTTTGAAAAGCCTTTGGAGATGGCTTTTGGTAGAGAAATTAATATTAAATTCAAGGGCAACAGCTCTGGTGGACATTCCTGCACTCAGCGTGCCAACTGCATACTCCCTCAAAACTTGCAACATCTGTGGCATTGTGCTGTGTGATAAATCTGCACATTTTACTGTAGAGTGGCCTTTTATTGTGGCCAGCCTAAGGCACACCTGTGCAATAATCATGCTGTCTAATCAGCATCTTGATATGCCACACCTGTGAGGTGGATAGATTATCTTGGCAAAGGAGAAGATCTCACCAACACAGATTTAGACATATTTGTGAACAATATTTGAGAAAAATAGGCCCTTTGTGTACATAGAAAAAGTCATAGATCTTTAAGTTCAGCTCATAATAAATAGGGGCAAACACAAAAGCATTGAGTTTATAATTTTGCTCAGTGTATATTATACTTATCTACTCTTGCAGAATAAAAAAAAATAAAAATGTTAACTTGCATTTTTTACGTAGGGAGGCCATGCAAGACATTTTGCAAACCTTCTCGCTGAAAATTTTCATACAGCACCACGATAAAGGTTCAGAAAACAACTATGGACTAAGTAGGCACAGTACAGCAAACATTGATACTATAATTATACTGCTCTGTGATTGTAATAACAGTTTGGATATTACATTATAATACAAAACAGTAATATTTCTGATGAGATTTCATTTACTAACAACAAAATATAATAAACCAAAAGTAGGCCAAACAAAATATAAAGATTACAAATTATCACAATTTTGGTCTGACATCAAGATAGAATATAAGTGTTAACCATAATGCCTTCTAGTGATGGACGAACTTCCGACGGGACGTTTCGCGAACGCGAAATGCGAACGGACCCAAACGTTCGCGAAACCGAACGTTCGCCGCGGGCCCCATTGACTTCAATGGGAGGCGAACTTTGCAAACCTTCATGTCGAATTTGCGGCCACGTGGTAATTATTAGGGGGTAAAACGTAGTCCCACCATCTGGACAATGACATAATACATGTATGAGGTGAATTTGGGATCGATAACTACAAGCATTTTTATTTTATTTGGGAAATTGTTCTAACAATTCAGGACTATGGAGCTAATGAAGGCAATGGAGGAGAGGGAAGGTCAGGGACCAGGGTAGGCAAAGAAGAGGGTGCAGGAGATGATCACCAGCAGCGTGACATACCGGAATGACACATGCACCGTGATAGAGGCATCTGACAGCAGCACCGTAATACAGAGCACTGACAGCAGCACCGTGACATACAGCGCTGACAGCAGCACCGTGACATACAGCGCTGACAGCAGCACCGTGACATACAGCGCTGACAGCAGCACCGTGACATACAGCGCTGACAGCAGCACCGTGACATACAGCGCTGACAGCAGCACCGTGACATACAGCGCTGACAGCAGCACCGTGACATACAGCGCTGACAGCAGCACCGTGACATACAGCGCTGACAGCAGCACCGTGACATACAGCGCTGACAGCAGCACCGTAAGCAGCCCCAGGAGGAAGTCAGCACAGCACAGGGATGGTGTGATCCCCTCATAATAAGAACCCCCAGGAGGAAGTCAGCACAGCACAGGGATAGTGTGATCCCTTCATAATAAGAACCCCCAGGAGGAAGTCAGCACAGCACAGGGATATCATAAGCAGCCCCAGTAGAAATATGACACCGCTCAACCTCTTCAAAGAGGAGGGTAGGGGCATATAGTACGGTGTGCTTTTTTGGGTCAAGGAAGTGAGCCAAATGAATTAAGAAGGTCTGTGTGCTTGATTAAAAAAATAGTTTATAGACATATACATGGTCTACTGGTCACATGTGTTGAATTCCTCCGAGATCCATGCCTCATTCATTTTTAGAAATGTGAGGTAGTTAACACTGTGGTGAGCTAGGCGAGTACGCTTATCGGTCACAATCCCCCCTGCTGCGCTGAACGTCCTTTCGGACAGGACACTGGATGAGGGGCAAGCCAACAGTTCGATTGCAAATTGGGCAAGCTCTGGCCAGAGGTCAAGCCTGCCCACCCAGTAGTCTAGGGGTTCATCACTCCTCAGAGCGTCCACATCGGCCGTTAACCCAATGTAGTCGGACACCTGACGGTCTAGGCGTTCCCTGATGCTGGATCCGGATGACACCTGTCGATGGGTCGGCTGAAAGAATGACCTCATATCCGAAGTCACCAACACATCTTCAAACCGGCCTCTTCTTGCAGGCGCTGTTGGATTGGTACCCGCAAATCCTTCTCTGGGAGTGGGAATTGCTCCTCTGCCAGCGCACGCAAAAGCAGAATGCAGCATTTCTCGAAGCAAGGCCTGGAAGTGCTGCATTCTGACAGCCCTCTGCGACGGCGGTAACATTTCCGCCATTTTGTGTTTGTACCGGGGGTCTAAGTACGTTGCCACCCAGTACTGGTCCTTGACCCTCATGCTTTTTATACGGGGGTCCCTATTAAAACACTGGAGCATGAAGGCCCCCATTTGCACTAAAGTGGAAGCGGTGTGGTGGCCTGGCTCCTGCTCATCATCCAGGATAATGTCGTCCTCTTCATTCTCCTCTCCCCATCCTCGCACAACAGGGATCCCAGAAAGGTTTAAAGCATGCTCTTCTTGCTCCTGCTCATCCGCCCCGGCACCATCCTCCTCTGACTCCTCATCAGACTCCTGTTGTTGACTTGTCTCAGATAGAGTAGCCCCCCCTGGGAATTCATCCAGCATTGCGACTTCCTCATCTTCCCGCTCCTGCTCCTCCACAGCCTGATCAATGACACGATGCAATGCACGCTCCAGAAAGAAGGCATAAGGTACCATGTCACTGATGGCGCCATGGCTGCGACTGACCAGTTTGGTGATCTCCTCAAATGGCCGCAGAAGTCTGCATGTGTCGCGCATGAGCAGCCACTGGCGCGGTGAAAAAAAACCCAGCTCCCCAGAACCGTTTCTTTCGCAGAGTTCATACAGGTAGACGTTAACTGCACGTTTCTGCTGGAGCAGCCTATCAAGCATATAGAAGGTTGAGTTCCATCGCGTCGGGCAATCGCAAATAAGACGTCTGACCGGCAGATGGTGTCGCCGCTGAATGTCAGCAAGGCGAGCCATGGCCGTGTAAGATCTTCTGAAATGGGCCGAGATTTTCCTTGCCTGCCGCAAGATGTCCTGGACCCCAGGGTATTTGACAAGGAATCGCTGCACGACCAAGTTTAAGACGTGTGCCATGCACGGCACGTGCGTGATTTTGCCCTGTTTCAATGCGCTAAGCAGATTGGCACCGTTGTCACACACCACTTTACCAACTGTCAAATTGAGCGGTGTTAGCCACTCATCTGCCTGTGAACGCAAAGCTGAAAGGAGTGCCGGGCCAGTGTGGCTCTTTGCTTCCAGGCACAACAGACGCAGCACGGCATGGCAACGTCTCACCTGGCATGTGGAATAGGTTCTGGGGAGCTTGGGCGGTGCAGTGGAAGAGACGCTAGCAGCGGAAAAGGAGGAGGCAGCTGAGGAGGAGAGGGAGGAGGATGGAGTAGGAGGAGGAGAAGAAGAGTCAGGCCTGCATGCAATCCGTGGCGGTAAAACCAAATCTACACGGGTGCCACGGGTTACATGCTTGACGGCCGTCAGAAGGTTCACCCAGTGGGCAGTAAAACTGATATACCTTCCCTGCCCGTGTTTGCTAGACCACGTGTCTGTGGTCAGATGTATCTTGGCACCGACACTGTGTGCCAGAGATACATTCACTTGCCGCTGAACATGGCCATATAGCTCTGGGATGCCCTTCTCTGAGAAATACTTCCTTCCTGGGACCTTCCATTGTGGTGTTCCAATGGCCACAAATTTGCGAAAGGCCTCCGAGTCCACCAGTTTATATGGCAGTAGTTGGCGGGCTATGAGTTCTGACAAGCCAGCCGCCAACCGTTGGGCAAGAGGGTTATCCGGCGTCATCATTTTTTTACGCTCAAACATTAGGCCCACGGAAGCCTGCCTTTTTGCAGAAAAATGTGAGCTTGGCGTGATGGAAGGTGGAGTGGAGGACAATTGTGAGGAGAGAGGAGAAGGAGAAGTAGAAGACGAGGCTGGACGGTGAGAGCCTGCAGTGTGGCTTTGTGTGTTCCGTTGCTCCCACTGGGCTCGGTGATGGCTGCTCATGTGCCTTCTTAAGGCGGTCGTCCCTAGGTGAGTATTGGGCTTACCGCGACTAACGCGTTGACTGCAAAGATTGCAGATGGCAACGCTATTGTCAGCAGCGGACACGTTAAAAAAAGCCCACACTGCGGAGCCATGTGCCGGTGTCCTGGGAGCGCCAGATGTGACCGTACATGGTCGATGACTCGCTCCTGATACATTTGCAGTCTGCTTTGTCCCTGCTGTGCAATGTAAGTCATTGCTGCTTCTCCTCCCTATCTGCTGGTCCATATCTCCCTCTGAACTCCCCTCCTCTTCCTCTCTTGTGGGCACCCACGTGACATCACTAGACACGTCATCATCAACGTCACCTTCCCCACCGCTATAAGTAGAGATCTCGGAGTAGGCAGCAACACCGGGGACCAACCTCCTCCTTGGGCTGATCTGGGTACTGGCGTCAGACTGCTGAGTAGCGCTTGTTGCTACCTCCTCTTCCTGATCCAATACCAAGAGTGGCTGCGCATCAGAAATGTCCTCTTGATATGGATCGGAAAATAATTCCAGTGACTCAAGCGGAAGGTATGTGGTGGTGGTGGTGGTGGTCGTGTTGTTGGTGGTAGTGTCTTTGGGGGTGCACATAGCAGAGAGTGAAGAAGAGGGTGCAGATCGAGAGGATGAGGAGGGTGCAGAAGAGTAAGGCTGAGCGAGCCACTCAACCAAGTCTGGTGCATCCTTTAAAGTAATTGAACGCACCTTCTGCAACTTCCCACTTTGGCTCAAGCCTGTTGCTCCTGCCCTACCCCTACCACCCCTGCGGAAGGGCCTGCCTCTTCCTCTGCCTGTCATTTTTTAAATGACCCTGTGACAAAACTCTTAGTCCCTATACCGATGAAGGACTGCTGCAGTATAGGGCAGCGGTCAGCAGTGGTGCACGTCAACCCTATCTATTGTGGACCGATAGCGGTCCTTACAGAACAGCAGACTGTACCGCACTCAAGCCTATGTACCGTAGCACCCTATACCAAGTTACCAGTCCTTATAAGAACTTTTGTGGAACAAGCAGGTTGTGTGTTAGTGATTAGCAGACTGTACGTCAGTCCCTATACCGCTGAAGGACTGCTGCAGTATAGGTGAGCGGTCAGCAGTGGTGCACGTCAACCCTATCTATTGTGGACCTATAGCGGTCCTTACAGAACAGCAGACTGTACCGCACTCAAGCCTATGTACCGTAGCACCCTATACCAAGTTACCAGTCCTTATAAGAACTTTTGTGGACCAAGCAGGTTGTGTATTAGTGTTTAGCAGACTGTACGTCAGTCCCTATACCGCTGAAGGACTGCTGCAGTATAGGGCAGCGGTCAGCAGTGGTGCACGTCAACCCTATCTATTGTGGACCGATAGCGGCCCTTACAGAACAGCAGACTGTACCGCACTCAAGCCTATGTACCGTAGCACCCTATACCAAGTTACCAGTCCTTATAAGAACTTTTGTGGAACAAGCAGGTTGTGTGTTAGTGATTAGCAGACTGTACGTCAGTCCCTATACCGCTGAAGGACTGCTGCAGTATAGGTGAGCGGTCAGCAGTGGTGCACGTCAACCCTATCTATTGTGGACCTATAGCGGTCCTTACAGAACAGCAGACTGTACCGCACTCAAGCCTATGTACCGTAGCACCCTATACCAAGTTACCAGTCCTTATAAGAACTTTTGTGGACCAAGCAGGTTGTGTATTAGTGTTTAGCAGACTGTACGTCAGTCCCTATACCGCTGAAGGACTGCTGCAGTATAGGGCAGCGGTCAGCAGTGGTGCACGTCAACCCTATCTATTGTGGACCGATAGCGGTCCTTACAGAACAGCAGACTGTACCGCACTCAAGCCTATGTACCGTAGCACCCTATACCAAGTTACCAGTCCTTATAAGAACTTTTGTGGAACAAGCAGGTTGTGTGTTAGTGATTAGCAGACTGTACGTCAGTCCCTATACCGCTGAAGGACTGCTGCAGTATAGGTGAGCGGTCAGCAGTGGTGCACGTCAACCCTATCTATTGTGGACCTATAGCGGTCCTTACAGAACAGCAGACTGTACCGCACTCAAGCCTATGTACCGTAGCACCCTATACCAAGTTACCAGTCCTTATAAGAACTTTTGTGGACCAAGCAGGTTGTGTATTAGTGTTTAGCAGACTGTACGTCAGTCCCTATACCGCTGAAGGACTGCTGCAGTATAGGTGAGCGGTCAGCAGTGGTGCACGTCAACCCTATCTATTGTGGACCGATAGCGGTCCTTACAGAACAGCAGACTGTACCGCACTCAAGCCTATGTACCGTAGCACCCTATACCAAGTTACCAGTCCTTATAAGAACTTTTGTGGAACAAGCAGGTTGTGTGTTAGTGATTAGCAGACTGTACGTCAGTCCCTATACCGCTGAAGGACTGCTGCAGTATAGGGCAGCGGTCAGCAGTGGTGCACGTCAACCCTATCTATTGTGGACCGATAGCGGTCCTTACAGAACAGCAGACTGTACCGCACTCAAGCCTATGTACCGTAGCACCCTATACCAAGTTACCAGTCCTTATAAGAACTTTTGTGGACCAAGCAGGTTGTGTATTAGTGTTTAGCAGACTGTACGTCAGTCCCTATACCGCTGAAGGACTGCTGCAGTATAGGGCAGCGGTCAGCAGTGGTGCACGTCAACCCTATCTATTGTGGACCGATAGCGGTCCTTACAGAACAGCAGACTGTACCGCACTCAAGCCTATGTACCGTAGCACCCTATACCAAGTTACCAGTCCTTATAAGAACTTTTGTGGAACAAGCAGGTTGTGTGTTAGTGATTAGCAGACTGTACGTCAGTCCCTATACCGCTGAAGGACTGCTGCAGTATAGGTGAGCGGTCAGCAGTGGTGCACGTCAACCCTATCTATTGTGGACCGATAGCGGTCCTTACAGAACAGCAGACTGTACCGCACTCAAGCCTATGTACCGTAGCACCCTATACCAAGTTACCAGTCCTTATAAGAACTTTTGTGGACCAAGCAGGTTGTGTATTAGTGTTTAGCAGACTGTACGTCAGTCCCTATACCGCTGAAGGACTGCTGCAGTATAGGGCAGCGGTCAGCAGTGGTGCACGTCAACCCTATCTATTGTGGACCGATAGCGGTCCTTACAGAACAGCAGACTGTACCGCACTCAAGCCTATGTACCGTAGCACCCTATACCAAGTTACCAGTCCTTATAAGAACTTTTGTGGAACAAGCAGGTTGTGTGTTAGTGATTAGCAGACTGTACGTCAGTCCCTATACCGCTGAAGGACTGCTGCAGTATAGGTGAGCGGTCAGCAGTGGTGCACGTCAACCCTATCTATTGTGGACCTATAGCGGTCCTTACAGAACAGCAGACTGTACCGCACTCAAGCCTATGTACCGTAGCACCCTATACCAAGTTACCAGTCCTTATAAGAACTTTTGTGGACCAAGCAGGTTGTGTATTAGTGTTTAGCAGACTGTACGTCAGTCCCTATACCGCTGAAGGACTGCTGCAGTATAGGGCAGCGGTCAGCAGTGGTGCACGTCAACCCTATCTATTGTGGACCGATAGCGGTCCTTACAGAACAGCAGACTGTACCGCACTCAAGCCTATGTACCGTAGCACCCTATACCAAGTTACCAGTCCTTATAAGAACTTTTGTGGAACAAGCAGGTTGTGTGTTAGTGATTAGCAGACTGTACGTCAGTCCCTATACCGCTGAAGGACTGCTGCAGTATAGGGCAGCGGTCAGCAGTGGTGCACGTCAACCCTATCTATTGTGGACCGATAGCGGTCCTTACAGAACAGCAGACTGTACCGCACTCAAGCCTATGTACCGTAGCACCCTATACCAAGTTACCAGTCCTTATAAGAACTTTTGTGGAACAAGTGAGTTGTGAATGTTTAGCAGACTGCAGCAGAAGGGCAGCAGTCAAGTATAATATCCTTTCTATATTTGGAAGAAAGAATATTATACATGTACAAGCCTATTACTGTACCACTGATACCAGTCCTGAAAAGAACCTTTGTGGAACTAATAATAACAGCAAGTCTTTAAAATTACCCTCACTGCCTGACAACACTGCTTCCTTCCTGTCCCTATACAAATTGGCAAAAAAAGAGAACGATTAGTGGTTACTGGAACAGCTCTTTTGTGGACCTTGATAGTAACAGCTAATGATGATGATGATGATGATGATGATGAAAGACTAATCTGGCTGTCCCTGTAGCATACACCGTCCTTTCCCTTTCTCTAAACTAACAAAAGACACTCAGGCTGCTGCAAGAATCAGCAGCACAGCAAACCTATCAACACCTAACACCTATACCAGTCCTGAAAAGAACTTTTGTGTACCAAATAGCTAGTGGTTTATCTCTCCCTACTCCACACAGGAACCTGTCCCTATCGTAACAGAAGAAAGAATGTAAAATGGCCACCGGATCGGGTGTATTTATAGGTTAGGGGGAATGTACAAGTGTCCATGTGCTGTCATGTCTCAATTGGCTGTCCTGTATCACATGATAAACGTGTCACCAAAGGTTAAAGTTCTTGTATACATTAAACACGTAAGTCCGCCGCGGCGAACGACGGAAAAAGGCGTTCGAACGTGCGGACCGCGAATGTCGGAAATTCGCCGCGAAACGACCGCCGGGCGAAACGTTCGTCCATCACTAATGCCTTCATTAGGTGGCTAGAGAACCTTCTAGTCCCATGAGATTGCAATTAGTTACATGGATCTTCTGTCATCCATCTATTGTTTTTGTGTTATATACTCACTGGCATCAGTGAGATAATAATAATATCTACTTATAGTGCACAAAAAGTCAGCCTGGTACCATAATGAGCCAAAGAGACGGCAGCATGGAAATGGTTATACTGAGCAGTAAAGAGCAGGGACATTGCAGAAAATATACTGCAACTTACAAATTGCAAAAGCAGCACAGCATGGGTATACCTATATTGAGTTAATAATAGCAGTATTAAATGAATGTGATTGCAATGCTACACAACCAGGGCCGGCGCTACCACTAGGCGGACTAGGCAACCGCCTAGGGCGCACTGCCGCCTAGGGCGCCCGGCCGCTGGTTATTTTATTCCTGGCTGCCTTGCTGCAATTACTATGAATGTCAGTGCCATGTCTAGCAGCGGCGCCATCCGCCCTCCCCCTCGCCCCGCTCTGGCTTTCCACAGTAATCCTCCTCTCTTCTGGTATCATCTCGCTCACGCAGTGTATCATCATGTGTCCAATCACTATTCAGACCAGTAACATACACCGCACCGCCTCTGTGTCTCAGGCAGAAGCCGCCCCCTCCTCCCCTCCGCTCTCTGTCAGACTCAGTCCTCACTCTGTGATGATGACACACACCAGCAGCCGCCCCCCTCCACTTCATTCCGATCATCCGATGGTCTGTGAAAATAGTTATGCCACACAGGCAGGCACACTGCAGCCGCTCCCCCTCCCCCACCTGTCAGTCCGACGGTCTGGGACATTAGCTAATAGCTATGATGAGTCTGACTGACACACACACAGGCACAGTAGCAGCCACTCCGCCCCTCCGCTCTCTGTCAGTCCTCCTCTGAAATTACACATGCCCTTTGATAGCACGGAGCCCCTGGCCCCGCCCCCCCGCTCTCCTCTCTCACAGCATGACGGCGTCAGCGTGGCACCTGACGGCCGCTCTCTGGGCTTGGGGTCAGGTACGTGCAGCCTGGAACAGGAAGAGAAGAGGCACCGCACCACATGAGGCAGGTACACAGGCTAGCAAATACAGTGGAGCTGGTGCCAGCAACAGGTGTTACTGGTGTGACCGTGAGGTAAGTAAAAAACTGTTGCTTTCTCTCTGTTACACCCCTTTCACACTGGGGCGTTTTTCAGGCGCTAGAGCGCTATAAATAGCGTCTGCGTAGCGCCTGAAAAAAAATGCCCCTTTCACTCCAGTGTGAAAGCCGGAGGGCTTTCACACTGGAGCGGTGCGCTGGCAGGATGGTGAAAAAAGTCCTGCTAGCCACATCTTTGGAGCGGCGAAGGAGCGGTGTATTCACCGCTCCTAAAATGCTCCTACCCATCTAAATCAATGTGGCAGCGCGGCAATACCACCGGCAAAGCGCCACTGCAGCAGCGCTTTGCGGGCGGTTTTAACCCTTTTTCGTCTGCTAGCGGGGCAGTTTTAACCCCCGCATACCACCGCTAAAACAACAGTAAAGCTCCGCTAAAAATAGCGGCGCTTTGCTGCTGAAGCCCGCACCGCCCCAGTGTGAAAGGGGCCTTAATGTGAATGACATTATGTGAATGTGATGACCATGAAATGTAATTTTAAAATGTCACTGTATATATATCTATTATATTGACTGATCTGCCAAATGTTCCCCCAAGTCTGTAATTTATGGGCGCTGGTGAGGCGGAATTGTTGAGCGCTGGTGAAGCGGTATTCTGGGGGTGGAGTCAGGGGCGGAGCCAATGGGGGCGTCAAAATGAGGTTTCGCCTAGGGTGCCAAAAATCCTTGCACCAGCCCTGCCTACTGTATTAAATCACATTAATTTAATACTGCTATTATTAACTCAATATAGGTATACCCATGCTGTGCTGCTTTTGCAATTTGTAAGTTGCAGTATATTTTCTGCAATGTCCCTGCTCTTTACTGCTCAGTATAATCATTTCCATGCTGCCGTCTCTTTGGCTCATTATGGTACCAGGCTGACTTTTTGTGCACTATAAGTAGATATTATTATTATCTCACTGATGCCAGTCTACCTTTAACCACTACAATACTGGGCACTCTCACCCCCTTCCTTCCCAGGCCAATTTTCAGCCCTCTTGCACTTTCAATAAGAATTACGTGGCCATGCAACACTGTACCCAAATTACATTTTTATCATTTTGTTCTCACAATAGAGCTTTCTTATGATGGTATTTATTCACAAATACAATTTTTATTTTTTGCGATATAAGTGGAAAAATGAGAGGAAATTAAAAAAAAATAAAATAAAAATTCTACTTTCTATTTTAAAATAAATCCAATAAAATCGAATTTTGTCATAAGTTTAAGCCAAAATGTATTCCGCTGCATGTCTTTGGTAAAAAAAAATCCCATCAAGTGTATAATAATTGGTTTGTGAGATCACGGACATATGTACGCAAATATCACTGACATATGTGCGCATATGATGACGGACATGTGTGCAGATAATCACAGACATATGTGTGCAGATGATCATTGGCACATATGATTTTAGCATTACATATATGGGGAGAGTTGTTTTTACTGTGTGGAGGCCTTTCTATTTGTCCTGTTTACCATTATCACTGAACGTAAAAGTAAGAGAAAATCCATAATTTTGGCTCAGCCCCTATAAGGTAATAGAGGGAAAATCTTCCAATTGGAAAACTACTTCTGGTAACCTGGGGGTCCCCAAGGAATTCTCTTAATTTGCAGGAATTTTCTCTCACTTCCTGTTTGTCAATGGGACAGGAAGTGAAGGGAAATCTCCACAATGGGACACAGATGGCAAAAGAAAAAAAAATCTGATAGGGGTTATAATCCTCCCTTCCTCTATCCAAAATGAAAAAAAAAAAGTTATGCCTATAGTTCTACTTTAACCCCCCTGGCGGTATTCCCGAGTCTGGCTCGGGGTGGAATTTTCATACCAAAAGCGGTATCCCCGAGCCAGACTGCATCGCTGGATCCAGGAGGAGGTTTACTTACCTTCTCCCTCGGATCCAGCGTTGTCTCCCCGCTGTACGAGCGAGCCGTGTCTCGCTCGATGCATCACATCGCCGATCTCCGTTCCCTGCGAGCGTTGCCACGCACGGGGACGGAGATCGGCGCCAAATTCAAAAAGTGAAACAAACAGTAAACATACAGTATAATGTAATCTTACAGATTACATTGCTGTATGTAAATATTTCACATCCCCTTTGTCCCTAGTGGTCTGCCCAGTGTCCTGCATGCAGTTTTATGTAATAAAAACTGTTCTTTATGCCTGGAGATTGTCCATAGCAACCAAACTGTCACTTTACATCAAAAATGGTTTTAGACGAGCTAGAACACAGCGATAATAAATTGGAATCACTCGCAGAATTGAGCGATAGCGATTTGTGGGGAGATCTGTCATCAAATACTGAAAAGTAATGACAGTGACAATTCTGCAACTCAGCAAATTTCAGTGTTTTTGATTTGATTACATTATTGAATAATTTTTATTATTGTTATATTATTATTTGGTACAATTATTTATAATTATTTATTATATTATAATTTATGATTTCATTTTTCAAACTTTATTATACCCGGGATGTCTGCTAGACTCTGGTTTGGACAGATTTAAGTGAGTTATTCCTAAGAATTGCAGGACTACAATATAAAACGCCAAATTTTCATGCAAAATAATGGTACCGCTTTTAGCACCTAAAATCCTAAATAATCGTACCGCCAGGGAGGTTAATTCCTTTTGTCTCTGTTTCAAAGTGGTCATAAGTACACATACGGTATGCACAAGAGTGCATTCTCTAGCGTATAGGGATGCTGAGCTTTCTAAGGAATTCTTGCTTACCCTAGCAATTTAGCATGGGGGAGAAGTCTGCTATATAGCTCCCTGTTTAGGACCTCATTGGCAGTGAGCCTGATTTACTAAAGGAGTTTGGCATTTTAACAAAATAAAAGTGAAAATTCACTTCAATTATCCAATCATGTAAGAAGAACATTTACTGTATGTTTACTTATTTCATTTGAACATAACTGAATATTTAAAGTGAAAATTCACACCCGTAAATCATCCTAATGCCCCATACACATGGTCGGAAATTCCGACGGAAAGAGTCCGATCGGATTATGTTGTCGGAAAATCCAATCGTGTGTGGGCTCTATTGGACTTTTTCAGTCGGAATTTCCAACGAAAAAAGTTTGAGAGCTGGATCTAAAATTTTCCGACAACAAAATCTGATCTGACTTTTTCCGATCGTGTGTAGAGAATTCCAACGCACAAAGTGCCACTCATGCTCAGAGAGAATTTGGAGACGAAAGCTATTGGCTACTGGCCTCTACCTAGTCCCAGCATACGTTTTGTATGGCACTTCAGAGAAGAGATAAATATTTACTTTCTTCTGCTTCTGATGATTTCAGCGATATCACATATGTGTATATTATGTTTGTATCCATGGTACAGCTAAAAAGCAATAGTGTGCTTTTTTTTTATCCTACCTAAATACTGACACTAGCTGACACTGATGCTAATAAAAAAAAATAAAAAATAAATCCTGCCCAAAATATACTGACCTTGACCTTTGACCTTGGCCTTTGACCCTTACATGAACCAAACACTGATCTAGGTATTTTTTCTTTTTTTTTTATTATTTATTTATTTTTTTACACACTTTTTTCCATCTCTGCAAGGAAAGAGAAAGATACGTTGTATCTTTCCTCTCTATTTACAGAGAGAGAGAAACACACACAGGCTTTCTTGACTGACCACTGTGGTAGCCAATCAGAGGCTACCACAGCAATCAGTTGACCCGGAATCAGAAATTCCAGGACCTGATCATTAGTACAGGGCTTTCAGTAAGAGCCCAGTCTTTGTGCTGGGAGCGCACTGTGTGGTGCACTCCCGGCATAGGGGGAGATATGAATATACTGTATGCAGCCCCAAGGAAAAAAGCCCAGTGCAGTGGAGCTGCATATATATGAATTACGTCTGTAGGAATTTTATATGAGACCCAATATCTAAATCATATACACTGAGCAAAATTATAAACGCAACAATTTTGTGTTTGCCCCTATTTATCATGAGCTGAATTTAAAGATCTATGACTTTTTTCTATTTATACAAAAGGCCTATTTCTCTCAAATATTGTTCACAAATCTGTCTAAATCTGTGTTAGTGAGCACTTCTCCTTTGCCAAGATAATCCATCCACCTCACAGGCGTGGCATGTCAAGATGCTGATTAGACAGCATGATTATTGCACAGGCTGGCCACAATAAAAAGCCACTCTAAAATGTGCAGTTTTATCACACAGCACAATGCCACAGATGTCTGTCAGGGCTGGGCTCAGCCCTTCCTTCTCTGAGCTGTCCAATCAGCTGTCAGCTAATTGCCAGCTCCTATCCCTCCACAGTGACTCACCTGTTGATGATATCCTGCTCGTCGGTCCTGCCTACTCATGCCATGCAGCCCAGATGATCTCTGCCTTTGTCACATCTCTAGAAACGCTCTCTTGTGTTCCTGTTAAAGACTTGCTTGGCTGACATTCCTTCTGGCTCCAGATCCTGCTTGCTGTTCTACTATGCTCATCTCTAGCTCCCTGACGTTTTGGCTTGTCTGACTATCCGTTCCGGTTCCTGAACTCAGGCTATGTTTTGACTATGTTTTCTCTGTTTACCTTTTTTATTATTATTATTAAACAAGTGAGATTTAACTGTAGTTCTGTCTCAGTCTGATTCATGGATTCTGACAATGTCGCAAGTTTTGAGGGAGTGTGCAATTGGCATGCTGACTGCAGGGATGTCCATCAGAGCTGTTGTCCTTGAATTGAATGTTCATTTCTCTACCATAAGCCATTTCCAAAGGCGTTTCAGAGAACTTGGCAGTACATCCAACCGGCCTCACAACCCCAGATCACATGTAACTACACCAGCTCAGGACCTCCACATCCAGCATCTTCATCTCCAATATCAGCCACCCGGACCAGCCACCCGGACAGCTTCTGCAACAATCAGTTTGCATAACCAAATAATTTCTGTAAAACTATCAGAAACCATTGCAGGGAAGCTCATCTACATACTCTTCATCCTCCATCAGGGTCCCGACCTTACTGTATTTCGTCATTGTAACCGGCTTGAGTGGGCAAATGCTCACATTCGATGGTGTCTGGCACTTTGGAAAGGTGTTCTGAATCCCGGTTTTCACTGTACAGGGCAGATGGCAGACAGCGTGTATGGTGTCGTGTGGGCAGGCATATGTTATGGACAATGAACACAGGTGCATTTTATTGATGGCATTTTGAATGCACAGAGATACCGTGATGAGATCCTGAGGCCCATTGTTGTGCCGTTCATCCACAACCAACCATGTTGCAGCATGATAATGCACGGCCCCATGTTGCAAGGATCTGTACACAATTCCTGGAAGCTGAAAACATCCCAGTTTTGAATGGCCAGCATACTTACCGAACATGTCACCCATTGAGCAGGTTTAGGATGCTCTGGATCGGCATATACGACAGTGTGTTTCAGTTCTTGCCAATATCCAGCAACTTCGCACAGCCATTGAAGAGGAATGGACCAACATTCCACAGGCCACAATCAACAACCTGATCAACTCTATGCAAAGGAGATGTGCTGCACTGTGTGAGGCAAATGGTGGCCACACCAGATACTGACTGGTTTTCGGATCCTGCTGACCCCCCCAATGCAGTAAAACTGCACATTTTAAAGTGGCCTTTTATTGTGGCCAGCCTAAGGCACAACTGTGCAATAATCATGGATTATCTTGGCAAAGGAAAAGTGCTTACTAATACAGATTTAGACAGATTTATGAACAATATTTGAGAGAAATAGGCCTTTTGTGTACATACAAAAAATATCTCTTTTAGCTCATAAATAGGGGTAAACACAAAAGTGTTGCGTTTATAATGTTGATCAGTGTACGTATACAAAGTTAGCTGCGCATAGGCAGATTTCTTTTTTTCTCTTGCTTATCTTTTTTTCCTTAAGAGACAAAATCTATCTATCTGACAAGTTGTCATTATTGTGTTGTCAAGGGGATTTCTGTATCACCTGAAGGCATGACAGTTCTAAGACTTGGGAACAGTCATAATATTAATTTGGAGCTTGTGCAGTAACATGACTGTTAGTAGTAAACAAGTATCTTGGCCAGTAAAAGTCAGATTAATCAGCCCTCATGTCCAATAATATACTCTATACTTCTCCAAAAGCAAAATACAATGGCTGGTTTACTATGATACAGATATCTGTGTAAGCCTTGAAATGTGGAGGATTGGGGCACACTGATCTGGTTTCTGGCTGTACAAATGTCTATTATTCTAGAGTATAAATGTCATGTGAATCTTAAGTTTGTACAGTACTGATGTCACTTCTGTAGAACAACTTTTAGTAAAAGCAGTTGGTGAGATCAAATGCTGTATGTGAGACAGGCCGAATAAGTCCATAAACAAGTATGGGGACAGCAGAGAGTTTTCAGCAATAAAAGGGCAGGGACACCGCATCGTGAGGAGAGCACAATTCTGTTCCGCTGAACAGTCTAAGTGACTGATCCTCCATCACCAAATCCAAACTCTTACCAGATTGGATGGACCTCTGAGCTAACAGGAGGTTATGTAGACTTATATCCACACATGGGATGGAGGCAGTGGGTAGATGAGCTATCCTGCAAACGTCACCCGCGGTCATCCCCAGCAGAGTGCTGTGTTCAACACTGCCGTTGACATACACACCATTTTTAATGCTGTTTTACTGATTGCTGTTACGGCTTTTCTTTCATGGCCACCAGCCTTTTTGCTTTCAACGTTTTTTATTAATTTTGAACAGGAAAATAAACAGCAAGTACAATCTTTTCATAGTTGGAGTCACAATTCTTTATGGCAATAAACAAGCAATGGTGTTATGGAACAGGATAGTCGACCATGAGCTGGCACTGTCAATCTAAAGAACCTGACCCCCAACTCAGGCGTTTGTACAGGATTGTAGGGAGAAGGCCTCTGGCACCCCTATTTAGAACTATCTGTGCCTGGAGGATTCCCTCCCCCCCGATCCCAAAGAAGACTAGTGACCTCGTCGGCGGTAGTTAACTGTTGACGAGGTACCATTTTGCTCGGCGGGGAAGGCTATATATCAGACTATCATTCATGGTTCTTAAGATGGGAGGAGAAAGGGAGAAGAGGGTGAACAGAGAGAGACACATGGAAAGGCAGAGAAGGAGAGTGAGATCCAATCTTACCGGAGGAGATCCGGGTGGTCGCTGTCCCTAGTTTCTGGTCGGACCTGGAAACCCAGGTGTAGTGGAACTCCCACATACAGGGACCAGGGTTCCCAGATGGCTTCGAACTTCGGGGCCGTGTCCGTTAATATGCTGACAAGTTTCTCCTGTGACATAATCCAGGAGATCTTACGTTTGACTGTTGAAAGGGTTACCGTGGGTTGTTTCCACACTTTAGCGATGGTCACCTTGGTCCCTAGCAGCATGAAGTGTATTGGTTTACAGCTTGCTTTGGGAATTCCAGGGAGATTGGCATTCAGGAGAGCTATGATTGGGATCCTCAGGAGCTGGTGAGTAGTTACACTCTGGATCAGGGTGAACATCCTTCTCCAGAATGTCCTGATTCTAGGGCATTCTCACCAAATATGGACCATGGATCCTGTGAGCTGGCATCCACGGAAGCATAGGGGACTCCCTGTGGGGAAAAAGGAAGCCAACTTTGAGGGGGTGAGGTACCATCTAGTTAAGACCTTGATGCTTGATTCAATTAGGGAGATGTTTCTCACCCCTTGAATGCTCTGAAAAATGAGGACTGCCACCTATCGAGGTCCCAATTAATTTGTAGGTAATTTTCCCATGCTAGCATGTATGAGGATTTGGAAGACGGGAGAGCGAGTGATTGGTAAAAAATGGGGATTCCGCCCCTCTGATTCCCAGCCTGTCCGCACCACATTTCATATGGTTTAAATTTGGTGCCATTGGTTTCCCCTTCCATAGCCCATGTAGGAAATGCTGTATCTGTTGATACCTGTAGTGTTCTGAGGTTGGCATTTCCAAGTTTTGCACACAAAATTTCTGGGAAACTGGGCCTGAGGGGATGAAAAAATACTCGATGTGATACAGCCCCTTGTCCAGCCACCATTGAAAGGAATTGATGTCCTGACCTGGGGGAAAATCCGGGTTGTGGAATATATGTGCCAGGGGTCTACATTCTGAGGACGGGGAGTTAGTGGTCTCATCTTGTCCCACAGAGGCAGGGTTTGTTAGAGGATAGGTGATAAGTTTGGGGGGCGGTCCTTGGAAGGGGTCCATAGAAGGTAGTCTAACGTATGTGTTGGAACAGCCTGTCTCTCTATGTTAACCCAATCCATTTATTCAAACTTGGTATATATTGTGGATAATTGTGCTATTCTTGCTGCTTGGAAGTACCAAAGGAGGCAGGGTAGTCCCAACCCACCCTGAGTCCTAGTATGGAATAGAGTTTTTTGTGGAAGTCTGTATCCTGATCCCCCCCAGATGAATTTTGCAAACTTGCTTTAGAAAGATTTTAGGTGATCCTTTCTAATGTTTATGGGAAGGGATCAAAATAAATATAGAAGTCTGGGGAGAAGGGTAATTTTTACTGAATGAATCCTCCCCAACTAGGAAAAACCCTCCCTGTCTCAGGTCAGACACAAGTTACTGGTACAAGGGTGGGAAATTAGAAGGGTACAATTGCTCAATTTTGGCTGTGAGAGTGATCCCCGGATACTTAATGGAGGAAGCGCTCCACTCGAACTTGAATGAGCTTTGTAATGCTGAGGCTACTTCTGGTTTGAGGGAGACATTAAGTGCCTGGGATTTGGTATAATTTACTTTAAGTCCTGAGATGATGGAAAACTCATTTAGGAGTTTGTAGAGGTTGGATAGTCGTGTTCGGTGAAGTTAGAAACAAGAGAATGTCGTCAGCGAACAAGTCACATTTGTGAGTATGCGGGCCACAGGTTGGACTCGATGGCAATGGCAAAAATTAAAGGGGATAAGGGACATCCCTGTCTAGTACCCCTCGCTATGTTAAGCGGCTGTGAGTGGAGTCCCTGTAGATGCATCATAGCCTTAGGAGAGGAATAGAGGGTGTGGATCACCCAAAAAAATGTTTTCAAAGAAAAAAACTGTTCTAATAATTGTTCTAACCAGTAGAACCTGGGACCAAGGACTTCCCTTAGGCATCTACTGTTGTGACAAAGTAAACAACATTGTCCCTTCCCGGTCTACAGATCACCACTTTGTGTGCGTATACGTGCCTTCCATAACTCCACTGCTGGAGGCACCCTGTAAACCGTTTGTACATGTCCAAAGAAAATATCTTTTGCCTGAATGGTTTTGGAACCTTTAAATAGTTCTAGACGTCCTCCGCATACCATTCCTCACGATGCTGTTCAATAACATCCATTACCTCTTTGGGCACATAGGGGAATTCAAACCCATACTCAGATGCTACCTGCTTATTGAGCAGTCTCTGGGATCTCGCAAGCTTTGGCAAAACCCTGGCATTCCCATCTCCGTGAGATTTAGGGGCCTTGCGCACCAGGGTATCAGAGCTTGTTTGAGGAGTGGGCAAGTTTATGGGTTTAGGCAAAGTTAAGTCTATTGAAGGCTGGGATACCGCATGTGGTGTCACACTCCCCGAATTCAGGGGCAGCCATCCAAAGACACTGCAGGTTGCAGCAATATCATCCGTGTTAGCCCAAAGCATCTCCTGTGACATAGTCTCAAAGAGATCATCATCTCCTGTGTCGGAGTGTCAGGGCTGGCTTAGCCCTTCCTCCTCTGGGCTGGCCGCTCGACTGTCGGCTAATTGCCAGCTCTCTTCTCCTTCCACAGTTACCAGCTGTTCCCAATGATGCTCATCTTACAAGCCTATTTAAAGCCTTCCTGCTCACTTTTTCATTTGCCTTCGCGTTGGTCACATCACAGGGAACCATCTCCTGCTGTTTGTTTCAAGACTGGCTTGCTGACATCCCACCTGGCTTCTTATTCTACTTGCAGTTGCTCTCCTTGGATCCCTGACTTCCGGCCTGGCTGATTACCTGATCTGGTTAATGAACTTTGGACTGGCTGACTACCCGATCTGGCTACAGGACTCTGGCTATGCTTGACTACGCTTTTTCTATTTACCTTTTTATTTTTATTAATAAACAAGTGTGATTTGATTGTACTTCTGTCTCAGTCTGTTTCATGGTTTCTGACACAGAGGGAGAGTTCAACTCCGAATCTCTCAGCTCCTCCGCTGGAAGATAGTTCCTCACAGTCCCACCCAACACAATGGCCTCAGATCTCTCACCATCCACGTTGGCAGGCCTCTCCGAAGCAACTTCCTTCCTCCGGGCCGGTTGAAGTGAACTCATGAAGTGTCCTTGCCCGCGGCTGCAGGAAGACCTGGTTCCCCCCCTACCTTCTCCAAGGCAGGCCTGGCTGTGGCAGTCACGGTAGACGATGCTGTGTCCATAACCTCTGGAGTAGTTCCTCCAATAATGGCAGCACTAGTAGTAGTCACGGTAGTGGTGGTCATGTCTCCATCCGGAGTACTGACAGTGACCGGCATTACGGCTGTGGTAGGCCTCACTAAGTGAGCATAAGCAGCAGATTCCTCAGTGACCACGCCCATGGCCCAGTCCACGCGGTATGCCCTTGGCGGCACAACAGGTTACTCCACTCGGAGCAGATATTTCCACATCCATTACAGCGGGCAAATGGCCGGCGGCTGGCAGCCAGTCCTGAACACCTTTCGCACAGCATCCTGAGGGCCTCAATGTCTCCCAAGGTGTACAACAGGAAAGGCCCTTGAGGTACCAGGCGAATACCCGTGTCAGTAATCACAGTCCCTGGAAATCTCCCACTCGCAGAGATACCCACAGCTGGCATTCTGGGTCTCATGGCAGGCGATGCTCCCGGAACGCCAAACATTTTCTTTAGTTTTACTTCCGATACTACACACAAGCTTCCTCCTCTCTCTCCCGAGACACTCTCACGCGGTGTCTCGTGCAGGGCAAAGAGAAAGTCAAGACACCTCCCACTGGCTCCTCCGGTCATGGCAACTCGCTGGCTTTTTCTAACTCCGCCCAGAGATTGCATGCCAACAGTGGATGTCAATCATTCTGTTCACAAAATGGCGTAGTCCAAGTATTCAACCCTCTACCCTATAGTAGCCACATGCACAGTTCTTTCGCTGAGAGGGGTAACGGCAAATCCCAGACTCGAGCCCCCACATGTAGCACTGGCCCCCGAAGGAACAGCTGATTTAATTGGGCTTACCAATACCTTCTTCACCTCATGCATGTCTAGGGGTTTCCCGAGGTATATGGCCCAAGAATTGCAGAGACTGATGCCAGATCCACTTTAGGGATTTTTATTTGCAAAAAGGATAAAGAAAAACACAGTCTCTCAACGTAGGGTTAGAGGGTTTAGGTATAGGTTTTAGGGTTTAGGTTGGAAAATCCAGGTACTCTTAGTACTAAGTAAAAGTAGGAAAAAGTCTCTCACATTAGGAAATCCAGAGAATAGTCATTCACAGCTGGATCCTCACCCTCGGATAGTCCTTTTCTCACCAGGACTAGCAGCCAACAGGGTGCTTATATCAACAATGCAAAGTTTCTGCCGCAGATTTGATGTAGAATACTTTAATAAAGTCTCTGCCACAGACTTGATGTGGAACACTTGAATAACTGAAAGGATATAGCAACTTAGAGAACCCTCGTACAGCACCAGTATCTTGCAGCCGGTCCGGTGATACCGTACGAGATCAGATTCGCTTAGGGTCTTTCAACTTAGCCTCCAGGCTCTTTCTGAGAAGCCAACACTTTCGTGGCCTTCCCCCAAAGAGTCCTCCCCTTGATGCTTCTATAGTTGCTGGGCCTCTCCACTAACCGAGGCGGCATCGGACTACCTTTGAATACTTCCTTCAGTTACTTTGGCTCGGGCTAGCCAGCCCCGAGACTTGGAGTCGAGTGGATCTGCACCCCAGACCATAAGAGCCCTGGGGGCTGGTCAGGAGGACCAAACAGACAGAAAGATCTTCTGGACCGGAACCCCGAAGCATGTGACGTCAGCACCTTAAGCACCCTCTCCCACAATGCACAGCAAGAGAACACTCCCACTGGGCTGGGTCCAAGAGAGAATAAACACTTAATGCACCGAACTAGACTGCATTCTAAACCCTGCCAGAGATGACAGCGCCACCCATGGTCAGGCAGAACACCATGCAATCCAGCCAGACTAGTACTGAGGCCAAGATTGAGTGTAATTGAATCCAAAACCAAATTGCGGTTCCAGGAATAGTTAACTAATAAATCACACAGCACATGCTCTTCAGGAGCCGGTGCTACATACATACATATATATATATATATATATATATATATATATATATATATATATATATATATACTCTGCATTCAGTGTAGCCTATATCTACAGTGCATTCCGTGGTGTACTGTTTCTAATACACTTCAGGTGGTGTATTAATATAGTCTAGAATATATATATATATATATATATATATATATATATATATATATATATATATATATATATATATAGATAGATATAGATATATATACTCTGCATCCAGTGTAGCCTATATCTACAGTGCATTCAGTGGTTTACTGTTTCTAATACACTTCAGGCGGTGTTCACCATAAACGTTTACTGTACAAAATAAGGTCTGTTGGCATGGACCATAGGGTGAGTACATGGACTGAAAACTGTGGTGAGTTCAGAGGGTGGTGATAAATGGGGAGTACTTGGAATGGTTGGGGGGGAGATGGGGTATCCCAGGGTTCTGTGCTAGGACCAATCCTATTTATTTTGTTCATAAACGACCTGGAGGATGGGGTAAATAGTTCAATCTCTGTATTTGCTGATGATACTAAGCTAAGCAGGGCAATAACTTCTCCGCAGGATGTGGAAACCTTATAAAAAGATCTGAACAATACATGGCAAATGAGGTTTAATGTAGAGGAATGTAAAATAATGCATTACTTCATTGGCAAAAATATGAATGCAATCTATACACGGGGAGAGAACCTCTGGGGGAATCTAGGATGGAAAAGGACCTGGGTGTCCTAATAAATGATAGGCTCAGCAATGGCAGGCAATGCCAAGCTGCTGCTAACAAAGCAAACAGAATATTGGCATGCATTAAAAAAGGATCAACTCCAAACGATAATTCTCCCGCTCTACAAGACTCTGGTCTGGCCGCACCTGGAGTATGCTGTCCATGCTGTCCAGTTCTGGGTACCAGTCCTCAGCAAGGATGTACTGGAAATGGAGCCAGTACAAAGAAGGGCAACTAAGCTAATAAAGGTTCTGGAGGATATTAGTTATGAGGAAAGGTTGCAAGCACTGAACTTATTATTTTTGGAGAAGAGACCCTTGAGAGGTGATATGATTTAAATTTATAAATACCGTACTGGTGACCCCACAATCAGGGGCGGGCTGGGCCGGGGGGCAGGGTGGAAATTTCCCCCCAGGCCACCTACCTTGACATTAAAACGGCCGTGGCGGTGTTCTGTCCTAAATTCCAATCAACTGGCTGTATGGCTCCTGCTGTGCTGCACTCTGGGAGTTGCAGTCCAGCAACACTCAAGTTCCTGGTGGTGGGAGGAACTCGGCAGCTCAGCAAACTACAACTCTCACCTCCCAGGAGTCATAAACATTGGCGCAAATACCGTGGGGTCTAAAAAATCTGTAACACCTTCTTTTTATTCTATAGGTCATATACTTTATACTATATACTTTCTGAAAATATATGGTTCGGGGGTCTTTTACAAACTCTGAAAGCTGTAAGTGAAAAAAGAAAACCTCCAGATTTTTAGAAAATTTTTGGCTACGTTCAATTTTTACCATTTTGCAAAAAAAGCGCAGTTTAAAATGTACAAATATTTGTTATTTATTAACTCCATACAGTTTAAGTTTTTATATTTAGTAAGGATTTAGCAGGAATTTTGTAAGGTTAGTAGCTGTGTTTTTATCTGCTAATAATGGTTTTAGTGTATTTTTTGTGAATATACTGGTTTTATGCACAAATACCGTGGGGTCTAACAAATCAGTAGCAGCTTCTTTTTATTCTAGAGGTCATTTGCTTTCAGAAAATATATGGTTTTTGGGGGTCTTTCACAAATTCTGAAAGCTGTAAGGGGAAAATTAAACCCTTCAGATTTTTCGAGAAATTTGGATAATTACATTTTTGCGTACGTTCGATTTTCACTATTTTGTAAAAAGGCACAATGTAAAAATTTATTTTTTTTGTTATTTATTAACTCCATACAGCTTAAGCTTTGTACTTTTTACTAACGTATCTTTTTAGGAGCTAGCCCTTTTCAAGGTAATCGACGGAGTGGGACTCACGAATTGCCTGAATTTGGGGTCATCATTTAGTATGGACCAGTGTTTTTTTCAAAATACTCCCTATTTGTGCATGTTCTTTCGAATAACGCATAATAATTCCTGTGGGTCCAGGACTTTAGTTGATTTGGGGTTTTTGTTTGTTAAACAGTAATTGATGGCAGGTTTGTTGGATTGCCCTGTTATAGAATCTCGGTAAACAAGAAGGACTGTACCCTCTATCAAGTAGTTTAATTTGCAATATGTTTGTCTCTTCTTTAAAGAGGATATCATCAGAACAGTTTCTGCGTAGTTGAAGGTACTGGCTGTAATGCTGCGTACACATGACCAGACTTTCCGGCAGACTAGGTCTGACGGTCTTCCCGACGGACTTTCGGCACAGTCCGTTCTAAAGTCCATTTGTTTTGAACATGATGATGTAAGACGGGACTATAAAGAGAAGTTCAATAGCCAGTAGCCAATAGCTTCCCTTGTGTCGTCTTTGGTCAGTCGGACCAGCATACAGACGAATGGTTTTCCCGATAGGAATTGAGTCCGTCGGACAGATTTGAAACATGTTCTATTTCTAGGTCCATCTGATTTTTTAAACTAAAAACAATCGGATTAGCCCACACACGATCGGATTGTCCGACGGACTGATTCCGTCGGACCTAGTCTTGCCGGAAAGTCCAGTTGTGTGTATGCGGCATAAGGAATCAAATTCTTGAGTGGTGCTGGATGGAAGCTTGAGCCATGCAGCACTGTTTTTCCAAGTAGTGTCATCTTCCAGGTTGTGTTATATGATGGGACTGTATAAATCTCAGGACTAAATTGAAGGCAATGCAAATAATTTGGGTGATAAAACATAGTTCCCTTATTTGTATTTAGATGTTTTCCCAATGTTTAGTTTTAGCTGCAACAAATTATAACTGCCAAAAATAATAAAATAAATTAAGTGAAAGAAAAGAATATATTAATAGGATATTTTAAAATGACAAGGGAACATACAGAAGTCATCTACAATTTTAGTCATGCTGAATGAAATATCAGGTAAAAAAAACTTTATTTTTAAAAGAGTGCAGTAAAACATTTTTACCTTCAGCTTCTGTACCAGTTCATCAGAGTTATATTTACTTCTGCTGCCTTGCTTTCCTCAGTGTGCTGATAAATGTTGTTAATTCTCAAGCTCTAACACAACCACTGCAATTTGAGGTGCCATTTAGTTGAGAAATATCTTGACACATTTCATAGAGCAATAATGTTTTTATTTGTGTGAACATACAGTGCTCTCTGGAGAAAATGCTAGGAAATTAGGAGTTGATTTAGTAGAAAATCATTTTTTTTCACTTAGCACACAATATCTGTGTTTGCATCCAATACCTGGAAATGATATCCACGCTGAGTGACATTTTCAGGCTGCCAATACAGTTCTTTCCTTCTGAAAATACTAGTTGCTTGGCTGTCATGGCATTCCAATGGTTCAGTTCTTTTTAAGTCACTGACCTGGCAGATGCATTCAAGGAGGAATTTGGACTTCTGTCTCACCTTGCCAACTGCTTAGTTGTTTCAGGTTAGACTTATGCCGCGTACACACGATCAAACAATCCGGTGGAAAAGTCCGGAAAACTCAAGTCCGCCGGACAATCCGCCCGTGTGTAGCCTCCGGCGGACTTTTTTTACCCAAAAGTACGGCGGACTTAGAAAGTAGTTTTGCACTCCAATCTTACCGCTGGACTCGCATTTCGGCGGACAATCCGGCCGTGCGTGTGCCAGTCCGCCGCACTTTTGAAATGAATGGACTTTTCCCGCCTGGAGAAAAGTTTGCTCATTTTGAGCGCGTCTCCAGGTAGCCGGAGCCAGCGAAGGAGGCGTCGCTGACCCCGCCACCTGGTATGGACTTAAAGGGAAATCCCTACTCTGAAAAATCGGCGTGGGGGTCCCCCCTGGGTCCACATCAGACCCTTATACAAGCATGCTACCTGGCCGGCCAGGAAAGGGGGTGGGGACGAGCGAGCGCCCCCCCTCCTGAGCCGTACCAGGCCGCGTGCCCTCAACATGGGGGGGTGCCTTGTCCCCAAAGCACCTTGTCCCCATGTTGATGAGGACAAGGGCCTCTTCCTGACAACCCTGGCCGTTGGTTGTCAGGGTCTGCGGACAGGGGGCTTATCCGGGAGCCCCCTTTAATAAGGCCTATGTGAATGAGTATGGGGTACAATGTACCCCTACCCATTCACCTGTGAAAAAAAGTAAAAAAAAACACAACACACCAGGGTTAAAATAGTTTATTGCACAGCTCCAGGGGTCTTCTGTCCGTCTTCGGGGGTCTTCTCGCCGGACTCCTCCGCTATCTTCTGCTAGCTCTTTACTAGGGGAGGAGCCTGGCCTTCTTCTTCGCCGCCGCCGCCCTCTTCTTCCGACTTCGGGGGTCGGGGGTCTTGTCCCCCTCTTCGGTTCTTCTTGCCACCGTGCCTTCTTCTAGCTCTTTTACAGGCGGTGGCCCGGTCTTCTGTCGCCGCTGTCGCCATCTTCTGTTCTTCTCTTCTTCTCTTCAGATGTTGCCTCGTCGCATCCTCCGCTCACAATGGCAGCATCCTCTGGGACTGTGACATCATCCGGCGATGTCCCTATATAAGTCGCCGCGTGCTGTGTCCCTGCCATTGTGAGCGGAGGACGCGACGAGGCAACATCTGAAGAGGAGAAGAAGAGAAGAACAGAAGACGACGACAGCGGCGACAAAAGACCGGGCCACCGCCTGTAAAAGAGCTAGAAGAAGGCACGGTGGCCCGGCAAGAAGAACCGAAGAGGGGGACAAGACCCCCGAAGAGGGGGACAAGACCTCCAAAGTCGGAAGAAGAGGGCTGCGGCGGCGAAGAAGAAAGCCGGGCTCCTCCACTAGCAAAAGGGCCCTCAACATGGGGGGTGCCTTGGGGAAGGGGGGCCGCACGCCCCCCCACCCCAAAGCACCTTGTCCCTATGTTGATGAGGGCAAGGGCCTCTTCCCGACAACCCTGGCCGTCTGGGGTCTGCGGGCGGGGGGCTTATCGGAATCCGGGAGCCCCCTTTAATAAGGGGGCCCCGGATACCGGCCCACCACCCTATGTGAATGAGTATGGGGTACAATGTACCCCTACCCATTCACCTGTGAAAAAAGTAAAAAAAAAAACACAACACACAAGGGTTAAAATAGTTTATTGCACAGCTCCGGGGGTCTTCTCTCCGTCTTCGGGGGTCTTCTCACCGGACTCCTCCGCTATCTTCTGCTAGCTCTTTTGCTAGTGGAGGAGCCCGGCTTTCTTCTTCGTCGCCGCAGCCCTCTTCTTCCGACTTTGGAGGTCTTGTCCCCCTCTTCGGGGGTCTTGTCCCCCTCTTCGGTTCTTCTTGCCGGGCCACCGTGCCTTCTTCTAGCTCTTTTACAGGCGGTGGCCCGGTCTTCTGTCGCCGCTGTCGCCGTCTTCTGTTCTTCTCTTCTTCTCCTCTTCAGATGTTGCCTCGTCGCATCCTCCTCTCACAATGGCAGGGACACAGCACGCGGCGACTTATATAGGGACATCGCCGGATGATGTCACAGTCCCAGAGGATGCTGCCATTGTGAGCGGAAGATGCGACGAGGCAACATCTGAAGAGAAGAAGAGAAGAACAGAAGATGGCGACAGCGGCGACAGAAGACCGGGCCACCGCCTGTAAAACAGCTAGAAGAAGGCACGGTGGCAAGAAGAACCGAAGAGGGGGACAAGACCCCCGACCCCCGAAGTCGGAAGAAGAGGGCGGCGGCGGCGAAGAAGAAGGCCAGGCTCCTCCCCTAGTAAAGAGCTAGCAGAAGATAGCGGAGGAGTCCGGTGAGAAGACCCCCGAAGACGGACAGAAGACCCCCGGAGCTGTGCAATAAACTATTTTAACCCTTGTGTGTTGTGTTTTTTTTTTACTTTTTTTCACAGGTGAATGGGTAGGGGTACATTGTACCCCATACTCATTCACATAGGGTGGTGGGCCGGTATCCGGGGCCCCCTTATTAAAGGGGGCTCCCGGATTCCGATAAGCCCCCCGCCCGCAGACCCCAGACGGCCAGGGTTGTCGGGAAGAGGCCCTTGCCCTCATCAACATAGGGACAAGGTGCTTTGGGGTGGGGGGGGGCGCGTGGCCCCCCTTCCCCAAGGCACCCCCCATGTTGAGGGCACGCAGCCTGGTACGGCTCAGGAGGGGGGGCGCTCGCTCGTCCCCACCCCCTTTCCTGCCAGGTAGTGTGCTCGGATAAAGGTCTGATGTGGACCTAGTGGGGACCCCCACGCCGATTTTTTGGCGTAGGGATTCCCCTTTAAGTCCATACCAGGTGGAGGCGTCGCTGGCCCCGGCTACCTGGAGACGCGCTCAAAATGAGCGGACTTTCCTCCGCGTGTGTGGGTGAGCCCGTTCATTTCAAAAGTACGGCGGATAGTCCGGCGGACTTAGTACGCCGTATTAGTCCGCTGAAAAAGTGCCGTGTGTGGGCAAGTAGCCCATTCGGAAAGTCAGGCGGACAGTCCGGCGGGAAGTCCATCAGACTAAGTCTGCCGGATAGTTGGCTACGTGTGTACGCGGCATAAGAATGTATTAAAGTTAGAGACAGCCAGGCAAATATCATTTTCAGTAGAATATCAGCTATGACAACCTCTTTATTTCTCTAGGTACAGTTTTTTTTAAATTGTATTCAGATGATTTGGGGTGTCACATGAGCATAGGTTTACTGGCTGTAGTGATAAAAGTTCTTAGTGAATGACCCCCCTCCCCAGTAACAAGAAAAGCAAAAGACAGACTGACATCTCTTTACCTAAATCCCAACTCTAGGGTAAAAGTAAACTCATCCCTATACTTGACAGAAGTGTAGGGTTTGACATGGGTTTGAGGCAAATCCTGTCCATTCATGGTTGGAGGTTCCACATAAAAAAACCTGGGATTTTGCCACCATAGTAATCAATGTACTTTCTGGCCTTTAAACTTAGGTCAATGCGCTTAGAAGGACCAATACAGGGGCTTTTGGATAAGCCAGTCTTCTCACTGTAAAAGGTTAGGTTTTCTTTTTCCATATTGATAATGTGCTTTAGCTGTAATATGGAAAGCATGGGAGGGGCTGCTGATAATGTCCAGTGTAGCTCTTGTATGCACTGGATCAGGGGGGTTTTATGAAATCAGTGGGCCTGTGTGCAAGATCAGAAGTTGGACCCCATTGCTTGAAAAGAAAATGAGGCATGCTTAGTGCTGTGTCAACTAGTACTGGCTATAGGGGGACGAGAGAGACCTTGGTAATGGCTGGTAATGCCTGAGCGGTGATGTCACTCACAGGCTTACTATGGCCCATCTATTGTTGGCACTCCCTCCTCATCACACTGCCTGACACAGGGAAGCCGATCATGTGACTGGATGAAAGCAGCCTGAAAATAGGTAAGTATGGTTATGGTTAACTATCAGTATAGTTAGTAAAAGATCCAAATTCTCCTTTAAAGTTGATGTAAACACTTACAGAATGTCATGTAAGTAGCAAAATGCTGTGTATCTTGGGGAATTTCGAGGGTAAGGGATAAAGAGTTTTTATATCTTAATGCTGCTAAATTCCTAAAGCCTCATTACAGCATGTCCCTGTCTACATGCACTACAGTGATAACAGACTGCATGTGTTTTTTTGAAGGGCATATTTCCTAATTGCTGTCTCTACAACAGTTTTTTTTACAGCCTCTTTACAGACTGTCTGTGTGCATATGTACTACAGTAATATCAAGCTTCGTGTTCTTTTTCACAGGGCATATTGGAAATAATTCTGGCTGTGATTGTTTTTTTTAAAGCCTCTTTACAGCCTGTCTCTGTCTGCATGCTGGATGTTATTTTTTCGCATGCCTTTTATACATGGAGGCAACAGTGTCACAGTTGCCTCTCCTATGATCCAGTGTGGGGTCTTCTCTTCAGTGTGTGGCTACTGGCACTTCCAGGTTTCACTGAGAGCATTGGCAACTCAGGCAATCAAGAGACAGTTCTCTTAACTGGTGCCACAGCCAATCAGTAGATAGCTCTCTTGATTGGTTCTGTCTCAAACTGTGAGGCAATACATGGCCCCTGTTACAGTACTTAAAGCGGTTCTCCACCCTAAAGTGGAAGTTCCGCTCATGTGATCCCTCCCCCCCTCCAGTGCCACAATTGGCACCTTTCAGGGGGGTGCAGTTACCTGGATAATCCAGGTATCTGCACCCACTTCTGGGACAGACTGCCGCAGACCGCCGCAGATGCCCCGTCCCCCCGTTGTGTTCTGGGAAACACACAGTTCCCAGGACACAGCGAGGACTAGCAGAGACGTGCAGCGCGACTCGCACATGCACAGTAGGGAACCGGGCAGTGAAGCCGCAACGCTTCACTTCCCGATTCCCTGACAGAGGATGGCGGCGGGGGCAGCAGAGAGACGAGCGATCGCTCGTCATCTGCCGCCGACATGGCTGGACCCTGGGACAGGTAAGTGTGAATTTATTAAAAGTCAGCAGCTGCAATATTTGTAGCTGCTGGCTGTTAATATTTTTTTTAAAGGTGCAGAACTGATTTAATTGTGTGCTTCATGATTCCAGTGCATCTAACTGTATCTAAGCATCCTGTGTCATCTGTGTCTCTCTTGACCCCATTTCACCTCACAGCATCTGAACATCCTGTCACCTGTGCAACCCATGACTCCAGTGCACCCCACTACATCTGAATATCCTCTGTCACCTGTATGCCACATGATCATTGTACCCAACAGCATCAGAGCATCCTGTGTCACTTGACTCCGGTGTGCCCCAGAGCATCCTCTGTCATCTAGTGATCTCAGTGCACTCCTGTATGTGGCATGACTCCATTGCACCTCAGAGCATACTGTGTCATCCAGTGATTACTTGTGTACCTTGTGCACCTCTTTAATACCTATGTTACCACACAGTATTTGGTACATTCTTCAGTTTTCTGGCCTGCTATACTCCATTTTCAGTACCCTCTGTTGACTGTCTACCCTTAGGCATACTTCCCAACTGTCCCATATTCGCAGGGACCATCCCGCGATTTGATGTAAGTCTCGGTGTCCCGGCAAATCAAAGCAAAGTCCCGGAGTGGAGCCCAGTGCTGGGGCTACACTGACTTTACTGGCAGGCTGCCGTGGGCACAGCACAGCTTTTTTTTCAGCGGATTGCACAGACCCCACCCCTTCCCATCTAAGAGAGCATAGGAGGGAGGGGGTGGGGAATATACACTGCTGCTCATCCAATCAAAGAAGAGGAAGGAGGGGTGGGGAATCTTCACGCTGCTCGTCACATCAGAGAAGAGGGGGAGGGGCAAGGAATTGACATGGCCGCTCATCCCATCAGAGAAGAAGAAGGAGAGGCAGAGGATCTACATGGCCCAACGGCATGAGCTCCTTCAGATACCCATGTCGGCAGCTTGCAGACAGATGGTGTAAGTTGTAGCTGCTCTTTTGCAGCAGCCTCGCTATTTTCAAAGCTCTGTACTTGATTGGGGGAAGGGGTGATATCTTTACTGGAATCTGTACTGTTATTGGGGAGAGAACTTGGGAGTACACAGTGCACCCCTCAACCTTTCTGCAGTATACAGTGCACCCCTCAACCCTGCACGCAGTACAAAGTGCACCCCTCAACCTTGCACGCAGTACAGAGCACACCCCTCAACCCTGCATGCAGTACAGAGCGCACCCCACAACCCAGCACTATTTATGTAGTGCACCCCTCAACCCTGCACTCAGTACACAGAGCACCCCTCAACCCTGCACTCAGTACACAGCGCACCCCTTAACCCTGCACTCTTTATGTAGCGCACCCCTCAACCCTGCACTCTTTATGTAGCACACCCCTCAATCCTGCACTCTGTACACAGCACACCCCTCAACCCTCCACTCTGTACACAGTGCACCCCTCAACCTTCCACTCTGTACACAGTGCACCCCTCAACCCTCCACTCTGTACACAGCCCTCTCCTCAACCCTGCAGTCTGTACGTAGCACTCTCATCAACCCTGCACTCTACGTAGCACTCTCTTCAACCCTGCACTCTGTAAGTAGTGCTCGCCTCAACCCTGCACACTGTATGTAGTGCTCTCTTCAACCCTGAACTCTGTATGTAGCACAGCCCTCAACCCAGCACTCTGTATGTAGCATACTCCTGAACTCTACGCTCTGTATGTAGTGCACCCCTCAACTCTGTATGTAGCATACTCCTGAACCCTGCACTCTGTACATAGCACACTCATGAACTCTTGTTATTTAGCAATGCCCCACTTCTGCATTCCTGTGTGATTTATATTCAATCCAGGTGCAGTGTGATTTCAGCCCATTTTCTTTTTTGAGGGGAGGGGGTGGGATTTTTTTGCTGAAAGGGTAAAGTGGTGGAGAGTATTGCTTGAGGGGGGGGAGGGATTTTGCACTCTCCTTACCCCTACACTGTGCAATATACACTCTGGACTCCTGCACTCTTTTTGTTTTGCTCGCCTGACTCTTACTGTGCATTAAACTCTCCTGTCTCTTGCATTCTGTGCATTACACACTCCTTGGTCCTGCTCAATGTGTGTTATGTACTCCTAAACCCAGCACTGACTACAGCCCTCTGTGCATTACATATTCTTGATCCTTGAACACATTGCATTACACACCCTGGACACCTGCAGTCAGCGTTATGTATCCTAAACCTGTCACTGATTGCAGAACCCCTCAAACCCTGTGCTCCACTTTACACACTGCTGCACTATATACACAATACTGTATTATATACCTCTCACCAAAGTGTTCATTGTCACAACAGTTGCTGGTTGCTATGCAGTCCCTGATTATTTTAATGAGGTTCTTCTGTAAAGTAGGCCAGACAAAGCAATCAAAGCATATTTTATACAAGGAAGCATCGGTTTTGTTTAACCACACCCATTAAGCCATTGTCAAGTTTGGCCACACCCACATTTTGCGGCAGCGTGCCAAGCACTTTCTCTCAAGTGTCCCTCATTCTGAAGTTCAAAAGTCGGGAGGTATGTATAAAGGAGGGGGTTTATTAAAAAAAAAAAAATTCTTTCTTTTTTTTTTTCCTGCTTTTCAAGGCAGGATATGTGAATGTGGAGATTGGATAAGGGGGAGGGAGGTATGAGTGAGAAGGGGTAAGATAGACAGTAGGGTTACAGGCCTAAAATAAGAATAACAATAGAGATGAGTCAATAGAGGTTATGGATTTGTAATAACATGTATGTAATAATAGAATGTAATCTGATATTGTTGAGTGATTGAAAATGGATTTGTAAATGTTGTATAAGAAAAATTGTAAAAAAATGTTTTGATAAATAAAGATTATAAAAAAAAAAGTTGGGAGGTATGCCTGGGTATCCTCCTGCTATTATCCAGACTATCCTTTTCTTACTGTATATGAACCCCTGTCTGTGACAGTTTGCTTGTTTCATACACTAATCTCACGCAACCCCTACTGTCTACTGATCCTATTGAATATCTCTATCAAAGACCTGATGCTCAGGAAGTGAGTTAAATTCAGGTGATCTATTCTTGCCTTCTAAAAACTGTTTGGATAATGATAAATATAATACACCATGTAGAACTCACCAAATCGCCATCCCTATTTCTGTCGCTTGACGCTGAAAAAGCGTTTGATAGAGTTCATTGGGGATACCTGTCATCCATTCTGACTAAATTTGGCCTAACAGGTCAAATCAACAAAGCAATATTAGCCCTGTACTCTGTCCCCTCGGCTCGAGTTTATACTATGGATTCTTTATCACCTCCATTCCCAATAACAAATGGTACACGAAAAGGATGCCCCTTATCCCCCTAATTTTTAACCTTGTTATTGAACCCCTAGCTGAGAGTATTAGGTCCAACAAAAAAATTCTAGGAGTTACCATTGCTGAACAAGAACATAAAATCAACCTTTTTGCAGATGATTTTGTTCTTATGATTACTGATCCTGTGAAATCCTTATCGGAAATTCAGCAAACACTAAATTTGTTCAGCAAAGTTTTTTATTACAGGCTTAACACGAATAAATCTTGTATATTGAACTTGGGGATAGATGAAAATACTACTAAACATCTTAAATTAAAATTCCCTTATACATGGACTGAAAGTACAATTAAATATTTGGGTATTCAATTATCAAATTCATGTAAAACACTGTTCCAATATAATTATATTCCACTTCGTAATGCATTACAAGAAAATCTCACTAAACTAGCATCCCGTGAATTTTCATGGATGGGACGTTTGGCAGCATTTAAAATGCTTCACCTTCCACAAATTTTATACTTTTTTAGAACTCTCCCGATTCCAATTCCGTTAAAATATTTCCAATCCCTTCAGACTCAGTTTTCTAGATTCATCTGGCAAGGTAAAAAATCTAGATGTGCTCATTCAAACTTAGTGAAGAAACATCAAGCTGGGGGGAACAGGGTATGTGGATTTCCAAGATTATTATTTAGCCTCGGTTCTTACACAGTCTAAGGAATGGTTTCTATCTCCTCCATCTACAATTTGGGGGAAGATGGAAACTGCTAAGATCCCAGGAAATAATCTATCAATATGGATTCCTTCCATGGCACTTGGAGCCAAGATACCTTCTCGCATCTCCCCAACAATATTAGCAACACTTAAATCCTGAGTTTGATTTCTGCATCTAACTTCCTCACACCCTCTTCCTACCAAAGTCTAAATTCCGCTAAATACTCTACATAATTTCATGAAGACAACCTCATTTACACAATGGATAGAGAAAGGAATTAAATATCTATCTGATCTACTTGATAATGGGGTGATCAAACCATTTCCTACACTTCAAAAGAAATTTCAATTGCCAAATTCAGATTTATTCCTCTACATCCGAACTAAGAATTGCATTTCCAACCTCCCATCATGGACCTATAATGTTCCCCAATTGGCTTGGTCCTTCCTTAACCACTTCCCAACCAGCGCACGACGATGTATGGCCGAATGGAGGAAATGCCGAGTAAACAGCATTTCTCCATTCTGCCTAGCAACTAGTGACGCTGATGTTCACTAAATGAAAGCCCAACTCCCCCACAGTTAGTAACACACCCCTAGGAACACTTAACCCCTACACTGCCACCCACTGGTTAACCCCTTCACTGCCAGTGTCATTTATGCCGCGTACACACGGTCAAACTGTATGACGTACTTAGTCTGGCGGAAAAGTATGCCAGACTGTCCGTCGGAATTTCCGAACGGGCTACTTGCCCACACACGGCACTTTTTGAGCGGACTAATACGGCGTACTAAGTCCGGCGTAATATCCGCCCTACTTTTGAAATGAACGGACTCGCCCACACACGCGGAGGAAAGTCCGCTCATTTCGAGCGCGTCTCCAGGTAGGCGGGGCCCGCGAAGGAGACGTCGCTGGCCCCGCCGCCTGGTATGGACTTAAAGGGGAACCCCAACGCCGAAAAAAATCGGAGTGGGGTCCCCCCCCAAGTCCACAACAGACCCTTGTCCGAGCACGCTACCCTGCTGGCCAGGAAAGGGGGGCGAGCGAGCGCAGCCCCCCCACCCCAAAGCACCTTGTTGATGAGGACAAGGGCCTCTTCCCGACAACCCTGGCCGTTGGTTGTCGGGGTCTGCGGGCGGGGGCTTATCGGAATCCGGGAGCCCCCTTTAATAAGGGGGCCCCCGATACCGGCCCCCCACCCTATGTGAATGAGTATGGGGTACAATGTACCCCTACCCATTCACCTGTAAAATAAAAGTACAAAAAAAAACACAACACACGAGATAAAATACTTTATTGCACAGCTCCGGGGGTCTTCCGTCTTCGGGGGTCTTCTCGCCGGACTCCTCCGCTATCTTCTTGTAGCTCTTTTGCTAGCGGAGGAGTCCGGCTTTCTTCCTCGCCGCCGGCCTCTTCTCCCGACTTCGGGGGTCTTGTCCCCCTCTTCGGTTCTTCTGCCGGGCCACCGCGCCTTCTTATAGCTCTTTTACAGGCGGTGGTCCAGTCTTCTGTCGCCGTCGCCGCCGCCTTCCGTTCTTCTTCTTCTTCTTCTCCTTCTTCTCCAGGAGATGTTGACTTGACGCTCTCTCGTAAGAAGGCGCAGTGGCCCGGCAGAAGAACCGAAGAGGGGGACAAGACCCCCGAAGTCGGGAGAAGAGGCGGCGGCGAGGAAGAAAGCCGGACTCCTCCGCTAGCAAAAGAGCTACAAGACTATAGCGGAGGAGTCCGGCGAGAAGACCCCCGAAGACGGAAGACCCCCGGAGCTGTGCAATAAAGTATTTTATCTCGTGTGTTGTGTTTTTTTTTTGTACTTTTATTTTACAGGTGAATGGGTAGGGGTACATTGTACCCCATACTCATTCACATAGGGTGGGGGGCCGGTATCCGGGGGCCCCCTTATTAAAGGGGGCTCCCGGATTCCGATAAGCCCCCGCCCGCAGACCCCGTCAACCAACGGCCAGGGTTGTCGGGAAGAGGCCCTTGTCCTCATCCCCCCTTCCCCAAGGCACCCCCCCTATGTTGAGGGCACGCGGCCTGGTACAGCTCAGGAGGGGGGGGGGGCGCTCGCTCGCCCCCCTTTCCTGGCCGGCCGCGTAGCATGCTCGGACAAGGGTCTGTTGTGGACTTGGGGGGGACCCCCATTTTTTTCGGCGTTGGGGTTCCCCTTTAAGTCCATACCAGGCGGCGGGGCCAGCGACGTCTCCTTCGCGGGCCCCGCCTACCTGGATACCCGCTCGAAATGAGCGGACTTTTCTCCGGGTGGGAAAAGTCCGCTCATTTCAAAAGTACGGCGGACTGGCATACACACGGCCGGATTGTCCGCCAAAATGCGAGTACGACGGACAGAATTACGAAAAAAACGAAATTCTTAGTACGCCGGACTGCACGCTGAAAAAGTCCGCTGAAGCCCACACACGAGCGGACTGTCCGCTGAAATGTGTTTCGGCGGACTAAGTAGGCCATACAGTCCACTCGTGTGTACGCGGCATTACACAGGAATCACTGCATTTATATAGCAGTGATTACTGTATAAATGACAATGGTCCCAAAAATGTGTCAAAAATGTCCGATGGGTCCCCCACAATGTCGCAGTCACAATAAAAATCGCTGATCACCGCCATTACTAGTAAAAAAAAAAAATAATTAAAAATAATTAATAAAAATGCTATAAAACTATCCCTATTTTGTAAACGCTATAACTTTTGCGCAAACCAATCAATAATCGCTTATTGCAATTTTTTTTACCAAAAATATGTAGAAGAATACGTATCGGCCTAAACTGAGGGAAAAAAATGTTTTTTATATATATTTTTGGGGGATATTTATTATAACAAAAAGTAAAAAATAATGCGTTTTTTTCAAAATTGTCGCTCTATTTTTGTTTATAGCGCAAAAAATAAAAACCGCAGGGGTGATCAAATACCACCAAAAGAAAGCTCTATTTGTGGGAAAAAAAGGACGTCAATTTTGTTTGGGAGCCACATCGCACGACCGCGCAATTGTCAGTTAAAGCGACGCAGTGCCGAATCGCAAAAAGTGGTCTGGTCTTTGACCAGCAAAATGGTCCGGTCTGCAAGTGGTTAAGATCCCCATACATCAACAAAAAGGGATCTCTCTTTTCTATAATCTTCTTCAACAAAAAAGTGTGTTTACAAAGACTATCCCTTTAATTAGATGGGAAGAAGACTTAGGATACACCTATATAGTTGACCAATGGGAAAAAGCTTTTAACACCACATATAAAGCCACATGCTGCTCTACATTATGGGAAGTATCCATTAAATTTACTCAATGTTGGTATCTTACTCCTGAGAAAATATCTAAATTCAACGGCACATTTGACGACAAATGTTGGAGATGTGCGGCAAAAAAGGGGATATGTTGCATACATTTTGGACATGCCCTAAACTTGGGAAGTATTGGGAACAAATCTTTCAAGTTATGTCTGAAATTACCAAAACAGTCATTCCTCCAAATCCCTCACTGGCTCTATTATCCATTGATCTTGATCGATATCCTATCCAGTTTAGAAATGTGTTTACACATATTTTGCTGTCAGCCAGGATCCGTATAACGAGGAACTGGAAAAATCCTGATCCTTCTTCCATAAAAGAAGTGATAGAATCGACTCAAACTCATTACATTTATGAATCAATTCTAGCTCTTCGGCTTCACAAAAAAGAACATACTCATAAAATATGGCAGCCATGGTTAAAATGGGCTAGTCCCCAAAACATTGTATGAGTTCTTTGTTCCTAGATAACTTGAATTAAAAAATTACTTACCCCGCTCTAATATTTTAATCTTTGTTTTGTATCTATTAAATGACAGGTTACTATTACTGTCCGGAACACAGTTTAGCACCCATAGGGGTGTTCGGGAATATATTTAGGTTCATCATCTTTGAATTACTTAAATTGGCAGTATATAAATATATGAAGATAATATTGATATTACTTTTGTGTATTGTCTCCACAATGGATGTATTAACCTCCCGATCATTATCTTTATTATCCCGATTATAATTGAGATAATTAATATGGTTTTCTTTATATTATATTTTTTATTATTTCTGGATACTATTATCTATGTATCTAACTACTGTAACTGATCTGTTATTTAGTCATAATTTCTGTCATTTGTCTTGATAAAAATTTAAACTTTAATAAAAACTATTGATTAAAAACAGTTTGGATCAACTACAGATCTATCTCTATTTCTTTATCGTACATCACGGGACACAAAGCACCATAGTAATGACTATCTGGGTTATATGCTACCTTCAGGTGATTGAACACTGGCAACCAATAGTAAGAAAGGTCCTCCCATATAACCCCTCCCACATGGGAAGTACCTCAGTTTTTTCACCAGTGTCTGGAAGGTGATTGTCATGGCTGTTGAAGCTCTTCAAATTCTTCAATGATGTCCCATTGAGGACAATATAATCGGATCCATTCGGATGGCACAAAAGCTAAAATGGATGGTACCTGAGTCTCGGTGCAAGAGCAAGGTCTTGCCTGTAATGTGTCCTGTATGGCGCTGGACCTTTGTAATGGTATTCCTGCTGGCCTATTACTTGCCCAAGGTAACCAGAAGGGTGGTTTACAATGTCCATGGATGTGGACCCCAAGTAAAGAGGGACCTTGTCCTTGAAGGTCTACAGAGGCACAACCTGTACACCCCCTCTAAATTGCTTATACTATGGGGCCTCTCGGGGCTGGGTGCACTCTATGTCTTGGTGTGTGGCTGGAGTTACAGACTGACAGGCACACATGCACGTGTAGCAGTGAGCACGCCATGGATGTGCAAGTGCGCCGCAGGCAACCTCGTCTTTGGTGTGCATGCCGTGGCACACGTGTCCGTGAATGTGCACATTTGGCATGTGTGTGCATGCGTGGTCGGCGCTGAATGTCAGTGGCAATTCAAGCACCAGACAAACTTGATAAGAAGCCTTAACTTCTGGCACGCACTGAGGAGGCCCATAGTGGTACTTGGGCTTGTGAGTCTGTAGGTTTTTGAACACAGTTGTGGCAAGTTTGGCAGGGGTTTATGTAGAGGTCTGTGATAGCTGCTGTATGTTGGATTACAGCCAGTGGATCAGAGGGAGTACTTTTTCCTCGTCACTTGTAAGCAATGTCTTCCAGAAAACAAGGTGCAGGGAGCAAGGCAAGTCAAGGGGTAACGCAGGGAGGGAAAAAAAGTAATAGATCTCCCTCTCCAGAGTCTGGCCCCATGTAGACCTATTTCAGCGCCAGGACTCTCTTAGCCAGATGGGTCCATGAGATTTGGAACCAGATTGGGCAGAGAATTTGGAAGAAGTGGCCATAAAAGACCGGGAGGAAGGAGAGGCTGAGGATTCCTCGGGTAAGGAATCTGGTTTGGAGGAACCGCTTTCAGCCTCCCATTCAGAAAGGTTGTTTATCCAGTCTCTTGTTGAGATGGTGAGAGCTGGGTTTATCCCCGGCTCAGGAGCCTGAACTCTCCTGTTCCCCTTTAGGATCCTTGCGACCTCAGCAAGGTTCCCAGGCATTCCCTTTGCATCCGTTATTGGAGCAGGTAATTTACGCTGACTGGGATCACCTGACAGGATATTTCTGCCTCCAAAAAGGTTCTCTTTATTGTTTCCTATGGTGGAAAAATTCAAGAAGATGTGGGATACACCTTTGGTTGATGCTTCCATTTCTTCAGTGAATAAAAGCCTAACATGTCCAGTGGATAATGTCCAAGTGTTTAAGAATCTGGCTGATAAAAAGCTAGAATCCTTGCTGAAAGCCTCCTTTGCGGGGACTGGTTTAGCAGTGCACCCGGCAATTGCAACTATTGGTATTTGCCAGTCCTTTACAGTGCCTTGCGAAAGTAATCAGCCCCTTTAAACTTTTCAACCTTTTGCCACATTTCAGGCTTCAAACATAAAGATATAACATTTTAATTTTTTGTGAAGAATCACCAACAAGTGGGACACAATTGTGAAGTGGAACGAAATATCTATTGGATATTTTAAACTTTTTTAGCAAATAAAAAACTGAAAAGTGGTGCGTGCAAAATTATTCGGCCCCTTTACTTTCAGTGCAGCAAACTCACTCCAGAAGTTCAGCGAGGATCTCTGAATGATCCAATGTTGTCCTAAATGACTGATGGTGATAAATAGAATCCACCTGTGTGTAATCAAGTCTCTGTATAAATGCACCTGCTCTATAATAGTCTCAGGGTTCTGTTGAAAGCGCAGAGAGCATCATGAAGACCAAGGAACACACCAGGCAGGTCTGTAATACTGTTGTGGAGAAGTTTAAAGCCGGATTTGGATACAAAAAGATTTCCCAAGCTTTAAACATCCCAAGGAGCACTGTGCAAGCGATCATTTTGAAATGGAAGGAGTATCAGACCACTGCAAATCTACCAAGACCTGGCCGTCCCTCTAAACTTTCAGCTCAGACAAGGAGAAGACTGATCAGAGATGCAGCTAAGAGGCCCATGATCACTCTGGATGAACTGCAGAGAACTACAGCTGAGGTGGGAGAGTCTGTCCATAGGACAACAATCAGTCGTACACTGCACAAATCTGGCCTTTATGGAAGAGTGGCAAGAAGAAAGCCATTTCTCAAAGATATCCATAAAAAGTCTCGTCTAAAGTTTGCCACAAGCCACCTGGGAGACACACCAAACATGTGGAAGAAGGTGCTCTGGTCAGATGAAACCAAAATCGAACTTTTTTCCCACAATGCAAAATGATATGTTTGGCGTAAAAGCAACACAGCTCATCACCCTCAACACACCATCCCCACTGTCAAACATGGTGGTGGCAGCATCATGGTTTGGGCCTGCTTTTCTTCAGCAGGAAAAGTGAAGATGGTTAAAATTGAGGGGAAGATGGATGCAGCCAAATACAGGACCATTCTGGATGAAAACCTGTTGGAGTCTGCAAAAGACCTGAAACTGGGACGGAGATTTATCTTCCAACAAGACAATGATCCCAAACATACAGCAAAATCTACAAAGGAATGGTTCACAAATAAACGTATCCAGGTGTTAGAATGGCCAAGTCAAAGTCCAGACCTGAATCCAATCGAGAATCTGTGGAAAGAGCTGAAAACTGCTGTTCACAAACGCTCTCCATCCAACCTCACTGAGCTCGAGCTGTTTTGCAAGGAAGAATGGGCAAGAATTTCAGTCTCTTGATATGCAAAACTGATAGAGACATACCCCAAGCGACTTGCAACTGTAATCGCAGTAAAAGGTGGCTCTACAACGTATTAACGCAAGGGGGCCGAATAATTTTGCACGCCCCACTTTTCATTTTTTTATTAGTTAAAAAAGTTTCAAAAATCCAATCACAATTGTGTCCTACTTGTTGGTGATTCTTCACAAAAATAAAAATTTTATATCTTTATGTTTGAAGCCTGAAATGTGGCAAAAGGTTGAAAAGTTCAAGGGGGCCGAATACTTTCGCAAGGCACTGTAAGTACCATTTTAAGAAGTTGGTTAAGAACCTACCTTCTCAGGAGGAATATACTGAGAAGTTGTCCGAGCTTCCTTACGCTTTATGCCTTGCAGTAGATGCATTGAAAGACTCAATCTAGTAGATGTCTCGTTTCGCACTACTGTCAATACATATGCATAGGGTCTTATGGTTAAAGAACTGGTCAGCTGAATTGCCATGCATAAGGCTGCTCTCAGCTTTTCCTTTTCATGGAGAACGCCTATTTGGGGAGGATCTGGATAAATATATCCAAAAGATTTCAGGAGGAAAGAGCGCATTGCTTCCTGGTAAAAGGAGGAATAAGCAGCATTCCTTTTAGATTCTCAATGCTCCAGGGCTCAGTGCTTCTTCTCCCAAGCAGCTTAGATAGCCACGGCAGTCTGGGTTTAAAAGGCCTCAGGGTCAGAAAAAACTCTAGACCCAAAAATCAGCCTAACCTAACTCTAAGTTCATCTTGTAAAGGGACGCCTCCGCACTTACTGGTGGGGGGAGACTACGACTATTTTAGGAAACTTGGGAAAGACTGGTGCAGGACAGGTGGGTCATTTCCACTGTAATGCAAGGTTACAAAATAGAGTTCCAGGAATTTCCTCCATCTTGGTTTCTGGGCTCCAGAGTTCCAACGGATCTATAAAAGAGAACGCAAGAAAGATTTAAGGGGTTTTCCTCAAACCTTTTCACAGTGCCGAGAGATAAGGCCCATTCTGGACCTCAAGGCACAGTTTCTAAATGTTCAATTCTTCTGTATGGAGTCAGCTCGTTCAGTGATAGCGTCCCTGAGGAAAGAGGATTATTTATCATCCATAGACATCAAGGATGCAAAACTACATCTTCGGTCCATAACAGAGGTTTCTACGCTTCGCAGTGGAAGAGCATTTCCAATTTGTGGCATTGCCATTTGGTCTAACCCCGGCCCCCTGGGTATTCACAAAGATTCTGGCCCAGTGCTGACGTTCCTAAGGTCTCAGGGAATCTGGTAGGGTATTTGGATGATCTTCTGCTAAAGGATTGTTCTCACCCTGTCTTAGTCCAAAGCATAACCAAAATGGTTCAGTTCTTGGAACTCCTAGGCTGGGTCCTAAATGTGGACAAATCAGCCCTTCGCCCAGCTCAGGTACTAGTATACCTGGGCTTGATCTTGGACACTACTCATGAAAAATTGTTTTTGCCTCCCTTAAGGGTCAGCTCTATAGTGGAACTTGTTTGGATTGTAAAAGCAAAAAGGAGGCCTTCTATTTGGCTGTGCATAAGGTTACTGGGCAAGATGTTGTTATCTTTCAGCGCAGTCCCTTATACACAGTTTCACTCCAGGTTGTTTCAGAACAACATCCTGGAAGCCTGGAACAAGGCCGCTCAAAGAAGCAATACGATCTTGCACCGCAGGAATGGAGGCCTCAGGAAGGGATCCTGGAAGAAATGAGGGGTGGAAACCAAAATTAGCCCAAAAAGGTGTCTGTTTAGTAGCGGTATAAACCAAGTTGTTATATGCAAATTCAGCATATGGCAGGAGAGTGGACCAATCATCCTGGGACTCGGAACAAAGGCAATGGAGATATTGCTCCAAGGTTTGGTTAGTCCTCTCCGTCTGGCCATTACGCTGAGGGTGGTACAGTATGCAGAAGAGAGGCACACTTTAATTTCCAGAGATTTACACAGCTCTCTCCAGAACTCTACAGTAAACTGGACACCTCTGTCTGAGGTGATGCTTTTGGGGGCATCATGGAGTCCAATTTCTTTGAGAAAGACATCGGCAGTGGTTGAAGCTGAGGGAGTCCCTACCATGGGTATGAAATGTGCTATCTTGGAGAGCCGGTCAATGATGACAAAGATGGTAGGGAATCCCCCTGATGGGGGCAAGTCTACAGTAAAGTCCATGGAGACCTCTGCCCAGGGCCTTTCAGGAATAGACAAGGGTTTAAGCAGACCTGTCATGACCGTCCTGGCGATCCGATCGCACATGGGAGGTCTCCTCGCAGGGGCCCGTTGCTGAGAACCTGTCGTTACCCTTTGGCGCGTGTTAACGCGAACGGACGCACATGGTGTGCGTTGGTACGACCGGTCGCACGTGGGTGCGCGATGTTGCGAACGAGCGCACTCGGGTGCGCGGGTTCACAAACGGACGCACGGCTACTCGCGGGGGCACGCAGACTCGCCGTGCGATCGCTTTGGCGCCATAAAGGTTTCTTAAGGACTCTGCCTCCGCCTCCCTCTTGCTGTCCAGTCTACAGCGTGTCCGCAGAATCTGTTACTTGCTTTCTGTTGCCTTGATTCCTGTTACCCAGCCTGTTCCTGACTACGTTCGTTTGCTGCCTGCCACCGACTCCTTGCCTGTCTGACTACGTCTCTGCCTCTTCCCTTGTACCGTTGCTGTCCGCCCGTTACCGACCCGGCCTGTACCCGACTCTGCTGTTATCTCCTGCTGATCCGATCGGATATCCAAGTACCGGCTGTCACCTGCTGACGACCTCCTGCTGTTCCAGCCTTGTCTGCCTGAGCCTGCTGTCACCTGTTGACGATCTTCTGCTATTCCAGTCCATCTGCCTGTGCCTGCTGCCACCTGCCGACTGTCACCAGCCGTTCTTACCTGCTGCCTGAGTTGCTGCTGACGATCCGGATCTGCCTTACATCTGCCAGGCACTTGTGCCCTCTGAACTTTTGAATCCCTGTTACCACCCTTAGGGGTTCTCGAGGCGGAGGCTACGAGAGGCCGCTCCCTGCATTCTGGGCTCGCCTACCAGGTACGTGACAAGACCCCATGACTTGGCATTGGATCCTTTGCTGCGTTGGCATGGGACGTAGGAGGAAACATACTGTTTACAGTCCCGCTTCCAGCCTGGCCACCAAAAAGAGCGAGAGACAAGTTCCCCAGTCTTTAGAGCCCCGAAGTGACCGGCTAATTTATGGTCATGAAAAGTCATGAGGATCGAGGGCCTTACTTCAGATGGAACAAAGATTTTATTCCTGTCCCAGAGTAAGTCGTTACGTCTCTCCAAGGAAAGTTCTTCAAGGTCGGGATGGTGGTTGGAGGCTGCTTTGATGGTGGACATGAGATCGGCCTGGTTAATTAGACAGAAGTTTTGTGGGGATAGGATGGTACTGGGTTCAGTCTCCTGGGCCGCCTCATTAAACATCCGGGAGAATGCATCCACTTTACCGTTCTTTGAACCAGGTCTATAGGCAATATGGAAATTAAATCTGGAAAAGAAGAGGGCCCATCTGGCTTGCCTGGGTTTCAAATGTTTGGCCATCCTAAGATATTCTAGGTTCTTGTGATCGGTCCAGATCATGACAGGATGGGCTGGCCCTTCCAGCAAATACCTCCACTCCTCAAGAGCAAATTTGATAGCTAGCAATTCCCTTTCACCCACATCATAATTCCTCTATGGAGGACTAAATTTCCAGGAAGCGAAAGCTACTGCGTGTAGGAGAGCCTTGGGCCCCTGCCTCTGGGAAAGAATAGCCCTGGTGGCTGTTTCGGAGGCATCCACTTCAGGTATGAAGGGCAAGGCAGGATCTGGATGCTGTAGGATTGGAGCAGAGGAGAACAAGGTTTTTAGCTTGAGGAAGTCTTCTTGGGCCTCCAGGGACCAGTGGAAATGACAGTGCTGGCGTGTCAGCTGGGTAATAGGCGCTACAATAGACGAGAATGCGGCAATGAATCTCCTGTAGAAATTTGAGAAACCGATGAATCATTGGACCCCTTTTTTGTCCATGGGAGCTGGCCATTCCTGGATAGCTTTGACCTTTTGAGGGTCCATTGCGACCCCATTGGTGGAAATGATTAACCCCAAAAACTGTACAGTTGTTTTTTTCAAACTCACATTTCTCTGCTTTAAGGTAAAGTTTGTGCTTTCTGAGGATTGTGAGAACCTGCTTAACGTGCACTTGAAGGAGTTCCAAGGTAGCGGAGAAGGTAAGGATATCATCCAAGTATACTACTAAGAAGTCATCAAGATATTCCTGGAAAATGTCATTTACCAGGTGCTGAAAGGTTGCTAGGGCGTTATAGAGCCCGAAAGGCATCACCAAGTACTCGTAATGCCCAAATCTGGATCTGAAGGCGGTTTTCCATCTCCAGCCCGGATCCGGGTGAGGTTGTAGGCCCCGCGGAGATCTAATTTAGAAAAGATTTGGGCGGATCGGAAACGCTGGAACAATTCTAGGATGAAAGGAAACGGGCACCTGTTTTTGATGGTGATTTTGTTCAGCTATCTATAGTCAATGCAGGGTCTGAATGAGGCGTCCATTTTTTTCTACAAAAAAAATACCGGCTCCAGCCGGTAATGAGGATGGATGAATAAACCCCTTCTCCAGGTTTTCGTCGATGTATGCTTTGAGAGCTTTTAGTTCATTTTCTGATAGCGGGAAGATATGGCCAAAAGGGATTTCAGAGCCTGGCAAAAGATCAATGGGACAGTCGTAGGACCGGTGGGGTGGTAGATGGTCAGCCTGCTGTTTATCAAAGACATCCCTGAATCCCAGGTAAGTAGGAGGCACATGTTTCAGACTGTCAGGTATAGGTGCCAGCATGGAGCAAGAAGCTGGAGCAGGTCGGAAGCAGTGTTGGGAGCAATACTGAGAAGGGAAGGAGACCTCTTTACTTTTCCCACAGATTTGTGGTTATTGTGCCTGTAACCAGGGGAGCCCTAAGATGATGGGGGACATGGGAGAAGGGATAATATCAAGGCGTAGGAACTGCTGGTGGCTGGAGTCTGTGGTAATGAAGATGGGTCTGGTTTCCTGTGTAACAAGTCCAGAGCGAGGGATGGACCCAACCGCAAGGTGTACCGGTGGGGTGGTAGACGGTCAGCCTGCTGTTTATCAAAGACGTCCCTGAATCCCAGGTAAGTAGAAGGCACATGTTTCAGACTGTCAGGTATAGGTGCCAGCATGGAGCAAGAAGCTGGAGCAGGTTGGAAGCAGTGTTGGGAGCAATAGGGAAGGAGACCTCTTTACTTTCCCAGCAGATTTGTGGTTCATGCGCTGTAACCAGGGGAGCCCTAAGATGATGGGGAACATGGGAGAAGGGATAATATCAAGGCATAGGAACTGCTGGTGGCTGGAGTCTGTGGTAATGAAGATGGGTCTGGTTTCCTGTGTAACAAGTCCAGAGCGATTAATGGACCCAACTGCAAGGTGTACCTGGAGACTTTGGTTCTTGGGGACAAGAGGGATGTGTAGTCTGGTAGCGAGTGAGGCATCCTGAAAGCAGCTGCACTCTCCAGAATCAATTATGGCCGGCAGGCGGATTTTCTTTCCCATTAACTGTAGAGAAACAAAGAGGGTGATGTAAGTTTGAGAAAAGCCAGAGACTTGATAGTTCATAATAAACTGAGAAGATGCCTCTCAGATAATTTCCCACTGACACCATTGGTCTTTTTAGCTATCTGTAAGGAGGTAATTCTTCCCACTGACCACAAGTGTAAGGACCATTCTTCCCACTGACCATCACACTAATGTATCACGAGTTGTAGATTTCTAATTTTTAGCAGGAGTTCCCTGAGACTGGAGAACTATTTCAAGGGTTTCTCTGTGTTGAAAATGTTGAGAAAGGCTGCATTAGACCATGGGCCCAGGCTTGTGGTTCTTCAGCAAAGAGGGAGATGATGAACCCTGCTTTTACCACCTCGGAGGAGAAGGTCCTAGGCTGGAGAGCCAGGTACAGAGAGCAGGCATTTTTAAAGGCTCTAAATTTTTTGCGGTCACCAGAAAACCGCTCCGGAGTAGGGACCCTGGGTTCTGGACAGGCCATGATTACTGTAGGGGTGGAAGAAGCTGCAGAAGAGGAGACTCCACTGGTGGGAGCGGAGGTTGTGGTAGCTGGCATGGGCGGCCCGGTAAGCTGCTGGAGGCGGCTGTCAATCTGAGTATAGCCTGCTTGCAGTTTCTGAACCACATCGGTGAGAGCAGATACTTGTTGACACAGGATTTCTAAAGGGGAACATGCTCTATCGGCCTCCAACATGGCTGGTTTGTACTATCAGAGAAGTACTTACCGAGGCCGAGATGCCGAGAGTGATTCACCCTTGCGACTAAGCGCAGTTCACCCCCTGGAGGTGATACAGGGAGCAAATGGCACAAAGAGGCACAGGCAACCCAGGTGGCAGGGGGAGCCTTGCGTGAAGATCTGGTAGAGGTGGACACCTTGTGTAGCAACTTGGCTGGTAGCTGTAGAAGGCGGAATGCCCGGCTGGGGGTCAAACACTGATAGTCCTTGATACAGGCACGGTCTCAGGTAAGGTGTCTAGGGAGATGCAAGCAAGTCCGGGTCACAGGCTGTGGGTGAGGGCAGGAGACAAGAGGCAAGTCTGGGTCCCAGGCAGAGGGTCAAACACTGGAGAGAAGCGGAGTCCGTGTAACAAACCCCAGGGTCAAGTCCAGGAGATAGACAGCAGCGTCAAAGAACAATCCGGGTCACAACGGGTAATCAGATGCACAAGCAGGTTTTCAGGTAACAGGAGCTGAAGACAAACCAGCAATTGATGTGTGCACCAGAGCAGCTTTTATTGGCCGCCAAGGGGCAGCTAAACATGCGCCAATGCGCACAGGCGTGCGCCAGTGTGCATGTGCATGCGTCTGAGCGCCGGGCCGCAAATGCACATGCGCTGGAGCGCCGTTCTGCCACCCATGTGCACAGGGACATGGCCAAGGCACATGGATGGCCTGAGCCCCTGACACTTGGGCAGTGTGCCATCAGGTGTCTATGGCTCAGTTTTGCAAAGCGGCCGCTTGGTCTTCAGTTCATACATTCACTACCAGGTGGATGTTACATTGCTTGCTACAAAAATGGAAGTACTTCCCATGTGGAAGGGGTTATATAGGAGGAACTTTCTTACTATTGGTTGCCAGTGTCTAATCACCTGAAGGTAGCTTATAACCCAGATAGTCATTACTATGGTACTCTGTGTCCTGTGATATACTCCAAGAAAATGATTTTACAGGTAAGCTGTATTAATCATTTTTCCAGCTGACAATTCTCCATCACAGGCCTCTCCAGTGCAGCTGACTGTCTCAACTGTGATCTCTACACTTTACTTGCCATCTCCTGCACACTTTTCCAGGGATGCCAATGGGTTGCATTAGGTTTATAAATCATTATATTCAAGCTTTGGCCAGAATACTTCCTTACTGACTGTGCTAAAATGGGCTATGTAATTTCCTGCTCTTTAGGGAAGCGTTGGCCTGGGCATTCTAGACCTGTGAAAAATGTGACTCTATGACCAACAACATTGTTGCAATTCTGGGTCTCTTCTTTTGAATCTTTCATAAGCCTGCTCAAGCCTCCTCCTGGGCAAGTGCTCTTCTAAGGCACTGTCAAAGTTCATTTGCTCAAGAACTAATATTTAAAACGCTATTATTTACATAGACATCAACAACATGTGAGACAATATGTGACAAAAACATACAACCCTACCTAAGAAAACTTCTTTGTACTTTACAATATGTGGATGCGGAGCCACCATTTCCTGTTCACATCATTAAAGCAAAATTCTAAAATATACGTGACAGTCTCTGCATGCAAATTTAAGTCCCAACACAAGTGTCAAATGGTATAAAGTTCTCCGTGCTTGTATGCAGATCCACCACTTTCTTTTAGCTCCAATATTGTGACTGTGCACTCCCTCCCTAGGTGTGCCTCGAGTCACACAGAAGGAATGGACTCTATGCATTACAGCTAGAGAAGTAAAACAAGCAAGTATGATGTTAATCAAAGCTGCAACTGGACTCCCCAATGGATCCTTCTCTCCTAAGCCTCCCCCACTCTTCCACAAAAATGGCGGTATAAAAAAAATGCACTCATATTGCACTGTACATATAAGTATTTAGCATGTAAGGTAGCTATTGCCCAAGACCTGGAAGCACCTCTGCAGCATGCATTCCACTGGCTGGATGTGACGTCACCAGAAGCGCAAATAAGGAGTCCACCCAACACGTTTGTCAGGGCCGGGCTCAGCCCTTCCTTCTCTGAGCTGGCCGCTCAGCTGCCAGCTAATTGCCAGCTCCTATCTCTCCACAATGACTCACCTGTTGATGATCTCCTGCTCATCAGTCCTGCCTACTTAAGCTGTCCCGGCCAGATGATCTCTGCCTTCACCTTGGTCACATCTCTAGAGACGCTCTCCTGTGTTCCTGTTAAATACTTGCTTGGCTGACATTCCTTCTGGCTCCAGATCCTGCTTGCAGTTCTACTATGCTGTTCTCTGGCTCCCTGACGTTTTGGCTTGTCTGACTATCCGTTCCAGTTCCTGAACTCTGGTTATGTTTTGACTATGATAGAATTAAGAAAAAAATGGCATGGGTTCCCCCCGTCTATACCATGACCTTACTATCCATACCAGACATGAAGGGCCTGGTATGGATTGGGTGGGAGGGGGATCCACGCTGTTTTTTAAAATGTTTTTTTATGTTTATTCCCGGGATCTAGAAATACATTACAGCCGTGAACAATTTAAATGTAATTTTTCCCTTTAAAAATGTCATTTTGCTGCAGTACTTTTCTAAACATGGAAAAAATTTGCTACTTTACAGGCAGACTAGGAGAGCCCCCCAGGGACGATATTTAAAGGAATATTTAATTGTTATTGTTTCACTTTAAAGTGGTTGTAAACCCTTACAACACACTTTGACCTACAGGTAAGCCTAGATTAAGGTTTACCTGTAGGTCCAAGAAATATCTCCTAAACCTATACGGTTTAGGAGATTTTTGCCCGAAGACAGGCACCGCTGTCTACGGCGCATGCGCCGTAGACAGCGGCACGCAGGCGCACTGAGCGCGGCATCGTCAACGACAAAGATGGCGCGCGTGTCGGCTCCCGTGCGCATGCACGGGAGTGACATCATCATGGCTTCGCCGAATGACAGCGGTGGAGCTGTGAGACCCCACCAAGAAGATGGATGCGCCGGACAACAGGGGACAGCGATGACTTTGCCTGCTCCTGTGTCGGGTAAGTAACACATAATGGACTACTATGCAATGCATAGTAGTCCATTATGCTTTGCCTTTGCAGGGAATGAAAGAGGAAGTAAACCCATCAGGGTTTACTTCCTCTTTAAGCATTCTTGAAATCACTGCTCTTGAAAAAACTGCTGTTTTAAAAACTTTTTTTTTGCATTGATACATGTCCCCTGGGGCAGTATCCAGGTCCCCAAACAATTTTTATTGCAATAATTTGTATATAAGCCTTTAAAATGAGCACTTTTGATTCTTCATGTCTGAGTCCCATAGACTTGACGGTGTTCGCATGTTCGCACAAATTGTTTGTTCTGGTGCGAACCAAACCAGGAGGTGTTTGCTCATTCCTAATTGTCACACATGTTGTTGATGTCTATGTACATTATAGCGCTGAGTATATTCATTCTTGTGTAATCTGATACATATTCAATCCAGAAAACAGCAGCTGTGACACACAATATTCAATTAGCACTTTTCTACCGGTTATTTAGCGTGGGCATACATTCCAATGTAAAGTTCATTTGCAGTTGGCCAGTATATGATTCAGTTCCATAGTCTTGCAGTAGAACTCACCTGATATATTGAGACACTTAAGACCACCTTTTGGCAGAGATTACCTGAGTGAATTAAACATCAGCCCTATACATAAGGATGACAATTAAGTGGATCTGGTTACACAGGAAGAATGATGAAGCCTTTGTCATGTCTTTACCTGACTTTTACATTGATTATTCTCAATATGTTTGCTGATTTTTCTTATTACCTTACAGACAGCTGTGACACTGGTACCTGTTCCAGTGGTCTGCTGATGCAATAGTTACAATTTAATTTAGTGGTAATATTGTATTATTACTGCTCTAAAAATGATTGTATACCGCTCTTGTCATGTGTTTGATCATTTTCAACTTATTATATGGTGTTTGCTATCTTAGCTTAAATAAACTATATTTGGAAACTGGGAGACCATTTCTTTTTGAAAAGTATGACACCATAACTTCTTTTAAACTATCTATACTTTTTAGTTAGATTCTACATTCTAAAAAAATGTTCTAAAGTTAAAGATATCAGTTCTTGCAATGTACTGACCTTTTGCAATATAAAAAGTTTGCACTAAGACCCGGCAGGACCAAAAGGTAGTCTGCCAAATAATCTGCAGTCTTGTGAGGCTTTCACTAAATATAACTGAATCATTTCTGAATACTTCAGGGGAATGCAACACAAGGTGATAAGATATAAAGTTGCCTGTATATACTAATGTATTTTTTGTTCAGTTAATATATAAAGTAATAAAACTGAATAGAGAATTTCCAGGCTGAGGCACATGACTAAATGTTTGAAACTTAACCACTTCGCACCCAGGCCAATTCTGACATTTCTCTCCTACATGTAAAATTCCAAATTTTTTTGCTAGAAAATTACATAGAACCCCCAAACATTATATATTTTTTTTTAGCAAAGACCCTAGAGAATACAATGGCGGTCATTGCAACTTTTTATCTCGCACGATATTTGCGCAGCAATTTTTCGAACGCGTTTTTTTCAGAAAAAAAACAGTTTCGTGCTTTAAAAAAAAAAAACAGTAAAGTTAGCCCAATTTTTTGCATAATGTGAAAGAGGAGGATACGCAGAGTAAATAGATACCCAACATGTCACGCTTCAAAATTGCACGTGCTCGTGGAATGGCGCCAAACTTTGGTATTTAAAAATCCCCATAGGCGACGCTTTAAATTTTTTTACTGGTTACATATTTTGGGTTACAGAGGAGGTCTAGGGCTAGAATTATTGCTCTTGCTCTAACGTTCGCGGTGATACCCCACATGTGGGGTTTGAACACCGTTTTCATATGTGGGTGGGACTTACGTATGCGTTCGCTTCTGTGTGCGAGCTCACGGGGACAGGGGCGCTTTAAAAATTTTTTATTTTTTTATTGTTTATTTTATTTATTTATTTTAGTTTTACGCTAAAAAAAAAAATGTATGACTTTTATTCCTATTACAAGGAATGTAAACATCCCTTGTAATAGGAATATGGCACGATCGGACCTATTTACAGTGAAATATGGGGTCAATAAGACCCCATATCTCACCTCTAGGCTGGGAAGAATAAAAAAAAAAACAATCCTGGCTTCCTAGCCAGATCGGCACCGTTAATTTGAATACCGAGGCCGGGCGTGACGTCATAACATCGCGCCCGGCCTCCGAACGATCTAGTCTGCCAGAAATCTCTATGATTACTTGCTGGGGCCGGCGGATCCTGTGACCGACTCACCGATGGAAACGGTGAGTCGGTAGAAGCACCGGAGGGCGGCGGGAGGGGGGCGTCCCCTCCCACCGCCCGTAAAAACGATCAAGCGGCGGAACAGCCGCTATGATCATTCTTATGGTGTAGGGAATCGCCAGCTGAAAACGGCAATATCTGAATGATGTCTGTGGCCTCAGGCATCATTTAGATATAACCACCGGAACCCCATGACGTCAATAGACGTAGTGTGGGAACCAAGTGGTTAAATAATATTTCCAATAAAAGTAATATATTTTCAAAAATAGGGATACTTTCCAGCAGTGTTGGAGTGATTTCAGATGCTAAATCACTCAATGTTTTATCTATTGATTTATGTCCTTGTTAACCATTGCTCAAAAACATAATGTAATTATGTAATTGTTTGACCATATGAATCAACTGTAAAATACTATATTGTAGATTAAATATGCTGTCCCTTACATGTGCCATTTTTATTAGTTTAGTTTATTCAGAACTATTTAATCAGTTTTGTTAAAACTCCACAGCAAACTGGTACAGTATGTGTATGTGTGGTTGGAATTGTATTTGTGTAGTGTGACAATGTTGTCTCATTTTTATTTGGCTGTCTGGAGGAGTGTCGGTCAGTTGATCAACAATTGGCTATAATCAATCATGTTTACATTTTGTTATATCAATAAAGTCTTTTTGCATATTCTAATTACCGCAGTTGGTTCTCATTGTACAACTACTTGGCTGGGTTGTTTTCTTTTGACCCTCAAGCCTCATACACACGATTGGACTTTGTACAAACTTTCCCGTGGACTTTTGTACTAAGGGCGTAGTCCACAAGTTTGTATTGCATACACACGAAATTACTTTTTGACAACAAACACGAATGTAGTGATGTCACAACGTACTGATGACGCTTCAAAAGAGGACGATCAATTCTCTGGCATCACCCTTCGGGCTCCTTCTGCTAATTTCGAGTTAGTAGACGTTTGGTCGGTGCTGATTTGCGGTTTTCCGTTCCGTGCATTTCTTGTTAGTTTCCGACCCTTTTGGCCAACTAGCTATGTTGCGCAATCCTAGGAGAGAGCGTGCTATTTATGGGCTTGGAGTTGTTGCTGTGACTTTAGCCCAGTCTAGGAATAATCGGAGTAGTAGGGTGAGGAGTATTTGGGCCAAAACTTGGCTACTTAATCTTGACCAATTTAGCCATATGCCCTTATTGCGTTAGCTGCAGGAGAATAATCCGAATGATTTTCGTAATTATCTCTGGATGATGGACTCCTGCTTTCAGCAACTATTGTCCTTGCTGTCCCCCTATATCATGAAGCAGAACACCTGCATGAGAGCTGCTATTCCAGCAGAACAAAGGCTCGTAGTCACCTTGCGTTATTTGGCGACAGGGAGGAGTCTCCAGGATATCAAGTTTACCACTGGTATCTCTCCTCAGGCTCTGGGAGTCATTGTTTCTGAGACATGCTGTGCCATCATCCAAGTCCTGCAGAAGGACTATATTTGTGTAAGTTTTTTGCTTTAATATCACCTTCATGTTTTCCAATTAAATTTATATTTTTTGTATTCCATCCTTCCCATTTTTCTAATATGCTGTGAATGAATGTCCTCTTTGTCCTCATGCATGCTGTAACCTTTTTTGCGGCCTACGTGCATATTTCCCTTCACTAACCTCCCCTGTATGCTACCCTGGGCCCATACACACCTAGCCTAGTACTTAATACTGTATTTATTATGCTTCATTCCTTACCCTAAGCACCACCTAAAATGTGTCCCAATCTTATTCCTGCCCTTAAATTCATGCAGAGGGCAAGAGTCCCTTTTTTAACACCCCCCCCCCCCCCAAAAAAAAAATCAAGAAAAGAAAAACAAAAGAAAACAATACTAAAAAATGCAGAGTAAAGCAATACAACTACTCTATCAGCAGATTTAGCTAAACACATACACTGTGTACCTTATTTTTTGAGTTAAGATTGCTGCCTAAATTCTTAAAATAATGTAGTGCAAGGGCCTGCCTGATTACCTTCAAAATGTACAAATGATACTTTGGTTATGATAAATTTATCATTATGAATGGCTCCCACCATCCCTGTGCTGTGCCAGCTTCCTGGCTTTTTAACTTCATCATATTGATTACTCATAATTAACAATTTTTTTTGTTTACGATGTATGTCAAAATTTGTCTAGATTTTTTGACATGTGCATTCTTATTTTTGTTTTATGCCACTTCTTACCTGTCCACTGGCCTGACAATCTTGTAAATATGGATGGGTTGGCCAAATTAAACTTACATTTGAATGCATTTAGTTCTCATGGAAGGGTTTACTTGTCCAAAACATCATACCCAACTCCCCCTCCTAAGTTTTTTAGAATGTGCCACAAGAGGGGGTGAGGGAGCATATAATTGTAACTTATCCTTTTATTTTAAATACACATTTAAATGTTAGACTATTCTGTTGCCCCACAATGTTTGTGTCAAATATGGCTGCAATTTTATGTACTCGGGTATTAATTTTTTTTATTTGTTTGATTCCACAATATCCTTCAAACACCCAATAATGGCAGGATGTGACGGCCCAGTTTGCCATTTTATGGAATTTCCCCAACTGTGGAGGTGCCATTGATGGCAAGCATGTGAGGATAGTTCCACCCCCAAACTCGGGATCATATTATTTTAATTATAAAGGATTTTGCAACATAGTTCTGCTGGCTGTGGTCTCAGCCAAATATGATTTTTGTATGTTGATGTTGGGATGAATGGCCGTCTTTATGACCGGCTGCAGAAAGGGACCTTACATTTGCCATCTGCTCAGGACAATATTGAGGGACTCAATTTTGTGTTCGTGGCAGATGATGCCTTTTCTTTGGGAGAACATATTCTAAAACCCTTTCCGATGAGGAACCTAACCCCAGAACAAAGGGTTTTCAATTATCGGCTCTCTCATGCCCGATGGGTAGTTGAAAATGCCTTTGGCATTCTTTCCAGCAGATTTTGTCTCTTTTTAACTGCCATAAACTTGACAAAATATTAATTTAATCATGTGGTGTTATGCTGCTGCATCCCCCATAATTTTTAAGGAGGAATGCTTCCAGCTATATTGCCTCAGGGCAAACTGATGAGGCTTTTTCCAGACCAGCTGAAGAGGCTGTGATGCCAGCTCTTGAAAGTGCACGTGCTGGTTTGGGCTCCCAGAATGGCCGTCTTGTCCGTGAACAATATATGGACTACTTTGTCGGTAGAGGGGCAGTGCCTTGGAAGCAAAATGTTCTTGCTAACTTGTAAATAGATTACTTATTCATAAAATAATATTTCATTTCAATTACTGTTGTCTGTGTTTCTTATGTTTGCAAATAGCCATGATCTTTGTCCTTTTTGCCACTAGTTTAAACTAACCTGATGTGCAACATGAGGTGACAATCTCTCTTTGAGCTAACTTTTATATTGTGCTTTATCTCGGCTACACACATTTTAGAGTACACGGTCAATGTAACTACAACAACTGAACAAATATACTGGTATTGAGCATTGAAATAAGAAGCCACACATTGTTTTTTGTTTAACTTTTTTAACCACTTCCCGACCAGCGCACGACGATATACGTCGACAGAATGGCACGGGCAGGCATATTGGCGTACAGGTACGTCCAATATTCAATGCCGCCCTGCCATCGGGAGCGCGCCGCCGGCGGCGCGCTCCCGCGCTGGTCGGGACCCCCCGTGAGTCCGGTCGCGGGACCCGCGGACTCGATCGCCGGGGGCATCCCCGCGATCGTCTCACAGAGCGGCCGAATGAAGGAAATGCTGTGTAAACAGCATTTTTCCATTCTGCCTAGCAACTAGTGACGCTAATCTCTGCTCCATGTGATTGGAGCAGAGATCAGTGTTCACTAAATGAAAGCCCAACCCCCCCACAGTTAGTAACACAACCCTAGGAACACTTAACCCCTACACTGCCACCCACTGGTTAACCCCTTCACTGCCAGTGTCATTTACACAGGAATCACTGCATTTATATAGCAGTGATTACAGTATAAATGACAATGGTCCCAAAAATTTGTCAAAAATGTCCGATGGGTCCCCCACAATGTCGCAGTCACAATAAAAATCGCTGATCGCCGCCATTACTAGTAAAAAAAAAATAATAAAAAATTATTAATAAAAATGCTATAAAACTATCCCTATTTTGTAAACGCTATAACTTTTGCGCAAACCAATCAATAATCGCTTATTGCGATTTTTTTTACCAAAAATATGTAGAAGAATACGTATCAGCCTAAACTGAGGGAAAAAAAAGTTTTTTTATAGATTTTTGGGGGATATTTATTATAACAAAAAGTAAAAAATAATGCGTTTTTTTCAAAATTGACGCTCTATTTTTGTTTATAGCGCAAAAAATAAAAACCGCAGGGGTGATCAAATACCACCAAAAGAAAGCTCTATTTGTGGGAAAAAAAGGACGTCAATTTTGTTTGGGAGCCACGTCGCACGACCGCGCAATTGTCAGTTAAAGCGACGCAGTGCCGAATCGCAAAAAGTGGTCTGGTCTTTGACCAGCAAAATGGTCCGGTCTGCAAATGGTTAATCTGTGCCACATGTGCTTTTTTTATTATCTTTTTATATATATATATATTTTATAATTTTTTTTTATAATTTTTTTTAAATCAAAATATATAGATTTTTTTTTTTGATAATTTTTTTCCCAACATCAATATATATATATATATATATATATATATATATATATATATATATATGTATATATATATATATATATATATATATATATAATTTAATATAATTTTTTCTATTAAAACATTTTTAAAATAACAATAACATTGGAATGGGGACATCGCCTCAACATCATGCAGCAGGAAAAGAAGGAAAAGACAGCCTCTGCATGCTGTCTTGAGTGAATGGCTCTTGTTCCACAACCAGCACATCATCTAAAAATGGGTTAAAAAACATGTATTTAGAAATATGAGGGTATACATAGATTACGTGAAGCTAGGGTGTCAGACACACCTGGTGGAGTGTACATCCCTGTCACTTCCTCCACCTCTCTTTCCTCCACCTCCTCTGTGTTACTGGGGCTAATTTGCCATTCAGGCTGGCGAGGTTGAGGGTCCTGGCGGGGTCAATGGTCCTGGCGGGGTTGGGGGTCCTGGTGAGGTTGGGGGTCCCAGCTGGGTTGGGGGTCCTGGCGAGGTTGGGGGTCCTGGCGGGGTTGGGGGTCCTGGTGAGGTTGGGGGTCCTGGTGGGGTTGTTGTCTGAGTCTTTTCTCCCCTATGAGAATCAAACAAAAGGTATACTTTAGCACACAGATATGAAACATTGCTTTGAGGGGGTGTACAATTGTCTGTTTATGAAGAGATCCAAGTTGAAGACATAATTAAATTTTCCCTTTTAACCAAACTGAAATACTTAACCTTTCTTGCCCAAGTTTCTCTGATGTCGCACACTAGTGCTCCTGAGTCCAGATGTGGAAACAGCTGCTGTATGCCCTCTCCTTACATTCCACTGAATCTATTTTGCAATTAATTCAAATTTCAAAGACAGCTAAACAATAATGTTATAAACTTTACTCAATATGACAATTCCTGTATGTATATGATAATTAAAATAGTCCGGACATGAATAAAGACAACAATTAAAGTCAATGGTACACAAAAGTTAAATATTAACAAAGCATTGCAGAATCTGTAATATGGTCATGGCCCAACGTCATGATGTTTGGAGAGCGGAGGTTTGCTGCATACGCCGTATATAAAACACGAACATATGATGCAATGTAATGTTCAGAATAGGCGGGAGATGAACGCAAGCTGATGCCAGGCGATGCAAGCTGAAGGTAGACACGAAAGGAAGGTACGTTTCTAAAATTTGTCGCTACCGCTAGTACTGTTAAATGACTTTTACTTTGTAAATGTAATTTTGCTCTCGAACTGTTTTTAAACATGGGAAACTTGTGCAACTTTATAGGCATGCTATAGACATCCACACCTAACCACCAGCCCCCCCCCCCCCCCCCCAACACACATCCAGGTACGAAATGTAAAAGATTTCACTTTTCTGGTTTCACTTTTAAACATTAAAGTCCATGGGCCCCGATAAAAATGGCCGTTTGGTTAAAACTTTCTTTTGCATTGATACATGTCCCCTGGGTCACAAAGTTTTTTAGGACAATAGCTTGCATATTGTTGATTAAAATTAAGACTTTGGAATTCTCACATAGGCTTTTATAGGGTGTTCTGTGGATTTATTACTTGTCAGAAACAACCTAAATGGTTTGCTATTGGGTGAACAGCCAATGTTCAAGTTAAACTCATGTTCGGTTCGAACATACAGCTTAAATAAAGGCTCATATTGTGAGCAGCTTATGAGCTATACGCCACCCATTATGGTTTGTTTTTTATTATGTTTTGCAGAGATCAAAATGGTAAAGTCAAGTTTAAATTCTCACAAATTCCTTAGCCAATTTATCGAAAAATACAGGGAGCTCGCTCAAGTCAAACATAATGACTATTGCAATAAAAGCAAGAGGATAGCAGCAATTGAGCAACTGGTGGAATTTGCAAAAACTGTGTACCCCAGAGCAACCTACAGTTTGATCAAGACAAAAATTGGGGGCCTCAGAAGCATTTATAACAGGGAACGAAAGAAGATAGAGGAATCCAAAAAGACTGGAGCAGGTCTATGTTCCCAAGCTCTGGTATTTTAATAGCCTCCATTTTTTAAGGGATCAAACAGTACCACGTAGATCTCTCTCTACACTGCCCTCCGCATCAGCTGAGGCCACCGATACTGAGCCTGATCGTACACAGGATGAAGAGGAGGAGGAGCTCAGCTTGACTCAGGTATAGCATTGTTTAAAAGCTTGGCTAAAATATATATATATATATATATATATATATATATATATATATATATATATATATATATGTTGTTAATTAGATGCTAGTATGCCTAAAATAATTAGTTGTCTTAAATAAGTGAGTTCCATATCAATAGACAAGTAGTGGCCAAAAAGGATTTGGACAAGAATGTTAAATGCTGGAGTCATATTGATAGTCTTTACTAATTGGACACATTCCAAATTAAAAAAGTCATGATCTGAAAAGCATTTGTGATGGATGACCAAACATTAAAATTATGTTTTTTCACACATAGGAACTTTTGAGCCAAGAAGAGGCTGGGCCCAGCAGCCAGACAACGGAGTGCAAAATCCCTCCCCTGTGTCCTCCCAAAAAAATGGCCAGGAAGAGCCACCAACTGGATGAGGCCACAGCTGACTTCCTAAGTAGGGCTACTTCGGTCATCACCACAGCACCTGATAGTACTGAAGGGTTTGGCTGTTTTACAGCTAATAGACTCAGAGAAACTGATGCAGGTCAAAGGGAGCTATGTGAGGGTATCATAATCCAGCTCTTCAGCAAGGCCAGGAAATGTGAGCTAACCAACAAATCTCATGTGTGTAATTTGTACCACACACCTTTACCTCCTCCACAACAAGCCTACCCACCTCAGCAAGCCTACCCACCTCAGCAAACCTACCCACCTCAGCAAACCTACCCACCCCAGCAAGCCCACCCACCTCAGCAGCATGGTGGTCAGTGACAAAATCAGCCCCAGGATGCACAACAAGGCCAGTGGTCTGGGGAGTTTAGAGGCTACTAATTTAGCATGTTTGATTTTTTGATTTATGTCTGATTTAATAGGCTATAGTTTTGGTTTTCGGTGTATCATTTGCTCTTTTGGTTTATAATTTTAAATGTAAAATTGTGATGACAGAAAATATGTCTAAAATAATTTAAGAATTTGATTTATGTTGTGAATGCACAATAAAAAAATGGCCAAAAAAAAAACAAAATTAGTTTTTTGATATCATTAGAACACAAGTCCTATGTAAAATATGTTTGTTAGTACTTCGTCAATATCACCAGCAAATCATATTTATTATTATTAAGCCATTAAAAATTAAGGCAATGTACGCTGCATTTAGAAAATTCAAAATTTGGCACGTCACGAATGTGCTATCTACATTACGAATGCTAGTTTTACAAGACCGACCTCTTCGTGCTGGTTCTTGCTCCCGAGCATGCGTGTTTGTACTTCGGACTAAAGTCCGATGGTTTTTGTGTACACACGATCGGACTTTGCTCCATCGGACTTATGTTGTCAAAAAGTTTGTCCGTTCTCACAGCCAACAAAAGTCCGATGGAGCGTACACGCAGTCGGATGTTGCTCCAAAAGAGCTAATTTGCATGTTTGTTGTCAAAAAGTCTGATCGTGCGTACGGGCCTTTAGAGTTTTTCTTTACTGGTATGGAGATCCCCCTTTTCCAACATGCCACTGGCTTGCTGACTTCATGAGCAGTTTGGCAGGCCCTCATGTACACTGCAAAAGTGTTGTTCCTGCATTGTGTGGAATGATATCAGAAAGTTGTGACCAGTTGTGCAATCAAGAGGATTGTACTTGGGAGACCGGTTGTGTGGAGGGGAGGAAGCCTAGCAAAACAAGCATTGCCCATTGCAGTGCAGAGTTTGCATCCACTCTTTGCTTTCTTCTTTGGAATTTTTCATTAACATTTTAATTTTTAAAAATTGATTTTTGAATTCACTAAAGGCATTACCATGCTGTTCAGGCAATTTATAGGTATTTTAACTATAAATCAATTCATATAAAATCATATAGATGATCTCACAGTTTATCACTCCTTAAAGGGTAACTCCACTTTCGTGGGGAAAAAATAGCAAATAAAGAAAAAATAATATAGCGCATATAATTGAAATACTAATCATATTGTTATTGAATGTTATTAAAAAAATACCTTTCCCTTTCAATCTGCAGCCGATGTAATTTTCTGAGAATGCATTGCAATATGGCTACCTGGGGTTGTTCTGTACGTGTGCGTATACTGACCACTCCCCAGAAACATCATTTCCTGCTTGTGTGATTGGCTCACCAATTTTCCCAGAAGTCTGCACTAAGATGCAAATCAGATTTCAGGCATCCCCTGCAACAAAAATGTCATTTTTGGAGAAATACTTTCAATAGCAACACGTCTAAAGGGATGCAGGCCCAGCAGGTTTACTCATACTCTGTCCTCTGCAGCTGCACAGCTGACAGATAATTATGAAACCACCCCCATTAGAATCACTCAGAACAGAGGCACAGACAAATACATATGGATTTCTTCAGAATAACAAAAGGTAGGAATTTGCAAAAAAAGGTTGTTATAATCCTATGTAGAGGGGAAAAGGTGGAGTTATGCTTTAAGATAAAGCTAACTTTGGAGAGTGTGAAACGTAGCCATTTGAATTACCTGTCATGACTGTCAATACCAATACAAGAGGGTGTAAGGTAAACCGGACCTTCATCACTAAAAGGCCAGTGCGGATGCCTGCTCATGCTCATACACATTGCACTCATGCTAATATTCATAAACAAAGGACCAACATAATGCCCGCAATGGCAGTTCATTGAGCACGGGTATGTGTGCATGCTCACATCTGTGCACGAACGTGTGTGCACGCAAGCGCGTGCGTGCATGTACCAAATGGCACTTGGCACCCAGTGGCCTATTTAAACTGCTCTCTCACTGTAAACAGTGCTGGATGATCTTCAGCTTCTTCCCGACCCATCAACACCTGATCCGTTGTTCCTGTTTGTTCGTGTATGACCCGGCTCGCCTTTGGACTTCACCTCTGCTTACTCCTTTACTCTGTTACCTGGTACCCTGACTTTGGCTTGTTTATTGGACTTGATACTGACTTGGTACCTCATTGCCCGGCTGTTACCCGACCTTGGCCTGCTGATTCGGGTACCCTGCTGCCTGGTTGTTGCTGACTATTGCTCTTCTCCTGGTTCCGCTCCTGTCCATGCTCTGGTGCCAAGCGGCTGCTACTTCCTGCTCCAAAGACCGTGAAAGCCAGCTCTACCCACCTGCAGAGGGGGCATCACCAGCCAGCTACCAGGCACTCGTGCCACTCCTTGCCTTTCCACTTTATGTTCCCACCTTCAGGAGTGTAGGCAGGAGGAGCAAGGGAGGCCTCCATCACATTCCAGTCTCCACCAGGTACATGATAGAGGGTGAGTTCACTGCAAGTGACTTCAAAGGTCTGAAACAAGTATATTCCCAGGGATCATAGAAGGAAGCTTCTTCTTACCAACAGGTTCTCTTGGAATAAATAAAAGTGTCAGAACTGTAATTTAAATTAGATCTATGGTCACAGCATACACTTTCTTTTTATAACATCAGCATTGTAATAACAAGACAAACAATAGTTATTTTTTTCAATACAATATAATCTCAATTGAAAAACTTTCTTTCATGTTGTAAATGCTGTCTATCTGCTGGCCTTCTCTTTCCACACCATCCTGGATTCCCTGTTTACTTTGCAGCTTCTCCTCTGCTGTTTATTTTTTACTTCTAAGGTCTACATATGCCATGGTTCCTTGCCGCCTGCAAGCAATGATTCCTGTACTGAGCCGGCCTCCGGAAACTCCTCCTCTCAGCACCTCTCTGCTTCAAAAGGCAGACTCTGTGAAATGTGTGACACAGCAGAGCAGTTCCTACTCACAGGGCATAGTGAATGCGTGTCAGACCTTGTACACACGGTCGGACATTCCAACACGATGGATTTTGTCCAAAACTGGTGTTGCATACACACGGTCGGACAAAGTTGTCAGAAAATCCGATCGTTCGTAACACGATGACGTTATTTCGTTACGACGGGACTATGTTCAGGCTAGTAGCCAATAGTTTTGGTCTAGGAATTTGATCTGAGCATGGGTGACACTTTGTCCGATCGGAATTCTCTACAAACGATCGGACAAAGTCCGATCGGATCATGTTGTTGGAAAATTTTTATATCCAGCTCTCAAACTTTGTTGGTCGGACATTCTGACGGAAAAAGTCAGATGAAGCCCACACACGGTCAGATTATCTGACAACATGGTCCGATCGGACATTTTCCGTCGGAACATCCGACCATGTGTACAAGGGCTCATGGAATGTGGGGGTTTTCAAAAAGTTAATTTACAAACTTCGGGATTATTCAGATTCATAGAACTGGACTAGAAATAATTGAAATACAATGTAGAATTGGATATATGATTTTAAATTTTAACCATAGATACGCATTAACAAAAGTAATTAGTAACTGCGCAATAAAAAGATGAATGGTGTTCAAAAGATTTTCATCTTCAAAACATAGCAAGAAGCAGTGTTCAGAGAGCAAGAATACTAAGGAGAGCATATCTCACTGCTCAAAGTCCCTTGTAAATTGAGATGTTAGGATGTTAAGACGCTAATTAGATAAGTAAACCACAGTTGTAAAAAAAAAAAAAAAAAAAAAGAAAAGTATAATAAATATGTGTATAGTGTTGGACTTAAACACAAGAAGGAAGCTGCAAAAACCAATTTATTTCCCTAGTTATCCACAGAAACATTAATATAATATTTCTGTTTTCTTTGTTATTGTAAAACTGAAGACTGCTAAAAAATGTATTATGTCTCCGGTTTATATGGCTATCTGGGTCTCTGCTAGAGACATTTCCCCTCACTCACTGCTGTGCTAACGATGTTTCTAACAAACAGTTAAAAACCTACAACAGCAGCACAAGCATCAATAAGAATATATCTTTTTATAGTAGGTAGGGGAAAGCTAGAAGCTCTGTCAGCTTTTTATTGCTTTTTGTTACCCTATTACAGATTTTCCCATACTTCCTGTCTGTAAAGCCTCATACACATGATCGGATTTTCCGCAGACAAAACCTCAGACTTTTGTCCAAAGGCATGTGCCTGGATTTTGTCTTGCATACAAACGGCAAGGAATTGTTGACCAACAAACACGAATGTAGTGATGTACTACGTGTTTTTTCAGCTCTTTAGCGCCACCCTTTGGGCTCCTTCTGCTAATTTCGTGTTAGTAGAAATTTGGAGAGTGTTGATAAGCGCTTTTCATTTTATGCTTTTCAGTTCGTTTCTGAATGACCATTCGTGGAATCGGAGGAGATAACATGTTATTTATTATTGGCCCTGGAGTTATTACTTTGACCCAAGTCCAGTCCAAGAACAGGAGGAGGAGGAGTTCTTGGACCAAAAAAAATTGGTTGCTTTATTAATCGTGATTAATTATGTCATATGCCTTTGCTGCAAGAGCTCCAGGACAATAATCCAGATTTTTTTTTAAGAATTGTCTCCAGATGACGGACCCCTGCTTTCACCAACTCTTGGCATTGTTGACCCCTATATTAAGAAGCAGAGCACATGCATGAGGCTTTTATTTTATTTTTAAGTTGAATAATAATGATTTGATTTGTTATATTTTCTATATTTTTGGATGCATAGAATGCACTTTTTGGTTAAGTTCTATAGGCAGATAGCATGTCCAATTTTATTTGTTTTCTTTTTTTAATGCACAATACAAAAATTGTAGAGAATAATACTTATGTGTTTTACTTCAAATGACAGTTTGGGAGTAGGCAGTTACATAAAAAAAAAAATACAATGTAAAATTGACAAGGGACACCAACATAGTTGTATCATTGATTTTAAAAACTACGGGATAATGGGTTGTAGTAACTTGCCCCAAAAAAAAATCACCAGCAAAGCAGCTTCATTATTATCCCATTAAAGAAGAAGAGAATTGTGTGCTGCATTTAGAGATTTCATAATTTGCCACGTCATGAATGTTAATTCTCCATTATAAACACTAGTTTATAAGAGTGACCGCTTCTGGCTCGTCCTTGCTTCCGAGCATGCGCGTTTGTACTTTGGACTTTTGTCCGACGGACTTGTGTACACACGCTCAGAAAATCAGACAACAGACATTTGTCCGTGTAAAATTTTAAAACCTGTCATCCAACATTTGTCCGTGGAAAATCCGACAACAGTTGTCCGATGGAGCATACAAATGGTCAGATTTTCCGCCAACAGCCTGTCATCACACATTTCCCATCAGAAAATCTGATCGTGTGTACGTGGCTTTAGAGTAAATAAGGGGGAACCTCCCTAACAGAGCCTCACAAAGCAGTAAGAACCCAACTGTGGATCTAATCCATCCTAAATTTGTCCATAAAAAGAACATAAAGTTGTAACCGACCTGGAAATCCACTTAACACTCAACAACAATTTTAGGAAAATATTTAAATGTGATTATTCAATATACTTCACTCTTAGGGCCGGTTCACACTGCAGGCGAGGCGAGGCGACTCCGACTTGCCTCGCCGCGACCTGCCGCGACCTCAGCGGCAACTTGCAGATGACTTCTGTATAGAAGTCAATGCAAGTCACCCCGAGGTCGCCCAAAAGTAGTACAGGAACCTTTTTTCTGAGTCGGAGCGACTCGAGTCGCTCCTCTCAGAACGGTTCCATTGTACAGAACGGGGGCGACTTGCGAGAGCGAGGCGAGGCGAATCGTGTCGCCTCGCATCGCCCGCTGTGTGAACCGGCTCTTATTTGGAAATGTCATGAAGTGTATTTGACAAATAGTAAAGAAGTGGGAAACATTTGGAAACAAAGATCAGTGAAAATTGCTTTGGTCATATTAAAGAAACTATTTTATGCACCTTGATAACTTGAAAGACTGAACTTTTTTGTGACAAATGGGTAAAGGTAAGCCTTCATTCTAAGACAAATATTTATCTTTTCTAAAAACCTGAAATATAGCTCAGAATTTTAAGGAGATGTTCTGAGACATTGTTTAGAATACAAATACTTTAAGGATACTTTACTAAAGAACTTGATTTTTCACAAACAAATTGTGTGAGGATTCCCTTAATTATCCATTCACATGAAAATAAAATCCCTGTCTACTCAAATGTATCTGCAAATGGCTGGATAACTAAAGTATATGTTCACACAATTTATTGATCAAATTCAAATCCTTTAGTAAATCATTGATTTCTCTGAAATATTTTTTCATTATTGTTAGAGGGTGTTTTTTTTCACTTGGTACCAGAACTCTCTAATAAAGCCTTACATAAATAAATGAGTAAAATTGATTAAAGACAATTACATATGACTGATTACAGAAGAATTAAAGTGATTTTAAAACTTTACTTTTTTTTTAAAACAAACTTGTTATACTTACCTGCTCTGTGCAATAGTTTTGGAAAAAGCAGCCTCAATTCTCTTCTTCTGCGGTCCCCTGCCAGTGCTCTTAGCTCCTCCTGCCTTCTGGGTACTCGTGCCGGCTTGCTCCTGAGCCCCACTGCCTGCGTTCAAAGACACAGACAGCTGGGCTTTGCTCCACCCCCTGCTCCCTCGTCATTGTAGATGATTGACAACAGCAAGAGCCAATGGCTTCTGCTGCTATCAATCTGCCCTGTGATGAGGGAGAGAGAGGAGAGAGCCACTGCTCTTGTGCACAGTGCTGGATCAAAATTGAACTTGGGTAATTATAAGGAGGGGGCTTGGGGAGGATCCTGGACAGAGAAGCTCTTTTCCTTAATGTAGAGAATGCATTACGGTAAAAAAAACTTGAGGCTTTAGAATTGATTTAAGGTTTGTCATATTTTAATGTACTGCATGTTTTTAAAGTTGATCTCAGGGCACAAAGACTATAACCGCTTCAGCCCCAGAAGATTTTACCCCCTTCCTGATCAGAGCACTTTTTGCAATTCGGCACTGCATAGCTTTAACTGAAAATTGCATGGTTGTGTGACGTTGCACTCAAACAAAATTGACGTCCTTTTTTTCCCACAAATAGAGTTTTCTTTTGGTGGTATTGATCATCTCTGGGGTTTTTATTTTTTGCGCTATAAACAAAAAAAGAGCGCCAATTTTAAAAAACGCGTATTTTATGGCATTTTCATTATTATTATTTTTTTTACTAGTAATGGTGGGGATCTGCGATTTTTATTGTGACTGCGACATTATAGCGGACACATTGGGCGCTTTTGACACATTTTTGGGACCATTGGCATTAATACAGCGATCGGTGCTATAAAAATGCACTGATTACTGTAAAAATGTCACTGGCAATGAAGGGGTTAACCACTAGGGGGCAATGAAGGGGTTAAATGTGTTCCCTCTCTGTGTTCTAGCTGAAAGGGGGAGGGGACTGTTTAAGGGAGATGACAGATTGCTGTTCATACTTTGTATGAATAGACGATCAGTCATTTCTCCCCTCAGTGTTTACGCACACATATCCCAGTTCTTGGTGCATAACCAGTGATAGTGGGAGCCCGGCGGTCATCAGGACTGCCGGGCACTCGCATCGGCTCCGGGGGGTGAGCAGTGGGCTCATACTCACCTCTAGTGGCCACAGGGCGCAGCGACGTTACATAATATTGTTTCGCCAGCCGTGCCATTCTGCCGCAGTAAAACTGTGGCGGCTGGTCGGCAAGTGGTTAATTCAAATATATTTTTCAACAGCCACAATTAATAAATATCAACTTTGTGTGCATCAAATGCTTTTGTAATCCTAGCTCTTATCTTGTAAAAGCAGCCATGGTATCAATCACTGTTCTGCACATTGCATGCTGAGGACAGAACTCTGGGTGGGACCCAACAGCTTCACCTTCAAAAGAAAGGAAGATACAAGACCAGTCTCCATACACAAAAAGAGAAAGCAGCAGTGGCTAGTTTCTTGTACAAAAGCAAAGTGCAAACATTGTTTCCTGCTGGCTAACTGCACAGAAAGGAATACATAACAGCATAACAAGATTCAAGTAAGGACCCACATTATTATTATTATTATTATAATACAAGTTTTATATAGCGCCAACAGTTTGTGCAGCTCTTAACAAAATAAAGGCAGACATTACAGTTACATTACAATTTGGTACAAGAGGAATCAGAGGGCCCTCCTCATTAGAGCTTACAATCTAAAAAAGAAGGGTCAATTGATACAAAAGGTAATAGCTGTGGGTGATGAACTGATGGAAGAAGTAAAACAGTGTTAGTTAGAAGCAGGATAGGCTTCTTTAAAGAGAAGGGTTTTCAGGGATCATCTAAAGATGGATAGATTATGGGACAGTTAGACAGATTGGGATAGGGAGTTGCAAAGGATGGGAGAAGCTCTGGAGAAATCCTGGAGGCAAGCATGGGAGGAGGTGACAAGGGTGCTAGAGAGCAGGATGTTTTGTCTTGATAGATTTGGGTCTCATCAGCATATAAATGGTAGTGGAAGCCATGGGATGCTATCAGCTGACCCAGGGAGGATGTGTAGATCGAGAATAGTAGAGGTCCAAGGACAGAACCTTGGAGGACCCCAACAGTAAGAGGAGTTGAAGAGGAGGAAGTGGAGTTGTAAGTGACACTGAAGGTGTGATGAGATAGGTAAAATTCGAACCAACGGAGAGTGCAGCCATGGAGACCAAGCAAATTGAGTTTTTTGAGGAGGAGGGGGTGGTCAACTGTATCAAAGGCAGCGGAAAGGTCCAAAAGTAAGAGTACAGAATAATGACCATTGGTTTTGGCTGTTAGTAAGTCGTTTCTGAGTTTTAAGAGGGCGTTTTTTGTGGAGTGCTGTGGGCGAAATCCAGACTGAAGGGGATCAAGAAGGTTATTCTCAATGAGGTGGTCGCTCAGTTGGTTGTAGACTAAACATTCAAGGAGTTTGGAGGCAAAAGGAAGTAAAGAGATGGGTCTTAGGTTTTTAAGATTGATGGGGTCTAGTGAGGCCTTTTTTGGTATGGGAGTGACTAGCACATGTTTTAGAGGGTTGGGGAAGATGGTTCTTGTATTGTGAAATTACCATGAATTTCAGCTTGAAATACACTTTTATGTTTTAATTAGAACTATGCCCTTCCATTAAAACTGACGTGCTGCAGCATTTAATTCTAAGTCCACCTGCATTTACAGTTTTCTAGTCAGCTGTCTACTCAAAATCAGAATGTTTTATTTTAATAATTATGTCAAATTTCTAATCATTAGGCCTCATGCACACTGGGCATCAAAAACTCTTTTTCTTCTTCTAAACGTCTCTCTATGTTAGTATGTGTCCTTGCACCCATAGGCATTTACAGGTAGGCAGGAGCGTTTAGAGGCAGAAAAAAAAAAAAACAGCGGCAGCACATTCAGGAGAGGAGCATTTTGCCATAAAAAAAGTCTGACGCACCTAAACAAATGTAAACACATATAAATGTGCTTAAGCGTGAGGCTCCTTTAGTGCTAGAGTGTTTATTCATTCCAATAGACAGATGTTAATACTGTCTCCTTTCTCAGCTGAAGATTATTACGGGGCAATGCGTTGGTTGGAGCCCATTGTGAGGCGTTTATTTCGTTTGAGCAAGCTGGTGCAAGCCGCCGCTTTTGCTGATTTCTGATTGCTTTGATGCAAATGTTTAGTGTGCTGTTTTAAAATAAACCCCTTGCTGAAACGTATTGCACTACAAGCTTTCCTGTTCTTCCCACACATGTTTTTGAGTCTATTCTTGAGCCCTCTTATTGGATATAAGTAAGCACTGATTTCAGTGCAAAACGCATCAGATTTTTTTGTTCTATGTTACCTTTTGCTGTGGTTAATGTGATGTAATTTTTACTTGAAAATAAAGGCACAGGTTACTACAGATTCCGTCCGGAGTACGGCTGTCCAGAGTTTTTTCCCTTCTTGCCCTCTTATTGGATATCGGTCCATCTACTGATACAGAGGTTTCGGTGTCTATTGACAAATTGGATCTGCGGTTACAGCCTGTTAGAGCATGTTGGGATTGTTATCCAGAGTTTGAGATCTCTATAATCTGAGATTCACACATTTTGGTAAGAGGCGAATTTATCTGGTGATGGGCTATTCACTATTTATGCAATTTGTGATTTGAAGGATACTGAAGCATTTATTCACTTGGTTCACATAATTCCCTTTTCTATAAAGGTCTTCCAGTTGGACAATTATTTTTTTTTGTTTTTATGTAATCTTTATTTTGAAATTTTGCATAAAATAACATGTAAAGGAACGTAAAACAGAACAGAACATACAAATAGTAATAAGAACATACTCAGAGTCCTCATCTGAGCTCTACATATTAGTCCATTTAGGTCATTTCTGGACATTCAGGTAAAAAATACCTAAAAGGTATAAGGAACATCATATTTCAACTATGTCATATGAACTCAGACATCAATGAAGTACCCCTGTTAAAACCTCTCAAATATACCATTGATGATGGTATGGACCTTCAAGTAAGGGCAGAGTACTGGAAGTACCCAGAGTGACAGAACAGTGAGGGAGAGAACACAAAACAGAGTAAAAATAAAATTAAAAGTAAAAAGAGAGAAAATACCCACAAACATGGTAGAATAAATTGAGTTGAAATAGGCTCGTTAATGCAGCTCACTTTGCCAAGTCTTTCCAGTGTGACCCTTGAACTCTCACAGCCTGACCCCATCAATCAGAGGGGTCTGCTGCCAGTAGGGTATCCCGGGGTCCCTGGTGTGGTTTTGCATGAGTAATGTATCCAGGTGGCCCAGCATGAATAGAATTTTTCATACCTGTCTCTTCATTTAGCCATCCACTCCTCTGCCACCATAATGTTATTCACTAGGTTGATCCACTCAGTGTGAGTAGGGATTTGTGATTTCTTCCAATATATCGGAATCAGTCTCCTAGCCGCATTGAGTAGATGTGATAGTACTGATTTGCGGTATTGGAGAGGTGTGGTAGGAACATTCAGCAGGGTTTCCAATGGGGAGTCTGGGAGCTCCATGTCTAAATTAATCTTTAACTGTCCAAGGATGTCTAGCTAGAAAGGCCGCAACCTGGGGAACTCCCACCATATATGGAGGAACGGCCCCCTAAGGCCACATTCTCTCCAACAGGTGTCTGATGTGGATGGGTATATCTTGGCGAGTTTGGAAGGGACTCTATACCTCCTGGTAAAAACGTTATAACAATTTTCCTGCATTTTCGTATCCACTGAGCTTGCGTACGTGAGACAATACAAGTGGTCTAACTGAGTCTCGGCAAAGACATGCTGAAGGTCTCTCTCCCATTCCCCAATGTATCTCAGCTTCCCTTCGTTATTAAGTGATTGTAATAAATCGTATAGCACAGAAATCGTGTGTGGGATAGCCAAAGTCGCTATGCAAATCCGTTCGAAGGGAAATGCCATAGTGGGAGATCTGACTCCCTGGGGCAGACTGTGTATAAAGTGCTGAAGCTGTCTATAGCGCCATTTCGTCCATCGGGAAGGTACCATATTGCCTCCTCAGTGAGGCCAGCGGTAGTAGACCCTGGAGTTGGACACTTATTTAATTCAATTGAATCTTTGGACTGAATCTCATCATTATTTGGATATTTTTTTTCTCATTTTTGTTTTTTAAGAAATTTGTTTAAAATTCTTTTCACTAACAATCACACCTACAATTGAATGTGAGGATTTTATGCCCTATCTTTTAATTAATTAATTTATTGATTAATGCACCTGTTTTTTTATTATTTATGTATGTGTCAGGGGTTTGGACCTTTTTGGTTTCAGCTTTTCTATATTTATGTATTTATTATTATTTTTTATTTAAAAGTCACATGTTTTAATAATTTGCCTCAACCAGAGGTAAGGATAAGCGCAGGGACTTTTAACTTTTTTTGACATGTTAATACTGTTGCCAGTGGAATGAATGAACGCTTGACACACCTAAACGTGCCTGACTGTGTTTGCAAAACATGGCTTTAGGTGTGTTTTTTAACCCTGATTTTTTCTCCACTGGAGCAAAGGCATCCAGGGGAGGAAAAAAGACGTCCTGTGTGCATAAGACCACAGTGTATGTGTGTTTTGTTCAGGAAAGTCCAATCATCCCAAAACCTGCAGTGAGTATTTGGTAAATATTGTGTTTACTGCTTCATAAATGTTTCCCAAGTATGTATCTTGTATGTTTTTCCTACGGGGTTGTAATACAGTCCTCCTCCAAGGTTACAGTGTTGTCAAACATTAAAATACATATGAAATGCATGAAACTTGCATTTTATACACATTTCATGGACTTGCATTCTCAGAGGGGCTTGTTTGCATTACAATAACATGCCTTTTCAGTTTATATTCCTACAAATTGAAATGAAATTTAAATGTCATACAATATGTACATATGCACATGAAGTTGCTTAAAAATAGTATTTTATTATATTACACACTATAATGACATCTTTTATTATGGTGTATTTTTGATGGCTAGATTCCTTAGTTAGAACATTTTTTACCATGCTGTTTGTTAATTACTAACAAAAATCCCTGATGGTACATTTTTTACAATATGTACATATGCACATGAAGTTGCTTAAAAATAGTATTTTATTATATTACACACTATAATGACATCTTTTATTATGGTGTATTTTTGATGGCTAGATTCCTTAGTTAGAACATTTTTTACCATGCTGTTTGTTAATTACTAACAAAAATCCCTGATGGTACATTTTTTAAATGTAATTTAGAATATTTAAATTGTAATCAATTTCTCAGTTGTTTGCGCCTTGAATCTTTGATGTTATATTTATTCAGTAGACAGTTCATTTTCAGAGCCTTTCAAGTTGATTAAAACTTTTAATTGTTTATGTATAAAGGTTGCAAATTGATTACAAGGTATTTCAACATCATAATTAATTAAAGTTTGGTCATAACTTATTACAGTTTAGTTATGCAGAACAAGGCTTAAGCTACAATAATGGTTAAGTAAAAGTTTTTTATACTAATAATTACAACTGTGTTTACCAAAAAGTGGTGCTTGGGTTTGTCCCTGAATATTTAAAAAAGGGTCTTCCTAATTGGGTCAAACTCATATCGGCTTGAAAATCATTTTTCTAGATTTTACCTAATAGCAATGCACACTATCCTCAAGATTCATAGCAGAGCCCCTGCAACTGCAGCTCAAAGCCTGCCAGCTTTTTAATGGAAACATACTCTGGGTACTTGGAAACAACTGCAACCCATCTCTGTTGTGAAATGAAAGAATCAATTACTCCCAGTAGCTGCTACTACTGAGGCCAATGTACTGCATTTTAAAGCGGTTGTATACCCGCTGATGTGTTTGTTTGTTTTTTCCTACCTGCAAAGGAAAAGGCCTAATGAGCTAGTATGCACCGCATACTAGCTCATTATGAAATACTTACCTTAGAACGAAGCCCCGACATTTGGTCCGATCCACGACGAGGAAGCTAACATGTTCCCTCGGCATTTCTTCCGGGTATCGTCACTCCCGCGCATGCGTGCGGGAGATTTCTTCCCGGCAGGGCTGCCTCGCTTTCAGCTTTCTCCTGTGCGCATGCGCCACTGCAGTCAGCGGCGCATTGCGAGGGGAATATCTCCTAAACCGTACAGGTTTAGGAGATATTTTTTTTACCTACAGGTAAGCCTTATTATAGGCTTTCCTGTAGGTAAAAGTCCTAAAAAAGGACTATACAACCACTTTAAGAACATGCAAATACTTTAATATCCGTGGCCTGACCACAGGTTTATTTTAATCTTATACTCAAACAATCGTTTCATGAAAATACTCCACAAACCTAAGCTTAACCCCATGACCCCTTACTCCAAATGTAGTGTGACCTTTAACTTAGTGCATAACACTAACTAACCTATAAAATTGTGGTTTTCTACCTTTCCAGCAGGGGTAGTACTGAGCTGAAAACTGATTGTGCACCCAATGGTACCGAACATAATGGCAGGCACTTTGGGGTGCCACAGATTTACTGGCCCTCCAACCATTAGGATATGAGACAGAATATGTGGCATAAATGTCACATCTCAATAGACCAGGTTCCAATCAGTTTTAAGTATTAAAATAAATAAAGCACATTTCAATGCAAAATAAATTATAACAAATATGAAGGAAAAAACATGCACATTCCCTTTGTTTAATTCCATACATGGCCAGGGACTTACAAAGGGAGAGACTGCCACCTGTAGAAGGTCTCTCTGGAAGACAGCGTTGTGCTTAAATCTTTTATTAATCTTGCTTTGGGAGATCTCTGGAGCAGTCAGCCAGGCTGGTGAAGAGGCAGCTGGGTAGACTGGTAAAGAGTCAGTCGGGTAGACTGGTGAAGAGGCAGCTGGGTGGACTGGTGAAGAAGCAGCCAGATGGGATGCCAATTCCTGCATTTGGTAGAGCTGGAACCAATGTCTACAATGGAGTTGGAGGTACTCCGGGATGCAGTCTACAACACGTTGCGCTACTTTCTAAAGGACAGAGTTCCTAGTTCCTAAAGGGCTTTTACAAACTTTTAATCAGAGACTATCAGCAGTCGGGAGTGAGATCAATCTGGAGTTGTACATAGAAAAGAAGAGGAGACAAATCTGGAGTTGCACATAGGGAGTAAGTTGTCCCTGGTTTTGTTGCTATCAAGTTGGGCATCCCATAATTCCTATTCCCCATCCAAGATATTACCTTCAATAAAACATAAAAAACAAGTTCACAGACTGTTCCTTGTGTCAAGAGAAAGTGTGGAAAATACTTGTTGCCTGGCTGTGCAGGAGTGGAGAACCCAGTCATTTGCAACCCCGGTGGGGGTAGTGCTACACATACAGTATCTCACAAAAGTGAGTACACCCCTCACATTTTTGTAAAGATTTTATTATATCTTTTCATGTGACAACACTGAAGAAATTACCCTTTCCTACAATATAAAGTAGTGAGTGTACAGCTTGTATAACAGTGTACATTTGCTGTCCCCTCAAAATAACTCAACACACGGCCATTAATGTCTAAACCGCTGGAAACAAAAGTGAGTACACCCCTAAGTGAAAATGTCCAAATTGGGCCCAAAGTGCCAATATTTTGTGTGGCCACCATTTTTTTCCAGCTCTTCCCTCTTGGGCATGGAGTTCACCAGAGCTTCACAGGTTGCCACTGGAGTCTTCTTCCTCTCCTCCACGATGACATCATGGAGCTGGTGGATGTTAGGGGCCTTGCGCTCCTCCACCTTCCGTTTGAGGATGCCCAACAGATGCTCAGCAGGGTTTCGGTCTAAAGACATACTTGGCCAGTCCATCACCTTTACCCTCAGCTTTTTTAGCAAGCCAGTAGTTGTCTTGGAGGTGTGTTTTGGGTCTTTATCATTTTGGAATACTGCCCTGTGGTCCTGTCTCCAAAGGGAGGGGATCATGCTCTGCTTCAGTATGTAACAGTACTTATGGTTCCCTCAATGAACCGTAGTTACCCAGTGCCGGCAGCACTCATGCAGTCCCAGACCATGACACTCCCACCACTATGCTTGACTGAGGCACACTTGTCTATGTACTCCTCACCTGGTTACCACCCACATGCTTGCCACGATCTACACCAAATAAGTTTATCTTGGTCTCCAGTAATCTATGTCCTTAGTCTGCTACTCTTCAGCAAACTGTTCGCGCTCTTTCTTGCGCATCATCTTTAGAATAACTTCCTTCTGGGACAACAGCCATGCAGACCAATTTGATGCAGTGTGTGGTGTGTGGTCTGAGCACTGACAAGCTTACCACCCACTGCTTCAACCTCTGCAGCAATGCTGGAAACACTCTGTGACAGAGCGAGGCTCTGTCCCTATGAAATTGGAGGAAAACGAGACGCAGACACAGAGTTTGCATATCTCCAGCCCTGTGTCTGGGTCTTGATGTTAACGAGCAGGGTGTGTGCCCAGCTGCATATAAGCCATATAAATGAAGGGCTGTTGGTGTGGAAGGTGGAGGAGTGTGAACAGCTTGCTGCTGGCTGAAGAGTGGTTTGCCCTGTGGGAGACTGTAGTCCGTGTAAGGGACTGGGAAAGGCTGACAACCTTGAGAGTCAGGAAGACTAAGGAAGTCGGTGAGTCCAGGGGGCTGGAAAGAGTTGACAAATCTGTTGGGAGCAAGCAGAGGAACTGTTGACAATTGAGAGCCAGGTGGCTTGGTATGTTCATTTGTGTGCTGAATGAATTTAAACCCCTGCGTGGGATTACTGGATGAACTAAATATTTTTGTTTTCTTATAATAAACGTGGGCTACCAGGCCCTTAACCATAAAACGCCCGCCTGATGTAGACTAAAACGTGCATCTACCAATTGTGCTTAATCACCCCAACATTACAAGTGGTGCGAGAATGCGGGCATGTAGACGGTGGAATCCGGGTCCTTGCTCCACAGTGAGTCGCATCAGGAACTGCTGCTAGCTGTGTGTGGCAGCCAGGCGAACAGCATTGCGTATACGTTTATTTGATGGACTGTGTTGAATGCGGGTTGTGTACCTGTGAAGGAAGAATCAAACATCAGATTTTTTTTTTTTCCTTTTCTCCTTCTTTGCTGAGAACTGTTACAAGCTGCTGTGTGCATGTGATTGCAAGGATGAGGCAGTCAAAAAGCAAGAAGTTCATGTTTAATCAAGTTAAAGAGGATGTTGTTCCTGGCAGCCTGAGCCCAAAGGTGCCACAGCATGACGCAAGGAGGCCTCTGCGCTGCATCCGTTGTAGTGAGTGGGGACATGCTGTTGCCCATTGCCCCTTGTCACAGGAATGTTTGTGGAATAACCAAGCTGGATGGGAGGTTGATGAATTCTGGAGCTCATCTACTAATGATTGTGATCAGCTGTGTCCTCAGAAGTGGTATCCAATGGCAACGAGTGAGAGCCAGTCATGGAGGAGATGCCAAGAAGTGAGCTCAGCATGGTCTGAGAAGATGTCTCCACCTTGTAGGACCAGTAAAAAGGGGCCAGTGACATGTGAGACAGCGAATGAATGGTTCAAGCGGAATCGCAAAGAGTGGGGTGCACTGCAAGGGGCTGAGATCTTGGCCTCTGACTATGTGCAACCCATGCTGCCTACAGAGGAGGTGGGAGACTTCCTTGTAAGATTTGAAAAAGTTGCTGTAAAGAGAAAATGGCCTAGGGACCGGTGGCCAAAACTGCTGCAAACCTTATTGCGGATAGAGTTCCGGTCGGTTTACCATTTGATGGATGGGGGCCAGGATGACTATCGCAAGTTTAAAGAGGAAATCCTTCTTAGAGGAGAGTTCCATCGTATCATGGGCCGCCAGCAATGCTCCAGGATGGGAGAAGTGTCGCCGGAAGTCCTAGGAATTGGAAATCCAGAGAAACGTAAGGTTTTCTGTCATGGCCACTTAGGCAAAGGGGTCAGTCCAGAAAGGAGAGTATATCAGCCTGAATCCTGCATGAGGTATAGCCAACCAGCTTTGGAGCGCAAGTCTGCAGTTACCCCTAGCAACAAGGATCTTGTGTTACCTACAGGGGGCGTCAGTGGGTCCAGAAAGGCTGCAGTTTTGCTCCCTGGCCACATGGGGGAGTCAGCCTGTGGAGACACCACACCAGTGAGACAACGCACTCAAGTGAAGGCTATGACATCAGCTGCAGGAACTGGTAAGACTGTTTCAGTTTATGATGCTGAATCCAGTGAAGTGGGAGTATGTCCAGTGGGGAGATCCGCAGTACAAATGGACATAGACTTTCTGCATTGTGCTACCCAGAGCAGTGGGGAGGCGCAGCGTAAAGCCCAACTAGACGCAGGGCTAAAGACTGAAAAGGACATGGGGACTCTGCATATGCCTGCTATGATCCAGCAGATGGCTGGGAAAATTGAGCTAGGGGTGACCAAAACAGTGCTGGTACCATGTTCCCTAGTGACAGCTGCTGCAGGGTTGCCCAGGGAAACTTCCAAGGAGCTTGCAGTGTTGGAGCAGAGAGTTTCCCAGGTCAGCTATGGAGCTGCCCAAATAGGCAAAAGTGCCCCTTTACAGAGAGCAGGTGCTGTGAAGAGTCGCTCAGAGGTTATGGTGGCTCATAAACAAACCACAAAAACAGCAGTTGTGTCTACATGTAATGAGAATGCTAATGATCGTACTAACAAAAGTGATACTATTGCTAAACGTGATGAGTGTAATGACATTGAAACATGTATTTCTTGTAATGTCATATCTGAGAGTGAGGTTGGTAATGTGTTCACTACCAGTGATGAGAGTAGGAGATCTCCCATGACAGGCAGAGGCACAGGATTTTCCATGGAAGTCTCATGGGGTCTCCATGTGTTGGAGTCAGAGGCTGCCCAGGATGGCTCTGGTGCTATGCTGGTGGAACAAGGGGGGACTAATTCACACAGTGAGAGCGTATGGGCGCAGCCCCACAACCCTACGTGTAGCCCAGTGGGCAAGGGGTTAATTCAGCCTGCAAAAGCTGAGTGTACAAAGCTGAATGTGTCTGTAGTGCCACCAGAAAAAGGTGTTCAAAATGGTGTGCTGCACCAAGCTTTAGGTGATGAAGCATCACCCCAATACAACGTTGCTAAAAGTATGGTGTTACAAAATGATATATATAGAAATGACGAATGTACAGTTGAAGCTAATGAATCCCAGGTTTCTGTGCAGCTTTCTACAGCAGGTGATGCAACGCTGTGGAACGCCCATGGTGGAACCACAATGGACTGGGACAGCTGGGGCAAACAATTGTTAGCCATGCTGGATAAGGCTAGCTTAAGTAACAAGGGTGTGGACACAACTGCTATGCCAGACAGGGGGATCGCAGAGCTGCCGGTGGTTGAGGGCGTCTTGGTCCCTGCAAAGGTTGCTGCCCTCCACTCTGAAGAAACAGTTCAGGGCACTGGCATCGCAGATGTGTTGTCCACAGCCCCACAGCTAAATGATATTGAGTATCAACGTGATAGTGTGACTTGTAATGACCTGCAGAGGCTCACCAACACTGGTGCAGAAGGGATAAGTGTGAGACATGTGTCTGACAGCTCTCCAGGGGAGCAACAGGCCGTGATGATGAGTACCTCCAAGGAGGATGAGGTCTCTTCAAATGTCTCACCTTCTCAACCTGCAGTCGCTGAGCCCCTCCATGTCTTGGACAGGGTAGAAGACCCTAGAAAGTTCTGGTGTTTAGACATGGGATGTTTAGAGATGACCGAAACCTTACTGGAAATGCTAGAGTTGGTAAAAATGAACTTGCTGTATACTTGGGTATCTCCACCGCAGTTGGACCAGGTGGTGCTGCGTAGCACCAATGGGTGGAGCCAAGTGGTACAGGCAGTGCTGGGAAACCTTGACCAACAGTGGAATTGGTGGGACCAATGGTTACCCATTTGGCACAGGATCTCCAGATTCTCTGTGAGCGTACTTCTAGTTATTGATTGGTATGGAAGGCACGCGAGAGAACTGCTTGAGATATCAGAGGTCTCTCCGTCTGATGCGGTGACTAGAAACATCTCTGCTGGTGTGGTCCGAGGTGCGGCGGAGCAGTTGTCAGTAGAGGGCGCAGATACTGCCTTACCCGCTAGGCCTCATGAGAAAGAACGGCCCAGAATGGACTCGGCAGTAGCAGAGATGCTTTCTGTCACTGGCCCAGAGGTACAAGTTAAGGTGCCTGGAGACACTGTGGAAGAAAGTGTTAATATTGGTTGCCATAACAATGTAATGTGTATACCTGAAAAAAATGGTTTATGCTTAGGTCAGGGTAGTTTGTTAGAACAGGTACCCATGGAGTGTTGGACAACGGGTGAGATGGAGCTGTGCTATGGTCCCGTCGGATGTAGTCCCTCCTCAGGTCTTCTTCTAACAAACACTGAATTGGAAAGCTGTGATCTGTTAAGAGTTCGTTCTGTAAACAATGATTTGGTTGCAGTGGGTACCAAGAGAAACTGTTTTAAACCTGAAATACCGATGGTGAAGGGTAAAATGGGTATTTGTAAGGTGAAAGGAGGGCTCAAGGAAGGCAGAGTTCCCCCAAGAAAAGTGAATAAGCCCAGGGACCCCAAAAGAAGAGGAAGGCTGAGTATAGGAAAATATAGGAACCTGTTAAGATCCAGGGGGGAATGTTCCTGGAAGCGCACCCGGAAAAAAGGTTGGGCCTACGTGGCTGACAGCCAGCACAGAGGTGTCCCAACCATCATGATGGGTGCTGGTGTTCCTCCCTCCGGATCGAAACAAAGGGGGGGGATATGTGACAGAGCGAGGCTCTGTCCCTATGAAATTGGAGGAAAACGAGACGCAGACACAGAGTTTGCATATCTCCAGCCCTGTGTCTGGGTCTTGATGTTAACGAGCAGGGTGTGTGCCCAGCTGCATATAAGCCATATAAATGAAGGGCTGTTGGTGTGGAAGGTGGAGGAGTGTGAACAGCTTGCTGCTGGCTGAAGAGTGGTTTGCCCTGTGGGAGACTGTAGTCCGTGTAAGGGACTGGGAAAGGCTGACAACCTTGAGAGTCAGGAAGACTAAGGAAGTCGGTGAGTCCAGGGGGCTGGAAAGAGTTGACAAATCTGTTGGGAGCAAGCAGAGGAACTGTTGACAATTGAGAGCCAGGTGGCTTGGTATGTTCATTTGTGTGCTGAATGAATTTTTAACCCCTGCGTGGGATTACTGGATGAACTAAATATTTTTGTTTTCTTATAATAAACGTGGGCTACCAGGCCCTTAACCATAAAACGCCTGCCTGATGTAGACTAAAACGTGCATCTACCAATTGTGCTTAATCACCCCAACATTACAACTCATACATCTATTTCCCAAAGACAACCTCTGGATATGACGCTGAGCACTCAACTTTTTTAGTCGACCATGGCAAGGCCTGTTCTGAGTGGAACCTGTCCTGGTAAACCTCTGTATGGTCTTGGCCACTGTGCTGCAAATCAGTTTCAGGGTCTTGGCAATTTTTTTATAGGCTAGACCATCTTTATTTAGAGCAACAATTCTTTCTTTTAGATCCTCAGAGAATGCTTTGCCATGAGGGGCCAGGTTGAACTTCCAGTGACCAGTATGAGAGAGTGAGAGTGATAACACCAAATTGAACACATCTGCTCCCCATTCACACCTGAGACCTTAACATCAACGAGTCCCATGACATTGAGGAGGGAAAATTGCTAATTGGGCCCAATTTGGACATTTTCACTTAGGGGTGTACTCACTTTTGTTGCCAGCGATTTATACATTAATGGCTGAGTGTTGAGTTATTTTGAGTGGACAGCACATTTACAGTGTTATACAAGCTGTACACTCACTACTTTACATTGTAACAAAGTGTCATTTAATCAGTGTTGTCACATGAAAAGATATAATAAAATATTTACAAAAATGTGTGGGGTGTACTTACATTTGTATGCTACTGTACAATATATTTATAGTGTGTATATAGCACTGATCCCTGAGGGTGTAGTGCTACACATACATTATAAATATATTATTGACCCAGCGGCTTTGAAAGTATGATCATACTTTACATGTATATTAAAACTGTGGACCTTACTAACTGTTTGCCCTTGATCAGCAAAGGTTTAGCCATAGAAAATTTGCAATTCTGCATTGCATTGAAGGTTAAACATTTGGACACTACCTGATTTCAAATAAAAAAAGGTATTAGTACAGCTTAAGGTTCTGGTACTCATAAAGATCTTAATGTGGATTTTACTAACCTTTAATAGGAGGACACTGCAGTGTGGCATTAAAAGAGAATTATGCATTTTCTTTTCCTTTCAGAATATTACTTACCTAGGTGGATGTAACATCGGTCTGATGCTGCATCTGTTCTCCGGTGCCTCCAAGACTGAGAACCAAGTGATCAAACACCACTGATCACTTGGTTCTCAAGGCTCCCTGAGCAGAAAACTGATGACTGTCTCACTGGAGTGCTGGGCTATGGAGGGGGTGGGAGCGGCCGGCTCAGGCTCTGAGGGACTCGATAAGAGGCTGAGGCGAGGGCTGGTCCAGCCATATTGTCACAATACTTCCCGAGCCTGGACTGGAAGTCTAACATCAGCCGACAGTGGGCTTCAGTCACTATCTGCTGAAAACAGGTCACAGGGGTGCAGAATGAACTGCACTCCTGTCGTCCAAGTACACCTAAACAAGCATTTGGCTGTATTTATACTTTAACAAGCAAACAAGTCACACGGTTTATTTTCATACTATTTCAAACACAAAAGTAATTAGAAGTCCAGTAAAGGTAAGGCGACCATCACTTTTACATCCAGACCACATTCATTGTTGCTTCTACATCTGTATGACCTGACATTGACTAACTAACTATTACCAACTAACAAAAGCCATATCAATCTACCTCTGGCTGCATTTTTAATAAAATGCATATTTTATTTATATTTTATTTTTATTCATGGATTCCCTACTTAGTTGGTTCATTATTTTGCTGCTGTTAGAATATTCCAAGAAAATATTAATATATGAATTCTCTATTCAATTTTTAACTTATTTTTCTTGTGCATCATCATAAACATAGGTAGCTTAACTGCTTGGTTGGTTCAGGATTCTGCACTTAAAACAGAAAAATCTATTTTCTCCTTAGCTTTCTCTGCTTATTTGCTGCTCCTGGAGCTACCCCAACAGTGCTGCAAAGAAAAAAAAGAACATTTGCGACTGCTAGCAATGTGCTCAGACCCCATTTAGAGAGAAACTGTCTACAATTGTAACATGTTCTTTTGTCTTAAGCAAAAAACACTATTCTCCTGTAAACATTTCTGGACACATTTCCACCTGAGTGTTCATCTCCAAATAAGAACTCAGTAGGGAGAATTTCTCCTCTGTTTTTCCGTGACAAAAACTCATTTAACCACTTCGATCCCCAGCGTGAAAATTCAGGATTTACTGCAGGTAAATATTTGGAAAGTAAGTCACATACATGAGTAGGTAGTCTGTCAATGCAGTGGTTCAATCATGTTCGCTGCTTTCCTGAGAACACCTGTCATTCATTGAATATATACTATCGAAATGCACACATACAGTGGGTATAGAAAAGAATAGATATAGAAAAGAATTCCCCTCACTCCAGTTAAACACTAAAAGCAATAAAAAGAAAAAATAATGTCTCTTAAAAAAATAAAATAATAAATTCTCCCTTTAAGGCCGGACGGTGGAAGTGACATTTGATGTCGCTCCGGTCCTCCAAGGGCATAGAGTTGAATGGGGGCCATCTTGCCCTCACTCATCTTCCTGCCCATCCATCCTGGGGATCGGATCGTTTCCGCAGCTACCCACGGCTTCGGTAAGCGGCGGAGACTACCGGGATGCGGCAGGAGGGGAGGAGGCACCTCTCCCGCCACTCATAAAAGTGATCTTGCGGCGAATCCGCCGCTAAGACTACTTTTATGTTAAAGCAGACCTCATCATTTAAAAAAAGCTGTCTGCTGCCAAAACCCCGGCATTTAAAAGCAAAGTAGCTATCACTTATATCCACGGTGAGCGGTCTAGAAGTGGTAATAATCACATTTTGTTGCTTTGCAGTCTGAAATGAAGGCAGACACAGTTTTTGTTTTATCCAGCTGTATTTACTCGGTGCAACTTATAACATAAGTGATCACCAATCTAGTGATCATCAATGTCTTTGGCTTGATATTAAAACATGAACTGAAAAAACGTATACAAAAACAACATTTTAGATTTCAAAAGAACACATTTTGCTTAAATGGGGAAATTTCTTAAAAATGTATTGAAAGGTTTCAGTAAAACGACAGGAGTAAGTAATCAGTGGGCACAATTAAATTCTACCATCCTGGAGGCAACTAGATTATATCTCAGGCAAGTTAGTAAGAATAACTGGAAGGAAAAAAAAAATGGTTCACTAAAGAGGTAAGTAGGATAGTAAGGGAAAAAAATCATGATAAATGCTGCAAGGAAACAGGAGTTGTAGCTGACAGAGAAGAGTATAAACATAGACAAAAGGAGGCCAAACACATCGGTGCTGCCAAAGCACAGAAAGAGGATAAAATTGCAAAATCTATAAAGAAAGGAGATAAAAGTTTTTTGAGGAACATTAGTGATAAAAGGTTAAAATACAATGGGATCACTAAAATGAAAACTGTTCAGTCTACTCAAAAATTATTATTATTATTATACAGGATTTATATAGCACCGACAGTTTACGCAGCGCTTTACAACATTAGGGCAGACATTACAATACAATACAATTCAAGACAGGGGGAATCAGAGGGCCCTGCTCATTAGAGCTTACAATCTAGGACTAGGAGGGAGGGTCAAGTTATACAAAAGGGTAATAGCTGTGGGGATGAGCTCATGGAGAAAATAGTACAGTTGTTAGATGGAGGCAGGGTAGGCTTCTCTGAGGAGAAAGGTTTTCAGGGATCGCCTAAAAGTGGATAAATTTGGAGACATTATGACAGATTGGGGTAGTTAATTCCAGAGGATGGGCAAGGCTTGGGAGAAGTCCTGGAGGCACATATGCAAGGAGGTGATGAGGGAGCTAGAGAGCAGGAGGTCTTGGGAGGAATGAAGTGGGCGATTAGGTTGGTATTTTGAGACTAGGCTAGTGATGTAGCTGGGGGCAGAATTGTGGATGGCTTTGTAAGTAAGTGTCAGTATTTTGAATTTAATTTGTTGGGCAAGTGGCAGCAGTAAGGTGGATGAGTTTGGCAGCAGCATTCATGATGGACTGAAGGGGGGATAGTCTATTTAAAGGTAAGTTGCAGTAGTCAAGGCGAGAGATAACCAGGGAGTGAACCAGGAGCTTTGTGGTTTCATTGATTAGAAAGGGACGTCGTTTAGAGATGTTTCGGAGGTTGAGGCGGCAAGCTTTGGAAAGTGATTGGATGTGGGGCCGAAAGGAGAGTTCAGAATCCAGGATAACAGCTAGCACCCTGACATGTGGGGATGGGTGGATGGTTGTGCCATTGCTCTTGACAGAAAAGTCAGGGGAAGAGGCACGTGGGGGAGGAAATATTATAAGTTCGATTTTGGACAAGTTGAGTTTTAGGAAGTGGTGTGACATCCATACAGATTGCACTAACAATAACAAGTTGGGGAATCATATTGGTTCTAGTAATGACAGTTCATTTTTAGGATTTCTGGAGACAGAGGTAGCAGAGGAATTGGCTTGGTTAAAGCTTAATAAAGCAATGGGCACTGGTGGTATTGAGTTCTAAAAGAACTTTGAGGAATAGTTGTTGGACCGTTAACAGATCTTTTTATTCAGTCTTTTCTAACAGCAGAAATTCCCCATGACTGGTGGACAGCTAATATTGTACCCTTTCCTAAGATGGACAGCGAGGTAGAAATGGCAATTACAGGTCAGTGAGTTTAACATTAGTTGTAGTCAAGTTAATGTAATCACTCCTGAAAAGAAAGATCATTGATCACTTAAAAATGCACAACTTACTGGACCCAAAGCAGCATGGCTTTACTGAGGGCAGATCATATCAGACTAATCTGATTTAATTTTTCTGACTATATTACCAGTATTTTGGACCAGGGTGGTGCTGTGGACATAGCATATCTTGATTTCAGCAAGACATTTTATACGGTTCCACATAATAATCTAATACAAAGGTTGTACAAGCAAGGATTTAACCCTTGGGTGGTTCAGTGGATATGCAATCGGCTAAAGGATAGATACCAGAGTGTGGCTGTAAATGGGTTTCATTTGGAACAGAGACCAGTCACTAGTGGTGTACCACAAGGCTCTGTACTAGGTCCTGTTCTATTTATTCACTATGTAAGTGATATAACTAAAGGTTTGTTGGGCAAGGTATGTCTATTTGTTGATGATACAAAGGTGTGTAATGGGGTTAATATCCCTGGAGGTATCTATAACATGGAACATGATTTGACATTGCTGGAAGATTGGTCAATGCAGTGGAGACTGCAATTCTATGTTTCTAAATGTAAAACAATGCACCTTGTTGTGTGTTTGAACACAGAATTGTGCACTGCCAAATGCAACATAACACATGTTAACATACGTGCATTAAGCACACTGCAAAGGGTCACCTTGATGTGAATGAAGCCTCTTCTGAAATCATTACCAGGTAGGTAGGTAGATAGCAAACACGTTTTACAGTCTGCCAGTACCAAGCAGAAAAAAAATCTAGCGTGTGTCTAAGGCCCCTTTCACACTGGGGCAGTTTTCAGGCGCTACAGCGCTAAAAATAGCGCCTGTGTAGCACCTGAAAAAAACTGCCCCTTTCACTCCAGTGTGAAAACCGGAGGGCTTTCACACTGGATCGGTGCGCTCGCAAGACAGTGAAAAAAGTCCTGCTAGCCGCATCTTTGGAGCGGTGAAAGGAGTGGTGCATTCACCGCTCCTAAACCTCTCCTACCTATTGAGATCAATGGGGCAGCGCGGCTATACCGCCAGCAAAGCAGCGCTTTGCGGGTGGTTTTAACCCTTTTTCGGGCGCTGGCAGAGGTTAAAACCTCCCCGCTAATGGCCGCAGACCACCGCTAAAACTATGGTAAAGCTCCGCTAAAAATAGCGGCGCTTTACCGCAGATGCCCGCACCGCCCTAGTGTGAAAGGGGCCTAAAGTCAGGACATTTTTTACCTTATTGCATTCCCTGCTTTAAGGTAAAAAAAGTCCCAGTAATTGTACTGTCCCCTCACCTCACTAAATACTTACCTGAGTCCTATCTCAATCCAGTGCTGTGCCTAAGTGCAACAGTGCTGATCTCTCCTCCTCTTTCCACAGGACTCAGTGAAAGCAGTGGGAACCAATGGCTTCTATTGCTGTCAAGCAACCCCTCAGAGGAAGGAGCGGGGGGCGAGCTGCACTGTCTGTGTCTACAAACGCAAAAAGTCTGGCTCTGGAACAAGCCCACAGGCATGTCCCCATGGGACAGGTGTGCCCCCATAGGAAGAAGCCTAGAGCACTGGTAGGGGACCTCAGAAGTGGAAGCTCTGTGTGATACCCTTGTGCAGAGCATATACAGTGGTGTGAAAAAGTGTTTGCCCCCTTCCTCATTTCCTGTTCCTTTGCATGTTTGTCACACTTTAGTGTTCCTGAACATCAAACCAATTTAAACAATAGTCAAGGACAACACAAGTAAACACAAAATGCAATTTGTAAATGAAGGTGTTTATTATTAAAGGTGAAAAAAAATCCAAACCATCATGGCCCTGTGTGAAAAAGTGATTGCCCCCTAAACCTAATAACTGGTTGGGCCACCCTTAGCAGCAACAACTGCAACCAAGCGTTTGCGATAACGTGCAATGAGACTTTTACAGCGTCCTGGAGGAATTTTGGCCCACTCATCTTTGCAGAATTGTCCTAATTCAGTTACATTAGAGGGTTTTCGAGCATGAACGGCCTTTTTAAGGTCATACCACAACATCTCAATAGGATTCAGGTCAGGACTTTGGCTAGTCCACTCCAAAGTCTTCATTTTGTTTTTCTTCAGCCATTCGGTGGTGGACTTGCTGGTGTGTTTAGGATCATTGTCCTGCTGCAGAACCCAAGTTCGTTTCAGCTTGAGTACACGAACAGATGGTCGGACATTCTCCTTCAGGATCTCTTGGTAGACAGCAGAATTCATAGTTCCTTTTATCACGGCAAGTCTTCCAGGTCCTGAAGCAGCAAAACAGCCCCAGACCATCACACTACCACCACCATATTTTACTGTTGGTATAATGTTCTTTTTATGAAATGCAGTGTTCCTTCTACGCCAGATATACTTGGACACACACCTTCCAAAGAGTTCCACTTTTGTCTCATCGGTCCACAGAATGTTGTCCCAAAAGTCTTGGGGATCATCAAGATGTGTTGTGGAGAAATTGAAACAAGCTTTGATGTTCTTTTTGCTCAGCAGTGGTTTTCTCCTTGGAACTCTTCCATGCAGGCCATTTTTGCCCAGTCTTTTCCTGATGGTGGAGGCATGAACGCTGACCTTAACTGAGGCAAGTGAGGCCTGCAGTTCCTTGGACGTTGTTGTGGGGTCTTTTGTGACCTCTTGGATGAGTCGTCGCTGCGCTCTTGGGGTAATTTTGGGCGGCCGGCCACTCCTGGGAAGGTTCACCACTGTTCCATGTCTTCGCCATTTGTGGATAATGGCTCTCACTGTGGTTCGCTGGATTCCCAAAGCTTTGGAAATGGCTTTATAACCCTTTCCAGACTGATAGATCTCAATTACTTTCTTTCTCAATTGTTCCTGAATTTCTTTGGGTCTCGGCATGATGTGTAGCTTTTAAGGATCTTCTGGTGGACCTTACTGTGTCAAGCAGCTCCTATTTAAGTGATGCCTTGATTGTGAACAGGTGTGGCAATAATCAGGCCTGGGTGTGGCTAGAGAAATTGAACTCAGGTGTGGACAACCACAGTTATAGTATGTTTTAACAAGGGGGGCAATCACTTTTTCACACAGGGCCATGATGGTTTGGATTTTTTTTCACCTTTAATAATAAACACCTTCATTTACAAATTGCATTTTGTGTTTACTTGTGTTGTCCTTGACTATTGTTTAAATTGGTTTGATGTTCCGAAACACTTAAGTGTGACAAACATGCAAAGGAACAGGAAATGAGGAAGGGGGCAAACACTTTTTCACACCACTGTAAGTATAACATGTTTGTTATTATAGAGAAAATCACTTTAAAATGCTTTTACAAAGTGACTTTCCACCATAGTTAGTCCTATTTTCTAAAGATCAGAAACAGCATCTACAAATGCAGGTAACCTCCTTCTCCCCCCTGGCTGGTACTCTCTGTGATTACCTCCAGTCCTGGCTGCTGTGAGTGTTACTCTCATTGACACAATCATGCTGACTGAAACTCTCTACCTCCCATACCCCTGCCAGCCAAGATGCTCTGCCTCTTCTCCACTGTTTCCTGGGATAGAGTCAGGAAAGGCATGTCCATTAAGGGCACACGGGCGCCACCCACCCACCCATGCGTCCGGCTCCTTTGCAGGATTCGGCATGCATGGATTCCAATGGGGAAGGGAGGGGTGTTTTTTTATTGACAAACAAGATATATGGATTCTGACCAAATCCTTTTGGGCGCAGAGAACCCCACTCCCTCACCAGTGCCTCTCATTAGTATCCCCCTGCATCATGGGTGGAGACCTCTAGTTCTCCCATATAGAGGAGTGTATGGCTCCCATGGTTCAGAGAAGCAGGATCTCCCAGTCTATGGATAGTGTAGGACCCACTAATTATGGGGTACATTGTCGCAGTAAGTGGGCTTAAGCACCATATAGCAATATGGTGTGAACAAATCCCAATATTTTTTGATAATGTTTTTTGAAAATGTCTAGGTGTTTTAAATAGCCTTGCAAGAGGTAAATATCTTTTTTGCATGTGTGCGCTGTAATATTTTGTTTGGGTGTTTTTTTGAAGCACCCGATTAGAGCCAGAGGCTTTAATAGGCTTCAAATTAGGGTGGGCTCGGGGCGCAGAGCACTGCAAACTGATCCTCCTGGCCAATCAGGAAGCGGTCTTGAAAGGATTGGCTGAAAGGACAGGCGATCCTATTGGATGCCTAGTAGAAGGGGAGGAGATGCATGGGAGCCACCGCCTGCCACCTAGATGGGGTAAGTGCCAGACCGACTGGCAGACAGCGAGCTGGCGGGTGGGGGGTGCTGAGGTGCCTGGGGGGGTGTTTGTTTTCCGCCCCTTCCATAAAAAAAAAACACCAGCTGGATAGAGTCAAAACTTAGTGGCAGTGAAAGGAAGTGCAGCTACAAAGGTAGGCATGCCCTTACTATCTGAGGCAATGAAAGGAGGAGCATATGATCACAAAGTTCTGTTCTCATTATGGCTTGGGACAAAAGGTTGACAACCATGAGAAGAAGATGCAGCCTGCTGGGCCACAACCTGGTGGTTTACAAGCATTGCTGTAAACAACTGTTGAGCTAAGAGATCAATCACGCAGGGAGTATATTTAATTCTAGGTTCACGCTTTTCTGGAGTGGTGCATTGTATGTTTACATGCGTTGCATTAAAGTATTCAATTGAAAGGCCAGCAACACATTGCAATGTCCCTAAAGAATTATATGCACCACTTTTGACAATGCAGTGCACCAGAATGCACAATAGTGCAGTACCATGTACATAGCTCCCAACTGTTGCTGATTTCAAGGGACTTTCCCTGGTTTGGAACAAAATCCCTCTGTCCCTATTTTCTCCTCATTTGTTCCTCATTTTGATCTGGTCTTCATAGTTATATATAAAATGCACTATTTATCTTTGAAAAAGTATTTCACAGTGCTAACCCTTTCATCCAATTTGTAAAATTCTGCATTGGTAAATTTTAAAAGGCAGTATAAAGAATAGTAGTTGTTAAAAAAAAAATAAACACTTTTATACCGTGTACACACGACCGGACTTTTCGACGGACTAGATCCGACAGTCTTCCCGACAGACTTTCGGCAGAGTTCCGATGGACTTTCTGAATGAACGGACTTGGACACACACAATCACACCAAAGTCCGACAGATTCGAACGTGATAACGTATGACTGAACTAGAATAAGGACGTTCATAGCCAGTAGCGTTGCTTTTTGTCCATCGGATTAGCATACACACTAACAGATTTCTCCGTCCGGTGGAGTTCCAGCGGGAAAATTTAAAACATGTTCTATTTCTAATTTTTTAGAAATGGATTTTTGGCAAGCAAAGGTCCAATGGAGCCCACACATGATCGAATTGTCTGACGGACTCGCTCCATCAGAACTTTGCTGTCAAAAAGTCCGGTCGTGTGTACACGGCATTAGGTTTAACTAATCAATTTTTGCATAATTATCCTTTTCAGGGGGCCTGGCAGGGGGGTATGTCCTATGCCTACATGTTCTTGCTAATAGGTGCCCCTCATTCCTGATACAAAAAGTTGAGAGGTATGTGTGTGCTGTGGTGCACTGTAATGCATGTACTTAGGAGCTGTGTTGCGGCGGAGCTGCACATACATACGTACATCAGTGTATCATCAACTAGATAGTTAGGTACAGGGATTAAGATCACTATGGGGGTTATTTACGAATGGTAAATCCACTTTGCACTACAAGCGCACACTAAAAGTGCAATGTGCACTTAAAACTGCACTGAAAGTGCATTTTGAAGTGCAGTCACAGTAAATCTGAGGGGTAGATCTGAAATGAGGGGAAGCTCTGCTGATTTTATTATCCAATCATGTGCAAGCTAAAATGCTGTTTTTTATTTTCCTTGCATGTCCCCCTCAGGTCTACAGAGACTGCACTTACAAGTGTACTTTGCACTTGTAGTGCAAAGTGGATTTGCCTTTCATAAATAACCCCCAATGTGCACAAACATCTGAACATGCATGCGGACCAGTAATCTAAACATTATTTAGCACTGCAAAGCAGGAAGTGGATCCTGTATTCCTGAGTATGGCTAACACCATGAAAAAAGATAATTTAAAATGATTACACAAAAACAACATTGTGAAAACAACATTTTAAAAACATTAACACATTGATATGTTTACTTTTATGGGTTATACAAAATCTGAAAGGAGTGTAGTGTACATCCTCTTTAAGTAGAAACTGCAGTTCTGTAAAACTACCAGCAGATGACACCATAGCACACAATAAGCTTTTTCTTTGAAGCTCTCAGTTCTGAATAATCACTTCACATAGGGGCTTACCTTATGGTGTCTTTAGTTGAAAAACCAATACAAAGACGTGTTTGCACATGTAAGACTTATGTTTTAAAATATAAATTTAACAATTTATTGGAATGATTTCAAGATACAAGTGAATGATTAAGTGTTAAAGTAGGCTATAATACTGTACAGATGACTCAGTAAGTTTATGTTACATTTACATGCATGAATCTCATCTGTCAGTAATAGTTTGTAAACTGTATCTGTTACATACAAGAAAATATAAATCAAAATCAGTGAATGTGACATTCACTAGACATTGTGGGTAATCATTCCCTGTCATTTTAAAACACATGTACCAGGGAGATTCACATGCAGCGAAAACTTTGTGAATGTTGAACTTACTGCTGTATAAATATGCTGTAACAGTGGGGGTTATTTACTAAAGGGAAATCCACTTTGCACTGCAAGTGCAAACTAAAAGGGCGAAGTGCACTTGAAATTGCACTGAAAGTGCACTTGTAAGTGCAGTCGCTGTAAATCTGAGGGGTAGATCTGAAATGAGTGGAAGCTCTGCTCATTTTATCATTCAATCATGTGCAAGCTAAACGCTGTTTTTTATTTTCCATGCATGTCCCCCTCGGAACCACAGTGACTGCCCTTCCAAGTGCACTTGTAGTGCAAAGTGGATTTTCCTTTTGTAAATAACCCCCCCCCCCCCCCCCCCCATTGTATTGCAGAATGAGACATCATAGAAACTACTACTCTGACTGCTACTACTTAAAATCCTGGTGAGCCACCGCCGCTGGTAAAACATAGGTTGTATTTAGTATTATTTAAATCTGTGACACTTTTGGACCTTGGAAAATACAGTATCAAGCTGTAACATAATTTACTGTATATATTCGTTTTTCTCAGTGAAAAAAAAAAAAAAAAAAATATATATATATATATATATATATATATATATATATATATATATATATATATGTGATTTTTATTTTTTTTCAGGGAAAAATAATATACAAACATCTTGGAGAACTAATGGATGTAGGCTGCCTCAAATCCTTCTCTCTTCATGTAATCTCAGACAGACTCGATGTTGAGATCAGGGCTCTGTTGGGACTAAAGCATCACTCCCAGGACTCCTTGTTGTTATTTACACTGAAGATTCGGTAGTTCCTAATCATATTGGCTGCATGTTTGGAGTTGTTGTCCTACTGCAGAATACATTTTGGGACAATCACACGCCTCCCTGATGGTATGGAAGTATGGAATGATGGATAATTATCTATTTTCACCTGTGGAGTCTCTCTTTATTGTTTAAGATGTTTGCGTGAATTTTCTAATAAAGTTTCCAATTTTTTCATTAATTATATTCTTGAGCTTTCTTGTCCCGATGTGAGCATTTGTGAGTCCGCTATGGTGTCACATCCTCCCTCATTGTTTGATGGATAATTATCTGCCTGTATTTCTCAGCATTGAGGACACCATTGATCCTGACCAAGTCTCCAACTCTATTTGCAGAAATGTAGTTCCAAACTTGCAAGGAACATCCACTATGTTTCACTGTTGCATTCAGACACTCATTATTGTTCCAATCTCCAGCCCTTTGGTGAACAAACTGCCTCCTGCTACTGCCAAATATTTAAAATGTTGACTCATTAGTTCAGAGCATCTGCTGCCATTTTTCTGCATCCCAGTTCCTTTATTTTCACACATAATTTAGTCGTTTAGCCTTGTTTGCACATCAGAGGTATGGATTTTTGGCTGCAATTCTTCCATGAAGACCACTTATGGCCAGACTTCTCTGGATAGTAGATGGGTGTACCTGCGTCCCACTGGTTTCCACAAGTTCCATGCTGATGACACTGCTGGACATCTTCCAAAGTCCAAAGGGAAGTAAGCAGAATGTGTCTTTCATTTTTTCTCTAAAAATAACAAACATGTTATACTTACCTGCTCTGTGTAATGGTTTTACACAGATAAGAGATCTTCCTCTCCTTGGATCCTTCTTTGGCTCTCCTGGCTCCTCCCTCCTGCCGAGTGCCCCCACAGCAAGCAGCCTGCTATGGGGGCACCCGAGCCGAGTCACAGCTTTGTGTGTTCATTCAGACAAAGAGCCCTGGCTCGGCCCCGCCCTCTCTCTCTCCTGATCGGCGTACTGATTTTGACAGCAGCGGGAGCCAATGATGCTGCTGCTGTGTCTCAGCAAATCAGGGGGAGACTCTCAGTTGGCCAAGGCCCTAGAGGACATCGCTGGAGAGAGATGGGGCTCAGGTAGTATAATGGGGTGTTAGGGAGGCTGCTGCACACTATAGGTTTTTTATCTTAATGCATATAATACATTAAGATAAAAAACCTTCTGACCTTACAACCACTTTAAGTTTCCTTGGCAGACCACAGTGTCTACGGCCCTCAAAGTTGCCCATTTCTTTGTGCTTCTTCGAAAGAGCTTGAACAGCACATCTTGAAATTCCAGTCTGCTTTGAAAGATTTTCCTGGGAAAGCCATTCCTGATGCAGTATAACTACCTTGTGTCTTGTTGCTGTGCTCAGTTTTGTCATGACAATGACAAGAATTTGTCATCCACAAACTCAGCTGTTTGGCTATTCCTCATCCAGTTTTACACCTCCTACACAGCTGTTTTTGTTTCAGTTAATGACTGTTTTTTTTTTTCAAACAGCTGATTATTAGCACCTGCTTGATAGCCTCGGTATCCTACAAAATCCCTGACTTTGTGTAAGTGTACAAAATGTGCAAGTGTAAGAATTGATGTTGGTTTGCAGCCAAGAGGTAGCCACACCAAATATTAATTTGATTTAGATTTTTCTTCTTTCTTCTTCACTTTGAATTGTATAACTTGATAAACAATTTGCAATAAAATGTATATTTTTGAAAGCATTGTTACTTTACAGCATTTCTTCACACCTGCCTAAAACTTTTGTACAGTCCTGTATGTCATGAAAATCCTAATATATATATACTGTATACATTACTTCCACTGGACCCGTTGATTGGCTCCCCCTCTACCGCCCCCACTATCTAGTGCACTAAATGACATACAGGTAGGCTGTTTCTTGCAATAGAGCCGCCCTATTGCAGTATATCTGCAGTGGGCGGTCTTTAAGTAGGTAAAGTAGTTGTTAACCCTTACATATACCCAGTGATGTGACTAGCCTTGGTTGATACACAAACATGAAACAAATCCTCCTACATAAGTCGTACCTGCCTATCTGCAGTCTTCTCTTCTCAACATCTGTTCAAAGTGCTGAATTTACAAAACTTGTCTGAAAGTTCAGAGAAAAAAGGGGTGGAGAGCTGATATTACATTCTGCAGAACTCCATGAGGAGAGTTCTGAAAGCTGATTGGAGGGAAGGAACACACCACCTCCACACAGCACGCAGGAAAAGAGCTGAGGCTGTCAATCTGGTAGAGATCCCTCCCTTGTCATAATTCTTCTCTTGGTGTCAGGAAAATTTGTCAAAAATTATTCATGCTGATAGCAGAGGAATGAAGCAGCAAATAAGAAAATTGCACTTAGCGCTCTTAATTGAGACAAGTACACACTATAGAGCACGGGTCTTCAAAATATGGCCCTCCAGTTGTTCAGGAACTACAGTTCCCATCATGTCTAGTCATGTCTGTGAATGTCAGAGTTTTACAATGCCTCATGGGATGTGTAGTTTCGCAACAGCTGGAGGACTGTAGTTTGCGGACCCCTGCTATAGAGGGATATGCTTTCTTCATATTTCATGTCTGTAGTTTACAACCACTTTAATTAAGTTTTAAGCTGGCCATAGATGGATCATAATTTGCCCAGTTCAGCAGGAACCAGATGAATTTTGATCCATCTCTGATCATTGCAACTCGACAGAAGTCAATCTACTGTTATACAGGAATATTGAATACTTTTTATTTAATGCAGCCAATAGACTGCAACACTTATCAGTGTATTCTGACAGAGGAGGAGTCCCTCCCATCAGAATAAAATAGCACAGCGGGGAGGATTCTTCCATCCATCTTGCAGCGCACTAATCAAAAAAGAAAATGCCCCCTTTATGCCCAGCCTTTGTCTAAACAAGATTATATTGTAAGTAATTGTTTTGTAAATAAATGACCCGGGAAGAAATCGACCCACAAATTGCAAGTGGTTCTTAATGTACACTTCCTAGGTGCATCAGTGACTCAGGACCCAATTTAGAAATTGCACCAGTGTAGTCTAACCAGGACCATACCATTGATTTGAAAAAAATAAAACATGCCGCATTTATAAAGCACAGTGATGTATCCACTCTATTCTAAACAGACCTCTATGTCATGTGTCAGACCCTGCTAAACTTGTTTCTGTGCATTTGTGTCCACCATTAGTTTAAAATGAAAATCCAACAAGGGATAAAAACATTGTTTGGCATAAATCATAGTGTATCAAAGCCACAGAAAGGGAAATAGATGAAGCTGGGATTGTAGGGATATACTTCATACACCTAAATTGGAGAGAGATTTTAATTGAATTTGTATTTCTATAGCTCTTTTCTTCCTTGGGACTCAAAGCACTTATGAGATGAGGCAGCTATCTTGGACACACTAAACCGACCTAGCAGCTTGTTTTTGGAGTGTTGGAGTGTAGAAGGAACCTGCATTACCTGGAGAAAACCCAAACAAACACAGGTAGAACATGCAAACTTCATGCATGGAAATGTCCTTGTCAGGTCAAACTTAGGCCCCTAGTGCTGCAAAGTGGCTAACTAGCTTTGTGGATTATTAACCTCTATTCAAATTAAGCAAAAATTAAATAATCTATTTTATTTGGACTTATCATTTTAAAAAGTTACTCTTTTATTGATATTTGTTTTATAAGCCTTTTGTGCTGCTATAGGGTAAACTGTGCCATATTAGTTTATAGTATACACAGATGATTACTGTGCTCTCTATATCTCTTCAAAGAGTTCTGATAATTAATTTACATAGTTTATTCTTAATATAATTCATGTAAAATTAATGAGCCAGACTTAGGCTGCAAATAAAGAATAATTGTTTGTTTCTTTTCATAATAATTTAGCATATGTAAATAAAACTTCAGTATTTCCCTATAGTCAATAATAAAATGCTTAGCAAAACTACCTTTTTTAATCACAGTGTAAGCAGTGTGATATGAAAATGTAATTAGATAAAGGTTACACTTACTGCATTACTAATATTGAAGAAAAACTTTTCCTAGCTATATTAGTATTTGAAATGATTGAATTATTAATCATGAACTTCGTGTTGAAGACATACTGCAAATTAGTCATACTTTGTTCACTGAGTTCTATGTGTAGCATAACAAATTGTGAGTGCATTTAATGGAAACTAGCAGAATGATAAAGCATATTTGTTTTCCATTTTTTTTTTTATTTAACTTTTTTTTTTTTTTAGCTAAAACGTAATCTGAAGGATGGAAGAAAGCCCTTCATCTTGTGCAAATGAATACTGTGACTTTCTTATACAGGTTATAAATTGATGTTATTGTGTCAAAACTGTCAAAATTGAATATAACCATAACAAATATTTCTATATTAGGTTAATGCTTTTAATTAAAACAAAACAAATGGATCCTGCATGGTATAGGAAGGCATAAATCACTGGTGAAATGAACCTTGGAAAGGCATTATAAATGACTGGTCTGTCTACCAAAATATTTTTAGGGGTTTTAATGTAGTTACCATGAGAGGCAAAATACCCCACATTTGATTTACAAATAGGTGAAACTACTGCAAACTGCCACTTTAGTCCTTGGGGGTGGCACAATATAACTGGCTTAGTGATCACACAAATTAAATCTGACCCTGGAAGTATATAAAATACAAACAGAAATGTATTTGATTTGTAGAAAATACAAAAGATCAACTTGTACAGGCATACCCCATTTAAGTACACAATGGGGTTTATTTACTAAAGCTGGAAAGTGCAAAATCAGGCTCCCTTCTGCATAGAAATCAATGAGCTTCCAGGTTTTAATACCAAAGCTTAATTGAACAAGATGGGATTAGAAGCTCATTGGTTTATATGCAGAAGGGAGCCTGATTTTGCACTTTCCAGCTTTAGTAAATAAGTGGGGTATGCCTGTATGCATCATGATGTTCTGTGCTGTTATGAGATCTATGTCACCTAAAAAGGGAACATTCTTAATAGGAAATTAGAGCTTACACACTAAGGACAAGAATTTGGTGGTTGGGGGTTCTAGGAATGCCAAATTTCAAGATCATGGATGATAGTGTATTTTGTTTTATAGCAAGCCAAAGTAACTATCCTTGCTTTCTTGAGATATGAGCATAGGGATGGAAACATTGGTGGACCCTACAAAAGCAAACCTACTTTTTTTTATCTTGGGAGGAAAGACAAATTTACAACATGCTGGTTTTTAGGTTGTAGACCAGTTATATGGTCAACATGTTGTTTTTTGGTTGGGGAAGACAAAGGATCAGATCTTTCAGCAGATGGTATCAATAGAACTTCATATGATATCCACTGCTGAATTTGAAGAAAATAATTTCTACATTTTTAAAATCTTCAGATCGGCATTAAAGAGAAATATCTCAATACTAGAGATTTTTATTTTTATAAACATACAACAATACGTGGAATTTTTCACCATCTGTGTCCCATTGTGGAGATTTGCCTTCACTTCCTGTCCCATAGCCAAACAAGAAGTATGAGGAAATCCCTTCAATTTAAGGGAATTCCTTGGGGACCCCCAGATCACTAGAACTAGTGTCCCCATTGGAAGATTTATCCTCTAATACTTTTCTGGGGACATCGCAAAATTTACGATTTTCTTTTATGTTCACTTTCATTGATAATGGTAAACAGGACAAGTAGAGAGGGTGAATTTCCCCCTTCTACTAAAATTCCTTTCTTTATTTATTATGGTTAGGACTAACAAAGTGTTTAAAAATGTTCTGTTTTAGTCAGATAAATATGAAACAATGCATATTAACATTTTGCATTCTTTTTCTGAGCCAAAATATATGACATTGAGTTTTGGGCTCATTTTAATATACTTTTCTCTATTTGCCCCTAATTTCCCCTCTTCAACAGACTCAACTTTTGCTGTTTTCACAACTTAATAGCTTAAACTTCAATTAACACAATAAACAGAAAATTGCGCAGTGATCCATTTCCTATCGGTTGAGTTAAAAGTGATGAATACTGCTGTCTCATCAGCCACCCCTAATGCTCTTGGATACATTGGTATAGTAAAATGGATATAAAATTGGTTTACAAACATACTAGCTTAAACAATGAAAGTATTGACTCAAAATGATCAGGTTCCTTTTAATTATATAGCACAATCAGAGTGTATTTTGCTTTGTAGCATGCCACAGTAAATGTACCTATCTCCTTCTGCCTCACTGAAAGTTAAGCCTGCCATAGATGGACCCATGGTTGCAGGATTGGAGGAAAGAAAATTGCTTGATTCCCCCATCAACACAGTCAGTGTTGAGGGTGCTATTCCCCCCCCCCCCCATGGAGGGCCAACCCGGCTGGGAGAACACACAGTGATTTTTGCTAGTGGCTATAGAGTGATTTAAGAGTGACTGTAAATCAAAAGACTTTGGCCTCTGTTTGTAATACAATACAATCTATAAACTGTGCATTTTACATTTAATAATCGGAAAACAGTCATTCAGCAAAGATGCTAGACAGCGTCAACTTTTCAATTTCAAAATGAATCTTAAATACCTACTCTTTACCAAAATTCACTCAAAAACATTGAATTTATAGTAACACAGAAAATCCGTGTACATGGGAAGATAACAAATAACACGTATCCAACATTTTTTGGTTAAGAATCGCAAAGGTTGCTATTAATTTATTAAAACCAATTTGAAAAGGAGACAATATATATTTTATCAACCACATTTTTCTTTACATAAATTCCATAAAACCTTAAGCCAGTTAGTGTACCTGTATGTTGTCTCAATGATAAATAAGTGAATACATAGGAATACATAGCTACCTTGTGATATAAACCAGATATGGAGTTTAAGTAACATACAATTGATTGTGTCACTATTATTTTATTTCCACGTCTCCAGAAAACTAAAAATTACTCTCTTGCAATTCATAAAGAAAATATGGGAAAGCAATTCAATAGCTTGGCACTAGCAAACACAATAATGGCAGTTCAGGGTTTTTGAACAACATTAATTTGCAGTTTAGTTCTACGCAGTATTTCTTATGATTCTCATGATTTGTATGGCTTTGTATAAGTTAAAAGTTAAATGTTTGAAAGTGTACTGGATTTTGCACAATAAAATACACGATTGCAGCTAAGTACCATGGCTCATAATAACCAAAGCAGAAGCAGAAACAAAGGAATGTTTCCAATTAGCACTGGTATGCAATTATTCATTTAAATGTAAAATCCAGGAAACAAATGACACCAGTCTGTAAGATATGGAATAATTCCAGCAAATATTACAATTGTGCTAAATCAAAAAGCTCTTTCACGTTACCTTACTCTGAGAGGTCAGTTATCTAGTGTTGCAAGTGTTCAGAGAGCAGCTTACTGGTTTACCGGGTGTGTGTTTCCTGGATTAATGCTCTGTCACTTGCTTTCTCTTCCTATGCTTCCTTTACCACCAATCATATTCAGAAGTCGGAACGAGATTTGTGGCTTTGAAAAGCAGCTTTTTAAAGTGCATGGTTCTCAGATATTCAGATTACTGATGGTATAGTGTGGAGCCCTACAACAATACCTAGATAAGTAAAATTGTTGAGCAAGCAGGCCATGCTCTATGTTCATATCCCAAGGTTCTATGGTTTCATTAAAAATATATTTAAGTTCTATAATCTAAAACATTTGGTCATAGGCAGGACAAGTTTTTGTAATATATTGTACCTGTAATTAAAGTTTATATGGCTTGCAGATCAGTGACCAGACCTTGCTTATTGCAGCTGCTTCATATTAACCAATTTAAACCACAATATTACTTAAAATATAGCAAAAAAAGCATACATTTGATTCTTTTTTTCGTTTTATACATTTAACTTTAACTATTACTTACAGTTCCAATCCAGTTCCAGTCTTCAAGGTAACAACATTACTATGCAATTTCACTGCAGAACAAACAACATTGTCATCCTATTACAGAAATTGGCAAAATACTAGCAGGATCAACAGGTAATAAAACGATGTGACTGCATCATATATGTCTTTTTTTATTTTATCCGTGGTTTACTTTAAGCATGTGTTTGAGTAGAGAGAGATAACTGATAGTGAGGTAAGTTCATTAACATTCAAAAAATTCTCACAAGAGGTTATTGCCAATAGTGATCAACCATGTTTCTACTGTTATCTTTTGGAAAAATTAAACAGGAGTAAAACAAAAATTGTGATTGGTTACTTAGGGCAGCAACTCCATGTTTTGCTCATTTTATTTTTGCTTGTTTTATTGTTACCTCATCAGTATATTTTCTACCATAATTTGGCCACAAATGGCTTTTTTCCCATCTATTGTCATTCTCCTTTAACTAATTCAGGTTGTCCTATTGCTACTCATTTAAAGTTAAGCTATGGGTTTTTGTTACCTTCTAAAGTGACCCCAGGTTTACTGAGATGGTCTTCTTGCATCCTTGGATTTTTTTTAGAGAATCTCGGGACCGTCAAAATCTGTAATGTCAAAATATATATAAATATACATTAATACTGTATGTGTATACTGTATTTTTAACATGCATATGCGTGTGCAGCCTATTACATTAGGGTGTGCACCCCAAAGCTCAAACATGCATGTGGGCATGAATATATATATATATATATATATATATATATATATATATATATATATCCCTATCTTTCCCATCTCCCCACCCGCATAGTGAAAGAGAAGAGAGGGAGAGCTTTCCCATCACCTCGCCAGCACACAGAGAGACAGGGCCACTGTCAAAAATCATAGACCTGATACAGTCTACCTGGTCTACCTGGCAGAGATCACTCCGCCTGATAGAGCTAGGGCCTAAGCCTGACAGGGGCGCAGTGTTCTATGAGGTAGGGGTAGGGTGCATAGTGAGGGATGCAGTGTTTTATGAGGTGGGTGCAGGGTGCATAGTAAGGGGTACAGTGTTTTATAAGGTGGGTGCAGGGTGTATATTGAGGGGTGCAGGGTTCTATAGGGTGGAGGCATGGTGTACAGTGAGGGGGTACAGGGTTCTGTGGGGTGGAGACAGGGTATGCAGTGAGGGGTGCAGAGTTATGTGGGGTGGGGGCAGGGTGTATAGGGTGCAGGGTTGTATGGGGTGGGGACAGGTGTACAGTGAGAGATGCAGAGTTCTGTGGGGTGGGGACAGTGTGTATAGGGAGGGGTGCAGGGTTCTATGGGATAGGGACAGGTGTACAGTGAGGGGTGCAGTGTTCTATGGGGTGAGGGCAGGGTGTATGTGAGGGGTGCAGTGTGTATAGTGAGGGGTGCAGTGTTTTATGATATGGGTGCAGGGTGTATCGCGAGGGGTGCAGGCTTCTACGGGGTGGGAGCAGGGTGTATAGTGAGGGGTGCAGGGTTCTATGGGATGGGAGCAGGGTGTATAGTGAGAGGTGCAGGGTTCTATGGGGTGGGGCAGTGTGTATTGTGATGGGTACAAGGTTCTATGGGGTGGGGGCAGGGTGTATTGTGAGGGTTGCAGGGTTCTGTAGAGTATGTCAGTTTAGGATGAGGGGTGCAGGACAGATGGGAGGCACAGGAAAAGGAGAGTGCTCCTGCACAGCGTCAGGAGAGCAGTAGAGGGCAGTGTCAGAGGGAACCCCAGATAGCCTGGAAGGGTCAGAGGGACTGCAGATCAGAGCCCTCTGCACCAATCAGAGCCAAGCAGGGAGGGAACAGCTGGTACTCACGATTTGGGCAGCCAGCAGTGGAGCCTAATCTCTTCCTGCAGCACATCCACTTGAGGGGGGATGAGTCAGCATCGTGAGGGAGGGACCTGGGACACGCAGGAGGAATCCACACAGCCAGACATCCTCTGCACTCGCTTTTGCTGCTTCATGTCAGTCACAGCACCGATCACTGGGATTCACCATCTCAAACCCACAACTCCATCCACGGGACTGAGCTAAGCTGGGTACTGGAGTCTGGGGCCAAAGGAGGACTATTTAACCATGTTCAAGAGCAGGTGGAGTAATCTGCCACAGCCTTTGCTTGCAATTAGATTAAAGCCCCAGCAGATTGTTATAGAAGAAGTCGGTACTTTAATTTAATTGTCTGGAACCACAGTGCATAGATCACTCCGCCTGCACCCGAAAGTGGTTAAATAGTCCCCCTTCAGCCCTGTCAGGCAGATAAACAATGGGGCTGTTTTTTCTTTTTAAATAGCTGCAGCACAGAGGTGCCCAGGATTTGTGAGTTGGGTTCCTCTCTCTGCTGCCGGGAACCCATACGGAACTGCCAGGGCCAGGCAAAGCGATGCACATGGGGGGATTAGGGCCTATGATAACATGGCTTGCATAGTTGAGTTTTGGTCTGCCCCAATATCTCTTATGTTGGAAAGGAGGTAGGGTAGAGCCTGATCATGGTGGCTATGGCCAATATTTAAATTTTGAGTTTCAATCTGGGTCTTGAGATTTTTCCATGGTGTTCCAAAGATAAACAGAGGATGCAAAAGGGAACCTGGAGGCCCTTGGGCTGAGCACATAAGTTTTTGTTAAACAATGCATATATTCAGAAATCTGGTCAAAAGAAGTTACATGCTAACCTCCATCGGTCTAGTAAAAGTAGAGCTTGCCTTTGTCCTATCTAAACCTTCCTATTGTTCCTCTAATGTAATGGGTTGCCTTACCAACCAAGAGAGAGAGAGGAAACAGGCAATGGAAAATCGCATTTACAGGAAAATTAGGATTTATATAGAAATAAAAATTCTTGTATCTGGCAGTAAAATTCTTAATATGCATGGATAGATATATCTAAATTCAATATCCCTCCACAGTTAAGAGGAAGGTGTACAATGAAGGCATGTTGTGGATCTAAAGAGTTCCTTTTTGGATACATTCATAATGTGTGGCATGGATAGTGGGTGACTTTGTGAAAGACAGACTTCAGTTTGTGCGGTTGACACAAACTTTATTGAATACATTTTCTTTAAAAAACAGGCACAGGTCAAATAGCTTTCTAGTCCACAGGTTTATTGTTGATCTTTGCATTTTGCTTAGAGCTCAGTAACTTTACATGTCTGCATGAAAAATTTCATTAAATATAACTATATATTTTTTTTTAAGTTGGACCTTTTTTCTGTTTCAATCGTTTTTTATTGATTTTTAACAATAAAGAAAATAATGTCTTTGAGAAGTACAAAATAGAAAATCAATTATAATATCATTATACACCTCCAACACATTCCGGGACAATGATAATAGAACTAGAACAAAAATATGTTATTGTTATGTAGGGATATTTATCCCTCAGAGAGGTGGGAATCATAATACCATCTTAAAAGCAGCATTGTTGACAACTAAAAAGAAAGAAGAAAAGAATGGGGGAAGGAAACTGAGAAAAAAGAAAAAGAGAAAAAAAAAAAGAGATGAAAGAAAAAAGGAGAGTTTTGTCCATCCTCACCGATCACATGTCCTATTTCCATAAAGCCCCATACACACTATCAGATTTTCTACTGATTTTTTCCTTCAGATTTACCAAAACCCCATATAATATGAGGTCAAACCTAAGGAGTTTCAATTTGTATGCAATAAGGCAGGCCCTTGCAATACATGGTTTTGGTAAATCTGGGACATCTGGTACTTGTAAATTAGTGTGCCACCATTTCAGCTTGCATATCGCACTGCGAACTGTCTGTTGGGACATTAATAGGATTGCCTAGGTGTGAACATCCATGCAATCTGATTCTGGTGCAGATCAAAAAAGGGTCCTGTGCGAGTTTAGTCCAAATGTGATGCGCTTTCCACCATACTATCTGTATGGCCAAAATCACATTGCTCGAAGATCGCATGTGATTTGCACTGCAGTGCGGTGTGAATCACATGCGATCTTGCACCACACAGAAGTGTGAAACGGCCCTAAAACTCGCTTCTACCTAGATGACATTCATAATACCCTTATAAACACAAGCATTCCAAGTGGGCCAGTCCGTTTCATCAGGGTCTAAATTAAGGTCTTTCTCCCACACCAGATGGTAGGACAGTTTATAGGACAGGGCAAGGAATATTTTATACATCATCAAAATTCACCCTTGTTGCAAAGTAGGTTGCAAGCATCTATTCTCAAATATAATTTGCGTGGCAAGGTCAGAGCTCTGTTTTTGAAGAGAGTGCAAGTAATGCAGAATTTGTTGTAAACTAAAACTTTCTGAGGGTGGCATTATTAGATGCTGCACAAAGTACGATGAGGAGTGTATGCCCTTACAATCAAAAAATTGGCCTATCCGATATAATCCCCTTATACACCATCTAAACTGTTGATATTGCAGACCTGGAGGGAACAAGGGATTGTTAAAGAAGGGAGCAACTGGGATATGATGAGACCGAAGGGGCCACCTCCTATGGGAAAAGTCCTATGAACCTATGGCATGAGAAAGGATCAGGCTTAATAAAGCTTTGCAAAGTCTGTCAGGAAACCAAAGCACTAACTCTATAGGTATGGGGGAACAAGCTTGGGCCTCCAAAGATACCCAATTCGGCCGATAATAGGAAGAGTGTATTGGCACATTTGGGCTAACTGTACCACCAAATAATTTTTACAAAAGTTCAGAACTCCCAGACCTCCCAAGTCTTTGGGAGTATACATCACAGTGCGTGCCAAGCAGCTACCCTTAGCCCCCCAAATAAAGTTGAAGATTCTGGCTTAAAATTTACGGATCGCTTCAAACGGCACAGCTATTGGTAAGGTGTGGAGGAAATACAACAATTTAGGTACAACTGTAATTTTAACTGACAAGTCTTTCCATCCAGGAAAGAGGCGTATCAGTTCATGTCTGTACATCTGCAAGAAGTTGACTAAAAAGCACTGGGTAATTAGCTTTATAAAGCATCAAGAAATGAGGGGTAAGCTTAATACCTAGGTATGGGAGAGACACCTGTTGCTAGGCGAAAGAATATTGCAAATGTTGTATTACCAAATCTGCTAAATTGACATTCATAGCTTCTGATTTTTCCCAGTTAACCAATAACCCCAAGATCTTCTCAAAGCCCTTTAATAGTTGAAGCAAGTTTGGTAAGGGAGTATGAGTGGAACTAACATACAGCAATAAGTCATCTGCGAACAGAGTGCATTAATGGGAGCGATCTCTGCTTAACACACCCAGGATTTCAGGATCATTGCATATTGCTATAACCACATTGCAATAGCTATTATGAAGAATAGAGGTGAAAGTGGACATCCCTGTTGAGTACCTGACACAATCGTAAATGGATCCGATTTATGGCCCTTTAGCATTATTTGAGCAGAAGGTGTGCTACAAAGTGAACAAAGAGAGGCCAGAAATGTTGGGTCAAAATTCCATTTATGTTAGACCTTTTTTTATTTAAAAAACATACCTTGATTTCCCAATCTGGTGATTTTGCCTAGGCTGAGATGCTGCCATCAGTCTACTAAAAAGAGAATGAAGAATCACCTTGTCTCAGGAATTAGATGATCACCTTAGATATTAACACAGAAGTTCTCAAAAAAGATTTCTTATCCAGCACTTAGGAAAATTTACTATTATAGTAGAGAAGCAGCGTCTGATTCACCAGGATCCAATCAGCTAAGAGTTTTCCATAATACTCAGGCAAGGAAAGGAAAGAGGAAGCCTCATAGTGTAAAACTGTAAAGCTTTTTATTATCCAAAAGACCCCCTTCCCTTCATACATTAGACTTACAAACAAATATTACAAAAGAGCATCCAATAAATGGTAGCATGGTGCATTCGGTTCTGTTAATCTCACCACCTGTCAGAGAGCTGTAATCATCCATGATTGTTCCTGGGGAGAAATCAGAGCCAATGACCTGTATAGCAAGCTGTGTTGTACACCTAGACGCCTATTGATAAAGACGGATTCACAAAACGTGTCTAGGTGTACCACACGGCTTGCTATAGAGGTCATTGGCTCTGGTTTCTCCCCAGGAACCACCACGGATGATTACAGCTCTCCGACAGGTGGTGAGATTAACAGAACCGATTGTACTGTGCTACCATTTTATTGAATGCTCTTTTTTAATATTTTTTTGTAAGTCTGATGTATTAAGGGAAGGAGGTCTTTTGAATAATAAAAACCTTTACAGTTTTACACTATGAAGCTTCCTCTTTCCTTTGCTTGCCCGAGTATTAGGAAAAATTCTTAGCTGATTCGATCCTAGTGAATCAGAAGATGTGAATGTCTGTTTCCATATCGGCTGATCGTTTACTGTGAATCGGACGGAGGTTCGTTTGGCAGTGATCGTAGCCACCCCATACATACTAAGAGGCTCTGATTGATCTTGAATCTGGTGAGTACAATTCCTAGAGGAAGTATAAGCACTAGATGTATTAATGGTCGAATGTTTAAAACAGCTGATGAATCATTTATGAACCGCTACATGCAAAAGACTGTTTTTGGACTTCAGTTTCAGTTGGATTTACAGACTACTAATTTTTTATGCAAAACCCTTAGTGCTGCTGAAGATTGAAAGACTATTTTTAATTTAATTTATTTAAATTGTAGTTTTGATTGCTTTCCTTTTAGAAATCACCTTAGATATTGTCTGAAAATGATGATGCTGGGCTTCGCATAAGAAAACGATATGGAGGCATTATTAAGAGGAGTATGATGATCTCTAGAAGAGCTAACTAACCTGTAAAGTGTTATACTTACACATTACATAGCATGTACTTCACATGAAAAAATACTGTATATCTGATCCTAGGTCCACTTTAAGTCCAAAATCTAAACAATATTGAAAAATTATACTGGTGCTATATAATGTGACATATCAGGAAATAAAATATGTAGGCCTGTATCATGAAACATTATGGTGTCTGCAGCTGCTGCCTCTTCTTTTCATAAAAGCTAGTCACTCAGCTGCCATGCTATTTCAAAAGATTTTATACTTCTGATGCACAGACATGGAAAAAGTTTGCTGATCAGGAATTCCATCTTCACTCTGGCTGGCTGAATACCTAGTCTAGGTTAGTGACTCAAAAAGTTTTGAAGTCAGAGACAGCTGGATAAATAGTATTTTCAGAAGGAAAATCACAATTGAAATGGCCAAATTTCTCCTACTGCAGGCTTCCTTTAAAACGTGCTGTATGGACACTTTAGCTGCAGCATATACTCCCATATTTTGAACAGTAGAGAGCATCATTGTACAAGCTTGTAAAAAATCGACTCTGGCATCAAAAACTGCATTGGAGGAGTCTGCATTAGGGAGGATTGCAGTCCATGCTGAGATGATGTGGAAAATAAAAATCAATTCATGGAAAATAAACCATAAGAGAAATCATAGCAATGTATTTTCTTTCTTTACACATCTTTATTATAATGACCATGTACATAATAATGGATAGTAATTTATTGTTGACCAAGTAAATTATGTCACACTAATTATATTATCCATTGATTTTGTTTATAAAATAAATTAAACAAAATCCTCAAAACCTGAATTTTTAAGTGATTTTTTTTTTAGACTCTCTATAATGTTTGCACTTTTTTTCTAAAGCAAAATAAAATAATGTTCTTACATTTTTAAAATAGAAACAAATGGTATCATGTTCACTTGTGGCTGTTACATGGAATAATCCATTTTGACTAAAGCACAAAACATGAGAATATGGTAAATTAATTTGGATTATGACTGAACTTTCCGTTTGCACATGACCGTTTTTTTTGAACAGGAATTTGCTTTTATCATGATTGTATAAGTGAAGAGAAAATTCACTCATATATATATTTTATGTCCACACGCCCAAGTGAATTTTATGTTAGCCTGTTTCACTTTGTAGGTCTAAAATCATAAGCTGACTTAGTAGGTAGAGGTATAGTACTCCTTAAATGACTTTAAGTGAATCTGCCATGACATGATAGTGTTGCTCAAGATATATCTAGTATGAAATATAAGATATCCCTTTTTCCTGTTCTGGAATCGTATTCGTGTTCTGGATGAGTGACTCAAAGTACTGCACGAGGATCAGCATGACAGCCAGGTAGCTAACATCTTAATAAGACTACCAACAATGGCAGCCTTCATGTTCCTCTCATGTTCCTCTCTCTCTTCCTTCCCCTGCAAAAACTCTAGGCTTCTCATCTTCTCCAAGTGCCACCATAGGAATCTGCTTCCAATGGAGGCACACATGCATGCTATTGGCACATACAGTGCAGGTTTGCCCCCCTCCAGCTATTGCCTTACAGGATTTAATTTACAGCTGCAGGAACCAATGGTCCTGCAGGAACCAATGGTCCTTTGAGGAGAGAGAGAGGTATGCTTCTGCTCTTGGGCAAAGCCCTGGATCAAGATCAGGCTAGAAACAAATGGTATCATGTTCACTTGTGGCTGTTACATGGAATAAATCATTTTGACTAAAGCACAAAACATGAGAATATGGTAAATTAATTTGGATTATGACTGAACTTTCCGTTTGCACGTGACTGATTTTTTAACAGGGATTTGCTTTTATCATGATTGTATAAGTGAAGAGAAAATTCACTCATATATATATTTTATATCTGCACGCCCAAGTGAATTTTATGTTAGCCTGTTTCACTTTGTAGGTCTAAAATCATAAGCTGACTTAGTAGGTAGAGGTATAGTACTCCTTAAATGACTTTAAGTGAATCTGCCATGACATGATAGTGTTGCTCAAGATATATCTAGTATGAAATATAAGATATCCCTTATTCCTGTTCTGGAATCGTATTCTTGTTCTGGATGAGTGACTCAAAGTACTGCATGAGGATCAGCATGACAGCCAGGTAGTTAACATCTTAAGAAGACTACCAACAATGGCAGCCTTTATGTTCCCCTCATGTTCCTCTCTATCTTCCTCCCCCCCGCAAAAACTCTAGGCTTCTCATCTTCTCCAAGTGCCACCATAGGAATCTGCTTCCAATGGAGGCACACATGCATGCTATTGGCACATACAGTGCAGGTTTGCCCCCCCCCCCCCTCCAGCTATTGCCTTGCAGGATTTAATTTACAGCTGCAGGAACCAATGGTCCTTTGAGGAGAGAGAGAGCTATGGTTCTGCTCTTGGGCAAAGCCCTGGATCGAGATCAGGCTCAGGTAAGTCATTGGGAGGGCTGGGGGAAGGTGACCATGAAATTTTTTTGTGCTAATGCAGAGAATTTTATAAGAGAATAAAACCCTTAATCTTTACAACCACTTTGACTTAGAACCTAGTGATGAAAGCTGATATTTGTGCTTTAAACAGAGTATTTGGGCATGTACTGTTAAACAAACTTTTTTTTAAAAGGATGTTTAAAGATGCTACAAATATAGTTAAAGTAAAGCAAAAAATACAGGATTATCTTTGCTGATATTTTTTGAGGTTATTTTCCAATGTAAAGCTTTGTTTAGCATTACCGTTTTTATGACTCGTGTTATGCTCCTGTAAAATTTGACTGTATTGAGGAAATCCAGATACCTCCTTTTTAGCATTGGTTGAAGTCATGTGTACAGGAATTGCTTCCTCAATACACTTAAAGCTAAACTCTAGCAAAACTCAGATGAAATTTACACCTCATTTACCTGTCAGAGAATTTGTGTTTCTGTCCACCTCAGCACAGTCCTGCCTAGCAGGAGAGGAGATCTGATCTTTTTCTGCTGCAGTGCCACTTTCACTTACAGGTTTCTTCAGCACCCCCACTCTGTGACTGAACAGTGAAATTAGAAGCAGTACATGGATAAGCTCTTCTCTGTCATACTGGGCATTCCTTTTTGCAGCATGCTCTTTGCACCTGCTCTGAGCTCTACTGTGCAGAATGTACAGTAGGTTTCAGGAGTAAAATTGGAATTCAGATGCTTACACTGCTTCCTTTTTTAAATATTTTTATTGATGTAGTAACTATTACAAAGCTGCATAAATCCAAGAAGTAAAACCTATATCTTATAGGTAATTTAGACAGTCATTAATAAATCTCTGGTACTAATGAACATATCTATGGGTTCATTGAATGAAACCTTTGAATATGTTCAAACATATTTTATCTCAGCATTAAAACATGACAGAGCATCACATGAAATATAAAATTAGTTCTGTCAGCCTATGAAATAAAACAGTGCAAAGAGAACAGAGTAGTGGCCTATAGTATAGTAACAACTCAGTCATCTTTTCATATTAATAATGAAAGGAAACTGAAATGCAATTGGTTGCATTAAGTTGCCACACATTTTCTATGTTCACTGTTTTTTGCACTGCTGATTGTATCTAGAAAAACCTCCTTAAAGTATAACTCTTATATATTTTCTTTTTCCTTCCCCACCCCGACTGGACACTTAAAAAAATGTGCCTTATATATATATCTTTAAATCAATGCCGTTTTTTACGCTGGTCTGTTGACATCATGGATCCCTTCTCTTCTCCTTGGTCCTTCCTTCTGGACAACTTGAGGGCACTTGAATAATGACATGTGAGTGCCACTAGTATTGTGAGCCTAGGCTGTATGATGATGCACCTCCAAATGGTGTGTCCATGATTGTCTGGGCTCACAAGAAGTGGGTTGAGTAATACTGACAATCATTCAACCCAGAAGAGGACTGACAGAGGAGGGAGATGGAGACCATGACTGAAGTGTGGAGTGGGAGGGGGTTGTCATTTTTTTTAATAATGGAGGGGGAGGAAATATTTTATAATAAAAAGGGTAGAGTTAAACTTTGTGAAACACAACATTTTCTTTTCATTTTATCACACACTGTACACATTGAAAAAAGGTATTTCAATCTACTGTAAAGAAAAGGAAACAAGCAGTTTAAAGAAATCACAATAGTCCATTTGACATCTTTACAATTTTACCTGTGTGTGTGATGCTGACATTTTACATCTGAACTTTTAATGTATGATGTCAGCAAAGATCATGTCACAAAATTAAAGTAGTTTAAGAAGTTTGAAGAATAATTTTTGTATATTATAGTAACACTCCAAAAAATCAATGACAATAAGTGCATTGCATCCAGGAAATATTCAGAAAGTCATTTACTATTTCCTGTCTTATTGACTTTTTATTTACTTTGAAATAACCACGTTGACGTAATCACTTGGGCATGAAAAGTTCAAATTGAAAAGATTAAAAAAAATGTTTGCTAACAAATTAATGTTCATTACCCTATAGTGTTTTTTTTTTAAATGAAAAACCTGACAATATCACCATCTTGCCACTTGACTATTATAATCTTCAGTCGTGGCAGTTTCTGTTGGTCTTTCTTCCTTGTGCAGAATGTGGGATTTATGTTCTCTAAGAAGTCGTCTTTCCTCCTTTCTCTTCTCTCTTTTCCTCTGATGCTCTAATTGTCTGATGTACTGGAAACGTTGTAGAAAAAGGTCCTTAGCATATTCATACAGTTGCATATCCAAATAATTAAGTTCCTTTATTCTTTCACGATACCATTTATCAATGTCCACATTTGAAGCCCTGGTAGTATTGAACTGCGTAAATGGTGAAATAAACTTGAGATTGAATGTTCTCTCAAACAGGTATTGTGTTTTTCTTTGAAATTCAGTCAAGCCATAAAAAGCCATATTTTTAAGGTTATTTTTGGCACTCTGTAGAAGAATGTCATTCCTTTCACTTTCATTCATAAAAGTTAAGTTGTAACAGCCAACTAGGCTAAGGTCTGCCAGCATGCGGACTTGGCGATTGTTAGCTAGGTTGTAGCTACAGTCCATGAATTCTTGCAGTGTGACTCCAGACCAGTCATCTCCAAGATAACACGTTGGCAGCTCATCTGGGGTGGGGCTTCTTCCATCACAAACATGGAGGGATGCCTTCCAGGTTGCACCTCTCTGGACATGTTTCCATTCACTTAAGTATCTGGACACTGGGTCTCTCAACATTGTTATATAGTAAAAGTTCCTGTAAGGAGAAATAGGAAAATGTTATTCTACCATCAAAAATCCTCATAAAATATTTTAGAACTGTGTGTTTTTCTATTGGACACAAAATAAGTAAATAAAGAGCATGCTCTTTTCAAATTCTACAGAGGGCTTATACAAATTCTTACATGTACATTTTGATAAATAAACTTAAATAAAATGAGCAGAAACATTTCTGAAGGAAACGCAATGTTGTCATCAAATCCACAACTAGGGTGTTTCGTAGACACATGTACCTGGGTACAGCTGTGGGTAATACATAATCCAAATATCCAATAAGAATACAATAAGAATATCTGCATAAAATGTAAAAAATTACAATGTTCGGCAAATGCATTTAAAATGAAACTATAATGTAGTTATGTCAACTGTATTTTATTTTTTTATTATCAATTCTTTTTATTGAAGTGATTCTAAGGGTATTTTTTTAAATAAAAAACATGATATACAGTACACACCTGCTCTGTGTAATAGTTTTGCACAGAGCAGCCCTGATCCTTCTCTTCTTGGGTCCCCTACTGATTACTGTGTAAATGTCACTGCCAGGGAAAGGGTTAAACACTAGGGGGCGATCAATGGGTTAAATGTGTTCCCTCAGCGTGTTCTAACTGTAGGGGGGATGGGATAACTAGGACATTACAGAGATCACTGCTCCCGATGACAGGGAGCAGTATATCCATGTCATGTCACTAGGCATTTCCCCGTTCTCCCTCTCCTTGTGGTGATCATGGGCAACCGGCAGACATCGAGTCTGCGGATTTCTTTCAGGAAAGCAGTAAAAGTTAGCCTGGCAAACATGAAAAAGTGGCTAGAACAAACCTGTTCGATGAAAGTAAATAATATAAAAATGTCATAAACAATATCTTGTATTTACCTTGGAATCAATTCAATGACAGTTCGAGCCCAGGGACTATTAATAATATCGAGAGCTGAATATCCCTTTAAAAAACTGGTGTGGTAAACAAAACTCAATACAGTGTATGAATGGGGAAAGTGCTTTTTAAAATTGGCATGGTGAATCATGACATGGGACCCAATGTATAACTGTTCAGTAATAATTAGAAAAAAAAATTGCCAGTTAGTAAACCACATGCCAGGGTTTTTGGTACTTTGAACAAAAGTTTTATAACGCTCTTATTGAAGTTATTTCATCAACATTTTGGTCCGACCTCAGTTACTAGGACAATACATAATTATATATCCACCTAAACATCCAATTTCATTTTTAATTAAAATGGTTGTAGACCGCTTCCTTACAAAACATATGACATCACGGATTTGCTTACTTTAATGATCGATAATCTATTCACAAACAGATATCCTTAAAGGAATAAAAAAATACACATACATTAAGTGCACTCCCAAAAGATAATAGAAACGTACCATAGACTATTAGTAGTAGATCATTAAACTCATTTTAGAGGGGTCTCTAAATATGAAACAGTCAGATTGTACTAAACTGCACTGGGCTAAAGAACAGTACAGGCAAGGATAATAACTGTAGTTTTAGGTAGGCATTTACTTTTTAGATTTGACACTCTGCCCATTTAGTACCTTATAAATATACGTATGCATATGGAAAAATACACAGATACATTAAAATAAAAATTTCCATGGCACAATGCTATACTCCTACTTGTGTAAAAATGTAAATCAACCAAACCATTATTAATTCTACTGTGTGTCAATTTATGTAAATACCCTTATATTTGATATCTTTAATTAAATCTTTGTAGTTCTTCCTCCCCTACTTTCACTGACTAATATTTCTAAGAACATTTAAGTGAGAGCTCCCATGGCCTATACAGCTTCAAAGTGTCCTATTTAATACTTGAATTACATTCGCTTCAGCCTCTCCCTTGCTCTCCAATATGGCATGATATAACTTCATAATATTATTGTTAAAATGGTTTTAATAAAGTTCAAATGGTTGTAAACCTCAAACATGAAATATGAACAAATCATATCCCTCTATAGCAGGGATATGCAATTAGCGGACCTCCGGTTGTTGCAGAACTACAAATCCCATGAGGCATAGCAAGACTCTGACAGCTACACGCATGACACCCAGAGGCAGAGGCATGATGGGACTTGTAGTTTTGTAACAGCTGGAGGTCCGCTAATTGCATATCCCTGCTCTATAGTGTATACTAAGCTCTGCTGAGTGTAACTTCAGCTCTTCTTCCCCTTTTTTTGAACTCTCTAACAAGCTTTATAAATTAAGCACTTTAAATGGATGTAGAGAAGAGAAGACTGCAGATAAACAGGTACAATTTATGTAGGAGGATTTGTTTCATCTCTGTGTATCACCTGAGGCCAGTCACTTCACTGGGTATATGAAAGGGTTTACAACCACTTTAACTAGCGTTTACTATGTCTATGTCTACTTGTATTTCGTGTTTACATCTGTAGCACTGACCCCCGAAGGAGCTGCTGGTTTTGTTGGGCTTACCGTTACCTTCTTGACCTTGTCTCTGTCTAGGGTTTCCTGAGGTAGATGGCCCAAAGAAATGCAGGAACTGACACTGGATCTTCTTTTGGGTTATTTATTTAGAAGATAAAACAGTCTCTTAAATAGGGGTGAGAGTGAGGGGAAGATGATTACCTGTCTTCCAATATACAATCCAACCAGAAACGGACCAGGGTCACATTAATGCACCACCTGCAAGTCTCATCACACCTCCTTATGCCCTAGTGAGGGGCTATCAATAGTTAATGATGTTAGACTTACTGTCACAGCTTATATGTTTCCAGTTCTGATGTTCCCTATTACTTAATACTAGTTAGAATGTGATGATATTGTACGCATAAACATAGTGATATGAAATGCTATGTACATTGTAATGAGGTGAATGTGAACGAAATTGTCTTTTGGAAATGTTGTTATGCACTGCATTTACCGAATAAAAACAAATTGAAAAACAAAAAAAAAAACAGTCTCTTAATGAAGGATAGAGGTTTAGGAGAAAGTTCAGGTACTTTTGGAACTGCAAAAATAGAAAGTCTCTTACAGGAGAAATCCAGAGATTAACCGTTTCACAGCTGGATTCTCACAACCTCCGGATAGACCTCCTCTCACTAGGCCTAGCAGCAGGTAGGGTGTTAGGTAAAGCGAAGGCTCTGCCACAGACTTGAATGTGAATTACTTGAGCAAAGTCTCTGCCACAGACTTGGATATGAATTACTTGAGAAAAGTCTCTGCCACAGACTTGGATATGAATTACTTGAGCGTAACCAAGGGTCATGGACAAATTTAGAGAGCTACCATATGGTACCAGTATCTCTCAGCCGGTCCGGCGATACCGTAAGATTGTAAGTCCATGAAGTGTCCTTCAACTGAGCCTCCAGGCTCCTTCAGAGAAACCAGCCTTGTGCTTGGCTTCCTCCTGAAGAGTCCTCCCCTGGATGCTTCTCCAGTTTCTGGGCCTCTCCTTAGTTGAGACGGAACCGGACCACCTTTGAATCCTCAGGCATCGACATCCATTCAGGCGTGTCCCTGTAGTTACTTTGCCTCGGGCTGTCCAGCCCCGAGACTCGGAATTGCATGAATCCGCACCCAAGGCCAGGAGGGCCATGGAGGCTGGTCAGGAGGACCAGGACCAAGCAGACAGAAAATATCTTCTTTACTGGAACCCCAAAGCACCTTAAATACCACCTCCCAGAGTGCACAGCAGGAGAACACTCCCACTTGGCTGATTCCGAGAAAACGTGGCACTTTAAACACCCACCTAGACTGCGTTCTAACCATTTATCGGCGGTGACAGCGACACCTGTGGCAAAGGAGAACTCAGTGCAATCCAGCCAGACTGATACTGAAACCCTAATTTAGCAAAATTAGCCCTAAAACCAAACTGTGGTTTCAGGAATATTAATTTTCAAAAACATATAGTGCATGCTTGTCAGGAGCCTGCGCTACATATCTATCTAACTGAAGTATGTGTCAGATTTGTATAGGAGCATTGCAGCTAAAACACAAAAATACTCACATACCACATTGGAAGTCTGTTTGAATATTTTGCAAACTTATACGAACACAATGTTTCTCCACATTCTGCTAACATGTGTATTAAAGAGACACTGTTGCCTTGCCCATGTAGGGCAAAGTGATAGTGTCTCTGCAAAGGGCTTCCCCCTATCCCCTGTACTCATCTGACCAGCACCGCCTCACCACTCCTTGCTCATCCACAGCTGGCACTGAAATTATTGGTGTTGGTGGCTCAGGTTATACAGGTATGCTTCTCCATACCAGGAAGCTCTGGGTATTGTCGCCAACTGCAGAAAATAAAAGATCAGTAGGGATTGGCTGAACATCCCCCCAGTTTGGTTCGCACCAGAACATCTCGAACAGGCAAAAAGTTGTAGCGAATATGCAAACTCTATTAAAGTCTATGGGACATAAACATGAAAATTCAAAAGTCCTAATTTTAAAGGCTTATATGCAAGTTATTGCCATAAAAAGTGTATGGGGACCCAGGTCCTGCCCCAGGGGACATGTATCAATGCAAAAAAAAAAAGTAGCTGTACAGTGGTTCCTTTATTAGCTACAGCAGGCAGGTGTGTGCCTGCGGCGTGATGGGGAGCTGATGTGCGTGGCTGGCGGACCGCGATGTCCACCGCCCACCTGTGATCGCTCCACAGAGAGCCAGAATGGGGATCTGTCAATGGAAACAAACAGATCCCTGTTCTGACAGGGGAGTTCAGAGTGATCGTCTGTCCCTAGTGATTAGGAACAGCGATCTCTCCTTACTCCCAGTCAGTCTCCTCCCTCATATTTGAAACACCTCCAAGGGAACACATTTAACCCCTTGATCACCACTAGCATTAACCCCTTCCCTGCTAATGTAATTTAAACAGTAATTAGTGCATTTTTTATAGCCCTGATCACTGTATAAATATTAATGGTGTCAAAAAAGTGTCAAAAGTGTCTGATCTGTCTGCCGCAATGGACTGCGAGTCCCACTAAAAATCCCTAATCACCACCACTAGTAAACAAAAAAAACTAATAATAAAAATGCCATAAATCTATCCCCTATGTTGTAGACACTATAAGTTTTGCGCAAATCAATCAATAACGCCTATTGCAAGTACATGATATCATGTGATGTCAGAAGGGGGCAGTGCCACCGGGCTACATAGCCCCTTGCCTATATACGAGCTGTCAAAGCAGTGAGGAGGCAGATGGCTGGTGGCCTCCCAAGAGACTGACGATGCATTGAGGGACACTATTTGTTTTCTTTTTTAATAAAGGACTCATCAAGAACTGTTTACTGTGTTTCTTACTTTTTGACACTTTTTTGGTGAGTGGGTAGGGGTATGTTGTACCCGATACCCTTTCACATGGGGGGGTGGGTTCTGGGGGTTCCCTTGTTAAAGAGGGCATCCAGATTCTGATAAGCCCCCTGCCTGCAGATCCCAACAACCACAGCCCAGGGTTGTCGGGAAGAGGCCCGTGTCCCCATCAACAAGGGGACAAGGTGCTTTGGGGGGCACTCCAAAGCACCCACTTCATGTTGAGGGCAAGCGGCCTGGTATAGTTCAGGCCATTCCCTCGTCCCCCCTTTTCTGGCCTGCCAGGCTGCATGCTCAAATAAGGGTCTGGTATGGATTTTGGGGGGACCCCACACCATTTTTTTTCATTTTGGTCTGGAGTTCCCGCTAAAATCTATACCAGACCCAAAGGGCCTGGAATGGATTTTGGGGGGGGGGGCCCAAGCCGTTTTTTATTAATTCTGTCATAGGGTTCCCTATAACCACTTCAATACAGGGCACTTTCACCCCCTTCCTGCCCAGACCAATTTCCAGCTTTCAGTGCGCTGACATTTGAATGACAATAAAAATAAGTTTTGTTGCGCTAAAAGCATGAAAAAGTAATGAACAAAGAAAATATAGCAGCTAACACAAATATTGCTGGAAACAATATAAAAACAAATATAAATTATGATATAGTGCTTTAGAAAATAAATAAAAAGTTCAAATTATTAATGTGCGGATTCCAGGGAGGTAATCTGGTCAAAATGGTTGTGTTTAAATTCATATGAAGAACAAAGGGAACCACCACCAGCACCCGAAATTACTCACTCTTACCGTCAGTCTGCAAATCAAACGCATGTAGGATTGAATCAAAGGAGATCATATATCCCAATTTCTCTTTATCACCACGTGTTTGATCCACTTAAAGGAAACCGTCCAATGGCCATACGGGAAAATCCTTTTCCTCCTCACTTAGAACTCTGCTTCCCAAGAGTTCCTCAAAAAGCTTTCTTAGAAAGATAGTTCTCTCAATGGCCATAGAAAATATAGAAAGAATGGTCTCATTGCGCAGACTTAATGATAAGCCAATAACTCTTTAACCACTTGCCGACCGCCGCACGACGATATACGTCGGCAGAATGGCACGGGCAGGCATATGGGCGTATATATAAGTCCCTGCCTGCCCGCGGGTGGGGGGCCCGATCGGTGATGTATTCTCTCCTCCGTGTCGGTATTTTTCGTTCCGACACGGAGGAGAGCGGATCGGTGAGTTGCACCAACACTCTACACACACAGTAGAACATGCCAGGCACACTCACACCCCCCCTTTACCCCCCGATCACCCCCCCAATTACCCCTGCCCCCCAGTCACAGTGACACCAATGTCATTTTTTTTTTTTTGCATTGGTGTCATTTGTGACTGTAATAACTGTTAGGGCAGTTAGAGTTAGCCCCCTTTAGTTCTAATGTACCCCCCTAACCCCCCCAATAAAGGTTTAACCCCGTGATCAACCCCCGTCGCCAGTGTCACTAAGGCTGGGTTCACATTGCAGCGGTTTATGAGAACGAATGTGATTCGCACCGCACTGCAGTGCAAATCACATCCGATCTCTGTGCGATTCGAGTTCAGCCATTCGCCGCACCCGCCGCACCCGCCACACCCGCCGCACCCGCCGCAAATTCGCACGGGACCCTTTTTTTGGCCCGCAGCAGAATCGGATCGCATGGGTGTTCACACCATGCGATCCGAGTTTGCAGATCGCACTGCGATATGCGAACTGATCTGGGGGTGTCAGTAACATTTCACTGACACTCCCAGCAGTTCGCATAGGGCAGTGTGAACTGCCGCCGGGAGGCATGCGATGCGGGAACCCGCCGCGGATTCGCGGCGTTTCCGCATCGCTCCAGTGTGAACCCAGCCTAATAAGCGATCATTTTTCTGATCGCCGTATTAGTGTCACAGGTGACGCTAGTTAGGCAGGTAGGTATTTAGGTTCGCCGCAGCTTTTTATAGCGCCAGGGACCCCCATATACTACCGCATAAAGCCCCCTGATTGCCCCCTAGTTAACCCTTTCACCTGTGATCACCATATAACTGTTACAGGTGACGCTGGTTGGTTAGTTATTTTTTTATAGTTTCAGGGCACCCGCCATTTATTACCTAATAAAGGTTTAACCCCCTGATCACCCGGCGGGTGTCATTTGTGACTAATAACTGTTAGGGCAGTTAGGGTTAGCCCCCTTTAGTTCTAAGGTACCCCCCTAACCCCCCCAATAAAGGTTTAACCCCGTGATCACCCCCCGTCGCCAGTGTCACTAAGGCTGGGTTCACATTGCAGCGGTTTGAGAACGGATGTGATTCGCACCGCACTGCAGTGCAAATCACATCCGATCTCTGTGCGATTCGAGTTCAGCCATTCGCCGCACCCGCCGCACCCGCCGCAAATTCGCACGGGACCCTTTTTTTGGCCCGCAGCAGAATCGGATCGCATGGGTGTTCACACCATGCGATCCGAGTTTGCAGATCGCACTGCGATATGCGAACTGATCTGGGGGTGTCAGTAACATTTCACTGACACTCCCAGCAGTTCGCATAGGGCAGTGTGAACTGCCGCCGGGAGGCATGCGATGCGGGAACCAGCCGCGGATTTGCGGCGTTTCCGCATCGCTCCAGTGTGAACCCAGCCTAATAAGCGATCATTTTTCTGATCGCCGTATTAGTGTCACAGGTGACGCTAGTTAGGCAGGTAGGTATTTAGGTTCGCCGCAGCTTTTTATAGCGCCAGGGACCCCCATATACTACCGCATAAAGCCCCCTGATTGCCCCCTAGTTAACCCTTTCACCTGTGATCACCATATAACTGTTACAGGTGACGCTGGTTGGTTAGTTAATTTTTTATAGTTTCAGGGCACCCGCCATTTATTACCTAATAAAGGTTTAACCCCCTGATCACCCGGCGGGTGTCATTTGTGACTAATAACTGTTAGGGCAGTTAGGGTTAGCCCCCTTTAGTTCTAAGGTACCCCCCTAACCCCCCCAATAAAGGTTTAACCCCGTGATCACCCCCCGTCGCCAGTGTCACTAAGGCTGGGTTCACATTGCAGCGGTTTATGAGAACGAATGTGATTCGCACCGCACTGCAGTGCAAATCACATCCGATCTCTGTGCGATTCGAGTTCAGCCATTCGCCGCACCCGCCGCACCCGCCACACCCGCCGCACCCGCCGCAAATTCGCACGGGACCCTTTTTTTGGCCCGCAGCAGAATCGGATCGCATGGGTGTTCACACCATGCGATCCGAGTTTGCAGATCGCACTGCGATATGCGAACTGATCTGGGGGTGTCAGTAACATTTCACTGACACTCCCAGCAGTTCGCATAGGGCAGTGTGAACTGCTGCCGGGAGGCATGCGATGCGGGAACCACCACCAGCACCCGAAATTACTCACTCTTACCGTCAGTCTGCAAATCAAACGCATGTAGGATTGAATCAAAGGAGATCATATATCCCAATTTCTCTTTATCACCACGTGTTTGATCCACTTAAAGGAAACCGTCCAATGGCCATACGGGAAAATCCTTTTCCTCCTCACTTAGAACTCTGCTTCCCAAGAGTTCCTCACAAAGCTTTCTTAGAAAGATAGTTCTCTCAATGGCCATAGAAAATATAGAAAGAATGGTCTCATTGCGCAGACTTAATGATAAGCCAATAACTCTTTAACCACTTGCCGACCGCCGCACGACGATATACGTCGGCAGAATGGCACGGGCAGGCATATGGGCGTATATATAAGTCCCTGCCTGCCCGCGGGTGGGGGGCCCGATCGGGCCCCCCCCCGGTGCCTGCGGCGGTCGGCATTCCTTCGAGAGCGATCCGGGATGAGGGGGCGGCCATTCATTCATGGCCACCCCCTCGCGATCGCTCTCGACGAATGGAAATCCCCCGTGACATCACTTCCTCTCCTGTAATGTAAACACAGGAGAGGAAGTGATGTATTCTCTCCTCCGTGTCGGTATTTTTCGTTCCGACACGGAGGAGAGTGGATCGGTGAGTTGCACCAACACTCTACACACACAGTAGAACATGCCAGGCACACTCACACCCCCCCTTTACCCCCCGATCACCCCCCCAATTACCCCTGCCCCCCAGTCACAGTGATACCAATGTCATTTTTTTTTTTTTTTTTTTTTTGCATTGGTGTCATTTGTGACTGTAATAACTGTTAGGGCAGTTAGAGTTAGCCCCCTTTAGTTCTAATGTACCCCCCTAACCCCCCCAATAAAGGTTTAACCCCGTGATCACCCCCCGTCGCCAGTGTCACTAAGGCTGGGTTCACATTGCAGCGGTTTATGAGAACGAATGTGATTCGCACCGCACTGCAGTGCAAATCACATCCGATCTCTGTGCGATTCGAGTTCAGCCATTCGCCGCACCCGCCGCACCCGCCACACCCGCCGCACCCGCCGCAAATTCGCACGGGACCCTTTTTTTGGCCCGCAGCAGAATCGGATCGCATGGGTGTTCACACCATGCGATCCGAGTTTGCAGATCGCACTGCGATATGCGAACTGATCTGGGGGTGTCAGTAACATTTCACTGACACTCCCAGCAGTTCGCATAGGGCAGTGTGAACTGCCGCCGGGAGGCATGCGATGCGGGAACCCGCCGCGGATTCGCGGCGTTTCCGCATCGCTCCAGTGTGAACCCAGCCTAATAAGCGATCATTTTTCTGATCGCCGTATTAGTGTCACAGGTGACGCTAGTTAGGCAGGTAGGTATTTAGGTTCGCCGCAGCTTTTTATAGCGCCAGGGACCCCCATATACTACCGCATAAAGCCCCCTGATTGCCCCCTAGTTAACCCTTTCACCTGTGATCACCATATAACTGTTACAGGTGACGCTGGTTGGTTAGTTATTTTTTTATAGTTTCAGGGCACCCGCCATTTATTACCTAATAAAGGTTTAACCCCCTGATCACCCGGCGGGTGTCATTTGTGACTAATAACTGTTAGGGCAGTTAGGGTTAGCCCCCTTTAGTTCTAAGGTACCCCCCTAACCCCCCCAATAAAGGTTTAACCCCGTGATCACCCCCCGTCGCCAGTGTCACTAAGGCTGGGTTCACATTGCAGCGGTTTGAGAACGGATGTGATTCGCACCGCACTGCAGTGCAAATCACATCCGATCTCTGTGCGATTCGAGTTCAGCCATTCGCCGCACCCGCCGCACCCGCCGCAAATTCGCACGGGACCCTTTTTTTGGCCCGCAGCAGAATCGGATCGCATGGGTGTTCACACCATGCGATCCGAGTTTGCAGATCGCACTGCGATATGCGAACTGATCTGGGGGTGTCAGTAACATTTCACTGACACTCCCAGCAGTTCGCATAGGGCAGTGTGAACTGCCGCCGGGAGGCATGCGATGCGGGAACCCGCCGCGCATTCGTGGCGTTCCCGCATCGCTCCAGTGTGAACCCAGCCTAATAAGCGATCGTTTTTCTGATCGCTGTATTAGTGTCACAGGTGACGCTAGTTAGGCAGGTAGGTATTTAGGTTCGCCGCAGCTTTTTATAGCGCCAGGGACCCCCATATACTACCGCATAAAGCCCCCTGATTGCCCCCTAGTTAACCCTTTCACCAGTGATCACCATATAACTGTTACAGGTGACGCTGGTTGGTTAGTTATTTTTTTATAGTTTCAGGGCACCCGCCATTTATTACCTAATAAAGGTTTAACCCCCTGATCACCCGGCGGGTGTCATTTGTGACTAATAACTGTTAGGGCAGTTAGGGTTAGCCCCCTTTAGTTCTAAGGTACCCCCCTAACCCCCCCAATAAAGGTTTAACCCCGTGATCACCCCCCGTCGCCAGTGTCACTAAGGCTGGGTTCACATTGCAGCGGTTTATGAGAACGAATGTGATTCGCACCGCACTGCAGTGCAAATCACATCCGATCTCTGTGCGATTCGAGTTCAGCCATTCGCCGCACCCGCCGCACCCGCCACACCCGCCGCACCCGCCGCAAATTCGCACGGGACCCTTTTTTTGGCCCGCAGCAGAATCGGATCGCATGGGTGTTCACACCATGCGATCCGAGTTTGCAGATCGCACTGCGATATGCGAACTGATCTGGGGGTGTCAGTAACATTTCACTGACACTCCCAGCAGTTCGCATAGGGCAGTGTGAACTGCCGCCGGGAGGCATGCGATGCGGGAACCACCACCAGCACCCGAAATTACTCACTCTTACCGTCAGTCTGCAAATCAAACGCATGTAGGATTGAATCAAAGGAGATCATATATCCCAATTTCTCTTTATCACCACGTGTTTGATCCACTTAAAGGAAACCGTCCAATGGCCATACGGGAAAATCCTTTTCCTCCTCACTTAGAACTCTGCTTCCCAAGAGTTCCTCAAAAAGCTTTCTTAGAAAGATAGTTCTCTCAATGGCCATAGAAAATATAGAAAGAATGGTCTCATTGCGCAGACTTAATGATAAGCCAATAACTCTTTAACCACTTGCCGACCGCCGCACGACGATATACGTCGGCAGAATGGCACGGGCAGGCATATGGGCGTATATATAAGTCCCTGCCTGCCCGCGGGTGAGGGGCCCGATCGGGCCCCCCCCCGGTGCCTGCGGCGGTCGGCATTCCTTCGAGAGCGATCCGGGATGAGGGGGCGGCCATTCATTCATGGCCACCCCCTCGCGATCGCTCTCGACGAATGGAAATCCCCCGTGACATCACTTCCTCTCCTGTAATGTAAACACAGGAGAGGAAGTGATGTATTCTCTCCTCCGTGTCGGTATTTTTCGTTCCGACACGGAGGAGAGCGGATCGGTGAGTTGCACCAACACTCTACACACACAGTAGAACATGCCAGGCACACTCACACCCCCCCTTTACCCCCCGATCACCCCCCCAATTACCCCTGCCCCCCAGTCACAGTGACACCAATGTCATTTTTTTTTTTTTTGCATTGGTGTCATTTGTGACTGTAATAACTGTTAGGGCAGTTAGAGTTAGCCCCCTTTAGTTCTAATGTACCCCCCTAACCCCCCCAATAAAGGTTTAACCCCGTGATCACCCCCCGTCGCCAGTGTCACTAAGGCTGGGTTCACATTGCAGCGGTTTATGAGAACGAATGTGATTCGCACCGCACTGCAGTGCAAATCACATCCGATCTCTGTGCGATTCGAGTTCAGCCATTCGCCGCACCCGCCGCACCCGCCACACCCGCCGCACCCGCCGCAAATTCGCACGGGACCCTTTTTTTGGCCCGCAGCAGAATCGGATCGCATGGGTGTTCACACCATGCGATCCGAGTTTGCAGATCGCACTGCGATATGCGAACTGATCTGGGGGTGTCAGTAACATTTCACTGACACTCCCAGCAGTTCGCATAGGGCAGTGTGAACTGCCGCCGGGAGGCATGCGATGCGGGAACCCGCCGCGGATTCGCGGCGTTTCCGCATCGCTCCAGTGTGAACCCAGCCTAATAAGCGATCATTTTTCTGATCGCCGTATTAGTGTCACAGGTGACGCTAGTTAGGCAGGTAGGTATTTAGGTTCTCCGCAGCTTTTTATAGCGCCAGGGACCCCCATATACTACCGCATAAAGCCCCCTGATTGCCCCCTAGTTAACCCTTTCACCTGTGATCACCATATAACTGTTACAGGTGACGCTGGTTGGTTAGTTATTTTTTTATAGTTTCAGGGCACCCGCCATTTATTACCTAATAAAGGTTTAACCCCCTGATCACCCGGCGGGTGTCATTTGTGACTAATAACTGTTAGGGCAGTTAGGGTTAGCCCCCTTTAGTTCTAAGGTACCCCCCTAACCCCCCCAATAAAGGTTTAACCCCGTGATCACCCCCCGTCGCCAGTGTCACTAAGGCTGGGTTCACATTGCAGCGGTTTGAGAACGGATGTGATTCGCACCGCACTGCAGTGCAAATCACATCCGATCTCTGTGCGATTCGAGTTCAGCCATTCGCCGCACCCGCCGCAAATTCGCACGGGACCCTTTTTTTGGCCCGCAGCAGAATCGGATCGCATGGGTGTTCACACCATGCGATCCGAGTTCGCAGATCGCACTGCGATATGCGAACTGATCTGGGGGTGTCAGTAACATTTCACTGACACTCCCAGCAGTTCGCATAGGGCAGTGTGAACTGCCGCCGGGAGGCATGCGATGCGGGAACCCGCCGCGCATTCGTGGCGTTCCCGCATCGCTCCAGTGTGAACCCAGCCTAATAAGCGATCGTTTTTCTGATCGCTGTATTAGTGTCACAGGTGACGCTAGTTAGGCAGGTAGGTATTTAGGTTCGCCGCAGCTTTTTATAGCGCCAGGGACCCCCATATACTACCGCATAAAGCCCCCTGATTGCCCCCTAGTTAACCCTTTCACCAGTGATCACCATATAACTGTTACAGGTGACGCTGGTTGGTTAGTTATTTTTTTATAGTTTCAGGGCACCCGCCATTTATTACCTAGTCTCACTAGTGTACCCCTAAATTTAGGGGTGTCTACTTTCCAAAATGGGGTCATTTGGGGGGGGGGTTTGTGCCATCTTGGCATTTTATGGCCTTCAAAACTGTAAGGCCGCGTACACACGGGCGGACTGTTCGCCCAACCTTGTTCGGCAAACAGTTTCATCAAACAGTCTGCTCAAAATTTGCATGAGCGGACTTGCCCACACACGAGCGGACTGTTTGACGAACAAGGTTGGGCAAACAGTTCGCTCAACTTTTGAAATGAACGGACTCGCCCACGTAAGGCGGAGGCAAATCCGCCCATTTCGAGCGCGTGTACAGGTAGGCGGGGCCCGCGAAGGAGACGTCGCGGGCTCCGCCGCCTGGAATGGGCTTAAAGGGGAACCCCAACGCCGAAAAAAATCGGCGTGGGGGTTCCCCCCAAGTCCACACCAGACCCTTGTCCGAGCACGCTACCCGGCCGGCCAGGAAAGGGGGGCGAGCGAGCGCGCCCCCCCTCCTGAGCCGTACCAGGCCGCGTGCCCTCAACATGGGGGGTGCCTTGGGGAAGGGGGGGCCGCGCGGCCCCCCCACCCCAAAGCACCTTGTCCCCATGTTGATGAGGACAAGGGCCTCTTCCCGACAACCCTGGCCGTTGGTTGTCGGGGTCTGCGGGCGGGGGGCTTATCGGAATCCGGGAGCCCCCTTTAAGAAGGGGGCCCCCGGATACCGGCCCCCCACCCTATGTGAATGAGTATGGGGTACAATGTACCCCTACCCATTCACCTGTGAACTAAAGTACAATAAAAAACACAACACAGAGAAAAAATATTTTATTGCACAGCTCTTCCGTCTTCGGGGGTCTTCTCGCCGGACTCCTCCGCTATGTGTGTGTAGCTCTTTTGCTAGCGGAGGAGTCCGGCTTTCTTCCTCCCCGCCGCCGGCCTCTTCTCCCGACTTCGGGGGTCTTGTCCCCCTCTTCGGTTCTTCTGCCGGGCCACCGCGCCTGGTCCGGTGGCCCGGTCTTCTGTCGCCGTCTTCCGTTCTTCTGTCGCCGCCTTCGGTTCTTCTGCCGGGCCACCGCGCCTTCTTGTAGCTCTTTTACAGGCGGTGGCCCGGTCTTCTGTCGCCGCTGTCGTCGCCGCCGCCGCCGCCGCCGCCGCCGCCGCCGCCGCCGCCGCCTTCCGTTCTTGTTCTTCTTCTTGTTGTTCTTCTTCTTCTCCTGGAGATGTTGACTCGACGATCTCTCCGGCCGGAATGCCAGAGCCGCGCTGTGCGGTCACTTATATAGTGACAATGGGGCGGTGTCACATGGTATATGTCACATGGGTTGGTCACATGGTGACCCCGCCCCCTTACGATGTCATAGTCCCCATGTGACATCAACCCATGTGACCAACCCATGTGACATATACCATGTGACACCGCCCCATTGTCACTATATAAGTGGCAGCGGAGCGTGTCCCTGGCATTCCGGCCGGAGAGATCGTCGAGTCAACATCTCCAGGAGAAGAAGAAGAAGAACAAGAAGAAGAACAAGAACGGAAGGCGGCGGCGGCGGCGGCGACGACAGCGGCGACAGAAGACCGGGCCACCGCCTGTAAAAGAGCTACAAGAAGGCGCGGTGGCCCGGCAGAAGAACCGAAGGCGGCGACAGAAGAACGGAAGACGGCGACAGAAGACCGGGCCACCGGACCAGGCGCGGTGGCCCGGCAGAAGAACCGAAGAGGGGGACAAGACCCCCGAAGTCGGGAGAAGAGGCCGGCGGCGGGGAGGAAGAAAGCCGGACTCCTCCGCTAGCAAAAGAGCTACACACACATAGCGGAGGAGTCCGGCGAGAAGACCCCCGGAGCTGTGCAATAAAATATTTTTTCTCTGTGTTGTGTTTTTTATTGTACTTTAGTTCACAGGTGAATGGGTAGGGGTACATTGTACCCCATACTCATTCACATAGGGTGGGGGGCCGGTATCCGGGGGCCCCCTTCTTAAAGGGGGCTCCCGGATTCCGATAAGCCCCCCGCCCGCAGACCCCGACAACCAACGGCCAGGGTTGTTGGGAAGAGGCCCTTGTCCTCATCAACATGGGGACAAGGTGCTTTGGGGTGGGGGGGCCGCGCGGCCCCCCCTTCCCCAAGGCACCCCCCATGTTGAGGGCACGCGGCCTGGTACGGCTCAGGAGGGGGGGCGCGCTCGCTCGCCCCCCTTTCCTGGCCGGCCGGGTAGCGTGCTCGGACAAGGGTCTGGTGTGGACTTGGGGGGAACCCCCACGCCGATTTTTTTCGGCGTTGGGGTTCCCCTTTAAGCCCATTCCAGGCGGCGGAGCCCGCGACGTCTCCTTCGCGGGCCCCGCCTACCTGTACACGCGCTCGAAATGGGCGGACTTTCCGAGCGGGAACAGTCCGCTCATTTCGAAAGTACAGCGGACAAGCCCACACACGGGCGGACTGTTCGCTCAAACACAGTTTCAGCGGACAGTTTTTCGGAATTTCCGAAAGACTTTGTCCGTCCAACTGTCCGCTGAAACTGTCCGCTGAAAGCCCACACACGAGCGGACTGTCCGCCCAAACACTGTTCAGCGGACAAGGTTGGGCGAACAGTCCGCCCGTGTGTACGCGGCCTAACGCCCTTAGAAAGCCTGAAGGCGGTGCTTGGTTTTCGGGGCCCCGTACGCGGCTAGGCTCCCAAAAAGTCCCACATATGTGGTATCCCCGTACTCAGGAGAAGCAGCAGAATTTATTTTGGGGTGTCATTTCACATATGCCCATGGCATGCGTGAGCAATATATCATTTAGTGACAACTTTGTGAAAAAAAAAAAAGTTTGTAATTTTCCCGCAACTTGTGGCAAAATATAAAATATTCCATGGACTCAACATGCCTCTCAGCAAATAGCTTGGGGTGTCTACTTTCTAAAATGGGGTCATTTGTGGGGGTTTTGTGCCATCTTGGCATTTTATGGCCTTCAAAACTGTAATAGGTAGTGAGAAGTGAACTCAAAAATTTACGCCCTTAGAAAGCCTGAAGGCGGTGCTTGGTTTTCGGGGCCCCGTACGCGGCTAGGCTCCCAAAAAGTCCCACATATGTGGTATCCCCGTACTCAGGAGAAGCAGCAGAATTTATTTTGGGGTGTCATTTCACATATGCCCATGGCATGTGTGAGCAATATATCATTTAGTGACAACTTTGTGAAAAAAAAAAAAAAGTTTGTAATTTTCCCGCAACTTGTGGCAAAATATAAAATATTCCATGAACTCAACATGCCTCTCAGCAAATAGCTTGGGGTGTCTACTTTCTAAAATGGGGTCATTTGTGGGGGTTTTGTGCCATCTTGGCATTTTATGGCCTTCAAAACTGTAATAGGTAGTGAGAAGTGAACTCAAAAATGTACGCCCTTAGAAAGCCTGAAGGCGGTGCTTGGTTTTCGGGGCCCCGTACGCGGCTAGGCTCCCAAAAAGTCCCACATATGTGGTATCCCCGTACTCAGGAGAAGCAGCAGAATTTATTTTGGGGTGTCATTTCACATACGCCCATAGCATGTGTGAGCAATATATCATTTAGTGACAACTTTGTGTAAAAAAAAAAAAAAATTTTTTTTTTGTCATTATTCAATCGCTTGAGGCAAAAAAATAAAATATTCAATGGGCTCAACATGCCTCTTATCAATTTCCTTAGGGGGTCTACTTTCCAAAATGGGGTCATTTGGGGGGGTTTTGTACTGCCCTGCCATTTTAGCACCTCAAGAAATGAGATAGGCAGTCGTAAACTAAAAGCTGCGTAAATTCCAGAAAACGTACCTTAGTTTGTAGATGTGACAACTTTTGCGCAAACCAATAAATATACAATTATTGACTTTTTTTTTACCAAAGACATGTGGCTGAATACATTTTGGCCTAAATGTATGACTAAAATTGAGTTTATTGGATTTTTCTAATAACAAAAAGTAGAAAATATCATTTTTTTTCAAAATTTGCGGTCTTTTTACGTTTATATCGCAAAAAATAAAAATCGCAGAGGCAATCAAATACCATCAAAAGAAAGCTCTATTTGTGGGAAGAAAAGGACGCAAATTTTGTTTGGGTACAACATTGCATGACCGCGCAATTACCAGTTAAAGCAGCGCAGTGCCAAAGTGTAAAAAGACCTCTGGTCATTTACCAGCAAAATGGTCCGGTCTGAAAGTGGTTAATAAGTAAAAATTTTCAACTCACATTTTCGATGAGGTAAAAACAGCATCAAATATTATTTAGCAGCATACAACAAAGAGAATAGAAACCACTCCCGTGCTCCTTCTAGTGTCACAAGTCTCTCGTTCGCCCGACGTTTCTTCACAAACGTGCGTCTTCAGGGGCATGACCGTGACAATAGAGAGAGAGCTATATATAAGGATCTTAGAACCAAATAATCAATTAAAAAATTTACCCTTTTGCAGGTGTAGTCGTCAAGCTATGAGGGACACCGCCATTCAAAACGGTGTATTCCCGCCAGGTTTAGCGTGCGTTCCACCGCATAAAAAAAATAAAGCAAACCAAATGCAAGACTTCTGGTCCGCCATGCGTTCCAATGCCCGGAACTTCCGGTTCGTCATGGGTTTCGGCGGCCGGAAGTAACCTAAAACCCGGAGAGTAATAAAATGTACATCCCCCTGATATTTCAATGTGTACAAATAATCCACCAGAATCTAAACTTTGTCTCCAGATAGGTGCTCCCTTACTGACAATTACTCAGTCATGCTACACTGTACCCAAACACATTTTTATAATTTTTTTCACACAAATGGAGCTTTCTTTTGGTGGTATTTAATCACCACTGGCTTTTTTCTTTTTTTGCAATATGAGAAAAAAGCTAACATTTTGAAAAAAAACCCACTTTTTTTAGTTTCTATTATAAAATTTAGCAAATTATTTTTGTTCATAAATTTGGCCCAAAATGTATACTGCTACATGTCTTTAGTAACAATAACCCAAATTACTGGATATTATTTAGACTGTGTAAAAGTTATAGAGTCTACAAGCTATGGTGCAAATCATAAAAAAATTATCACACCTGATGTACTGATGGCCTATCTAATTTCTTGAGGCCCTGAAATGTCAGGACAGTACAAATTCCCCAAATTACCCCTTTTTGGAAAGTAGACAGTCTAAGGTATTTAGTAAAAGGCATGAGTTTGGCATGAGTTTTTTGCATACTTCCAATTAAACCCCAAAATACATTCTGCTACTCCTCCTGAGTATGGCAATACCACATGTGTAAGACTTTTTCACAGCCTCGCCACAAAGAGAGGCCCAACATGCAGGGAGCACCATCAGGCTTTCTAGGAGCATAAATTACACATATAATTTCATTCCTACCTATTACATTTTGAAGGTCCCGGAGCACCAAGACAGAGGAATTACCCACAAAATTACCTCATTTTGGAAAAAAAACACCCCAACATATATTCTATGAGACATGGGCTGCAGATAGGTACTCGGGTACTCTGATGGCCTACAGATAGGTACTCGGGTAGTCTAATGGGCTGGAAACAGGTGCTTGGGTACTCTGAGGGGCTGCAGGAGGGAGAGAGTGTTCCTGCTCATGTCATTTTACAATGCAGCAGTAGGGAAGTGGTTAAGATACATGCCAAAGGGTTTTTCCCCAATTTTTTAAAATGTACATACAGGTGCAGAAAAATTGGGCCATGGGTGTTGGTGGTACCTGAACACTGTAACCCATGACAGTTACTCTTGCTGGGTGCAGGAACGGGCTCTGCTGTTAAAAATAAGAAAAAAAAGTGAAATTACATGCACTTTTTTGCAAGTTGTGACACAATAACAAAAAAGGAGAAGCGTGTCCCGTCTGCAGAGCATGCACCATGTCTGTGACCACCACTGTTCACTGTAGACACAGAGGCTGCTTGCCTTCTTTTAGTGGCCTGTGAGCGTCTGCCTCTTCTTGTTGGCCTTTTGGACACAATGAGAATTTTTGGAGGGGATTTTTATAACTTTTTATTATAGTATAGAGTGTGGGATGGAAATATGGTGCTTGGGTGCAATACTTTTGTGCTTGGTGCAGTACAAACTGTTTTATTATAGTTTTTTTTTTAAATAAAGAAACAATTGTGCAGCAGTTGTGCAGAATCTTTTTTTACTGCTGCAAAAAAACTACATTACACTGTATTATATACACCGCACTATACTGTGTTATGTACTCTAAACTACACTGTATTATATACTCTATACTACACTGTATTATATATTTTCTACACTACACTGTATTATATATTCTCTACACTACACTGTATTATATACTCTACACTGACCGACCACACAATACACAAACTACCCTGCCTAATCTCCATTCATATACACTATACATTGCCACTGTGTAAGCAGCCTTAATTAGTGTGGGGCAAGGAATTAGCCTCTGAGCCATAATTGGCCAAAGACACCCTGCCTTTGACTGCACATTGCACTGTGATTGGCCAAAGCATACAGGTCAGGTGTGAATATATGTATAATGCCACGTACACACAACCGGACTTTCCAGCAGAAAAGGTCCAACGGTCTTCTCGATGGACTTTCGACAGAGTTACAACGGACTTCCGAGCGAACGGACTTGCCCATGCACGAACGGACTAAAGTCCATTTGAAAGTCTGTTCATTTTGAGCGTGATGATGTATGACGGGACTAGAAAAGGAAATTCAATAGCCAATAGGTGCCCTTGCATCATATTTGATCCACTGGACCAGCATACAGACATATGGTTTTCCCCATAGGAATTGAGTCCATCCATTTGAAACATGTCCCATTTCTAGCTCTGTCTGACTTTTTTAAAGAAAAATGATCGGACTATCCCACACACGATCGGAATGATTCCGTCTGACCTAGTCTGCCGGAAAGTCCGGTCGTGTGTACGCGGCATTAGCGGTGCTCACTCAAAATCTTCAAATATAAATAAAAAATAAAAATGTGCAAAGTGCATGTGCAATGAATAATAAACAAGTGCAGAAGATATACATTCAAAAGTCCATAATCAGAAGAAGAAAAAATCTATAAATATAAAAAGTGCAAAAGATGTGTAAAGAAGAGCAATATTCAGATTGTGGAAAAGAAAGTTCTGCAGCGACCTGAAGCACCATAAGACCCATTGGGGTCTTTTGTTGAGGTGAGAGGCTGAGGCACACCCTTGGTGGATCAAGAGTGCTGGTGGAGGAGATGTTAACCACATATTATTAATCGAAGTTCACCTTTATTGCCTTTTGACTATACTGCATTTCTTTGTAACGTCCGTCTTTGGTCATTGAAGCTATTTTGCACAATCTGCATATTGCTCTTCTTTGCACATCCTTTGCACTTGATATAGTTTTATATATATATATATATATATATATATATATATATATTTTTTTTTTTTCTACTGATTATGGACTTTTGAATGTATATCTTCTGGATTGTTTTATTATTCATTGCACATGCACTTTGCACATTTTTATTTGTTATTTGTATTTGAAGATTTTGAGTGAGCTCCATTTATACATTTATTCACATTCAATACTGTGGGGACACAAACATTTTTAAGTTGGTTGCCGCCCTTAATTTCTTTAATTGATTTATTTGCCCATCAGGCTACTTATAATCGATTATATAATCGATTATACAGGTCAGGTGCATGCTTTGGCCAATCAGCAGCCTTCAATGCACTGCGATCCCGAAAGTGCATTATGGGGTACTCATCGGCGAGCGAATGTCCTGAGAGTGCCCCATTAGTTTGTTTGTTCTAAGAACTAACACCTGATGTTCGAGTCGAAATTAAGTTTGACTCAAACATCGGGCCCACCCCTAAAGATCAGTAGGAGCTGGCTGATACAGTGAATATAGGGTTTATCTTTGCAAACTGCAGAGACATTGCCATGGCAATTGTATGGCAATGCACCTGCTCAATGTTTAATCAAAATAGTTATATTAATAAGTATATTAATCAAAATAGTTATAGAATCTGCATTTTTTTTTTTAATTAAAGGCATGATCTGTCAATGCTGAGTGATAATAGTAAGAGAATTCCTTTAAGAAATGTGATTAGTGGTGGGTCGTCACAGAGAAGGTCAATATTACATACTAAGAGGGTTTAGCTTAAGCCGGACGGCACGTATAACAGAAATTTTGATGCATATGAGGCAGTGATAGCTCAAGCACAGCAACTTATATTGTTTATTGTCAGGAATCCACAAATCCCTGAAAGTGCTTTCAGCAAGGTTCAACAGAAATCCAGGGAGAAAAAAGACGCTTGTCGTCTGAGCACTAAATTAATTAAATTGCCCTTTTGAAGCATTATTTCATTAGTCCTACAAAGGTTTTATGCAGAAAACGCATTATTTGCCGCCTTTTAATTGTGCAGCCACAGTGCCATGTCTGTTCTGTTTCATCTTAAAATGGACCTGAAAATTTTCTATGTTACAGGCATACCCCACTTTTAAGTACACATTGGGGTTTATTTACTAAAGCTGGAAAGTGCAAAATCAGGCTCACCTCTGCATAGAAACCAATGAGCTTCCAGGTTTTATTACCAAAGCTTAATTGAACAATCTGGGGTTAGAAGCTCATTGGTTTCTATGCAGCAGTGAGCTTGATTTTGCTCTTTCCGGCTTTAGTAAATAAACCCCATTACTTAAAAGTGTATAGGAAATATTTGAAAATGCCTATTGTGCCTAAACAGTACACTGAAAGTGTAGCTTTTTTTCTGAAAAATAGCATCACACTTCTTGGTATGTGAGTGTGCCTAAGAAAACAGTTTCAAATCTGCAGTGTGAGATCATCTAAGGCACTGCTGTCTGTGATTGTTAGTTTCAGATTTGGTGATGTTATTAATGTGCTGCTTGCGGGAGACGAATGTACATTTCATACATTTCTCTGCTTCTCCTCAATTTATTCTGTGGATCAGTGCTTTGTGAACTGCTCCTGCTGTTTTTATTATTATTATTATTATACAGGTTTTATATAGCGCCAACAGTTTGCGCAGCGTTTTACAACATGAGGGAAGACATTACAGTTACATTACAGTTTGGTACAAGAGGAATCAGAGGGCCCTGCTCATTAGAGCTTACAATCTAAAAAGGAAGGGGCAATTGATACAAAAGGTAATAGCTGTGGGTGATGAGCTGATGGAGGAAGTAAAACAGTGTTAGTTAGAAGCAGGATAGGATTCTTTGAAGAGAAGGGTTTTCAGGGATCGCCTAAAGATGGATAGATTACGGGACAGTTGGACAGATTGGGATAGGGAGTTCCAAAGGATGGGAGAAGCTCATCATGACCACAGAGCCCACATAAATATTTCTACAGTCAGACTCTAGAACCCCTTTTCAGCTTTTACTTAACCTGTTCAGCTCAAGCACTTGTATACCCCTCATGGGCCACAGCAATTTTGAAAATGTAATTTTGGTACAAATAAGGCTTCTTTAGTTTGTTTTTCTTAGCAATCGCTAGACAAAGGAAGTAACAAAAATAAAATAAAAAATATATATAGTTTTACCAGTATTTTACACTGAGCAGAGTTTTAAAACAACTAATGTTTGCGATGTTGTAATTTTTTTGTGTTTTTTTTTTAAATGTGTCATTTGAAAATTAAATAACAAATAGAAGAAAAGAAAAAAAGTTTGAAGACGGAGGGCGTGGCCTGACCTTGGCTGAAGATGGCAGCTTAGCTCTATAGCTCCCGCCGACGAGAGGAGAAAGAACCCATTAACAGAGGCTTAATCTTTCTACAAAGTCCCCACAAAATGGGTACTTCGTCCCGCAACTCGTCCACCTCCAGATCGAGATCACCGAGAGACGAGGCGAGCAGGATCTCGCAGAACATACCGGAGATGTTCCGCACTCAGCACGGCAATATGGCGGCTTCACGAGGTCAGTCACAGAGAACTGGCTCTGTCCCAGACCCTTCCCCGCAACGCCCGCCATCTGAGGGCATAACACTTACTCCTCATCTACCGCCTAGCATACACGATCTCCGTTCCGTAGCGGCGGACATAAAGGAAACGCTCACCTCAGCACTAACAACTGCCATATCAGACTTGCGGATAGATCTACAAGCAATGGCGGGAAGAGTTCAGGACGTAGAGAAAACTACCGCTACTCATACAGCCATTATCAGAAAATCCTGTCAGGTAATTGACACTCATACGCTACAGCTACGGGATCAAAACCGTTATTTGGAAGACCTCGACAACAGGGGGAGAAGGCACAACCTTCGCCTCCGAGGTCTTCCAGAATCCATAGAAGCTGAGCAACTTACCACAGAAGTAGCAAGCTTGTTCAACGCCATCTTAGAACAGCCCCCGGAATCTCCTATCGGGATGGAGCACATTCATCGAGCCCTGGGTCCAAGACATAGAGAATCAGACCCCCCCCCCCCCCGAGATGTGATCTGTTGCCTGATCGATTATAGGCAGAAAGAAGAAATCCTTTGCAGGGTGAGATCATCAACTAACCCAGTGACTTACAAAGGTACAGTGATTAATATTTTCCAAGATCTCTCGACCTTTACTCTTCAAAGGAGGAGGGAACTCCGGCCCATCTTGGAAGTCTTACGTGCGAAGGGGATTCCGTACCGCTGGAAGTTCCCCTTCCCTCTATCAGCTACAGCGGGAGGAAGATCTGCCATTCTACGGGTGCCAGAGGATATAAGATTCTTTTGCGAAACGCTTGATATCCCCCTCACTGATGCACCAGACTGGTATGCAGTATACCGTCTGCAAACAGCCAAAGTCGGATACGCTCATACCGAACGGATGGAGTTCCAGGAACAACGCTCCAGAAGACGACGCTCACCTTCGGATCCTAGGAACACCGACGCGAGAAACGACGCGACTCTAAGAGAGAGCCCATCGAAAGCTCCACATTCAAGAAGAGCCCGTAGAGATCGCTGAGTGGGATTCGCTCCACTTTCTCCCCCATGTTGTTCTTGAACATACCAGTTCTAGTTCCTCATCACAACTCTGCCTTCTGGAAGGTTTCCCTGACTGTTTCTCATTAGGAGGGTGTACACTACCACTCTGACCAAGGTTTGCAAGCATGGTTTATTTTTGTGACATTTGAATCCCACCGCCTTATGCTGTTCTCTCTCTATATATAGGCCAGCGTAACTAAAGCGAAGATACCAGAGATTGGACTGCACCCCTTCCACACTCTCCTCACCCCACCGGGGGGGGGGGTGGTTTCCCCCCTTTTTTTTTTTTTTTCTTTACTGGTCAGGTACATCGTGAATCTTTGCAAGATAACATTAGGCAGTTTACTTTTACCAGGACGTAGCGGAGAGGTAATAGCTGTAGCTCAATCGTACCGATATAATTAGTATTACTGGTGCATATTTTATTAGTCACCAGCTGTTTCACTCATTCTAGTCTTTACCATTGATTCTCACTTCTTCACCTTCTTGCCCCTATTCCTCCCGTCTCCTAAACGTCACTAGAAAAGAAGGGGGAAAATGAAGGAAAGGAAAAAGGGGATATATTTTGTTTTTTTGTAGCTCTGCATATTACGTAGCATACGCATCCTAGAAGGCCAATTCTTTTATATATAAGGACAAATGACAAGCGGATTGGATTAAAATTGGATCCTACCTCACAGAACTATTGGACATATTGGTCCATGTGAGTAGTGTACACTCTCTTGCAAAGTTCCTATTCAGTCGACTCCTAAGGCTAGTAGCCTTCTCCTGCTAAAGGCATTATTTGTATACGGCAGACAGCTAGTAGTTAATTAATCTCTAACAACACTAGACTGGTTATACGGTTATGTTTGTTTCTGTTTTGGTTTTAGATTACATGTTTTGATCTAGTTCATTGGTAAAAAATGGCATGTGGTCAAGGCCGCATACCTTTCCTGTACACATCAACTTATGCTATTCATAACGATCTACTCTATGGTGTAAATCTAGTTTGTAAGCTAATATATACTTCCAGTTGCCTTAACCCTAGGGTATTTGATTGCCTTTTTGACTATCCCCATATAAGGTAGTCAGGTGCAAAATCTCTTCCTCCCCGCACAACTCATCACACCCCCACAGGGCCCTTTTCTTGATAATTGATATGCCTCACACCATTCGTCTTTAGTGAAGATGCTCGATTTTCTCTCGTTCGGCGGGTAGAACCTTGTTAAATACCACTCCCTCTCCAGCCGACTCGAGCTAGTCCCCCACGCACAGTGGTTAAAGTCAGCACAAACAACAAGACAACGTTATAATTAAGCCCCATTGTTAGCTCCGGATACGAGTGATCTAAACCAGCCACCGCTGGTTGTTAGGATTAGCAAGCCGGTTCTTGCTTTTCTCCGGAATTTAGATCTGCGTACGATCAGTACGCAATCTACTGAGTAGGTTACTCATACGACCTCTCACTTTTCATCCAACGCAGTAATCCTCTGGGTTTAAGAGAAAGTCTCTTTTACGGTCAGTCCTGATTGTATCCCATATCCACAGCGTAACAAAGACCTACATTTGCAGTTCTCTTAATCCAAACCGATAGTGTTTATCTACATAAAGATTGTAATATTCCAACAAGCTCATGATGCCACGAACACACAAGACCCAAGCACGAGACCTACTTAAAATTATTTCCCTAAATACTCATGGGTTGAATATACCCGAAAAAAGGTCCCAATTGTTCTTCTCCCTTTAACAGACTAAAGCCAAAATAGTATTCTTACAAGAAACCCACTTCAAGTCTTCCTCCACCCCAAAATTAACGAATCAATATTTTCCCACTGCAATACACGCCACTAACCCGACCAACAAATCAAAAGGGGTCTCTATGCTGTTTGCAAAGCATTGCTCCTTCCACATTGAAGATACCCTCCGCGATCCGGATGCACGTTTCCTTTTTGTCAGAGGCACGCTATTGGGCAAACGTGTTACACTGGCCAACATATATGCCCCCAATACTGGTCAAGCATCCTTTTTCGCCTCAACCTTGAATAAGCTAGCAGATTTTCAGGAGGGGGTCCTCTTAGTGGGAGGAGATTTCAATGTCCCACTTAACCCGATTCAAGACTCCTCGAACAGAACCTCCTCTATCCCACACAAAACCCTGCGCAATATTAAATTACGATTGCAAGAACTAAACCTACATGACTCCTGGCGGACCCTCAACCCCCGAGAATTAGACTACACGTTTTTTTCATTCCCACACAAAAGACACTCCAGAATAGACTATTTATTCTTCTCACAGAGAGATCTTCCTTGTCTTGTTGAGGCTACCATTGACCCTAAATTCATTTCTGACCATCACCCAATATCCATGACTTTGAAACTTACAGATAATCCACCTAGCACCCCAATCTGGTGACTAGACCCTTCCCTTCTCACTGACCCCATCATCGCTGCTACAACGAAGGAGCGCCTAGCGACTTATTTTGAGGACAATGCTTCCCCTGATATCTCACCTATGATGTTATGGGAGGCACATAAATGCACTATCCGGGGGGATTTCATAGCTGCTGCGGCTAAACGGAAAAAAGATAGAAATTCCCAACTTATGTATCTCACAAATAAGATTAGAACTCTGGAAAAAGCGCATAAACTGTCTCAGGTAGAGAACTCCATTCCCAAACTTATTAAGGCCAGACAAGAGCTATTAAACTATATGTCCACCCGAATTAAGAGAAACTATATACTCTCACGTAAAACCTTCTATGAATTCAGTAATAAATCTGGTAAACTTTTAGCCAGAGCGCTCCGCAAACAAAGAGCTGCCACCTCAGTCCACCTGTTAAAAGACAAAACGGGGAACACAATCTCTTCTAACCACCAAATTGCTGAACAATTTGTTCATTTCTACAAGAACCTGTACAATCTTAATGATGCACACCAATTAACAAAGAACACACAAAGGACACAACTAATTAGAGAATTTTTACACCAATATGGCCCAGCCCCAATAACACCCGAAATAGCCAATGATCTTGAAGCTCCAATATCCACACTTGAACTAGATACAGCCCTCAAACACCTAAAACCAGGAAAAAGCACTGGCCCAGACGGATTAACATCTGGGTACTATAAATCTTTCATTGACATTCTGAAACCACGTTTCCTAGCGGCATTTAATTCTTTTACTACGGCAAATCCTCCACCGCGAGATTTACTGACAGCGTACATCACGGTCATTCCCAAACCAAACAAAGACGAATCTCTAGTTGCGAACTATAGACCCATTTCCCTATTGAATGTAGACCTAAAAATTTATGCCAAAATCTTAGCTAATCGTCTCTTGCCTCTCTTGCCGGGGTTGGTCTCACTTGACCAGGTGGGTTTCGTCCCGGGGAGGGAGGCAAGGGACAACACAATTAAAGCAATTAATATACATAACTGGCTGTCCTCCTCCAAAACTCAAGGATTCTTACTCTCCTTGGATGCGGAGAAGGCATTTGACAGAGTGGCCTGGGATTATATGCACGAAACCCTAAAGATTATAGGTCTACCTAACAGATTCATATCCCATGTTATGGCACTATACACTTCACCGAAAGCCCAAGTTAGGGTGAATGGCCACCTGTCGGATGCCTTCTCCGTGTCCAACGGGACACGTCAGGGTTGCCCGCTCTCGCCCATTCTATTTGTTCTCACTTTAGAGCCCCTACTCAATCGCATCAAGGCAAATAATGATATAAGAGGTGTGTCGATGGGAGATACAGTCCAAAAGATAGCAGCCTTTGCTGACGACATCCTCTTATTCCTTACAGAACCACATACTACATTACCCAACCTCCTCAAAGATCTAGACACATTTAAATATATCTCTAATTTGCAAATCAATTTTAATAAATCCGAAGCTCTTAATGTATCCCTCAGTAAAAAAGCAGTAGAACATTGCCAAAGAAATTTCCCCTTTAAATGGAGCAGCTCAACAATTACGTACTTAGGCATTAAGCTACCTTCTAACATTAAAGACCTATACTCACACAACCACCGAACCTTTACTCCAGAACATACAAAATGATCTTAAAAACGGGTCCACGGGAATCTTTTCATGGTTTGGCAGAGCCTCGATTGTCAAAATGAATATCTTGCCCAGAATGCTTTACTTACTACAAACGATCCCCATTAAGCTCCCTGTGGCCTTTTTTAATTCATATAAATCTATTTGCACACACTTCTTATGGAACGGGAAAAGGCCTAGACTGAGCCACGATAGACTAACAATACCTAAGGCAAAAGGCGGAATTGGCCTCCCAGATATTAGGAAATACTATTGGGCTTGCCACTTATCCAGAATTGTAGATTGGAAAGTACATTCCTCTACGAAAGCTTGGGTACATCTGGAGAACACACTTTCAATGATTCCGACGAGACATTTACCCTGGTTAGACCAGAAACACGTACCCATGATCTGTAAACAACACTCGTTAGTAGCACCTACCTTACACGTGTTTCGATCAGTGTGCCAAACACAACAAATCTCGTCTCACCGCAGCCCACTAACACCCATCAGACATAATCCAGATTTCCCAACTGGTCAATCCGATACATTTCTTCGTTCCATATGGCCACACCCAGAGATACTCACCCGACATTTTTTCACCAATGGAAATCTTTTAACGCGCTCGAACGTACCGTGTAAAGACCCCAGACGACCGATCCCACAATGGGTGTACTTCCAAATTAGACACTTCTTAACCTCTCATCAGCAACAACAAGACTTTTCTAGATCACTCACTCCTTTTGAATCTCTCTGTGACACGATGGAACCACAAAGACACCTCATGTCCAAAATCTACACCATCTTCTTCGCGGAATGTAAACCCAGATCTATTAAATCCTCTCGCAGTTGGGAATCAGATCTGGACTTACATTTGTCGGATGATGAGTGGGAAACCATATTCTCCCATATCCACAAGGGGTCTATCAATGTGTCAGTACAAGAAAATGGTTTCAAATTAGCTGCAAAATGGTATAAAACCCCGTCTCAGTTACACAAATTTTTCCCCCAAGTACCCTCTACTTGCTGGAGATGTTCTCAGGAAGAGGGAACTCTCATCCACATTTGGTGGTCCTGTCCCCATATCCGACCTTTCTGGACGGAGGTCCACCGTCTCACTTGTAAGATCACCACCCTCCCCATAGATTTTTCGCCAGCACAACTACTTCTCCATCATACCTCGATTTCGAGAACAAAATATCAAAGATCCCTGGCACAACATCTCGTTAATGCAGCGAGAATGTGCATTCCGGTCCTATGGAAATCCATTGTCCCCCCCTCCATTTCAGACTGGTTCCAACGCATTTCTAAGGTGGCTGAGATGGAAGAACTTATACACCAAACGAAAGATTCTCCACTCAACTACTGGAAAATTTGGGCTTGTTGGCATCATTTTCGAAACTCATCGGAATATGCAACATTACTATCCTAAGTCTTAACATTTGCATACCTCCTTTTCCACTTTCTTAAGGCATGTAACTAAAGCATGCACCCCTGCTACGTAATATAACAACCGCTGTCCTTTCTTTGGAAGAATACACAAGAATGTGAACATCTAAACTCCTTGGTATTGGGTTGACCTATTATTTTTGCCTTTGTGTTTATATGTCCTTAGGGTCATTCAGCTCTCTAAAGTTAGTCAAGTTATTTACGAGTATTGTACCGTCTTAGGGGATTCCTACCCCTAATAGATTTATCACGATTGAACAACTTATTGTGTATCTGATGTACTTTACTCCTGTTCTTCACTCTGTAGATTCCTCATAATTTTTTCAATAAACTTTTTTGGGAAAAAAAAAAAAAAAGTTTGAAGACTAATAAAATATAGAAAAATAAATTAGCAGAAAAAAACTAAACAAAAAAAACAACAAAAAACAAAAAAAAAACAAAAACTAAGGATGGAGGAGTTAAAGAGTACAGTATGTTACCTCAGCATTTCATATTCCTGTGTCTGTTGTACCATATGTGTGAAACATTTTGTGATCCTGCAAGTCCCCCTGTTTTCATATTTCAAACTGACCATGCCAGGCATGGTAGTGCATCTTTTCTAGAGTGGTCAATTTCTAGCTGTGAGGGGAGCACAGCCTGCCTGTCCTCCAATGGCCAAGATTTCTGCTGACGCACTCCCCTGTACAGTTCTTTTCTGGGGAGATAAGTGTACTGCTTTTTCTCTGCCTCTTGGTGACACACCCCCTGCGATTTTCACCTACATCTCCCTAAGCCCCTTACGTAGCTGAGAACAGAATTCATGTGTTCATGGTATTTATAATGTGTATATATGCAGACACACAGAGATGCACACAGAAACACACAAATGTTTTCCCTTGCATTTCTATTTCTAATTGAATGGGTTGTTTTATGTAAGAGTTCACATATACTGGACTTTAGTTAGGGCTTTATGTGGACTGTGCCTTGATCCTTATAATAAAAAAGTGTAATGTCCTACACACATGGTCAGACATTCTGACCACAAAATCCGTCTGATTTTTTCCGACGGATTTTGGCCAAAACGTATGTTGCATACAGACAAAGTTGCCGGAAAATCCGATCGTTCGGAAGGAGGTGACTTTCGTTGTGTATGACGGGACTATGTAGAGACTGGTATCCAATAGCTTTGGTCTCGTAATTTAATGTGAGCATGCATGGCACCTTGTCCGTCGGAATTCTCTATAAACGATCAGAAAAAGTCAGATCGGATTTTGTTGTCAGAAAAAATTTAAGATCCAGCTCTCAAACTTTTTCTGTCAGAATTTCCAACAGAAAAAGTCCGAAAGAGTCCACATACGATTGGATTTTCCGACAACATAATCCGATCGGACCTTTTCTGTCGGAATGTCTGACCGTGTGTACATTAGAGTTGTGGAAGTTTTCTTTATATTCATACATGGGATGATTAGAAGAGAGGGCTCTCATTTTGGCAATGGTGACAAATAGGTGGACAGTCCTTTGAGGATCCCAATTAAAGGCAGCTTGAGCCAGCAGGGATAGTAATTTTGAATTGCAGTGAGCTAGGCCAATCATTTTACAGATGGCCATTTTTCTCCTGATTAAGGAACAGATTTGGGTTTAAGTTGAATAACTTAAACAGTTGAACAAAAACTGTCCATATCTGGCCACTTTGCCTGCCCTTTTCCCCAGCTGTTAGATTGTAAGCAAATAGCCAGAGATTCCGGGTGACATCTTTAATTAAATATGGCCATGACCATATTTGGTAAATGATGTCACCGAGCATCTCCAGGGCTTCCGTTTACATTAGAACATCAAAGCAGTGCAGAAGATTCTGTGCCAGGAATAGTGGTGGGCAGTGAGTCATCATCAGACAGCAAGTTAACAAGGTGGGAGGGAAACATTTTCAGATTGTGGATCCATGTGGTGGATATGAATTTACATCCCTGGACAATGTGATTGATGATGGATGCCTAATGTAATTTTTTTTGCCAATGAAGGCACTTCAAGGTGTCTGTGTGTTTATACACGTTTGACTTATTTGGGGGGAATAGTCATTTCCCTGTACTCATTCACCAGGGAGAGGGTGACTATCTGGGGGGGGGGGGCTATATTCTGAAAGGGGCTTAGGAAGATGTGGGGAAGAGGCTCTTGTCCCTTGATATTGGAATAAGGTACTTTGCAAGGAGGGGGATCAATGGGGGTTCCATCAATGACCTGTCATCTGATGATGTTTCCCCACTGCCCTATAACTACTAAATTACAGTTTCCTGGCACCACAGTGATGTAAACACAAGGCCAGGGATCCTTGGCGTTGTTATTGACAAAATATGGCAATAGCAGCTTCAAGACATTCCCCAAGCATGTTATTTAAAGGATTTGTGTATTTGTTAAGTTGTCTTTTAAGCCGCAAGAAAAGATCTCTTACCACTAAGGCCGCGTACACACGGCCGGACTGTTCGCCCAACCTTGTCCGCTGAACAGTGTTTGGGCGGACAGTCCGCTCGTGTGTGGGCTTTCAGCGGACAGTTTCAGCGGACAGTTGGACGGACAAAGTCTTTCGGAAATTCCGAAAAACTGTCCGCTGAAACTGTGTTTGAGCGAACAGTCCGCCCGTGTGTGGGGCTGTCCGCTGTACTTTCGAAATGAGCGGACTGTTCCCGCTCGGAAAGTCCGCCCATTTCTAGCGCGTGTACAGGTAGGCGGGGCCCTCAAAGGAGACGTCGCGGGCTCCGCCGCCTGGAATGGGCTTAAAGGGGAACCCCAACGCCGAAAAAAATCGGCGTGGGGGTTCCCCCAAAGTCCACACCAGACCCTTGTCCGAGCACGCTACCCGGCCGGCCAGGAAAGGGGGGCGAGCGAGCGCGCCCCCCCTCCTGAGCCGTACCAGACCGCGTGCCCTCAACATGGGGGGTGCCTTGGGGATGGGGGGGCCGCGCGGCCCCCCCACCCCAAAGCACCTTGTCCCCATGTTGATGAGGACAAGGGCCTCTTCCCGACAACCCTGGCCGTTGGTTGTCGGGGTCTGCGGGCGGGGGGCTTATCGGAATCCGGGAGCCCCCTTTAAGAAGGGGGCCCCCGGATACCGGCCCCCCACCCTATGTGAATGAGTATGGGGTACAATGTACCCCTACCCATTCACCTGTGAAATAAAGTACAAAAAAAAACACAACACAGGGGAAAAAATATTTTATTGCACAGCTCCGGGGGTCTTCCGTCTTCGGGGGTCTTCTCGCCGGACTCCTCCGCTATGTGTGTGTAGCTCTTTTACTAGCGGAGGAGTCCGGCTTTCTTCCTCCCCGCCGCCGGCCTCTTCTCCCGACTTCGGGGGTCTTGTCCCCCTCTTCGGTTCTTCTACCGGGCCACCGCGCCTTCTTGTAGCTCTTTTACAGGCGGTGGCCCGGTCTTCTGTCGCCGCTGCCTTCCGTTCTTCTGTCGCCACCTTCGGTTCTTCTGCCGGGCCACCGCGCCTTCTTGTAGCTCTTTTACAGGCGGTGGCCCGGTCTTCTGTCGCCGCTGTCGCCGCCTTCCGTTCTTGTTCTTCTTCTTGTTCTTCTTCTTCTTCTCCAGGCGATGTTGACACGTCGCTCCCTCCGGCCGGAATGCCAGGGACACGCTCCGCTGCCACTTATATAGTGACAATGGGGCGGTGTCACATGGTATATGTCACATGGGTTGGTCACATGGTGACCCCGCCCCCTTACGATGTCATAGTCCCCATGTGACATCAACCCATGTGACCAACCCATGTGACATATACCATGTGACCCCGCCCCATTGTCACTATATAAGTGACCGCACAGCGCGGCTCTGGCATTCCGGCCGGAGGGAGCGACGTGTCAACATCGCCTGGAGAAGAAGAAGAAGAAGAAGAAGAACAAGAACGGAAGGCGGCGACAGCGGCGACAGAAGACCGGGCCACCGCCTGTAAAAGAGCTACAAGAAGGCGCGGTGGCCCGGCAGAAGAACCGAAGAGGGGGACAAGACCCCCGAAGTCGGGAGAAGAGGCCGGCGGCGGGGAGGAAGAAAGCCGGACTCCTCCGCTGGTAAAAGAGCTACACACACATAGCGGAGGAGTCCGGCGAGAAGACCCCCGAAGACGGAAGACCCCCGGAGCTGTGCAATAAAATATTTTTTCCCTGTGTTGTGTTTTTTTTTGTACTTTATTTCACAGGTGAATGGGTAGGGGTACATTGTACCCCATACTCATTCACATAGGGTGGGGGGCCGGTATCCGGGGGCCCCTTCTTAAAGGGGGCTCCCGGATTCCGATAAGCCCCCCGCCCGCAGACCCCGACAACCAACGGCCAGGGTTGTCGGGAAGAGGCCCTTGTCCTCATCAACATGGGGACAAGGTGCTTTGGGGTGGGGGGGCCGCGCGGCCCCCCCTTCCCCAAGGCACCCCCCATGTTGAGGGCACGCGGCCTGGTACGGCTCAGGAGGGGGGCGCGCTCGCTCGCCCCCCTTTCCTGGCCGGCCGGGTAGCGTGCTCAGACAAGGGTTTGGTGTGGACTTTGGGGGAACCCCCACGCCGATTTTTTTCGGCGTTGGGGTTCCCCTTTAAGCCCATTCCAGGCGGCGGAGCCCGCGACGTCTCCTTCGCAGGCCCCGCCTACCTGTACACGCGCTGGAAATGGGCGGATTTGCCTCCGCCTTACGTGGGCGAGTCCGTTCATTTCAAAAGTTGAGCGGACTGTTTGGCAAACAGTTCGTTGAAACAGTCCGCTCGTGTGTGGGCAAGTCCGCTCATGCAAATTTTGAGCGGACTGTTTGCCGAAACTGTTTGACGAACAAGGTTGGGCAAACAGTCCGCGCGTGTGTACGCGGCCTTAGTGTTTTTTTGTTTTGTTTTTTATTTGTGATGTTGCTAATTTAAAATTTTAAAGAGATGATTGGGTAAGGATTGGGCAGTGCAAGGTATCCCTTGGAGAACTCATTGCAAAATCTCTTTGTGATAGATAAGGAAGGAGAGTAATAACTGTATGTCTGCAACTTATGTTCATACCAGAGTGGGAGATGGATGTCTCACCTTCCATCATTCATGTTGACACATATTCCCATCTTTGGCCATCCTAAGAAGTGACTACATCTTAAAATCGCTGCTGGTGGTTTGACAAATAAAGGCTACAGCTTAAACATTTCTTTTCTCACAGCTACAATAATATTATAGCAATTAATATGCTTGTCATTTTGCCGACATTTACCACCTTAAAATACCTTGTTTATAAATTATGTTAAAGCATTTGGTGTTTGCTTTACTGATGTAGCTAACAATGCTGCTACAAATGTTCATGTCCTTCTGTATTTATGATAAAAAAAATTTATGTCAAAATTAATTATACAATTACATAGAAGAAATAATAAAGTGTGCACAATGAAAAACAAAACAAAACACAAAGGCATTGAAAATAGGAAATAAAATGACTTTAATGTAGTTTGAAGGTATGTAATTTGCCACATGCACATGGCAATATGACTAACCTAACAATAAAAATAGATTAAACCCATATATCATAGAACTGCAGTTGCAAATATGTGAATTTTAAACTAAACATACAGGACATAGCACATTAAAACCAAGGGAATTAAATTAATTATAGAAAAACTATGAATAATTAAACTGGGTCAAGTAAATTGTTGTGTAGGCTATGGAATATATGCATAAATGTTTTCTTTTAAAACAGTTAGAACTCTATAAAACTGACCATGTATCTGCACCAGTGACCAATGTCTCATATATTTTCATTTTTTTCCTGGTCCCCTTTGCCTCACCTGTTATCCTTTCTTTGTAGATCTGTACAACTTTGTTTTTGTGTATGTGCCCATGATTCTCTAGAACTGGCATTGGCAATAGGAAGCCTAGGTCTCATGCAGTCTTGTAAGTCTGAATGATGATTGCACCTTCTTCTTCACCACTTATATTTACTTCCTCTTTCTCACTTTCCTAAGTTAGCTGATAAATGTTAAGTCTATGTTAATATCACAACTTGCTGCAAATAGAGCTGACATTTAGTTGACAAAAAAGTTCAGTAGATTTCTTGGGAGGATGTTTTTATTTGCAGGGGCACAAAGTACTCTCTGAAAATGCCATTAAATTTAGATTATTTCAATTTGTATTGAAAAACAATAGCCTCGCCCATGCCCTTTCTGTGGGAGGTTCTTGTTGGGAGCAGTGACTATTATGCTACCACTAGTTAATATTATGATCTGTTGGGGGGGGGGGGGGGGGGTTCACTCAACTATAATGTTGCTCATTGAGTACAGTCCACCCCAGATTGTCGCCCCACTTTTATTTAAATACTTGTGTACTGGCCACTTTAACCCGCTGATAATCAGTCCCCTTTCACACTCGCCAGTTACAGGCATTCTCCTCTCGTCTCACCGCGACAGTGTGAGGAAAGGAATGCCGATAACTGGCAAGTGTGTTTACCTTGTGATCAACTGTGATTGGACACATCTGATCGCTTGGTAAAGAGCTGCTGTGATTGGCTCTTTGCCCTGATCTGTGATCAGCTTGGTCAAAGAACACAGTGATCTCAGAGCATGTCGGATGCATGCAGCAGCGGACATGGTTCTGGTGGGATGCCATATGACACCCTCCCAGAACTGGATGAGTGAGCTGTAGCTGTCATTTGGCTATAGCACAGTCGGCAAGAGGCTAAACAAATAAAAGTTCAATAAAACAAATAGTTGCCCTTGCAGGGGTTCCCATCATCACTTTAACATATGGAAAACAAACAAAAATAAATGACTTAGCCCAGGCATGTCCAAAGTTACGGTTTGATGTTGCCCCCACCTGGAATTTGTATATATATATATATATATATATATATATATATATATATATATATATATATACTGTATATATAACTATCTTCTTTAGCCTGACAATTCCTGAGTGCTGTGCTCATTCGTAGTATGAGTCGGGGCGTGTGGCTGGGAATTTTCAGAAGTCGATGTGCCAGAGCCTCTATGAAGCTGACAGCGTGAAGAGCCAATCACAGGCATTGTGATTATTCCTGATCTCTGCATCTGCGGACTGCAGATGCAGAAATCAGGGAAATGTCACAGTGCTTGCGACTGGCGGTGGCACTGCGTGCTGTCAGCTTCCTTGCCGGCTTGGGCACGCAGACTTGTGAACACTCCCCGGCTTTTAAATTATTTAAACATAACACGCCTGAGTTCATCGTTACCCTGAGCGGAGAAGAGAAGATTTATATATCATCATATATTGTTATCAATGTTATGAAATGAATAGTATGTCATTTGCAATAAACTTTGCATAAAATATTTAATTTTCATTTCATTTTAATGGTTAAAAAAAAGTCAGGTAAAATGATCGGCCCTCACGCATGTTCACTTCATGAAAAATGAAATACTGTTAGGTCCTAGATTAGATGTGCACCCCTACACACTCAGCCTACTCAGCCTACTGGTCTCTGGCAAGATCCAGGCACAGGAGTTGAGGCGTCTTAACATCCAAAGCTCTTCAATGCCTACAAGCTCCAGATCCAAATGAGGAGATTACAGCACCCAGAGAAAACCCAGAGAAAACCAGAGAGGGTGAATTTCCCTAATGGAAGCACAGAAAGCTATAAAAAAATATTATAGGTGTTGTAAACCCTCTTCCCTCTATGCAAAACAAAAAAAGTTTTATATTTAGTTTAATTCCACTTATCCTGAATAAGGCTTTACAATCCATAAACCAGCATATCATTAGAGACCAAACATGACCTGCATATGATGTGTAGTTCTCATATGTCATCTAATGCATCTTACTAGCATTCTGGATCTTAATAGAGTGGAAAACTAAATGGCAAATGAGGTTTAATGAATACAAATTTAAAATAATGCATTTGGGTGGCAAAAATATGAAGGCAATCACTATACACTAGGGGGAGTTCCTCTGGGGGAATCTAGGATGGAAAAGGACCTGGGGGTTCTAGTAGATGATAGGCTCAGCAATGGCATGCAATGCCAAGCTGCTGCTAACAAAGCAAACAGAATATTGGCATGCATTAAAAAAGGGGTTAACTCCAGGGATAAAGCCATAATGCTCCCACTGTACAAGACTCTGGTCCAGCTGCACCTGGAATATGCTGTCCAGTTCTGGGCACCAGTCCTTGGGAAGGATGTACTGGAAATGGAGCGAGTACAAAGAAGGGCAACAAAAATAATATAGGGTCTGGAGGATATTAGTTGTGAAGAAAGGTTGCGAGCACTGAGCTTGAGAGGGGATATGATTTCAATTTTCAAATACCGTACTGGTGACCCCACAATAGGAATAAAACTTTTTTGCGGAAGTGAGTTTAATAAGACACGTGGCCACTCATTAAAAAAAAGAGGTTTAACCTTAAACTATGTAGAGGGTTCTTTACTGTAAGAGTGGCAAGGATGTGGAATTCCCTTCCATAGGTGGTGGTTTCAAGCGGGGGCATCGGTAGTTTAACATATAATCACACACATAGGTGGGACTTGATGGAATTGTGTCTTTTTTTCCGCCTCACCTACTATGTAACTTTGTAACACAATTATAGTACAGTTCAATACAGAAGGGACAGGGGGGCCCTGCTCATAGAGCTTACAGTGGTGTGAAAAAGTGTTTGCCCCCTTCCTCATTTTCTGTTCCTTTGCATGTTTGTCACACTTAAGTGTTTCGGAACATCAAACCAATTTAAACAATAGTCAAGGACAACACAAGTAAACACAAAATGCAATTTGTAAATGAAGGTGTTTATTATTAAAGGTGAAAAAAAATCCAAACCATCATGGCCCTGTGTGAAAAAGTGATTGCCCCCCTTGTTAAAACATACTATAACTGTGGTTGTCCACACCTGAGTTCAATTTCTCTAGCCACACCCAGGCCTGATTATTGCCACACCTGTTCACAATCAAGGCATCACTTAAATAGGAGCTGCTTGACACAGTAAGGTCCACCAGAAGATCCTTAAAAGCTACACATCATGCCGAGACCCAAAGAAATTCAGGAACAATTGAGAAAGAAAGTAATTGAGATCTATCAGTCTGGAAAGGGTTATAAAGCCATTTCCAAAGCTTTGGGAATCCAGCGAACCACAGTGAGAGCCATTATCCACAAATGGCGAAGACATGGAACAGTGGTGAACCTTCCCAGGAGTGGCCGGCCGCCCAAAATTACCCCAAGAGCGCAGCGACGACTCATCCAAGAGGTCACAAAAGACCCCACAACAACGCCCAAGGAACTGCAGGCCTCACTTGCCTCAGTTAAGGTCAGCGTTCATGCCTCCACCATCAGGAAAAGACTGGGCAAAAATGGCCTGCATGGCAGAGTTCCAAGGAGAAAACCACTGATGAGCAAAAAGAACATCAAAGCTCGTCTCAATTTCTCCACAACACATCTTGATGATCCCCAAGACTTTTGGGACAACATTCTGTGGACCGATGAGACAAAAGTGGAACTCTTTGGAAGGTGTGTGTCCAAGTATATCTGGCGTAGAAGGAACACTGCATTTCATAAAAAGAACATTATACCAACAGTAAAATATGGTGGTGGTAGTGTGATGGTCTGGGGCTGTTTTGCTGCTTCAGGACCTGGAAGACTTGCCGTGATAAAAGGAACTATGAATTCTGCTGTCTACCAAGAGATCCTGAAGGAGAATGTCCGACCATCTGTTCGTGTACTCAAGCTGAAACGAAATTGGGTTCTGCAGCAGGACAATGATCCTAAACACACCAGCAAGTCCACCACCGAATGGCTGAAGAAAAACAAAATGAAGACTTTGGAGTGGCCTAACCAAAGTCCTGACCTGAATCCTATTGAGATGTTGTGGTATGACCTTAAAAAGGCCGTTCATGCTCGAAAACCCTCTAATGTAACTGAATTAGGACAATTCTGCGAAGATGAGTGGGCCAAAATTCCTCCAGGACGCTGTAAAAGCCTCATTGCACGTTATCGCAAACGCTTGGTTGCAGTTGTTGCTGCTAAGGGTGGCCCAACCAGTTATTAGGTTTAGGGGGCAATCACTTTTTCACACAGGGCCATGATGGTTTGGATTTTTTTTCACCTTTAATAATAAACACCTTCATTTACAAATTGCATTTTGTGTTTACTTGTGTTGTCCTTGACTATTGTTTAAATTGGTTTGATGTTCCGAAACACTTAAGTGTGACAAACATGCAAAGGAACAGGAAATGAGGAAGGGGGGAAACACTTTTTCACACCACTGTACATTATAAAATTAGAAATCATGGAATATGTATGAAAGCTGGTTGTGAGAGTTTATCTATAGGTCAGTACCCCAACATAACATTTGTTCTTTCCTAAACTGCACGCCAGACCATTTACAATGTGGCCATTTACAACAGGGCTTCATCATAAGTCCTTTAAAGACCCTGAGCTAATAAAGTATAATGATGCCTATGCATTACCTCAAAGTTGAGTTTTGTCAAATGTGCTGAATTCCATGGCTGCTTAAGCACAGTCAGCAGATCGGTAAAAAAAACATGCACCAATGAAAGGAGCCAGACCAAAGGATAAAATAGTTCAAACTAATTTATTGGTATACCCCAAAAAACAGCCAACGCATTTTCTTTTCAATGATTTTTATTGAAATTACATTTTTTCCACCAGTAACAAGGGTTCACTTTGATACATATTTCGTTCACAATCATGTTACAGTCGTGATTCTCAGATCCGTACGAAAGAAACCATAAGTATTTATATTAAAACACATATCAACAAACTGGTAAATTATAGAATAACCAACCTTCACCTTCCAAGACTATTCATTAAATATCAGACAATACTAACAAAAGCCTTTGTAGTTTACCATAGAGAATTGTCGTGAGTTAGAAACCGGTAAGCCAGCTCGGAGTTGTAGTAGTCATTTAATAGTGAACGTGTGCTGGTTTAGATGCTCCATAGAGTCCACTGTCACACATATGAGAACCCAACTATGGGAACAAAGTAACCTTTTACGCAAAAGAAAGAGTAAAGGAAGAAAAGAGACAAAGGAGAAAAGAAAGAAAGTAGGGCAGAAAAAGAAAGGGAAAGAAAAGGGAATAAAAGGGGAGAAAAGAGAGAGTGTATAGACGATCTCCACACTCCAGCCTACTAACCCCCCCCCCCCCCCTCACGGCGACTGAAGATATCTAACCCAGGGATTCCATATCTTTTCAAATCGGTTTTGTTGGTCTCGGAGAATACTAGTTAATTTTTCATTAGTCATGATCCAGGAAATTTTATTTTTAACGAGCACCAGGTTTATTTGAGAAGTTTTCCATGCACTCGCTATGGCAATTTTAGCTGCCAAAAAAATGAAAGAAATGAGGGATCTGAGGTGTTTAGACAGGTCATTCGAGAGGTCAGAAAATAGAGCAGTTTTAACATTCTTAGGTATATTCACTCCGGTCACCGAATACACCAAGTTAAAAATTCTTATCCAGAATCTGTTGACTTTTGGACAGGACCACCATGTGTGGAACATTGTTCCCTCTTGACCACACCCTCTGAAGCAGAGGGGCGAAGCCTCTGGGTGTATTTTGGCTATCTGCGCCGGAACCAGATACCACCGCAACAGTACTTTGTAACCGGCCTCCACGAGGGAGGTGTTCAAAATTCCCCTGTGCAGCCCGGACCGACCACCTGGACCAAACATCCTCATCAATCGTCTCCCCCAAGTCCGCTTCCCAAGCTATTTGGTAAGGAAGCTTAGAGTTTCGGTCTGTTAGCAAGGCGTACAACGCTGAGATGCTTCCCCACGCCCCAGGTGCTTTGAGGCACTTATTTTCATAAAGTGTTCTAGCGTTAATATCTCCCTGGCCTTGACCAAGTGATTGAATATAGTGGATAATTTGAGAGAATCGAAATGCCTCCGTCAGAGGCATTTCAAATGTGTCCCGAAAGTAAGAAAGTTGTTTGATACCTCTATGGTCTATGAAATGTGCTATCCTAAGCAGGCCTTTATTGGTCCACCAAGTAAACTGTTGCGGGGACTGTCCTGGAGGAAAGTGCGGGTTTCCAAAGATGGGAGCCACTGGGATATGTGGTGACCGTAAAGGGTATACTTTGCACATCCTATCCCAGAGGTCCAAACAGTGGGAGAGGGAAGGGCTCAGGATGGCCCTACGCTCTCTAGAAGGTAACCACATTAGAAGATCTATGGGGAGGGGGGAACACGCCTGAGCCTCTAAATTAACCCAGTCAGGGCGGTAGGTTGTAGAGTAGATTTGGTAAAGCTGTGTCAGTTGGGCCGGTCTATATTAGTGCAAGAAGTGTGGTACCCCTAGTCAGCCAACGCATTTTGTGTGACCCCAGAAACATATTGGCTGATTTTTAGTGTAAACCAGTAGATTCATTTGGACTCTTTTATCCTTTTGTATAATGCTCCTTTCATGCATGTTTTTTTTTTTTTCTGGTAACCTGCTAAGTACCCATTGGAAAGTAACCCTGTCTATAGTTTATTTACTTTGGTCAATATGACAGGTTTTCTTTTAGTACACTAATCCTAGCAAACACATTTAAAATTGTTACAAGTTAGCATGGGTGGCATAGCTATTTTTTTTTATCAACCAGATCATGTAGGGTAGATTGTAAAAAATCTTAATTAAATGTAGACACCCTTGGCAGTTAAATATTACAGTTACTTGCTTCTTTTTTTCTACAACAGATGCTGTGTTTTAAGGTTACCATGCACACTACAATCTGATTGTATCATTCCTATACAATCTCTATATCTCAATCCCTATGCATTTTCCAAAACTATTCAATATCAGGAAAAAAACTATACAATTCAATGTATTCTATTCAATCACACAGGCCCTTGTATTTCACAGTTGTTAGTAGATCTAAGGCCGCGTACACACGGGCGGACTGTTCGCCCAACCTTGTCCGCTGAACAGTGTTTGGGCGGACAGTCCGCTCGTGTGTGGGCTTTCAGCGGACAGTTTCAGCGGACAGTTGGACGGACAAGGTTTTTCGGAAATTCCGTAAAACTGTCCGCTGAAACCTTGTTTCAGCGGACAGTCCGCCCGTGTGTAGGCTTGTTCGACAAACTAAGTTCCGCGCATACTCAGAAAGAATTTACAGGGCGGAAGCGCTCGGTCTTGTAAAACTAGTGTTCGTATTGAAGCTAGCATATTCGTCATGCTGCTAATTTTGTGTTTTTTTTTAATATAGCCCGTTCTTTTCTTCTTTGTAATGCAAGAAAAGTGAAGTAGCTTTGCTGCTTATATTCACACAGAGTTATACTACATGTTTTTATTCATCCTCATCCTATGATTAATCTTCCAATTATATCAAAAATATATTCCCAATTTATATAAAAAGAAAAAAATATATATATATATATATATATATATATATATATATATATATATATATATATATATATATATATATATATATATATATATATATATATATATATATATATATATATATATATATATATATATATATATATATTATATATTTTTTTATTTTTATATATTTATTTATTTATTTATTTCAGAAAAAAAAAAAAAAATCTATTACTATATATTTTTGGAACTACTATTGTTTTTTTTTTTTTTTTTTTTTTTTTGGGTGGGGGGTTTGAAACAAGATGGACTTTCATTTTTTTGGGACAAGCAGGACTATGCAAGTAGATAGATAGATAGATAGATAGATAGATAGATAGATAGATAGATACCCAAACCATCATTTTAGCCTACACATGATTGCATGTTCAAAATCAGCAGAGCTTCCCCTCATTTCAAATGTTAAGCCTCAAATTTACAGCGAATGCACTTCCAAGTGCACTTGCAGTGCTTTAAAAATTGCACTTGAAGTTAGCATATTTACATGAACATGTGTTTTGTAAATAACCCCCAGAGTTTTTTGACATGTATCTGCCTACTCACAAATAAACTTTGTTTTTTGTAACCCAAAATTATACAAAAATATTGATAAAAAATAAATAAAAGAAAACATACAATTTTTTTTTTAAATCAAAAATTTTTATTTTTCCTCATAACCAAAATGAATCAAGAGGGAGGCAACACTGGAGACAATTTTGACGTTTGTGAAGCCTTTTGTCCCCCAGGCACACATCAAGTGAGTGGACACCAAAATTCCGAACCTGCGTAGCATGTACATAGGGAGCACAACCAGGTCCTAGAATCCCAAAGACCAGGAACAGCAGCAGATGAGATCTATGTCCCCAGACTGTGGTACTACAACA